>NC_133328.1:618852054-619488517 GCF_042186555.1 Aquarana catesbeiana | reverse complement strand
AAAACTGTTTGCAGACTTTCTTGTGCATCATCTTTAGAAGAGGCTTCCTTCTGGGACGACAGCCATTCAGATCAATTTGATGCAGTGTGCGGCGTATGGTCTGAGCACTGACAGGCTGACCCCCCACCCCTTCAACCTCTGCAGCAATGCTGGCAGCACTCATACATCTATTTCCAAAAGACAACCTCTGGATATGACGCTGAGCATGTGCACTCAACTTCTTTGGTGGACCATGGCGAGGCCTGTTCTGAGTGGAACCTGTCCTGTTAAACCGCTGTATGGTCTTGTCCACTGTGTTGCAGCTCAGTTTCAGGGTCTTGGCAATCTTCTTATAGCCTAGACCATCTGTATGTAGAGCAAGAATTCTTTTTTCAGATCCTCAGAGAGTTCTTTGCCATGAGGTGTCAAGTTGAACTTCCAGTGACCAGTATGAGAGAGTGAGAGCGATAACACCAGATTTAACACACCTGCTCCCCATTCACACCTGAGACCTTGTAACACTAATGAGTCACATGACACCGGGGAGGGAAAATGGCTAATTGGGCCCAATTTGGACATTTTCACTTAGGGGTGCACTCACTTTTGTTGCCAGTGGTTTAGATATTAATGGCTGTGTGTTGAGTTATTTTGAGGGGACAGCAAATTTACACTGTTATACAAGCTGTCTTCAGTGTTGTCACATGAAAAGATAGAATAAAATATTTACAAAAATGTGAGGGGTGTACTCACTTTTGTGAGATACTGTATACACACACACATGCATGTGTGTTTGAGCTTTGGGGTGCACACCCTAATGCAATAAGCTGCACACCCCTATGTGGATAAGGGTTTGATCTAGGTAAAAGCATACAGTAGTCAGAGTCAAAGGTCAGGGTTAGTATATTTAAGGGAGGATTAAAAAAAAGATTTTTTTTACATTTAGTATTTTTTGTCAGTTAGCGTAAGTGTGTTTTAGGTTGGATTAAAAAAGCTAAATATGCACTACTGATTCTGGGCTGTACTACAGGTAAGAAAATAACGTACACAGGTGGTATCATTGCGATCGTCAGCAGCAAGAGAATTTATTTTGGGTTGGGTTGACCTTTTTAAATCAATGGGACTATATCCCCCCCTCCCCAAAACGTGATCCACTTTATAGGAAGGCAATTAACTCTACTAAGGTGATATTAAAGGCTTACTTTTTCTTTTTATTAATTAAAATAACAAACATGTTATACTCACCTACTCTGTTCAGTTGGTTTTGCACAGAGCAGCCCCGATCCTCCTCTTCTTGTGTCCCTTGCCAACGCTCTTAGCCCCTCCCTCCCACCAGGTGTGCGTGTCCACTCACACACAGAGTTGTGGT
The DNA here is from genome assembly GCF_042186555.1 of Aquarana catesbeiana. Taxonomy (NCBI): domain Eukaryota; kingdom Metazoa; phylum Chordata; class Amphibia; order Anura; family Ranidae; genus Aquarana; species Aquarana catesbeiana. Next base: position 619,487,172 of record NC_133328.1, on the reverse strand, counting down.
TCAGCCCCGCCCCCTCTCTCTCCTTATTGGCTTACTGGCTGTGACTGACAGCAGCGGGAGCCAATAAGGAGGGAGAGTCCCCGGAGAGCCGAGGTTCTCCTGCACATCGCTGGATCGAGAGTGGGCTCAGGTAAGTATTGGGGTGGGGGGCTGCTGCACAGAGAAGGTTTTTTTTACCTTCATCCATAAAATGCATGTAGGTAGAAAACCTTGAGCCTTTAGAACCACTTTAAGCAGTATTAAATCCAAAAGCAAACATTTATTATATTGCAGCTTACCAATTCTTAGATGTTGCGGCTGCATTTATTTTCTTTTTTAGGCTTTTTCTCCTGAGGATCTGGCCAGTAAGTCTGTTGTTTTTCAACAGAACATTCTGTCCTGCAGATGTAGCAGATAGAGGCTTGAGACCAACCATTTACCACTGACAGGGGTGTTTGCGATGACCATCTTTTATTTATTTATGTAAAATCGTTATCCTAAAAGGGAATAAAAGCTGTTGCTGTAGCTGCTTAAAATGGTTCTAAAGCCTTAAGGTTTTTCACCTTAATGCATTGTATGCATTAAGGTAAAAAACCTTCTGTGATGCAGCTCCTCCTCAGACCCTCCCTTTTTCTTACCTGAGCCCGATCTGATCCAGTGATGTGCACAAGCCCAGCATCTCCAGCCGCTGTCTCTCTTCTCATTGGGCAGATTGAGCTGTCAATCAAATCCAGTGACACGGGAGTGGGGGGGGTCCTGCAGTCTGTGTTAATGGATGCAGCAGTGTGATTCAGGAGCGCCCCCATGGAAAACGTCTTTCTGTGGGGGCACCTGATGAAGAGGAGGAGCCAGGAGGGCCGATGGGTGACCCCAGAAGAGGATGATTGGGGCTGCTTTGTGCAAAAATGATTGTAGTATAAAATGTTTTGTTATTTTTATAAAATAAAAAATTAAATAAGTGAAGCTTTACAACCACTTTAAACAGTGTGAGCTGAAGTTTGGCTTCAATTAGTGTATGTAAATCTGCTAGTACATCCAACACTACCCTCCCTCTGACTGACAATGCTGCTATCCAAAGGTGCCTCTTGTGCTCCTTCATCCAGAGTGGAGGTACTCTAATACAGAAGGTGTTTTCAGTGGCAGCCCGTGCATTGTGGGCCGCCCCCCCCTCTTTTCATGTGCCCGACCCCTTTCAGGATGCCGGACACATGAAATACTATAGTGGGGTTAGGAGGGGGGTGTGTTTTGTAAAGTACGTGATTAGAGCCAGAGGCTCTAATAGGCTTCAAAATAGGGTGGGCTCTGCTGTGTGGCATAGCGAATGAATTTTTGCTATTTTCACACCAACATTCCTCCCTACCAATCAGCAGGCAGGTCAGTGAGACCTGTCTCCCGATTGTCCAAAGCATTAGGTGATCCTATTGGATGCCTAACGCTTTGGAGGAAGAGGAGACACGGCAGAGGAAGCCTGAGGAGCCGAGCAGACACAGGAGCCACAGCCACCACTTCCCGCCGAGGACGAGAGCCCCGTCACTCCAGGAGAGGAGCAGAGCCCCGCCACACGAGCGTTAAGTGCCCCTGGACTGGCCGCGGGGGGGGGGGGGTTAGTGAAGTGACAGCCGAACTGGGGACGCACCTGGCTGCATTAGATGGGCGCAAGTGCCTGCATATGATGGGCACAAGTGGATGCATTTGATGGGCACAAGTGGCTGCATATAACGGGCGCAAGTGGCTGCATACGATGGGCACAAGTGGCTGCATTTGACGGGCACAAATGGCTGCATATGATGGGCACAAGTGGCTGCATATGATGGGCACAAGTGGCTGCATATGATGGGGCACAAGTGGCTGCATATAATGAGGCACAAGTGGCTGCATTTGATTGGCACAAGTGGCTGCATATGATGGGCACAAGTGGCTGCATATGATGGGCACAATTGGCTGCAGTTCATGGGCACAAGTGGCTGCATTTGTTTGGCACAAGTGGCTGCATTTGATTGGCACAAATGGCTGCATATACTGGGCACAAGTGGCTGCATATACTAGGCACAAGTGGCTGCATATGATGGGCACAAGTGGCTGCATTTGAGGGGCACAATTGGCTGCATATGCTGGGCACGAGTGGCTGCATATGATGGGCACAAGTGGCTGCATATGATGGGGCACAATTGGCTGCATTTGATTGGCACATGTGACTGCATATGATGGGCACAAGTGGCTGCATTTGATTGGCACAAGTAGCTGCATATACTGGGCACAAGTGGCTGCATATACTGGGCACAAGTGGCTGCATATGATGGGCACAAGTGGCTGCATTTGACGGGTACAAGTGGCTGCATTTGATGGGCACAGTGAGGCTGCAATTGATGGGGGGGTCAGTATTTTTCAGTTTGTTTGTGCCCCCCCAAAAGTTTTGAGCACCAGCCGCCACTGGGTGTTTTACTGGCCAGATCACAGGGGAAAAAAGCATGAAAAAAAAAGAAAACCAAAGCAGCCACCACATATAATGATTGGTAAGCTGCGATATATTACATTTTTAGTTTTTTGGGTTTAATACTGCTTTAACAACTTGCGGTTCGCCCGCCGTCGTTATATGTGCAGATAGCTGCCATAACCCCAGAATATTCTTAAACGCCGGATGGTCCTCTTTCTGGTAAAAGTGGTCTCTGCGGCGGATTCGCCGCAAGATCACTTTTATTGGGGCGGGAGAGGCCCCCCCCTCCCTATCGGGACCTCTCCCCTCTGAGACATGGAGCTGAGTGAGGGAAAAATGGCCCGCTTGGCTCCATACCATTGGATGACGGAAGCGACATCACACGTCACTTCCATCTAATGGTCTTAAAGGGGAAATTTTTTTTTTGAAAAAAAAAAACATTTATTTTTTTTATTGCATCTTTTTGACCTCATATCTCACATTAAAGAGGTCCTGTCATGCTTTTTTTCTATTATAAGGGATGTTTACATTCCTTGTAATAGGAATAAAAGTGACCCGCAAAAATATTTTTTTAAAAGGACAGTGTAAAAATAACAAATAAAAAGTCAAATAAATATGAAAACATTTTTTTTAAAGAGTCCCATCCCGCCGAGCTCACGCGCAGAAGCGGGCGCATACGTAAGTCGTGCCTGCATATGAAAACGGTGTTCAAACCACACATGTGAGGTATCGCTGCCATCGTTAGTGCGAGAGCAATAATTCTAGTAAAAGACCTCCTCTGTAACTCAAAACTGGTAACCTGTAGAAATTTTTAAACTTTCGCCTATGGAGATTTTTAAGGGTCAAAGTTTGCCACTATTCCACGAGCGGGCACAATTTTGAAGCGTGACATGTTGGGTATCAATTTACCCGGCGTAACATTATTATTTTTTTTTAAATTAAAAAAAGTGTATTTTTTCCAAAAAATTGCGCTTGTAAGACCGCTGCGCAAATACTGTGTGACATAAAGTATTGCAACGATCTCCATTTTATTCTCAAGGGTGTCTGAAAAAATATATATACAATGTTTGGGGGTTCTAAGTAATTTTCTAGCTAAAAAAAAATGATATTAACGTGTAAACAACAAGTCTATAAAATAGGCTCGGTTGTAAACCTTTGTGTCTTTTCACCTTAATGCATCCTATGCATTAAGGTGAAAAAACACCTGGCAGTGACCACCCCCCCAGCCCCCCCGTTTTACTTACCTGAACCTTAGAACTTGACCTGCAGGGGACGCCCTCTTCCTCTGCCCGGGGTTCTTGGCTCTTGATTGGATAGATTGATGCAGTGCAGCCATTGGCTCCCGCTGCTGTCAGTCAAATCCAATGACGCGGGCACCGGGGGGCGGGGCCGAGTCATACATTCGGTGGCTATGGACGCCGAATGCTGGACTCAGGAGCGCGCCCTCAAGGTAACACCCCAGGAGAGCGCTTCTCCTAGGGGGTTATCTGATGTGGGGAGGAGTCACGAGAGCCGCCAAGGGACCCCAGAAGACGAGGTTCGGGGCCACTCTGTGCAAAACGAGCTGCACAGTGAAGGTAAGTATGACATGTTTTTTATTTAAAAAAAAAAAAAAGGAACCCTTGTGCCCCGTACACACGATCGGACTTTCCGACAAAAAAAACGTGGAATTTTGTCCGAAGGCTGTTGGCTCCAACTTGTCTTGCATACACACGGTCATGTTGGCCAACAATTACGAACGTAGTGACGTACAAGACGTACGGCAAGCTGATAAAAAGGAAGTTCTATAGTCATGTGATATCTCCATTACGAACGCTAGTTTTACAAGCTTGAGTGCTTCTGACTCGTACTTGATTCCGAGCAGTGGCGTCGCTAGGGGGTGGCTTTTAGGACTATAGCCCCGAATCTGGGGCCCATAGCCCTGAGTCTCTGCAGGGGTCCCCAAGGGGAGGGGAGGCTCTCTGGGGACCCTGATGTAAGTAGGGGGCTCTCTGGGGACCCTGATGCAAGGGGGAGGCTCTCCGGGGACCCTTATGTAAGGGGGGCTCTCTGGGAACCCTGATGTTAGTGGGGGGCTCTCTGGGGACCCTGATGTTAGTGGGGGGCTCTCTGGGAACCCTGATGTTAGTGGGGGGCTCTCTGGGAACCCTGATGTTAGTGGGGGGCTCTCTGGGAACCCTGATGTTAGTGGGAGGCTCTCTGGGGACCCTGATGCAAGGGGGAGGCTCTCTGGGGACCCTGATTTAAGGGGGGGGCTCTCTGGGAACCCTGATGTTAGTGGGGGGCTCTCTGGGAACCCTGATGTAAGTGGGAGGCTCTCTGGGAACCCTGATGTTAGTGGGGGGCTCTCTGGGGACCCTGATGTAAGTGGGGGGCTCTCTGGGAACCCTGATGTAAGTGGGGGGCTCTCTGGGAACCCTGATGTAAGTGGGGGGCTCTCTGGGAACCCTGATGTAAGTGGGGGGCTCTCTGGGAACCTTGATGCAAGGGGAGGCTCTCTGGGGACTCTGATGTAAGAAGGAGGTTCTCTGGGGACCCTGACATAAGGGGGGCTCTCTGGTGACCCTGATATAAGTGGGGAGCTCTCTGGGGATATATACACACACATATATTACTGTATATATATGTGTATGCCCACCCAAGCGTATGACTTTCTTTACTACGCTGCTATGGGCTCTAGCCCCAGATCTTTTGTAGACCTAGCAACGCCCCTGATTACGAGCATGCGTGAACTTTTGTGCGTCGGACTTGTGTACACACGATCGGAAAGTCCGACAACAAAAATTTGTTGGCGGAAAATTTGAGAACCTGCTAGCCAACATCTGTTGGCGGAAATTCCGCCAACAAATGTCCGATGGAGCGTACACACGGTCGGGCTTTCCGCCAACAAGCTCACATCCAACATTTGTTGTTGGAAAATCCGATCGTGTGTACGCGGCATCACAATCACTTTAAGTGGTTAAATAGGGAAGGATCAGCTGCAGGCAGACCGCAGGCAATACCGGCGACCAGTCCTTTGCCCTCTGCTTCTGATTTTTTTGGGGCGCAGCTTCCAGAGTTCATCATAATGATCCCGTCCCTTGGAGTGTAATACCACAAAATACAGACTAAGCTCTTACTATTCCCCAAACGTCGCCCCTCGGCCCCATTCACCATATGTCAGCAGTTCTGCAGCCAGATTCCCTATCTGCAGCCTGACACGCGCTCCTAAAAAAAAAAAAAAAAAAAAAATCGCACACTTTCCCCAAATTTAAGGTGATCCGCAGCACTCCAGCCTCCCGGCAGGGAAGATTTATACCGTCATAACATTATCTGGCACACAAGTGAAGGGAAGGCAATATTTATTCTAAAAATAAAGCACAGCCAGAGCTCAGAGGGAGATGTATGGATAGAGCGCCGAGTCATACACTTAGCGGATTACTGCTCAAAGGATTTTTCATTTTAAAGCGTTTCAAACTTTTTACGGGTATGAATTCATCTTAAAGGGAAATCGCAAACTCCCAGCATCCCTCACAGCTGAGACATACATGTAGGGATGGTTTTAGCTAGCAAACGATCTGTAAGGGTATGATCCATCTCTTTTCTCTATCTATGTACACTATATTGCCAAAAGTATTGGGACGCCTGCCTTTACACGCACATGACCTCTAATGGCATCCCAGTCTTATAGGGCGTGCACACGGTCGGACATTGATCGGACATTCCGACAACAAAATCCTAGGATTTTTTCCGACGGATGTTGGCTCAAACTTGTCTTGCATACACACGGTCACACAAAGTTGTCGGAAAATCCGATCGTTCTAAACGCGGTGACGTAAAACACGTACGTCGGGACTATAAACGGGGCAGTGGCCAATAGCCTTCATCTCTTTATTTATTCTGAGCATGCGTGGCACTTTGTGCGTCGGATTTGTGTACACACGATCGGAATTTCCGACAACGGATTTTGTTGTTGGAAAATTTTATCTCCTGCTCTCCAACTTTGTGTGTCGGAAAATCCGATGGAAAATGTGTGATGGAGACTACACACGGTCGGAATTTCCAACAACACGCTCCGATCGGACATTTTCCATCGGAAAATCCGACCGTGTGTACGGGGCATTAGTCCGTAGGGTTCAATATTGAGTTGGCCCACCCTTTGCAGCTACAACAGCTTCAACTCTTCTGGGAAGGCTGTCCACAAGGTTTAGGAGTGTGTCTATGGGAATGTTTGACCATTCTTCCAGAAGTGCATTTGTAATGTCAGGTACTGATGTTGGACGAGAAGGCCTGGCTCACAGTCTCCGCTCTAATTCATCCCAAAGGTGTTCTATCGGGTTGAGATCAGGATTCTGTGCAGGCCAGTCAAGTTCCTCCACCCCAAACTTGCTCATCCATGTCTTTATGGACCTTGCTTTGTGCACTGGTCCAAATCAATTGGTGGAGGGGGGGATTATGGTGTGGGGTTGTCTTTCAGGGGTTGGGCACGTCCCTTTAGTTGATGTAAAAAGGAACTCTTAAAGGGGTTGTAAACCCTTGTGTTTTTTCACCATAATGCATTCCATGCATTAAGGTGAAAAAACACCTGGCCCCCCAGCACCCCCCCCCCCCCGTTTTACTTACCTGAGCCCTGGAACTTCATCCGGCAGGGATGTGCTCTTCCTCTGTCCTGGGTTCTCGGTTCTTGATTGGATAGATTGATAACACCGCAGCCATTGGCTTCCACTGTTGTCAATCAAATCCAATGACGCGGGCACCGGGGGGACGGGGCCGAGTCATACATTCGGCAGCTGTGGACGCCGAATGATGGACTCTGAAGCGCGCCCACAAGGTAACCCCCCAGGGAAGAGCGCTTCTTCTATGCGGTTATCTGATGCGGGGAGGAGTCGTGAGAGCCGCAGAGGGACTCCAGAAGACGAGGATCGGGGCCACTCTGTGCAAAACGAGCTGCACAGTGGAGGTAAGTATGATATGCTTGTTTTTTTTTTTTTTTTTTTTTTTAATAAACAAAGCTTTACAATCACTTACCAAGACATTTTGGAAAGTTTCATGCTCCCAACTTTGTGGGAACAGTTTGGGGATGACCCCTTCCTGTTCCAACATGACTGCGCACCAGTGCACAAAGCAAGGTCCATAAAGACATGGATGAGCGAGTCTGGGGTGGAGGAACTTGACTGGCCTGCACAGAGTCCTGACCTAAACCTGTTGAACACCTTTGGGATGAATTAGAGAGGAGACTGTGAGCCAGGCCTTCTCGTCCAACATCAGTGCCTGACCTCACAAATGCACTTCTGGAAGAATGGTCAAACATTCCCATAGACACACTCCTAAACCTCGTGGACAGCCTTCCCAGAAGAGTTGAAGCTGTTATAGCTGCAAAGGGTGGGCCAACTCAATATTGGACCCCACGGACTAAGACTGGGATGTCATTAAAGTTCATGTGTGTGTAAAGGCAGGCGTCCCAATACTTTTGGCAATATAGGGTATCTGAATACCAAATAAATAAGTGACCATAGTTTTTAGGAACAACCGTTAAAGTATATCTAAAGCTAAAACCTTTTCTTAGGCTTGGATATTGTAGGGCAACATTTCTCAACTGGGGTGCTGCTTGGGGTTGTCGGAAGTGCTGTGTTGTGTCTGGCATTTTTACACAGTCATGCACACATTTGCAAATATATGTGGAAGCCTCAGTGCCTACGTCAAGGCTCCCCTGTATACTTCGGTCCTAACTCTATATTTTTGAGAGTCTCCAAGTTGAAGCATACACTCACCAGACACTTTATTAGGTACCCCTTGCTAGTACTTCAGAACTGCCTTAAAGCGGGGTTCCACCCAAATTTTGAACAATATCTGTATGTATTCTCTTCCTTGCCTAGATGCTGACATCCCGTTTAAAAAAAATTTAAATCGCCGTAATTACCTTTTATTTTTCTATTCTTCTTTGCACTTCCTGGTTCTCCTCCCGTGGGAGTAGGCGTGTTTCTAGCCTCTCCCAGACTCCTGGGAGCTAGTCTCAGGCTTCCCAGGATGCCACTGAGCATGTGCGGGAACGAGCAGTGAATGCTGGGAGCACAGCATTCACCACATCCAGGAAATAAATGCTTGTGGGCTTCAAATGCCCACAATGAAGATGGAAACCGCCTGCAGTGAATAATATAAGTTATTCTTTCCGACCAAATCTGACACAGGCGGACATATTACACACAATATGTGAGTATGTAATGCTGAGAAGAAAAGTTTGTGAATGAACTCAAAAAAAAAAAAAACGATAGATAGGTGGACCCCCGCTTTAATTCTTCGTGGCATAGATTCAACAAGGTGTTGGAAATATTCCGCAGAGATTTTGGTCCATAGTGACATGATAACATCACGCAGTTGCTGCAGATTTGGCGGCTGCACATCCATGATGCCAATCTCTAGTTCCACCATATCCCAAAGGTGCTCTATTGGATGAGATGTGGTGAGTATGGAGGACATTGGAGTACAGGGACCTCATTGTCCAGTGGTGAGATGATTGGAGCTTTGTGACATGGTGCATTATCCTGCTGGAAGGAGCCATCAGTACACTGTAGTCATAAAGCAATGGACATGGTCAGCAACAATACTCAAGTAGGTTGTGGTGTTTAAACGATGCCCAATTGGTACTAAGGGGTCCAAAGTGTGGCAAGAAAATATCCCCCACACCATTACACCACCAGCCTGAACCGTTGATACAAGGCAGGCTGGGTCCAGGCTGTCAGAGAACTCACAGAGCAAGCACCCGTCTCCGTGCAGCAGCTGCCAATCCTCGTTCTGCTAATGCCAATGTGCATGCACGGAACCGTAGCCAGAGACAAATGAGATCCAGGGTGGGCATGCACAATGGCACCTCTATGCAAACGCGCGTGCTAAAGCGCTAATGTGCTAACGCGCATGCGCTAATGCGCATGTGCGCACGCACACACGTACGCTGGTGTGAATCCTGGCACACAGCACCCTATATAAACAGAGTCTCCCTAGCATCAGTGCTGGATTGTCTTCAGCTTGTTCCTGTATTCCTGTTGTTACTCTGCCTGATTGACCTGGCTATCTTCTGTCCATTCTCTTGGATCTCCCCGGCCTGCTGAACCTGCCTCTACCTGCAATACTGACCTTGGTTTGAACTTATGATTACGGCTCTGCCTCCTGATTCTGTACCCCCCTGCCCGTCTGTTGCCAACCTCTGCCTGTTTCTGACTACAGTTTTGCCTTCTGACTTGGAACCCCGCTGCCAGCCTGTTGCCAACTCCTACCTGTTCCTGATTCTGCAGTTGATCCTGATCTGACTCCAGCTGAACAAGTTTGGTGATCAGTTTCCACATCTCCTCAGCAGAGGTTCCTGTATCTCCAAGTTCCAGCCTCCTGCCTGCAGGCACCTGCACCCTTTCGTTGCCCTCGCACTCCCTGTACCCACCACCAGGGGTGCTTGGACCGGAACCGTGCAAGAGGCCACCCTCATCATTTCAGGCTCCTCTGTAAGGTACGTGACACATGCTTTCATGTTTTACACCAAATTCTGACCCGACCATCTGAATGTCGCAGCTGAAATCGAGACTCATCAGACCAGGCAATGTTTTTCCAATCTTCTATTATCCAATTTTGGTGATCCTGTGTGAATTATAGCCTCAGTTTCCTGTTCTTAGCTACAGGAGGGGAGTGGTCTTCCCATCTGCTTCAAGGTTCGCCAGCGTTTAACGTTTTTGATCCATTGAAAAAAAAAAACGCTAATAAACGCTATTGCAAAGACATTAAAATGTTGAAAGACTCACTGCAAAGCTACTGTCGTTTTTATAACGTTATTTTAACATCCAGTGTGCATGGAGCCGTACAACATTGAGACTGATCAGAGGATTTTAGTAAAGGCAGAAACTCCAACTAAGCGATCAGTTGTATAAAAGTGCTGGAAAGGTCCACATCCCTAGTGGAGAAGGATCTGGGGGTTTTGGTAGATCATAAACACAATAATAACATGCGATGCCAAGCTGTGGTTACCAAAGTGAGCAAAGTCCTTTCTTGTATTAAGAGAGGTATGGACTCCAGAGAGAGATATAATTTTGCCCCTGTACAAATCATTAGTAAGACCTCATCTGGAATATGCAGTTCAGTTTTGGGCACCAGTTCTCAAAAAGGATATCGGGGAACTGGAGAAAGTGCAGAGATGGGCAACCAAACTGATAAGAGGAATGGAGGAGCTCAGTTATGAGGAAAGATTAGAGGAACTGAATCTATTCTTCCTTGAGAAGAGGAGATTACGGTGGGATATGATCACCATGTACAAATACATAAGTGGTCCATATAGTGAACTTGGTGTTGAGTTATTCATTTTAAGGGCATCACAGAGGACACGGGGGCACTCTTTACATCTCGAGGAAAATCGATCTCATCTCCAAATACGGAAAGGTTTCTTCACAGTAAGAGCTGTGAAAATGTGGAATAGACTCCATCCAGAGGTGGTTCTGGCCAGCTCGGTAGATGGCTTTAAAAAAGGCCTGGATTCTTTCCTAAATGTACATAATATAACTGGGTACTGACATTAATGCCGTGTACACACGGGTGGATTTTTCAGCATCAAACATCCGACGGTCTTTCTGACGGACTTTCGTCGGACTTACGACAGACTTTCTAATGAACGGACTTGCCTACACGCGATCACACCAAAGTCCGACGGATTCGTATGTGATGACGTACGACCGGACTAAAATCAGGAAGTTGATAGCCGGTAGCCAATAGCTGCCCTAGTGTCGGTTTTCATCCGTCGGACTAGCATACAGACGAGCGGATTTTTCGACCGGACTCGAGTCCGTCAGAAAGATTTGAAACATGTTCCAAATCTAAAGTCCGTCTGATTTTCGACTGAAAAAGTCCACTGCAGGTCCTATAAAGTCCACACACACAGGCGGATTGTCCGACGGATTCATCCCGTCGGACCAGTCTGGTCGAAAGGTCCGCCCATGTGTACACGGCATTATAGGTAAATTTGATCCAGGGAACATCCGATAGCCTCTCGGAGGATCAGGAAGGAATTGTTTCCCCTGCTGTAGCAAATTGGATCATGCTTTGCTGGGGTTTTTCGCCTTCTTCTGGATCAACTGTGGGTTAAGGATTGTGTATATGGGATTGTATTTTTTTTTGGTTGAACTAGATGGACTTGTGTCTTTTATCAACCTGACTAACTATGTAACTATCAATATCTACAGGTGGGCAAGGACCTGCAAAAAATGTTTTGCTGAAACCCTTGTATTGTGTTCAATTTCATTTTTTTTCCTGCAATAAAACGAGAGTTTCTCTTTATAAATATCTTCAGGACTAAAAAAAAGATGGCCGCTGAAATGGATTGCAGCCATCACTCCCCGTTCTAATGAAGTAGACAGAGATAATAAATCTTTCCAGCTCCCTATAAAGTGATAACAGCCTGCTCTTGGCCTTGAACAAGCAGCTGGCCAGCTGAACATATTGATGAATATTCATGATGCTCCTCATGTAGGTCCTACCTCCCCTTCTAATGGCTGGGCAATAAAATCCGAATTTGTCTTATGACATCTGAGCAACAGCCAAGCAGGGCAAGCAGCGCCCCGTCATTATCCGTGTCTCACTAACTTTATTTCGACATTTGATTTATGAAAACTGCAAAACCTGCAGTAAACATTGTATCAAAAAGAAGGGCAGAATAACAACATGGTAAATCTTTCTACGTAACCCTTACCCGGCATAGTGCGCCCTGCCTTGGGTTGGTAGGGGTTCTTTGAATTCTGCATGAAGCCTGAAAATTCCAAACCTAAAATCAATCCCCAGTGAAGTCTATGTGGGAGATGGGTGACTATTAAAAATACATTCTGACCATTTTATAGGCTAATAGACGAGGTATTGCGAAAAAAAAAATACAAAGGGGCATGGGGAGCTTGGAGCTGCCAAGGGGAACAGGTAGCAATGCAAAAGAATTTAAATAAAAAATACTGTAGGGTGGGGGGGGGGGGGGGGGGGGGGGAGTGCTCCTTCCTTGTAATGCTAGTTCAAAGGAGACATGGGAAAAACTCCAATCATTTGAATGAAGAAGGAAAAGCCACCTCCAAACCTCCTAAACTAAAGAAAAAATAGAGGGGAGGGCAGCAATGGGACCTTTATTGTACCACATTGAGACACCAAATCCACAGCCATTTAAAAGGGCTCAGCATACAACTTTATTATACAGTGCTTTGAAAAAGTATTCACACCCCTTGCAATTTTCCACGTTTTGTCATGTTACAACCAAAAACATAAATGTATTTTATTGGGATTTTATGTGATAGATCAACACAAAGTGGCAAATAATTGTGAAGTGGAATGAAAATGATAAATGGTTTTCAATTTTTTTTTACAAATAAATATGTGAAAAGTGTGGGGTACATTTGTATTCAGCCCCCCCGGAGTCAATACTTTGTAGAACCACCTTTCACTGCAATCACAGCTGCAAGTCTTTTTGGGGATGTCTCTACCAGTTTTGCACATCTAGAGAGGGACATTTTCGCCCATTTTTCTTTGCAAAATAGATCAAGCTCTGTCAGACTGGATGGAGAGTTTTTGAACAGCGATTTTCTTTTTTTTTTTTCACAATAAACTTTATTGCATATTTAGAGAAAAAAAGAGGCAATGGAATACAAAGTATGGTGGGTATTGCAAATACCCAAAATGCAAAAATTTAACAAGAAATAAAATGTTATAACATAAATGTATAGCTGTAAACAAGTATATGAAATATGGCAATGCATATTATGAATTTCTTTTTATACAAAAGCAGTGTGACTGTAAATATGCAAATATTATTCAGATAAGGTATGAGGAAATGAGGTCAAATTTCTTTTTGGTGATCAGAAGGACCATCATATGAAGAAAAAGAGAGGTATTTTTAATCTTAGTGAATGGGAAATGCAAATCAGGTATTTAATGGCAAATACCGTTGTATACAAGAAAAAATGATGCATGTACATGTGTGTGTGTGTGTGTGTGTGTGTGTATGTATGTATATATATATATATATATATATATATATATATATATATATATATATATATATAAATGCATACATGTACATAAGAGGAGTACATTGTGTAGTGTTATGTTGGAATGGGTGAAACGTTATAAGGCAAGTCCATTAGGAGAATAACCTGGAGGTGATTCTTTTTTCTGTCTCTGATAGAGTGAAGATGTACCAGGATTTCCACCTACGATGAAACTGAGTTGTGTTTTCTCTTTTTATAGCAACAGTTTCCTCCATTTCATAGATTGATTTAACTTTTGTTAGCCAGTCTTTGATTGTTGGGGTATTTTTGGATTTCCAGTTGACTGGAATTAATGCTTTGGCAGCATTGAGCAAGTGTCTTGTTATGCCGCGTACACACGAGGAAAAAGATATGGCGGCTTTTCCGACGGGATTCCGCTCAAGCTTGCCTTGCATACACACAGTCATGCAAAAGTTCGCTGAAATTACGACCATCAAGAACGCAGTGACGTACAATACTACGACGACCTGAGAAAATGAAGTTTAATGCTTCCGAGCATGCGTCAAATTGTTTCTGGGCATGTGTAGGAATTTTGCGCGTCGGAATTGCCACAGACGATCGCATTTTCGGATAGGAACTTTTCCCGACCAAATAATTGAGAGCATGCTCTCAATCTTTTACTGGCTGGAATTCCGCCAGCAAAAGACCGATGGAGCATACACGCGGTCGCATTTTCCGACAAAAAACTCTCATTGGTTTTTTGCGGGCCGAAATTCCAATCGTGTGTACGTGGCATAAGAGAATTTTTCGATAAGAAAGGTCATTAATATGTAGTAAGCAACAGGTTGCATTTAGTTCTATCTGAGTGCCCGTGATGTGAAGTATCCACTTTTAACCTGGGTCCAGCAGGTTTGAATATGGTCGCAATTCCACCATAAATGAAGGAAGGAACATTTTTTTAAAACATTTTTCGGCACACTGTGCTCTAAAGGTTGCCTACCCCTGAGATAGATAATAAAGGAACTGTGGTGTGTAAACAAAACAGTTACAACAATAACAATGACTTTCCACTACATAATATTAAAGAATGCAGCATTGTTACTTAAGCACCACAGTTTCTTCAATATGTATTTGTTTTTGTCTGAAATATGTCTTATTTGCAGTCCTAATGCTGGCAGAAGTGTGCTTTTGTCCCATTGACCTATTACTATTGATTGCCATACTGTTTTTTCAAGTACAGTGCCTTGAAAAAGTATTCATACCCCTACAACCAAAAATGTAAATGTATTTTTATTGGGATTTTATGTGATAGACCAACACAAAGTGGCTCATAATTGTGAAGTGGAAGGACAATTATAAATGTTTTTCAATATTTTTTTACAAATAAATATGTGAAAAGTGTGGGGTACATTTGTATTCAGCCCCCCGGAGTCAATACTTTGTAGAACCTCCTTTCACTGCAATTACAGCTGCAAGTCTTTTTGGGGATGTCTCTACCAGCTTTGCACACCTAGAGAGTGAAGTTTTTGCCCATTTTTCTTTGCAAAATAGCTCAAGCTCTGTCAGATTGGATGGAGAGCATCTGTGAACAGCGATTTTCAAGTCTTGCCACAGATTTTCAATTGGGTTTAGGTCTGGACTTTGAGCCATTCTAACACATGAATATGCTTTGATCTGAACCATTCCATTGTTGCTCTGGCTGTATGTTTAGGGTCGTTGTCCTGCAGGAAGGAGAACATTCACCCCAGTCTCAAGCGTTTTGCAGACTCTAACAGGTTTTCTTCCAAGATTGCCCTGTATTTGGCTCCACCCATCTTCCCATCAACTCTGACCAGCTTCCCTGTCCCTGCTGAAGAAAAGCATTCCCACAACATGATGCTCCCACCACCATGTTTCACGGTGGGGATTGTGTGTTCAGGGTGATATAAATATATACATGTGCGCTGCATTTAAGAATGTGTTAAACAAATAAAAGTGCTGCTACTTATATAAAAAAATGCAGAAAATAAAAAGGTGACAAATGTATTACAAAAAAACATACATTTCACAGTAGCACTCAAAAATAACTCAAAACATAGAAAAAATGTGTCCATAGAATACACATCAGTGTCCATAGAAATACAGTCGCAATAAAAAGTATGTGAACCCTTTTGGAATGATATGGATTTCTGCACAAATTGATCATAAAATGTGATCTGATCTTCATCTAAGTCACAACAATAGACAATCACAGTCTGCTTAAACTAATAACACACAAAGAATTAAATGTTACCATGTTTTTATTGAATACACCATGTAAACATTCACAGTGCAGGTGGAAAAAGTATGTGAACCCCATAGACTAATGAGATCTCCAAGAGCTAATTGGAGTGATGTGTCAGCCAACTGGAGTCCAATCAATGAGATGAGATTGGAGGTGTTGGTTACAGCTGCCCTGCCCTATAAAAAACACACACCAGTTCTGGGTTTGCTTTTCACAAGGAGCATTGCCTGATGTGAATGATACTTCGCACAAAAGAGCTCTCAGAAGACCTACGATTAAGAATTGTTGACTTGCATAAAGCTGTAAAGGGTTATAAAAGTATCTCCAAAAGCCTTGCTGTTCATCAGTCCATGGTAAGACAAATTGTCTATAAATGGAGAAAGTTCAGCACTGCTGCTACTCTCCCTAGGAGTGAGCGTCCTGTAAAGATGACTGCAAGAGCACAGCGCAGACTGCTCAATGAGGTGAAGAAGAATCCTAGAGAGTCAGCTAAAGACTTACAAAAGTCTCGGTCATATGCTAACATCCCTGTTAGCGAATCTACGATATGGATTTCATGGGAGGATACCACAGAGGAAGCCACTACTGTCCAAAAAAAACATTGCTGCACGTTTACAGTTTGCACAAGAGCACCTGGATGTTCCACAGCAGTACTGGCAAAATATTCTGTGGACAGATGAAACCAAAGTTGAGTTGTTTGGAAAAAACACACAGCACTATGTGTGGAGAAAAAGAGGCACATCACACCAACGTCAAAACCTCATCCCAACTGTGAAGTATGGTGGTGGCATCATGGTTTGGGGCTGCTTTGCTGCGTCAGGGCCTGGATGGATTACTATCATCGAAGGAAAAATGAATTCCCAAGTGTATCAAGACATTTTGCAGGAGAACTTAAGGCCATCCGTCCACCAGCTGAAGCTAAACAGAAGATGGGTGTTGCAACAGGACAACGACCCAAAGCATAGAAGTAAATCAACAACAGAATGGCTTAAACAGAAGAAAATAGGCCTTCTGGAGTGGCCCAGTCAGAGTCCTGACCTCAACCTGATTGATATGCTGTGGCATGACCTCAAGAAAGCGATTCACACCAAACATCCCAAAATATTGCTGAACTGAAACAGTTCTGTAAAGAGGAATGGTCAAGAATTACTCCTGACCATTGTGCACCTCTGATCTGCAACTACAGCAAAGGTTTGGTTGAAGTTATTGCTGCCAAAGGAGGCTCAACCAGTTATTAAATCCAAAGGTTCACATATTTTTTCCACCTGCACTGTGAATGTTTACATGGTGTGTTCAATAAAAACATGGTAACATTTAATTCTTTGTGTTTTATTAGTTTAAGCAGACTGTGATTGTCTATTGTTGTGACTTAGATGAAGATCAGATCACATTTTATGACCAATTTGTGCAGAAATCCATATCATTCCAAAAGGGTTCACATACTTTTTATTGCAACTGTAATATCTTGCGGTTCCCCACAAGGCATACATTGAATGTAAAAGATAAGTGCAACAAACTGATGTTAGAACACCAACGCCACCACCACAGTGGTTCCGCTCCCTTAAGAAACAAGCTCACCAGATGCTGTTGCCATTCACTCTCGTGTCTTGCAATAAAATGCTTAACTGTTAGATTGAGCTGTTACTGGATGCCAGACTTCATCCAAATACCTGAATTCACACTACACAAGTAGGAATAAAAAGTGAAGACGGAGCCTCCAATAGTATTGCACGTACATCAGATATAATTGCGATCTCACCACTCCTTCACTCACTTGCACCGAATCACTGTCCGGCATCAGAATACAGTTGTCGTGTAGCCACTTCCAACGCGTTTCGTCACTTCTGACTTCATCACAGGGGGTGGCGACACGGCACGGCAACAAAGCAAAAATGTCCTTTTCCTTCCTAATTGGCCAATAGAGCTTTCTTTCATTACAACACCAAGTGCATGTAATCACATACAATGTTGTCTGTTTACTCCATTAACCTATTTGTAGCTTACTGCTCATACTAAACAACTAGCTTACTGCTCATACTAAACAACTAGCTTATTGCTCATACTAAACAACTAGCTTACTGCTCATACTAAACCATTGCACAATTAATCATAGAGTATCACATTGAAAATACTTATGATCTGTCAGCAAGGCCAACACATGGAGTAACAAACCACACATGGATACTGCAGCATCATCCATAAGTGCAATTAACCCCACAGTTGCTAGATACAAATTAAAAATTAGCGGGGGAAAACGTTATATAGCGGTTTCTTTCCATCAAACAATGATCAATCAATTTGATCAAAAACCGCCATTTAATTTACAGATAAATAATCAGTATCAATAATTAATATATTCTGCTAAATATAAATTCAAGGTAGGAGGAGCGATACTAATGTTTTTACAACCCAATATATTTACATAAACACATTACTGTAATATTTAAAAATACATATTCATTTAAAAAAGACTATTTGGTCAAAATAACTGTTCCAACCAATATCCATTTAAGCAGAAATGACAAAAACTATCAATTTAAAAACATATGCATCTCCAGTAAGAACCCACCACGTCTAATCTATTTCTACTAGTCACTAATGAAGCAGTTTAGATCCAGATCGATGTTTAACTCCTCAGGGCCTATCGTCTGTAGCAAATGGATCCACTTCATTTTACTCTTGGAGAGGTCCCTAACTCTATATGACCCCCTCTATGATGGAAAAACCCTTTCAACACCCCAAAACTGAAGGGTGGAGGGATCTCTAGCATGATAACGTCTGTAGTGTTCAGAGACACTGTGATACCAATATACCTTTAGAATGTTCGCTATATGCTCCCCAATTCTTATGTGCAGTGTTAGTTTTCCGCCACACATAGTGTTTTGCTTTTAGGCCAAAAAGTTCAATTTTGATCTCATCTGACCAGAGCACCTTCTTCCACATGTTTACTGTGTTCCCCACATGTCTTCTCGCATAATGCAAACAGGACTTCTTATAGCTTTCTTTCAACAATGTCTTTCTTCTTGTCACTCTTCCATAAAGGCCAGATTTGTGGAGAGCACGACTAATAGTTGTCCTGTGGACAGATTCTCCCACCTGAGCTGTGGATCTCTGCAGCTCCTCCAGAGTTACCATGGACCTCTTGGCTGCTTCTCTGATTAATGCTCTCCTTGCCCGGCCGGTCAGTTTAGGTGGACAACCATGTCTTGCTAGGTTTGCAGTTGTGCCATACTCTTTCCATTTTCGGATGATGGATTGAACAGTGCTCCGTGAGATGTTCAAAGCTTGGGATATTTTTTTTTTATACACCTAACCCTGCGTTTCCACAACTTTATCCCTGACCTGTCTGGTGTGTTCCTTGGCCTTCATAATGCTGTTTGTTCACTAAGGTTCTCTAACAATCCTCTGAGGGCTTCACAGAACAGCTGTATTTATACTGAGACTAAATTACACACAGGTGGACTCTACTTACTAATTAGGTGACTTCTGTTCTGAAGGTATCTGGTTTTATTAGCTTTTATTTAGGGGTATCAGAGTAAATGAGGCTGAATACAAATGCACGCCACACTTTTCAAATATTTATTTGTAAAAATATTTGAAAACCATTTATCATTTTCCTTCCACGTCATAATTATGTGTCACTTAGTGTTCCCAATGAAATACATTTACATTGTTGGTTGTAACATCACAAAATGTGGAAAATTTCAAGGGGTATAAATACTTTGTCAAGTCACTGTATCTCTTTTATAAAATAAGAGAAGTAATTAGAATAAAGAGAGGTTCTGTAGGTTTATTGTTAAGTTGAATTTGTATGTAAGTTGGAACAGGTACATTTTTTTAATGAAGATATCAAGTAAAGATATTAAAACTTTTCAGCAGCTGACTGACCCCTGCTTATACTCCGACCTCCTGAGGGTCTCCACATTGCGTGGAGGTTTTTTGATATTCATCGGAGAACTACAAGGATTAAGGAACCTTGCCGGGACCATCACCGTTAAAGAGTGCTTGCATCCTGCCTGGAGTGATCCTTCTGCTAAAGCCAAAACCAAGTGGCATTCGGCCCACATAAGCTTGATTGGCCCACTACCACTAGTAAGTGGGTCCACCATATCTGGTAAGAGTACCCATCTATATATCCCTATGACAGAGGACTTCTTCACAACCTACAACTTCACCATCAGTTTATGTTATCTACAACATTCATATTTCTTGTTTGAAGACTCACCATTGTGTTTTTGATGGACACTTTCTGTTGAACTTCACCTTTATTCCCTTCTGTTCATAACAGTGAACTCAGGATCTAATGTTTATTGTTCACATTTGTTATATGTCACGTATACTGCATATTTATCTCTGAGCGCTACACTATATCCTACTCACTCTGTTTGGACTTTGAGTGTTAGCAACTTTTTTTCAGTTATTTTGGTTTAGAGCAGTAATTTCCCACTACTTTTCCACATTTTTTAAGTGTAACTCCAGCCTAAAAAATATTTTTAAAGTGGAAGCTCAGCCTAAAACTCAAATCTCTAAATCTATTTGCAGCCACAATCAAAGACTAACCTATCTAGCCCTGTAAAGCAAAAATCACTTTACATAATTTCTCTGAAGCCGCTCTGGTCCAAGCTGTCAGCGACGCCTTCTCTGTGGAGGCGGGTGCAGAAGAGGCAGCCAACAATGGAAGCCCCATAGTAACTCTATGGGTGATATCACTTCCCAGGCATTTCCCAGTCATTGTCGGCTGTCTCTTCTGCAGAGCTTCCACTGCCGGAGTCCGGAGTGGCTTCAGAAAAGATATGTATAGCGATTTTTGCTTTACAGGGTTAAATAGTTTAGTCTTAGATCGTGGCTGCTAGTAGATTTAGACATTTTAGTTTCAGGCTGAACTTCCACTTTAAGTTTTGGATAGCATAAGGAAGGGTTAAAGGGGTTGTAAAGGCAGGAGTTTTTTTATCTTACTGCAGTCTATGCAGCAACATAAAAACTCTTATGTGTGCAGCAGCTGCCACAGCACCCCCTAATACTTACCCAAGGTCCCTCTCTGTCCAGCGATGTCCACGAATGTCTCAGCCGTCCGAGATTCTTCTTCCTGATTGGCACAGCAGCGGCGCCATTGGCTCCCGCTGCTGTCAATAAAGGTCAGCTAGCCAATCAAGGGAGAGAGGGGCAAGGAGTGGGTCAGGTCTAAATGGACACACGGAGCCGTGACTCAGCTCAGGTGCCCCCATAGCAAGCTGCTTGCTGTGAGGGCACTGAACAGGAGGGAGGGGCCAGGAGCAGCGAAGAGGGACCCGAGAAGAGGAGGATCCGGGCTGCTCCATGCAAATCCACTGCAACAGAGCAGGTCATTATAAAATGTTTATTTGTTTTATAAGAAAAAAACTAGACTTTACAATTACTTTAACTGGTCATGCAGTGATGTGGAATTGCTGACAGGTCTGCCAGACAGTAGGTGGCAACATGGAGTGAGTAGCAAGATGGCTGCCCAGCAGTTTTTGGGACCAGCATGATGTCACGGTGCCTCTGTTCTTAAGTACGAGTTACATGTAAGTCGGATGTTTGTAATTCGGGCTGCCTGTACAATAATATTGTTGGCTATAGCTTGCATTGTTTTACATATGTGAGATGGTCACCATAGAGCAACTATAGGAAAGTGCATTAATCAAAAAATTAAAGCTAAAGCCCTCAACTTTGTGCAAATTGCTCTGTGGCAAAACTGTTTATTAGTTTAGTTTTTGAGACTTTTTTTTTTTTTACTTTCAAACTTTTTTCATTGAAAATAATGGAATAATGTAACTTGAGACAAGTAAAGAACCGTACATATAAATTCCAGATCCCGTGTTATTTTACAAAAGGGAAGATAGAAGCAATAAGCTCAAAGCTGAATGTTATTCATAACTGGCCTAAAAGGTTTCTTAAAACACAAATCTAGTAAGATACACATAAAAAAGAGCTGCTGTACTGGACAAACAGTGTTGCAATCATAAATAATAGGTCACAGTGACATAAAACACACTTCTGCCTGTTAAGACTGAATAATAAAGTATGATTCAGCCATAAATAGATAAGAGGTAGGCACTCGACTCCCTCCCCATCAGCAGAGCATCGCAGGGAAGTGTCAGTGAGACACTAATGCATTCCAATTTCAAAGTTCTCCACACCGCACTGAGGGGGAGGCACTGCGCCCCCACACATTGTAAAAGATGGGAAACATTGTTTTGTTCTCTAACTTTGCTGTAGCTGCGATCGTCAGCTTTTGTGATGGGGAAGAGATTGGGTGAAGTTCTGCTAGTGGGGGGGGGGGTGGGGCAGATGAGAAAAGGGGGTACATTGGTGGGGCAGATGAGAAAAGGGGGTACATTGATGGGGCAGATGAGCAGGGGGGGGTACAGTGGTGGGGCAGATGAGCAGGGGGGGTACAGTGGTGGGGCAGATGAGCAGGGGGGTACAGGGGTGGGGCAGATGGGCAGGGGGGGTACAGTGGTGAAACAGATTTGCAGGGGCGACAGTGATCTGAGGTGTGAAGGTACATGAATTGGGGCTGATCTGAGGCATGAGAGTGCAGGATGTTAATTTCTCACTACTAAAGTAGTTTACAGCATTTACTTTTTAAAAAAAAATCCTTTTCATGATTGAGAGTGTGAAGTTGACATTTTTTTGTTAAAAAATCGGCACGCTCAATTTCTTTGAAAACATTTGTTGGCACACTGTGCTCTAAAGGTTGCCCACCCCTGAGATACATAATAAAATAACTGTGGTGTGTAAACAAAACAGTTACAATTGTGAATATTCTGACTATGTGGTGGTTCATTGTTATAGTTGGCAGAACTCAACTTTCCACTACATAAAATTAAAGAATGCAGCATTGTTACTTAAGCACCACAGTGTCTTCAATACGTATTTGTTTTGTCTGAAATATGTCTTATTTGAAGTCCTAATGCTGGCAGAAGTGTGCTTTTGTCCCATTGACCTATTACTATTGATTGCCATACTGTTTTTTCAAGTACAGTGCCTTGAAAAAGTATTCATACCCCTTTATATTTTCCACATTTGCTCATTGTACAACCAAAAATGTAAATGTATTTTATTGGGATTTTATGTGATAGACCAACACAAAGTGGCACATAATTGTAAAGTGGAAGGAAAATGATAAATGGTTTTTACAAATAAATAAGTGAAAAGTGTGGTGTACATTTGTATTCAGCCCCCCCCCCCCCCCCCCCCCCCGGAGTCAATACTTTGTAGAATCACCTTTCGCTGCAATTACAGCTGCGAGTCTTTTTGGGGATGTCTCTACCAGCTTTGGACAGCTAGAGAGTGACATTTTTGCCCATTCTTCTTTGCAAAATAGCTCAAGCTCTGTCAGATTGGATGGAGAGTGTCTGTAAAAAGCAAATTTTAAGTCTTGCCACAGATTCTCAATTGGATCTAGGTCTGGACTTTGACCGGACCATTCTAACACATGAATATGCTTTGATCCATAGGTGTGCGCAGCCTATTGCATTAGGGTGTGCACCAAATCTCAAAAGCACATGCGTGTGTGTGTGTATGTATGCGTATATATATATATATATATATATATATATATATACACTGTATATATTCTTATAAATAAATGTAAACAAACGTTTTATAATGTAAGAAGTGCTTCCACACTTCCCTTATAAGCAGAGCCACTCAGTAGGAGGTCTTTCCCATCCCCTGCCAGCACAGTGAAAGAAAAGTGCAAAATGTGGAGGGTATGACAGTGGGCACTATGTACAGGAGAGGAGTGTGGGAGGTATGAGAGTGAGCATTATGTACAGGAGAGGAGTGAGGGAGGTATGAGAGTGAGCAGTATGTACAGGAGAGGCGTGTGGGAGGTATGAGAGTGAGCAGTATGTACAGGAGAGGAGTGTGGGAGGTATGAGAGTGAGCATTATGTACAGGAGAGGAGTGTGGGAGGAATGAGAGTGAGCAGTATGTACAGGAGAGGAGTGAGGGAGGTATGACAGTGGGCACTATGTACAGCAGAGGGGTGTGGGGGGTATGACAGTGGGCACTATGTACAGGAGAGGAGTGTGGGAGTTCTTTTTCACCGGATCTCTGTGATTGTACAGCACCTGCAGCTGTATCTGAAGCATCTACTTCAACATAGTATGGTTTGTTGGGCATAGGTAAAATTAGAATAGGTGCAGAAGTAAATAGGTCTCTCAACTCATCAAAAGCTTGTTGGGCTTGTTTGGACCATTGAAATTTCACCTTTTGTTTTGTGATAGCTGTAATTGGCTGAACAACCTTTGAGAAATTATGTATGAATCTTCTATAGAAGTTACAGAAGCCAAGAAAACATTGTACCCCTTTTTGTTTCTAGGTACTGGCCAAGATAATATGGCTTGAATCTTGGAGGTATCCATCTCTGTGCAACCAGGTGAAATGTACCCCAGGAAATCTACAGTTTTGACATTGAAAGCACATTTTTCTAGTTTTGCATATAAACAATGAGTCCTTAGTAGGGACAACACTGTCTTAACAGGTTCAATATGTTCTTTCTCTGTGGTAGAGTATATCAATATATCATCCACGTATACTACTACATAGGTGTCTAGAATATCCCGCAGAACATCATTGACAAACCGCTGGAATGTGGCAGGAGCATTGCATAATCCAAATGGCATTACCAAATATTCATAATGTCCATAACGAGAATGGAAGGCAGTTTTCCATTCATCCCCAGTTATAATCCTCACTAAGTTATAAGCTCCTTATCGATCGATCTTGCTGTAAATGGTAGCGGAACACAATCTTTCCATTAATTCAAGAATTAAAAGGCAGTGGATATTTATTTATAATGGTAATAGCATCCAGTGCTCGATAATCCCCACATGGACGGAGGCCTCCATGTTTTTTCCCTCCAAAAAAATCCCAGCGCCAGCAGGGGAAGTAGATGACCTCAGAAGCCCTTCTTTAAATTTTCATCAATGTATTCTTTTAAAACTTGTATTTCAGGCTCTGCAAGATGATATGTCCTGCTATAAGGTATTAGAGCCCCTGGTAACAATTCATTAGGACAATCATAATCTCAGTGAGGAGGGAGAGTATCAGCCCCTTTCTTCTCAAAAACATCAACAAAGGCCAAATAGTATACATGAATATTTGATGTATTGTTGTCATTAGTAGTAGGCTCCAAGATCAGATTCACAGCTTGAGGTATTAGACAACTAGATAGACAGTGCATAGAAGAACATTTATATACACCAGTTTGCCAGTCTACTGCAGGGTTGTGTCTCCGTAACCAGCTTATTCCTAATGCCAGTGGAAAAATGGGAGAACATACAAGGTTAAAAGAGAGTGTCTCTCTATGGCATGATCCCACAGTCATTTCTAGAGGAATGGTTTTTGTGGTAATAGGACCAAATTTTAAAGGAGTTCCATCTATTAGCTGTATTTGTGTAGGTACCTCTTTATTGGTAGTAGGTACTGACAAAGCTTTAGCTAATGCAGTGTTCATAAAGCATCCACTAGCTCCGGAATTGATCATTGCATTAACATAGTTGCCAACAGTCCCGATTTTCCTGGGACAATCCCGATTTTGGGACCCTCGTCCCGATTGGAGACTGTCCCGAATCGGGATTTTCCATAAGGAAAATCGGGAATGTTGTTTTTGTTGTTTTTGGAGCAGCGGGCTCCAGCAAAATGGCGGCTGGCGCCGCCGCTCTATCTTCCCCTAGTGTTGAGTGGAGAGAGGAAGGGGGCTCGATCCGTGCAGCCAATGAAGTGGCTTCTTTAGCTGCACGGCCCCTCCCCTCTCCACTGACGCAAGCAGAAGACACGGCGCAGTCGCCGTGTCTTACTGAAAGTTCCCCAGCCCCGTACTGCGCAAGCGCTGCGCCTGCGCAGTACAGGGGGTCCTCCATTGCCGAGGGGAACTTTCTCTGCACTGAGCGGGGGCCGGGCTGCATTGAGGGGGGGGCTGCACTGAGGGGGGTGGGGCTGCACTAACTGGGGGGAGCTGCACTGAGGGGGGGTCTGCACTAATAGAGGAGGGGCTGCACTGAGGGGGGGGCTGCACTAATTGAGGGGGGATCTGCAATAATAGAGGGGGGCTGCACTAATAGAGGGGGGGCTGCACTGAGGGGGGCTGCACTAATAGAGGGGGGGCTGCACTGAGGGGGGTCTGCACTAATAGAGGGGGGGCTGCACTGAGGGGGGGCTGCACTAATAGAGGGGGGGCTGCACTGAGGGGGGGTCTGCACTAATAGAGGGGGGCTGCACTGAGGGGGGGGCTGCACTAATAGAAGGGGGCTGCACTGAGGGGGGGCTGCACTGAGGGGGGCTGCACTAATAGAGGGGGGGCTGCACTAATAGAGGGGGGGCTGCACTAATAGAGGGGGGCTGCACTGAGGGGGGTCTGCACTAATAGAGGGGGGGTCTGCACTGATGGAGGGGGTCTGCACTGATGGAGGGGATCTGCACTGATGGAGGGGGTCTGCACTGAGGGGGTCTATACAGACTCTGGCGGGGGCACCTGATGCAAGGACAGACTCTGGCAGGGGCACCTGATGCAAGGACAGACTCTGGCGGGGGCACCTGATGCAAAGACAGACTCTGGCGGGGGCACCTGATGCAAGGACAGACTCTGGCGGGGGCACCTGATGCAAGGACAGACTCTGCCGGGGACACCTGATGCAAGGACAGACTCTGCTGGTGGCAGGCGACGTGGCTAGTGACACGCTCAGGGATCCCACTGATTCGGCATTATGGTGAGTTGAATGATTTAATTTTATATTACAATGTAATAATAGAAATAATGCGCTTCAATCATCCTGACACCATAACAACCATGGTGTCGGGATGATTGAAGCGTTAACACCAGGCTTTTGGAGTATCTTTATCTGCTGATTGTTACACTTTCTAGAATACACATATTTCTATTGTTGTGTAGGATCTGGGGCTGCTGTCCCGTCATTTCCCTCTCCCCCTTTCCTTCTCCCCCTTTCCCTCTCCATCCCTCATTCATCTCAGACTCTAACCACACCCTCTTGAGCCACGCCCACTTTCACGCAAGCCACGCCCACGTCCACATAAGCCACTTCCACGCAAGCCACACCCACTTTCACGTAAACCACGCCCATTTTTCGCATCGACACGCTTCGCGCGCCACACTTATGATTTTTGGTAAGCCACGCCTACAAACGAATACAATATTGCACGGCCCTGCCTACAGCCAAAAAAGTGTCCCACATATTTTTTTTTCAATGTTGGCAACTATGCATTAAGGTTCACAGGCTCTTTATTCCACTGTAAAGAGAGAGAGATATCAAATGATGGGACATGGTATGTAGCAATTGTTGTGAGGTGGAGGATATATTAGATTGCTTACCTCCCCCAGAACTTGGCTTAGCTTTACATTCCTTCACTTTATGTCCTGGCTTTCTACAATATAAGCATAGTCCTTTAGAGCTACGACGAGATCTCTCTATATCAGAGAGAGGTCCTCGGGCTATTCCAATCTTGTCTTGCACAGACATTGCCAGCATGCTTATATGTTGAGTCAATGTCGCTAATGCTTCAGCCAACCCCATACTGGCTCAGTTGTTTTGTCGGTGTTTGGGTATGGGGAACCCAATAGCAGGGGTACACACCTTGGATAAAGATACTCAGGAGGTGAACCCAGCACAGTTTTCAAAAACGTGGTACAAAAGGGAAAGTAATCGAAGTCAAACAAAGCAAAAGGGCAGGCAGCAAAGGATCAGAGTCAATAAACGTAACAAAGGTCAGGTAGCAATATCACACAACAAGGACCAGGTACACACTGTGGGTAGCTCTAAAACAACTGAGCACTCTATCTCTGGAACCTCTCAGCTTTATAGTGATTAAACAAGAAATGACCTCCGGAGGGTGTGGTGGAAGTGATGCAATTGCTATCTATAACAGGAAGCAGTTCAGTGCTGCCATCTTGATAAGAAGATGCCATCAGACATGTGCTAGAGGCCTCACTATACTCACACAGGGTTGACACAGGCCACCAACAAGAGTGCCAAGGACTGACATGCTGCAAGTGCGAGGTACAGGTAGGTTGTGGGTTATGACAACAGGAGACTTTTTCATAATGTTGGATTTACATTCTTTAATGTTCTCTAAGTCATGGGATTTTGGGTTTTATATATATATATATATATATATATATATATATATATATATATATACCAAAAGTAATGGGACGTCTGCCTTTAGTCTTAGTCTGTAGGGTTCAATATTGCGTTGGCCCACCTTTTGCAGGTATAACAGCTTCAACTCTTGTGAGAAGGCCGTCCACAAGGTTTAGGAGTGTGTCTATGGGAATGTTTGACCATTCTTCCACAAGTGCATTTGTGAGGTCAGGCACTGATGTTGGAAGAGAAGGCCTGGTTCGCAGTCTCTGCTCTAATTCATCCCAAAGGTGTTCTGTCGGGTTGAGGTCAGGACACCCCAAACTCGTTCATCCATGTCTTTATGGACCTTGCTTTGTGCACTGGTGTGCAGTTATGTTGAAACAGGAAGGGGCCATCCCCAAACTGTTTCTGAGGTGGGAGCATGAAATTGTCAAAAAAAAATGTCTTGGTAAGCTGAAGCCTTAAGAGTTTCCTTTACTAGGACTAAGGGTCCAAGTCCAACTCCTGAGATACAACCCCACACCATAATCCCCCCTCCACCAAATGATTTGGACCAGTGCACAAATCAAGGTCCATAAGCACATGGATTAGCGAGTTTGCGGTGGAGGGACTTGATTGGCCATCACAGAGTCCTGACCTCAACCCAATTAAAAGCCTTTGGGATGAATTAGACCAGTGACTGCAAACCAGGCCTTCTCGTCCAACATCAGTGCCTGACCTCACAAATGTGCTTCTGGAAGAATGGTAAAACATTCCCATAGACACACTCCCTACGGACTAAGACTTGGATGCCATTAAAGTTCATGTGTGTGTAAAGGCAGGTGTCCCAATACTTTTGGTTATATATATATATATATATATATATATATATATATATATATATATATATATATATATATATACTTTTTTTTTTTAATGAACAAACAATGTATTTCACCATTTGGTTTGGCATTCTCCTTGTTTGTGTATATTCTAATGTTCTGGCACTGTAAAGGTATTATGCAATGTTACAAGGGGAAAATCTATGACCCTTCAAAACCACAGGGGAAAGAGCAGGCAGCAACAAAAAGATAAATGTTGGATCCTTAAGGCATTGGCTGCACCCCGTTCCACAAACCTTACTTCAACAGCAAACAGACAAAAAATAAAATATGGGTATTCCCACAGTACTTGCTAACAGAAATGTGAGATGTTTCATATAACATGCTGTCAGCCTTTCTGCTGGATTTCCAGAGGATCACCACCAGATATGGGAGGTACCATCAGGCAACATGTATACTGCGAGATGTACTGACTTTTTTTTTCCCCAGACATACATTTTTACATAGTTTACATAGTTAGTCTGGTTGAAAAAAGACACAAAGTCCATCTAGTTCAACCAATAAAAGGGGAAAACAAAACAAAACAAACATTTTTTTTACAATCCCATATACACAATCCTATACCCACAGTTGATCCAGAGGAAGGCAAAAACCCCAACAAAGCATGATCCAATTTGCTACAGCAGGGGGGAGAAAAATGTCTTCCGGATCCCCCGAGAGGCAATCGGATATTCCATGGATTAACTTTACCTATAAATGTCAGTACCCAGTTATATTATGTACATTTACAGTAGGAAATAATCCAGGCCTTTTTAAAGCCATCTACTGAGCTGGTCAGAACCACCTCTGGCGGGAGTCTATTCCACATTTTCACAGCTCTTACCTCTTGTCCTCTGTGATGACCTTAAAGTGAATAACTCAACACCATGTTCACTATATGGACCCCTTATATATTTATACATGGTGATCATATCCCCCCTTATTCTGCTCTTCTCAAGACATAATACATTCAGTTCCTCTAATCTTTCTTCATAGCTGAGCTCCTCCATGCCTCTTATCAGTTTGGTTGCCCTTCTCTGCACTTTCTCCAGTTCCCCGATATCCTTTTTTGAGAACTGGTGCCCAAAACTGAACTGCATATTCCAGATAGGGTCTTACTAATGATTTGTACAGGGGCATAATTATATCTCTCTCTAGAGTCCATACCTCTCTTAATACAAGAAAGGACTTTGCTCGCTTTGGAAATTGCAGCTTGGCATTGCATGTTATTATTGAGCTTATTATCTACCAGAACATCCAGATCCTTCTCCACTATGGACGCCCTCAGTTGTACTCCCCCTAGTATGTATGATGAATGCATATTCTTAGCCCCCAAGTGCATAATTTTACATTTATCAACATTAAACCTCATCTGCCCCATAGACGCCCAAATCAGTGCAGTGCATTGAGGTCGGCTTGTAAATTGGAGACATCCTGTAAGGACGTTATTCCACTGCATAGCTTGGTGTCATCTGCAAAGACTGAAATGTTACTTTTAATCCCAGACCCAATGTAATTTATAAAGTTATTAAAAAGTAAGGGTCCCAACACTGAACCTTGGGGTACACCACTGATAACCTTAGACCATTCAGAGTAAGATTTATTAAAGCGAAGTTCCACCCAAGAGTCATTTGCCTGCTCCCCCCCCTTTCGGGGGGAAGGGGGGGCGGATGCCTGTCTTTCATAGGTATCCTGATTCAACTTCCGGGAGTCCGGGCCATGGCTTTTGACATCATCGCTGGGGCTCCCTCCTTCTTCCCCTGTTGCCGGGCCAGTAGGAGAGAGGAGGAGAGCCTCGCGCATGCTCAGTAGGGTTCCTGGTGTGAAGCTGTAAGGCTACACTGCCGGGTTCCCTTACCCGCAATGGCGGCGGCAGCACCCGACAGCTGATGGAAACATCAGCTGCGGTGCCGACATTGCTGGACTCCAGGACAGGTAAGTGTCCGATTATTAGAAGCCAGCAGCTGCAGTACTGTATGTGTAGCTGCTGGCTTTAATTTTTGCAGCGGAGGGCGGACCTCCGCTTTAACCACTACTCTCTGAGTTCTGTCTTTTAGACAGGTTTCTATCCATTTACAAACTGATCTTTCCAAGACTTTAGACTTTACCTTACACATTAGCCGTGTGTGGGGAACTGTGTCAAACGCTTTTGAAAAATGTAAGCATACCACGTCCACAGCCACCCCTCTGTCCAAGGTTTTACTTAACCCTTCATAAAAAGAAATCAGGTTTGTTTGACAACCATGGGCATCCGCAGGTAGGGGCAAGGGGGGTCAAGTGCCCCCCCTGGAATCAGGGATCGGATCTAAAATTCAGTACAGTTGCGTCGCTATCGGGGTGCGGGCAGCCCACACTCGGGTGCCACCTGCCAGTGGGGTGACACCATCAATGTGCTGTCAAGCCCCCCCATCAGTGTATACTGACTTCGGACTCTTTTCCCTGCTCAGTCCGGCAGAGAACTCAGCGGCTCTGTGAAAGGAGAAAGGCGAGCTGTGGGCTATCAGAGGTTTCCCCCGCTCGCCCCCCTTTCTCCTGTCAAGGAGAAGAGACGGCGACTCTCACCAGGTTCCCCACCCAGCTTCCTGCCCGCTCCATTCCTTCCCTATTGGCTATAGCTGAGGGCCAATCAAAGGAGACTAGGAGGGGAGAGCATCATGGGACATGTAGTCCCAAAGATTGGCGGCCCCATTTTCCACAGGGAGGAGGCTACAGGTCGATCAAGAGAGAGATTGAGAGACTGCAGCCTGGAAAAAAGCTGAGGGAGAGATTGCTACAGGACAAAGAACGAGGAGTGTGCTGGGCAGAAGCCAGAGAGAGAGCCATGCTGCCCAGCACCACCAGAGAGAGAGAGCCACACTGCCCAGCACCACCAGAGAGAGAAAGACTGAGCCACTACCAGGGTACAGACATGCTACACTACTGACCGGAGTTGCCCCCGGGGAACCCAGAATGAGCGATCGTCCAGCCGGAGGAATCACTGCCGTCATTTCGCTGGGTCTGGTAAAAGGCCTAGGGACTGTACTACGTCTGCAGTCTCAGACCATGATAATGTGATAATGACATTGTTGAAAAGGGGCGGTGCATTGTTGACCCTAAAATTATGCCCCCTCCTGAAAAAAGTTCTGCGGACGCCCATGTTGACAACTTCTGTCTTTCATGAATCCATGCTGTCTGTTGCTTAAAATATTTTTGTCCAGCAAGAACTCATCTATGTGGTCTTTTATTAAACTCTCCAGTATCTTCCAGACTATAGAAGTTAAACTAACAGGTCTATAGTTACTTGGTAAAGACATTGATCTCTTTTTAAATATAGGCACCACATTGACCCTACGCAGGGCCGGACTTTCCATTGGGCTCAAGCCCATGGGCCCTCGGCCAATAGGGGGCCCCGCCCCTTCCAAAAGCGGCCGAAACCCGCTGAAAGCGGCCGATAGCAGCCGAAAACCGTCTCTGTATCTCGGCTGCGCCATTTTTAAACTAAAAGGCTGCAATAACAAGGCAGCAATGACACTAGATCAAGGCTGCACTGACAAGTCTGCAAATGATACTGGGGCAAGGTTACACTGACACTGACAAGGCTGCAGATGGACACTGATAAGGCTGCATCGATGGGCATTTAAATGTACGTTTTTTTCCTTAAAATTCCCTCCTAAACTTGGGGTGCCGATAAATACGGTAATTATCATTTTATCCATTTTATTGCTTTTATTAATCGTGGACCCAGGACGAATACCAGCACAGTAACCCCCACTTATATGCTTATTTATTATCTACTTTTGTGAGTAGCCATTTGGCTGTTTTGTCTTGTCCAATTAAACAGAAGTTCTTTAATACTGCACTGAGTCTGGCGCACCTTGTCCTTTTCTATTCCTGTTTTATAGAGCTGTGCATATGTATAGAAGGGTAGGGCCCGAAAGTGACTCAAACCCAGGGCCCCCACCACCCTAAGTCCTGCCCTGACCCTACGTCAATCCAGTGGTACCATTCCAGTCCTTAAAGTGTAGTTCCACCCACTTTTACAACTCTTCAGCATCCCTCACTAAACTGTGCACTGTAAACGAATTGGATATTTTTAATTTTTTTTTCTCAGCACCTACTGTATATCTGCTGTATTCATTTTTCACTTCCTCCTCCCTGGCCGTGGCCCATCGCATCATTTCCTGTTTGCAATGCCTTCTGGGAAGGGGTGGCAACTTCCTCTGACACTGCCGTTGCTATGGAAACCTGACCTGTAACCTATTACACTGCTTGTGCTGCACTGAGCATGTGTGAGATCTGCAAGGATGAGATCCAGGAAGAAATACAGTCTGGCTTCAGATGCCCACACTTAAGATGGCCACGGCCTGCTGTAAGTTGATAAAATAACAAACTACTGCTATAAACTAACAAAACAGACCTTAGTTTACAGACTAACTTTACTAAAATACATTAAGCTTGTGTATTATAGGGGTATTTTTATTCAAAAAGTATAATTTCGGCCGGAACACCACTTTAAAGAGTCCCTAAAAATTAGAAACAATGGCTTTAAAAATACAGAGCTCAGTTCTTTAAGGATTTGTGGGTGGATGCCACCTGGACCTGGTGCTTTATCCACCTTTATGCTGTCTAAACATTTCTGGACTATATCAATATATTTTGAGCTATTGTGGATCATTTGGGGCGGTGCCATGAGCACCCCCATGGTCATTTTAACGATTAAAATACAAAATCAACAAAAAAAAAATTTCAACAGGGCTGTCCAGTCTACTGTTCTTTTTTTCCTTTTCATCTATCTTGAATAAGTCTTCATTTTAAAATATTGATATGAAAACAGCCTTCAGATGTCTGTCTCACTTCACTGGTATATTTTTATGTTTCTAGAAATAGGGGAAGTTGAATAAAACAATTTTAGTTTCTTCTTTCTACACTTGATTGACAGAAAATATAATACCAGCGGGAGAATTGCTGTTATTCGATGTGTTGTGAATGTGGTAGGTTTCCTTTTCTTCTTCATTACAAAAAAGGTCAGTCAGGCCTACAGTGAGAGGTTGAGGTTTTGCACATTGGGTAGTAGTTTTTTGTTTTATTTTAAGCTCTATCTATAGATGTTTTAATATATATTTTTACATGATGTTTTACATTTTTTTTTGCAAGGCCGTCCCTGCCCCATTAAAGCAAACACTGGCAGGGACAACAATGTAAATTGGGTAGAACCTCCACAAAATAGAAGTCCTAGGTCTTAATGGGGTTGTAAACCCTCATGTTTTTTCACGTTAATGCATCGACTTCCAGACCAGCTCGTGTCGTTATACGTTGGCACTTTGAAGAGGGATATCGTTGTTATGGCCGGTATCCTCTTCTTCATTGAGCTGTCCGGATTCCGATAAAATGGCCTCTGCAGCGGATTCGCCGCGACATCACTTTTATGGGCGGCGGAAGAGTGAGAGTGACGTCAAAACGTCACTTCCGCCCGTAGCTCTTAAAGCAACATTTTTTTATTTTTTTTTAAATGACATTTCATTTTTATTTATTTATTTATTGCATTTTAGTGTAAATATGAAATCTGGGGTCTTTTTGACTCCAGATCTCATATTTAAGAGGTCCTATCATGCTTTTTTTCTATTACAAGGGATGTTTACATCCCTTGTAATAGGAATAAAAGTGGCACATTTTTTTAAAAGAAGAGTGCAAAAATAAAAAATAAAAGGTAAAATAAATAAGAAAAAAAAAATTAAGCGCCCTCGTCCCCCAGAGCTCGCATGCAGAAACGAACGAATACGTGAGCAGCGCCCGCATATGAAAACAGTGTTTAAACCACACACGTGAGGTATCGCCACGATCGGTAGAGCGAGAGCAATAATTCTAGCCATAGAACTCCTCTGTAACTTAAAACATGCAACCTGTAGAATTTTTTAAACGTCCCTATGGAGATTTTTAAGGGTAAAAGTTTGTTGCCATTCTACGAGCGGGCGCAATTTTGAAGTGTGACATGCTGGGTATCAATTTACTCGGCGTAACATTATCTTTCACAATATCAAAAAAATTGGGTTAACTTTACTGTTGTCTTATTTTTTAATTTAAAAAAGTGTGATTTTTCTAAAAAAAAGTAAACTTGTAAGACCGCTGCGCAAATACGGTGTGACAGAAAGCATTGCAATGACCACCATTTTATTCTCTAGGGTGTTAGAAAAAATTATATAATTTTTGGGGGTTCTAAGTAATTTTCTAGCAAAAAAACAGTTTTTAAACACCAAATCTCAGAAAGAGGCTCGGTCCTTAAGTGGTTAAGGTGAAAAAACTTCTGTCACTAACCGGCCCCCCAGCCCCCCCCCCCCCCCCGTTTTACTTACCTGAGTCCTGTATTCCCCCGCCGGAGATGCGCTCTTCCCCTCTGCCCCTTGTCTCGGCTCTTGATTGGATAGATTGATAGCAGCGCAGCCATTGGCTCCCACTGCTGTCAATCATATCCAATAAAACGGGGGCACTGGGGGGCGGGGCCGAGTCCGGCATTCTGCATCTATGGACGCAAATGCTGGACTCGGGAGCGCGCCCGCAAGGTAACACCCCCGGGAGAGCGCTTCTCCTAGGGCAGTGATGGCGAACCTTGGCACCCCAGATGTTTTGGAACTACATTTCCCATGATGCTCAACTACACTGCAGAGTGCATGAGCATCATGGGAAATGTAGTTCCAAAACATCTGGAGTGCCAAGGTTCGCCATCACTGTCCTAGGGGGTTATACGACCCCAGAAGTCGAGGTTCGGGCCACTCTGTGCAAAACGAACTGCACAGTCGAGGTAAGTATGACATGTTTGTTATTTAAAAAAAAAAAAAACTTACAATCACTTTAACTTCACTTTGTACCTAGGCAAAAGTAAAAAAAGACTGCCTCCCCTTTTCCCAATGAAAAGAAAAAAGCAGGCATTAGGAAATGGATGGTGGGAATAACTCTATATGGGCAGGCAGAAGCAAAAAGGTAAACATAGAATCCTATGACTGTAGAATGCCTGCCCTGCCTCAAATCTTCTTTGCGGGGTCAAATATATTGGAGGAGCAGTCTGGAGAAGGATATGAACTGTTATAGGCTAGAGGGTATGTTTGTTGTGTTTGTGACAGGTACTGTATATACATTTTTTTTTTTTTACACATTTTATTATTTACAGATTTACCCCAAAAAAGTTTTACTTTTATGTACAATTTTTTATTGTATTCCTTGTAAGGCCATCCCTACCATGACCCAAACAGACATGGGCAGACATGGGCAGACATGGCAATGCATACAGAGTACTAACTTTATAAATAAGGAAGTCCTAGGCCTCCAAACCACCATGTCCCTATGCAAAAATAACAAGGACAGTCCATCCTTCCACAACACAGGGGGAGGGGCAGGCAGCAGCAAATGGATGGGGAAAATTAAACAGTCGGGGGAAAGGGCAGCCAGCAGCAAAAAAGATAGGCATAGACTTCAATGACCATAGTTTGCCCGCTCCTCTTCAAATCTTCCATTGATGGTCAAAAAATATCAAAGATGCAATCTGGAGAAGGAAATTGATGGTCGTAAGCTAAAGGTTGTGTATGTTGTGCCTATAGCAAGTATATATCATTTTTTTTAAATCACTTAATTTCCATTTAAAAAAAAAAAAGGATTTTTATCTCTTTATTTATTTGCAAACATGAGCAAGGACACCTTTTTTATTTTTACATTTTTCTTTGCAAGGCCATCTCTGACCTCGTGAAACAAACAAGGGCAGGGACAGCAATGCACTACCTTTATAAAAAAAGGAAATATTAGGCCTCCAAACCACTTTGTCCCTGTGCAAAAATAAACCAAAAACAAAAGCGGACTGCCCTTCCAAAAACAGGGGCAGCAAATGGATGATGAAAATTAAATAGGCAGAGGAGGGCAGGTGGCAGCAAGAAGATAAGCATAGACTCAGTGGCGTCTGGTGTTTTTTTTGGGGGGGTGGCAAACAACCACCCCCCAAGTGGCACCGCCCTGAGTGGCAATCCCCGCTGTTTGCTGGTCAGTCTGGCATTTACCCCATTGTGGTTGGTGGCGGGTGGCAGGCAGCATGGTGCAGCAGCTTGGCTCCGGAGTCCTCTCCTCCATTGCGGCTTCCATCTCCTCACCTTCTCCTCCTAGGCGTCCAATAGGATCGCTTGTTCTTTCAGCCAATCAGGTGACCGGTGTCAAAACCCACTTCCTGATTAGCCAGGAGGAGGATCAGTGATACAACAGCAAATATGGATTCGCTGTTGTAACACACCTGGGTGGGCTTCGGAGCGCACTCTCTGTGACCCAAGCCCACCCTATATTTAAGACTATTAGAGCCTCTGGCTCTAATCAGTGCTTCAAGAAAACAGCCCCTCCGCATTGGAATCCATGCGCCAGTGTCCTGAAATGAGCTGGATGCATAGATAGTGGAGGGGACGCAGCTGGAAAAGCCAAAACTGTTTTTTATTTTTATTTTTTGATCTCAGCCTTTCCAGCCTGAAGAGGATGTTTACATGGAAATGCAGGCCGCACCTACCCTCCCTGAATACCACAAAGTCAAATACCTATTTAAATATTGACACAAAACAACTTGTTGGCTGCGACGCGTTTATTGGTGTATCCAAATCAATAAATAATAATAACAACATCTTGATAATTTTATTAATTCATAAAATTCTTACATTTCAAACAATAAACTTAAAACAGCTCAGTCTTAAAGGACTCAAGCATACCCAATATTTATAACCACACGCCGGGTTTGAAATCTCAAGCCCGGCCTACCCTACAACCATGGCCAATTCAATGCAGTTTTGCAACCCTACATTAAAGATGTCTACTCCTGTTTCTGACAGATGAACGCCATCTGAACTATATAATCCAGCAAAACCACCCTCTTAATCACTACGTCTATAGGAAAAACCTCCAATGTGTAGCATGAATTCTCCCATAGACTTGTTGAGACGTTTCCTAATTTTCTCGAAATTTTTTAAATGGGCATCCTGCAGCCATATGAGCTGAGGAACTATCTCTGAAAAGATTATTATGGTATTTGGGGATGCTAACATGAATCTATGAAGGTCACATTTCATCATAAGCATAAGATCCAGTGTTCTTCCCAACATCGTTTCCCCCTAGGTGAACTATTAATACATCAAGGGACGGCCATTACTCAAGCAACCTGGAGAGATAGAAACACAAATTAGACCATTGAAGACCTCTAATTCCTTTCCAGTATATCTGAAATTTTCCAAGATCCAGAGACAAATTGGACGTATAGCAGCGCTTCATGGCTCTTTTATTAGCCCAGTATACAAAAGAGTGGCCCAGGATGCAAACATATCTTCTAGTGCCTAGAATTAAAGAGAAATATCAGGTCTGACATAAATTTGAAAACGTTGTGATTCCCAACTACCCAACCTTTTGATTATTGCATCATCCAATTCTATCTTTGCTTCCTCTGTAGCCGCACCGATCCTGAAAGAGTGAGAGGTAAACTTAAATTGTTGCAAATACAGCTTCTTCATGCATGCTTTTAAAATTAAATTGAACTGATACCTGGTGAGAGAGGACCCATCTGAGTGAAGCAGAAATACTCCTTCATCAAATGGCCTAACTGCTAGATATCTGTTCACCAATCTGACTGGACAGCTATCCACATCTCCACAGTGGCATAGAGAGATCCAAATACCCTTACCTATCCTATCTGTTTTTGAAACAGGGATTAACAATCTTATCCCTGTCTCAGAGACGATCAGA
The DNA here is from genome assembly GCF_042186555.1 of Aquarana catesbeiana. Taxonomy (NCBI): domain Eukaryota; kingdom Metazoa; phylum Chordata; class Amphibia; order Anura; family Ranidae; genus Aquarana; species Aquarana catesbeiana. Next base: position 619,448,803 of record NC_133328.1, on the reverse strand, counting down.
TTATGTTTCAGTAAACCCGAAATTACCTTCTTGTTTTTTGGTAATAGTTCAGATATTTGGAGGGCGCCAAAAAAAGCTAGAACAAAAGCAGCATTAAATAGCACAGCCTCGAAAACCGAAGAACACACCAAATGAGTAGTTGAACAAAACTTTTTTAGTAACTGAATCAAAATAGGTCTCCTATTATCTGGAAAAGAATGACTCTTCTTATATCCTTTAAGAGCCTGCTGGATGGAAAAGAATGCTGTACATGGAGGTAAGTTTCTTAAATTAAAGAAAAATGATACACCCACCAGGATTTTGGCAATATGACTATGAGATAATTCTGACTGCATTAAACTACATAGAAACATCTGAATATCCGTTTCTTCAGGAGAATCAAATTGTATGTCAAGTTCCCTTGCAAAGTTGGTCCACCTGTGCCATGCTGCTGAATATTCAGCCCATGTACTGTCCGCACCAGAATGTCTTATTGAATTTGCAAGAACTTCTAAATTAGGCTCCACAGATGTTTTGGACACGAGTGACCTTCCTTGTCTGCATTGGGCAGAAGTTGACAGAATCTGCATACCTGAAATTGAGACAAGGCATCCGCAATTTGATTCTCCTTTCCTGGAACATGTCTGGCTTTTAGCCAAATATTAAATTTAAGGCAAAGAAACACTAAGTATCTAAGCAATTAGACCACCTGTATTGATTTAGCTGACAAGCAATTTAAGGCATATATAACTCCTTTATTATCTGAATTAATCAGAATTCTTTTATCGGCAAATTGCTCACCCCATATTTCCAGAGCTACTACTGAAGGGAATAGATCAAATACTACTATACTTTTGGTGGCTTTTATTTTTTCCACCTATCTAGCCACTTACCACAGCACCAGTGAGTCTTCCAAATAGCAAAGAATCCACATAAAACTGCAGCATCTATATATAATTCAAGGTCAGATGAAGACACAAATTGCTCCTGAAAAAATGATTGACCATTATATATATATCAAAGAATTTAAATGAAAGTGGATAATTCCCCATGGGGCTTTTTAGCAGCAAATAGGAATCAAAATAATTTTTCATAAAAATTATTAATTTTATTCATCAAGAGACAATTGGACATCAATGTGATACAAAAGTTAAAATATGAACTCTGGTGTACACAATGCGAGACAGTTTGAACTATGAAGGGGAAGCAAACAGTGGATAATACCATGTGATATAACTGATAAACAATATACATCAGAGGGTACTCCCTCACAGTATTGATGAGTTGTAATTATACTATCCGATGTTTATGAAATGCCCCAATGCATTTCAACCTTAAGGGTTATGGTCTTTTTCAGGGGTTCTTACATTTTCCTTCCACCAAGACTGCTCGCTTATCCAGAGACTTCTCTTTGTTAAAAAGCACAAAAGGAGATAAAGAATTCCCCCAATGATGATCCCGAACCCTGCTTGGTCCAAGAGTCTGAGAAGACATATCTGTGTGCTTACATTAGGGACATACACAGATATGTTTTCTCAGACTCTTGAACCTGGCACTGGCATGTTCTTAATCTGAACAGATAGACACTGTGCATCTAACTGTGGATATCACCGTGCCTGAATAATTCCTACAAAATAATCAGGTGTTTTGGTCTTGAGTTTCCCCTATGGGGGGCATACTACCTGTTACCACTTGTAAGCCTCACGGGCCGGGGCTGTTCTCCCCTTGGGGCGGAGATGAGCACAACTCCCAAGCAGGGTTCATGATCATCATTGGGGGAATTCTTTATCTCCTTTTGTTCTTTTTAACAAAGAGAAGTCTCTGGATAAATGAGCCGTCTTGGTGGAAGAGAAATGGAAGAACCCCCTGAAGAAGACCATAACCCTTAAGGTTAAAATGCATTGGGGCATTTCATAAACATCAGATAGTATAATTACAACTCATCAATACTGTGAGGGAGTATCCTCTGATGTATATTGTTTATCAGTTATATCACATGGTATTATCCACTGTTTGCTTCCCCTTCATAGTTCAAACTGTCTCGAATTGTGTACACCAGAGTTCATATTTTAGCTTTTGTATCACATTGATGTCCAATTGTCTCTTGATGAATAAAATTAATAATTTTTAAGAAAAATTATTTTGATTCCTATTTGCTGCTAAAAAGCCCCATGGGGAATTATCCACTTTCATTTAAACATTGGTACCGGGGTGTGCAGCCATATCAGACTCCTATACATGTGTCATTCGTTGCTATAATATCAAAGAATTTAAACCAAATTAACAGGTCCTCCTTGAGGTCAGCTGTCAATCTGATGTGTGAAAATGGAGATTTCATGCCTGACATTGCTAAATACAAGCAACGTGAGAATATCCTGCCAACAGACATGATTCTTGTCGCAAAGGCCAATAGTCCTAATAGTGATATGCCTAAAAAACACAAAATCAAGTGTCAGGGCTGGGCTCAGCCCTTCCTTCTCCGAGCTGGCCGCTCAGCTGTTGGCTAATTGCCAGCTCCTTCTCTCTCCACAGTTACTCAGCTGTTGATGATCCTGCTCGTCAGTCCTGCCTACTTAAGTCATCCAGTCCAGAGGAGCTCTGCCTTCGCCTTGGTCACATCACAAGTAACTATCTCCTGCATTCCTGTTTAAAGACTGGCTTTTCTGACATCCCTTCTGGATCCAGATCCTGCTTGCTGTTCCACTACTTTGATCCCTGACTCCTGGTTTGGCTGACTATCCGTTCCGGTTACTGAACTGTGATTTAACTGTACTTCTGTCTCGGTCTGATTTCATGGTTTCTGACATCAAGGCTTACATTTTGTTTTTTTTTTTACTCAGGTAACTGAAATTCAAATGTCTCGGTGTCTATCTTGATACCTAAGAATTCTACGGATGAGGATAGAAAAACAGTTTTTTCGCTAGCTAATGGAATACCAAAGTGCTGAGCTACTACACTAAACAGCTGTAGCATAAACGACTGCTCCGGGCCAATGAATAAGAAGTCATCAAGGTAGTGCAATATACCTTAATAACCAGCTTCGAAAGCACTACCCAATGAAGAAAGGATGCAAATTTTTCAAAATAGGCACAGGATATGGAAAATCCCATGGAGAGGCACATATCGAAATAATAGTTGCCTTCAAAATACATACCTAAGGAATTGAATGCCAATGAGTCAATAGGTAATAGACTAAAAGCAGCCTTTATGTCTGCTTTTGCAATCAGCGCACCTTTACCAAATCTCCTGAGCTGCTGAATAGCATCCTCAAATGTGCAATAAGATACGGATGACATGCTAGCATCTATTTCATAATTTAAGGAGGTACCCTTAGGGAATGATAGGTGGTGTATTAGGCAAAAGGAATTTGGCTCCTTCTTGGGTATGATGCCTAACACAGATACTCTAAAATGTGCAAAAGGGGGGGAGCTAAATGGACCTGCTATTCTACCCTCTTTGATTTCTTTAACTAACTTCTCTTTAACTATATGTGCATAAGTAGCCACCGACTTTAATTTTTAACTAATTCGCACCCTTCACCCTGAAATACCGGCAAAGGGAAACCTTTGGAGAAACTTTCAATTAAAAACTTGGCAGTCTCCTGGTCTGGATATATTTCAAACCATTGCTGCATGCTTGTTAGTTTCACTGGAGTGTATGCTTTTTGTATAATTATCTCTCTGGGAGTCTTGAAAACTGGTATTCCTTTTGAAACACCTGAGTAAAGGGTGGGGTCCTGAACAGTGTGAGTATTTGTGTTTGTATTTGCAAGAACACCCCCATTTACACTGGTTCTCGTATGCAAAACAATATCATCTTTTATAAGGGGACACTGTAGATTGTGGCTGCTGCCTGGTGTAGCCTGTTTTCTGTGGCACTATCAGGTTAAGGCACAACCTAACATCTTTATTACCCTACTTTAGTGATGAATATATTGATAACTTTTGTCTAAATGTTTCATCATATTGGAACCACCCTAGACCTCCAAAACTCTTATAGGCCTCTAGCACATGTTCCATATGTTGAAAAAGCCCTCTGCAATATTCGGGGTGTTTTTCACCTAACACACTAGCATATATGGCAAATGACTGAAGCCAAATTTTTAAAAGACCTTGCCACTGGCCTTCTCCTATCATTCTCAGATTTTTCATCTGATTTTTTTGTCAGCTCTGTTGATATATTCCTTTACAGATGGAAGTAAGGACAAAATGTCCACAAATTGACATTTCCAGATGTTATCTTTGGTCTGAGGAGAAAGGGGATATCCTAACAGCGAGATCTCGCATGGCAGCATTCCTTTAAAACATGCCTCAGGGATCAATGAGCTAGACTTATTAATCTCAGCCGGTAACAAAATTTGAGGATTAACTTTAGCTGTTGCTGAAGGAAAACTATTATAAATTGCCTATATTGCTTATACTGACAGTATTTCTTCCTTCATTGGACCAGACACTTCCATAATTACTGCTGTCATTTACTGGTGTATTAATACTGTCAGCCAATCTATTAATAGGTTCCATAATGTTGGTAAGTGTATTTGCTAACTCACCCATACCACCAGATGGTGCTGGAGCATTGGATAGAGCTGAAGCAGCAATTATGCTGCTCTCTATTGCCTTTAGTGGACAGCAGCGGGATGACTGTAACACTTGCACAGCCTGGAACTTTGTGCTGTGTTAGTGAAGTGCTGGGCAGGGCTTGCCGCTCCAAACCTCTTACCTCTGACTCCGCCTCTGTCCTTCTCCTTGATGCCGCTCCTCCCGCCCGCCACTGCCTCTGGGCGGCATTGGGGACCGAACCCTCTTCTTCTTTTCCCTTAGGCTGACTCTCCGCCCCATGTTAGTAGGTGTCTCTTCCTGCGGCGCCATGTTATCTTCTTCTCTCTCCGGGGTAACGGGCAGCGGTGTCGGCGGGTCGTGCTGGCGTGTCTGGCACTGCTGCGGGCTTCTTGCAACTGGTCTGCCTCCCTGGGAAAAAACTGGGCACGTCCACGGTTCTCTGCTGTTCCCTTTATTCTCCCCTCCGCTCGTTATCCTCTTCAGCCAAGGCGAGGCACCTCCTGAGTCAGGCTTCCCCGCCGCTGTTCCCTGCTCGCTCCAGAACTTGCCTCATTAGGGATTTCATAGTCAGGTTGGCTTCAACTTAAAAGTATTATAGCCCTTCTGAGGAGCTTGTTGCACCAACGCTGACTAGCTGAACACTGGAGGGAATACTCCTGTGAGAGGGTCCTATATATAATAAGCCGCCTTTCCAGAACATTCCCAGGGGTCACATGACATTCTGGGAAATTCCCAAATGTCATGTGACCATGTTTTCCCGTCCCCCAATTCCATTTAAAATTTTCCTAAAGGGACCTTATCCCTAATACAGTAAATGTACATATCCCTTTTTTTTTTTAAAGGGGAGGGGCGAATGCATGCCCCATGCTGTCAGGCTTAAAGCCTTAAGCCTTCTTAGTCCATTCCTTGTAATAGGAATTAAAGTGATCAAAATTTTTTTTTTTAAATGAAAGTGTCAAAATAAAAGTAAAATAAAAAAAAAATAAAAAATTTAAAGCACCCCGTCCCTGTGTGCTCGCGCACAGAAGCGAACACATATGTAAGTCGCGCCCACATATGTAAACGGCGTTTAAATCACATACAGTATGTGAGGTTACGCTGTGTGCATTAGAGCAGTGGTCATCAACCCTGTCCTCAGGGCCCACTAACAGGCCAGGTTTTTATGTATTACCTTGGGGAGATGCAGACTAGAATACTGCAATCACTGAGCAACAAATGATATCACCTGTGATGTATTTCAGTTATCTTGCAAACCTGTCCTGTTAGTGGGCCCTGAGGATAGGGTTGATGAACACTGCATTAGAGCAAGAGCAACAATTCTAGCCAATGACCTCCTCTGTAACTCTAAACAGGTAACCTGTAAAACATTTTATCGCCTATGGAGATTTTAAAGTACCAAAGTTTGGCGCCATTCCACGAGTGTGCGTAATTTTAAAGCGTGACATGTTAGGTATCACTTTACTCGGCGTAACATCATCTTTCACATTATACGAAAACATTAGGCTAACTTTAAAGTATATGTGGGTAGGGGCAGTTGGCGCTACCTTTATGGGTGCGTATCAGTTAAGTGTTAGCTATATGCTATAACTTCCTTGTGTGCTCCTCTAATAGTGACTTATAAGTGTATCTAGGCAAATCCGTGTAACAAAATGTGTCTGTGCCCGATGGGATAGATATCCCATACCAAAAAGTGTAATCAAATTAAGCTGGTTTAGCAACAAAATGTAATATATATACGGTATAATAAAGGTATCATCAGTGGTTTTAACAATATTTAAGTGATAGGTGTAGCTACACACAGCTTCCTCCTATTATATAGGGGGTAATCTTGATTGTACAATTCGTTCTTCCACCTATTCCAATGGCTAATAAAAAATCTCTTATCCGTCCCCTTGAGGGGGGGCACCTAAGTCACTGGATTTCAACTGTCATCACTACAGTCACTTCACGCAGGAACTTTCTGAATGAAATAATTTCAAGAATAGAACTTTCATAATTTTTTCAAGAATAGAACTTTTATAACTGGTTTCTATTTACAATTTGCTTGATATTATGTGTGGTACAATCGGTACATTTCTAAATAATTGATCACTTTATATACACATTTTGTATACATTTTGTGGGTTATATACATTTTCTTACGTTTATTTATGTTTATTTTCTGTCACGTCTATTGTGCACAATGGAGATTTAATGTGAATCAGGGGGTAGCACCTGAGGGGGACGGATAAGAGATTTTTTATTAGCCATTGGAATAGGTGGAAGAACGAATTGTACAATCAAGATTACCCCCTATATAATAGGAGGAAGCTGTGTGTAGCTACACCTATCACTTAAATATTGTTAAAACCACTGATGATACCTTTATTATACCGTATATATATTACATTTTGTTGCTAAACCAGCTTAATTTGGTTACACTTTTTGGTATGGGATATCTATCCCATCGGGCACAGACACATTTTGTTACACGGATTTGCCTAGATACACTTATAAGCCACTATTAGAGGAGCACACAAGGAAGTTATAGCATATAGCTAACACTTAACTGATACGCACCCATAAAGGTAGCGCCAACTGCCCCTACCCACACATACTTTATATTATCTCATCCCCAAGGGGGTGAGTAAGGGGAGGCTGCAAGCCTTGGTCTGTGAGCGCGGAAATCCCAAACCTTTTTATTAGTCTAACTTTACTGTTTTGTTTTTTTTTTAATTCATGAAACATTTTCTTTTTTAAACGTGTTCGAAAAATCGCTGTGCAAATACCGTGTGACATAAAAAGTTGCGATGACCGCCATTTTATTCCCTAGAGTCTCTGCTAAAAAAAAAAAAAAACATTTATAATGTTTGGAGGTTCTGTGTAATTTTCTAGAAAAAAAAAATTAAGATTTTTTTACATGTAGGAGCGAAGTCCCAGAATTGGCCCGGATGGGAAGTGGTTAAAAACTGTCATATTTGGTTTCGGCAAAGTTCATCTTGAATTTTCGGTTTCAGTTTTAGCACCAAAATGTCCATTCGGTGCACCTCTAAGTGATAAACTATTGTAAGCTACTTAATACTCACATTTAGCAAATGTACTACAAAAAAGACAGAACAAGAACTATGCAGAACCTGCAACGGGTTTCACCCCAAATCCTTACAATGTACACAGGGGGCCAAAACAAGACTGATGGGTCACTTTAAGCAATTTGTGCTCTTCTTCCTATTAGCAGATTAGTATTAATTTTTGCTATTCTTGTTAGCTGTTCTAGGAGGTCATGTGTGCCTCCGTGATCCCAGATCACCTTTATATGCCAAACATTTTATTCCATTATTATATGTGCACACAAACAATATCATTTAATTAGAATGTGATTTGGTTAAGTCAAACACAGCAAAGCACTTTTCGAAATGAGCTCATTATTTTTCTATTCCACAATGACGTTCGGGAAGAAACAAAGAGAATCCGTTCAGAATTGTTAAGGTGGACCTGCAGTGTTGAAGATAACTATAGGCTGCAAGTGGGTCATGTAGGGATGGCAACATTTTTATGATTCTCAGAGTTTGAAAGTATGTTGGGAGAGGCTATTATAGGAAATTTAAATTAAAGTCACTAAAATCTTATAAGCTTTAACCACTTCAGCTTTAAAACCTGTACACCGTGATTTTTACATTCCCGCTAGAGGCCTGTTTTACTCAGCAATTACTTTGTTATTAAACCCCAAAAAAATTTAAATATTTAATATTATGCATTAAAAAATTAAATATTCCATTAAACATCCATATTAATTAATGGATTAATATTAAAGTTATATTAAATTAATTTGTTTTAAAATGTCATTTAAGACAAAATTACATTTTTCAACACTGGCTCCCAAATACATTTACCTGATTTTGTGTGCTGATCTTATTCTCTAAAAGTGTTGCCATGAATTGAAAATACCTGGTGATCCTGCCAGTTGCCTGCACTTACTCATTCCCGGTGACAACATTCTGCAGCTTGACCTCAACAGCGTTGTCACCCCTCTGCGCATCTTGAAAACTGCCATGATTGACAGCAACAATAGCAACAATAAATCCCTCCAGCAACAATAGACCCCCAGCAATAGCAGAATCCCCCCAGCAACAATAGAATCCCCCCAGCAACAATAGAATCCCCGCAAACAAAATATCCTTTAACAACAACAGATCCACCCCAGGAACAATAGTCCCCTGCCATCAACAATAGATCTCCTAACAGCCAATATTGATAGACCCTCCAGCAGCCAGCAACAATAGACCCCTCCCTCAACAGTAGATCCCTCCCAGCAACAATTGACCCCCCAACAACATATGCCCCCCCAAACAATAGACCCCTCCCTCAACAGTAGATCCCTCCCAGCAACAATTGACCTCCCAACAATATAAGTCCCCCTAAACAATAGACCCCTCCCTCAAAAGGAGATCCCTCCAAGCAACAATTGACCCCCCAACAGCATATGACCCCCACCCAGCAAGGATAGACCCCTTCCTCAATACATCCCCCCCCAAACAACAATAGATCCTCCAGAAGCAATGGACCCTTCATCACTCCTCAGCATCCCTTGCCATTAGATACATTCAGAGCTAGAGGTAGTGGAGGTCCCGGAACTGCGTTCTCCCACATTCCAGCTGAAAAAAAGCCCTGGTCATTTTTAACACAATGAGGCCTTATGCCCTGTACACGCGGTCGGACTTTACGAAGGAAAATGTGCGATCGGATTGTGTTGTCGGAAATCTCGATCGTGTGTGGGCTCCATCGGACTTTTTCCCGTCGGAATTTCCGACACACAAAGTTTGAGAGCAGGATATAAAATTTTCCGATAACAAAATCCGATTGTTTAAATTCCGATCGTGTGTAGACAAATCCGATGCACAAAGTTCCACGCATGCTCAGAATAAATTACGAGACGAAAGCTATTGGCTACTGCCCCGTTTATAGTCCCGACGTACGTGTTGTACGTCACCTCGTTCTGAACGATCGGATTTTCCGACAACTTTGTGCGACCGTGTGTATGCAAGACAAGTTTGGGACAAAATCCGTCGGAAAAAATCCAACGGATTTTGTCATCGGAATGTCCGACGACAAAATCCTCAGAGTGGATGAGGTGGAGAGGTGGGGCAAAGACATCATGATCTTCTCAACCTCATCCAATCAGAGAACACATTGTATTCAATGGAAAAATACAACGGGTTCTATAAATGGCAGCAGTGCCAAGCTGGACCAATGTAAGTGCGCAATATAGATCACACCCGGCATTCAGCTTTAATTTTAACAAGAATATAAGTTTAAAGTTTAAAAAAAAAAAAAACCCTAACATTAATAAATATGACAGTTAGAGCATCTCCAGACACAGAATAATTACGGTTACATCTGTAGGTTTCACCAACGCTTGATATACGATAGCTTGTTCTGTAGCAAGCACCGGCTGCGATCCCCTTTGTCTTTTAAATTACTCTTGAATGTCAGTCCAGACATCATAAAGATTTAAGCCGGGAGATTTATCACTGACCTTCAGCAATTTGTAACAGCCACTTGTGTGTGACTAATCACTATTACTCAGGAAGATCGCTTCCTCGACACATGAAGGACATACCTGTAAATGCGATATATCTCCCACGGTAACAGCACTGCGGGTAGGTCTTCCAACAAACAAATAAAAAAGAGCAAGAAATATGCAGAGTAAATCACATTACGGAGAACATTGTATACGTACGCATCAAGAAGTCTTTACTGCATATATAAAATTCAGCGTTCAGGATAGTACAATGCGCTATCCATCATGGCAGATTGGATAATCTGGAGGGAGTAAAAGCTTGTTGACGATAATATATAAAAAGTGTAAGAGGCTTCTTTTTTTTTTTATATTCAAACTTTATCTTAGTTTGTCTGATAGATTTTAGGGAGAGAAAGAATCAGTTATTTGTGAAAAAGTTCATTTTCGGCTGGGCAAACTCATTTGTTGAGTTTGTGAATACAGTCAATTTCCACCACTTTGTGGTGGACATTGTCAGCATTCAGCAACCTAATTTAGGACAAGCCCCCATCAGAGCTAGAGGTTTCCAAATAGGGAGCATAAGCTGATTGGAGAGCCTGACCCAGTAGGATGTGTGTTGCCCCGAAGCACCCCTCCATGTTGAGGGCATATGGCTTGGTATGGTTCAGAAGGTGGGTGCTCGCTCGCCCCCCTCCCCCCCTTTCCTGGCCTGCCCGGCTCCATGCTTGGATGAGGGTCTAGTATGGATTTTGGTGGGGGACCCCACACCATTTCTTTAAAAACTAGGAGAACTGAATGGCCCCACCCATAGCTGGTATAAAAAGAGCACATGCTCGAACCCACTACACCATCACAGGAGGGGTAATAACTAAAAGGCACTCACACCTGCCAACATGTTTAATAGCAACACTTGTTTCTTTCGAGGAAGTTCATTGCCACATAGAGACTTTCTTCTTCAATGAAAAGCTTACTAACATTTGTTTAAATACACATCAAAAATTCCTAAAAATCTGGGCCCCATGTACAGTATATAATACGCTCACCCTTTCATATCCTCAGCAAGCTATACACTGCTATAGGCATTTGAAGCCCTAGGTTTCTGCTCAGGGTGTCCCAGATGTCCTCCTCCTGTTCTTCTCTTTTTTTTCTATTCTGTTTTTTTTTTTCATTCCCTCTTCTTTTTCTCTCGCCCCCCCCTGGCCTGGGAGGTCTTTATTAATCAATTTCTTGGCAATTCTCTGTACAGCGAATCCGACCCTTACATTCAATTATGACTGTCTCCCATTTATGATTAATGCATGATTTGCCCTTCCTTTCCCCCCTTCGCCCTTTTTTTTTATATCCTCCTGCTGCTTATACAATATGAAAATTGCCATACTCATTGATCATTATTTTAATCACCTTTATTGTCTCAATGGACTTTTCAGTCTTTTTCTGCCGTCACTTTTTCTATGTCTCTAATGACCTACGGATGCACTCTGGAATTTTTCATATTTTGGTTACTTTTATGTATATATTTGTATGGGTTTTGCTATGTATCCTATAAAACTTAATTAAAAATGAATTGAAAGTGAAACATGGAAGTCTTTCTTCCTTTTCTTCCTTCAGGGCTGCTATTCCTCTTCAAGGTTGATTGAAGTGCAGCATCATTTATTTATTTTTTATTTATTTCAGGTACTTATATAGCGCCGTCAATTTACGTAGCGCTTTACATATATATTATACGTTCACATCAGTCCCTACCCTCATGGAGCTTACAATATAAGGTTCAATACACTTCATGTGAGCCCAGGTATCAGGGCCTCCCCTGGGGCAAGTTATCAAGCCATGCTAGGCTTAGAGGAGAAAGCTGCAGAGTATGGTGTCTGCATAGGTATGCACATCCTATTGCATCAGGGTGTGCACTCCAAATGTAATAAAACATGGACGGTGTTAGTAGGGCAGTGAATGGTGTCAGTAGAGTATTGGACTTGTCAGTAGGGCTGAGGTTGGTGTCAGTAGAGCAGTGGACTGTTAGTCGTTTTTTATTTTTATTATCTTATTTTTTGATTATTTTTTATACATTTTTTTAGGAGCCCCGTTAGAGGGCTTTGGTGAAATATCAGCAGGGGGAATCTGCGCCACACATGGTGATTAGGGTGTGCCCAGGCACACCCGGCACATGCCTATGTTGGTCTGGTCATTACATCACACCTTTCCTTGCAGGAGAATGGTGGCCAACTTGGAGTTGGTCCTAAAGGGGCTTAAAGTAGAACGTAAATTAAAAAAAATTGAGTTTGATCTCTTCAAACCCTTCCCCTAGAAATCAGTATTTTTTTTGTATTGTTTTGTTTTGCTCTGAATGACAGGCCCTGCATCCTTCTGAGATACCACGTCGTATCTCCCAGGAGGTTGCAGGAATGGTGACACAAAGCAGATACAGGGTGGGCCCAGCACATTATCCAGAACTCTCTGTGTGAACCCAGAAGAGTCAACCAGCTAAAGAAGACAAAGATGACGGCCCCAGACACAGGCTATGTCACCCGAATGGTGGATTGCGGCAAGACAACACTGGATTCACTGTGCAGGTAAGTGTGTATTTTGAAGATAAGATACATACAGGTAGGAGAAGTGAAAAAAACATAAATGCGGGGGAAGTTTAGTACCTCCCAAAGTTGTAAAATATTATCCTCACCAATATACCATATTCAACAATATGAACTGTTGACACAAGATGGGACACATACCCACCCGATTAGATTGTAAGCTCTTCTGAGCAGGGCCCTCTTAATCCTCTTGTCTTTTATTGTATTGTAACTGTGTTGTCTCCTTTTATATTGTAAAGCACTGCGTAAACTGTTGGCGCTATATAAATCCTTTATAATAATAATAATAATATATGCTGTGTATGGCAAAATCTGGTCCCTCATATTGTAGCAGAAATTAAGACTTGACAGGACTAAGTAATGTTTAGTCATTTGGTTTTGATGACCTTGGGATCTCCGTTGCCTAATTTTTTTGTTCTTAGTTGATAGACTCAAAGCCGACTTGATGTTCTGCTGTTATGTCCCATACTCTTTCGTTTTAGTGCAAGGTATTCAAAATAAGGATGCCTTGGCTACTGAGGAGCAGAGGCATGGAACAGTTTAAATAAATATCAACCAACGGGAGAAGGTCTTTTGTGCGGTTTTGAGGACAACATTGAAAATACATAAATCTGTTAGATAACATGTGACGCACCCTCCTAGCCCAGGATGCTAGGTAAATTTTGTTTTATTGCTCTTTCTGTAATCAAGGGAGCAGTGATTGTTTAGTCTGTTCTGTACAAGGCTTCACTGGCTGGGAGTTTTATTTCTTCTCCCTGCCTGTAGAATAGGGTTTCAAATAACCAGACTGAATATAGATCAGGGCCTAGCCAATCTCTAGAAAGGTGTGCCCAGATGGTGGCTGGGAAGCTAATAAATAGTTTTTTGGGTTTTTTTGTTAACAAACTATTTTTATTGGGTACAAAAAAAGTGGTACAAAAAAGTGATATCCAAACTGGCTGTGAGAAAAAGAGAAATGCATTAGATGAGGAATGCATTACATGAGGTTTACAAGTAAGGAAGATTATGTTAAAGTATACAGTAGTTGATAGATAGGTACCGTACATTGTTATGGTTGACTAACATGTTAACAGTAGTATCCTTGAATACCATCAGCAACTTATATCTTTCAATGATCTCTGATGCAAAGTATTGTTATTCAGGGTTTAAGAAGTGTTTGGAATGATTGAACCAGGGGTCCCATTTTTTTATCATATAAATGATTCGTTGATGTAAGATGTGAAATATTTTTTCCATGAGATTAATATTGTTAATTCTAATTTTCAGTTGGGCTAGAGGTACTGATGGGGATGTCACGAGCGATTGTGGGTGCGCGACGGTCATCGCGCCTGCCGGGCACGTGCATCGGCTCCGGGGACATGCTTGCGGGCGCATGCATGCCTGCTACAGCGTCTTAAAGAGCCGACGTACAGCTACAACGGCTCGCCCAGGGGAGCCAACCTGCCACAGTATAACTGCAGCGGCTGGTCGGGAAGGGGTTAATACACGCAATGCCGCAGTTGCCTTGAGGTGTCGCATTATTTTTACAACTAGTTGCAATCTGTAAGCAGAACTGCCACCAAACATGTTGCCACTGCATGTAGAGCACGGTGCAGCAGGCTTTCAATGGTTATTACAAGCATTGAGGAGCCAACATATCACCTCCAAGCTGGCTCTCAAATGCTTCTGATCCATCGTGGATCCCTTTTTAGAGGAGCTGTAAATACCGCCACGCAAGGCCAATAAACTCCGATACAATGGAAAGATTGTCTTGGCTAGCGTCATGAATGATTTTCTACAATCTCCCTCTAATTTTCACGCTCTTGTTTTTCTTACAGCAGGTCTGTGCTCACCCTCCACCATTCCATATATAAAACCATTTGTCCGGTTATTCATTTTTCTGTCAGATATCCTATTAGCTTTCTTCCCAGGAGTGGCGCCTGCGGTCCTTTTATCACAGCAGAAGCAGGAACCACTTAGACCTCGCGCACACACGTTGCCTTATCCATAAGAAGTTAAAGCTTTTAAAGAACCTTGACGTCTGCTAACAAAGCGAAGCATTTCATTAGAGCCCTGTTAAGTGATTGTTATCTCATGAACTAGCCGAATATTTATGGAAGGTTTTTATACCGAGTTCCCTGTTGCTTATGTCTCACTTCAGACTAATGAACAGCCGCCAAAAACAATTGACTGTATCAGCAGAAATGTCAGTGACATCGTGAAGGATGGATTCGGAGCAAAGTGCGGCCGTCTTCATAAAATGGATTTTCTTGGCGCAGTGAATATGATGCTATTGCCTGATAAGATTTTTCTAACGTCCTGAATTCCGATTTTATGGAGTCGGGGCAACTTTAAGAGTACCTATGGGCATAGAATGAATATCTATAAACATCTATGGCCTATCAATGGTTTGCTGATGGAGCGATTGCTCATTCCAAGCGACAGAACATATGATCAATGATGGCGAAGGATCCGGGTGTCGCTGCAGATAACGGACTCAATATCAGCAGATGCAAGATAATCTAGAGCCCAGGGCGAACATGCCAAACTGTGCCCCCCCCATGATGCTTGAGCATTATGTGTCATCAAAAATCACGCCCCCCCACAAAAAAAATTGAGCACTAATCTGCACTCTAATAGGGCGTACACACGGTCGGACTTTGTTCGGACATTCCGACAACAAAATCCTAGGATTTTTTCCGACGGATGTTGGCTCAAACTTGTCTTGCATACACACGGTCACACAAAGTTGTCGGAAAATCCGATCGTTCTGAACGCGGTGACGTAAAACACGTACGTCGGGACTATAAACGGGGCAGTGGCCAATAGCTTTCATCTCTTTATTTATTCTGAGCATGCGTGGCACTTTGTCCATCGGATTTGTGTACACACGATCGGAATTTCCGACCACGGATTTTGTTGTCGGA
The DNA here is from genome assembly GCF_042186555.1 of Aquarana catesbeiana. Classification (NCBI taxonomy): domain Eukaryota; kingdom Metazoa; phylum Chordata; class Amphibia; order Anura; family Ranidae; genus Aquarana; species Aquarana catesbeiana. The sequence goes on along the minus strand of NC_133328.1, from coordinate 619,433,277 downwards.
AAATTTTATCTCCTGCTCTCCAACTTTGTGTGTCGGAAAATCCGATGGAAAATGTCCGATGGAGCCCACACACGGTCGGAATTTCCGACAACACGATCCGATCGGACATTTTCCATCGGAAAATCCGACCGTGTGTACGGGGCATTACTCTCTAAGCAAAAAATCCCCCCCCCCGAGTACAAATCCGCCCCCCTGCTGAAATCCCCCCTCTCAGCACAATTATTTGCCCCCCAAATCCTAACACAAAGGCCCCCCCCCAAAAAAAGTCACCCCTCCTAGCGCAAATCCTCTACCCCTCAAATCTCCCCTCCAAGTAAACCCCCCCCCCCACTCCAAATCTTCCCCCTAGCACAAATGCACCCCCTAAATTTCCCCTACTAGCACAAACCCCTACCCCCAACAAAAATTTCCCCTCCCAGCACAATATATATATATATATATATATATATATATATATATATATATATATATATATAGTTACATAGTAGGTGAGGTTGAAAAAAGACAACAAAAGTCCATCAAGTCTAACCCATGTGTGTGATTATATGTCAGTATTACATTGTATATCCCTGTATGTTGTGGTTGAGACCACCGTCTGTGGAAGGGAATTCCACATCCTTGCCACTCTTATCACCTCCTCTAGCACAAACCCCCACAAATCCCCCCTCCTAGCAGAAATCCTTTTCTCCCATTCCCCCTCCCAACACAAATCCCCTAAATCAGCTCTCCTAGCAATTCTTACACACTGCCGCCCCCCCAAATTGCCCTTCCCAACACAAATCCCCTCCACCTTAATCTCCTTGCAGCGCCCCCCCTCCCACCTCACATGAAACTACAGTGCCCAGGGCAGCCTCCCCTCCTGTCTTTCCTTGTCTCGGCCCTGAATATCAGCATGCAATGCCTCTTAAGCTAATATAATATGCTGTCTAGAATTAAAACTGAACTCCAGGAAAACATTTATGCAACTCTGTAACCATTCCCATCATCTATACCAGACCATTATCCTAAATGAAGGTCGGTGTAGATGTTAATGAGGGACACCCACACCATTCATACCAGACCTTATCCGAGCATGCAGCCTGTCAGGTCAGCAAAGGATTGGAGGAGAGTGTCCCCCCCCCTCCAAATCAAAGCGGCATACATGCGCTCAACATAGGGGGGTATCTTGCCAGGGGATAAAGTAGCAAGAGAAAAACTCACCCAATCTCATCCGCTATATAGTATAGTTGGTGTGTAGAGTAGTCAGTGCTCTGGCTAATTAAGCTCACAAAAGATGCATAGAAAGTACAAGCCGGCAACTCGACAGCTTCTCCATAGAAAATATTTATTTAAGCATTACAGCAATAACATCAGCCAAAAATGCTGACGCATTTCGGCCTTAGGCCTTCATCAAAAGCATAGCCAGGGGATCCCTATGACCTCATGTCTAGGTGATGAATAGTTTAATTATAGTGATGTTTATGTTTGCTGTTCCTTAGCTATGTTAATTATATTCCTGGTTACATTTTATATTTTTAGGGTAATGTGATCAAGCTCTACCTGATCTTGTGTACTTTATATTCTGTGCAAATTAATAACGAGAGTTCCAGTTTGCACCTAAGCTAGTGTCGTCTAGATTCTGGGTGCTCAGCTATACTACCTGGTTTCTGGGTCCAGACTGGAGGAAGCTGTATCTTGACAGAAGCACCCAAGCTGGATGCTGGATGTTCCATCACACCTGTGTTATCTCAAAGAGATTATTTAGCCCTAATCTTGTTCTTATCTTGAGACTAAAAGTAATTTTTTGCAATTCTGGAAGATCAACAGCTATTTTTTTGTACTTACAGGGCAGACATGTGCTGCATATGGTTCTTCTGTTTGTCTTGTAGTTGCCATTGGAGAGCATGTTACAGCGTGACAACACAGTAGCACAACTCGGAGGCAGTTGTCATCCTATACCGGACCCTATTCAAGGGCTTTCATGACAGGATCTTCAAATATTATTTTAACAAAAGTTTCAGCTTATATGTGATTTAAGTTGTTGGGTTTACATATACTTTAAAGTTTGCACTTTAATCAGATAAATGGCAATTTACAAAGTGCATTATCCCAGAGCACTGGTAAACAAGCATCTATCCTTTTTCTGACTGCTGTAAAGCTGGTGTCAAAAGGCAACTGCGGTTTTTTTCATTTGACATCACTTTGACGTGTTGTTGAGTTCATTCAGAGTTAACTGACAGGTGCATTTGACGTGTAGTTGACCTCCTTCTGATCTGTATTTGATCTACCGTTGAACTCTTTCTGATATGCATTTCACTTACAGCTGACCTCCTTCTGATCTTCATTTGACCTGCAGTTGACCTCCTTCCAACCTGTATTTGAGCTGCAGTTGACCTCCTTCTGATCTTTATTTTATCTACAGGTGACCTCCTCCCAAACAGTTTTTGCCCTTCAGTCGACCTCCTTCTGATCAGCATTTAACCTACAGGTGACCTACAGTTGACCTTCTTCTGATCTGTATTTGAACTGCAATTGATCACCTTCTGTTCAACATTTGACTTACAGCTGACCTCCTTCTGATCTGTATTCAAACTACAATTGAATTCCCAATCTTCTTTTGATATGCAGTTGATTTCCTTCTGATTTTTATTTGACCTTTAGGTTACCTACTTCTAATTTTCATCTGAACCTTTTGATCTGTCATTAACCACTTAAGGACCGGCGCACGACTATGTACGTCTGCACAATGGCACGGCTGGGCAAATGGGCGTATATGTACGTCCATTTGAATTTCCCGCCGTGTCATTGCGTGCGCTGGCCGGGAGCTCCGTGAGTCGGGTCACGGGTCCTGCGGACTCGATCGCCGTGGGGATACCCGCGATCGTCTCACGGAGAGCAGGAACGGGGAGATGCCAATGTAAACAGCATCTCCCCGTTCTGCCTAGTGACAGTGTCACTTATCTCTGCTCCCTGTCATCGGGAGCAGAGATCAGTGTACTGACAGACACAGCCCATCCCCCCTACAGTTAGAAAACACTCCCTAGTACTGACTTAACCCCTCCCCGCCCCCTAGTGGTTAACCCCTTCACTGCCAGTGTCATTTACACAGGAATCAATGCATTTTTATAGCACTGATTGCTGTATAAATGACAATGGTCCCAAAAATGTGTCAAAAATGTCCGACATGTCCGCCATAATGTCGCAGTCATGATAAAAATCGCTGATCGCTGCCAAAACTAGTAAAAAAAAAATTATTAATAAAAATGCCATAAAACTATCCCCTATTTTGTAAACGCTATAACTTTTGCGCAAACCAATCAATAATCGCTTATTGCGATTTTATTTTTACCAAAAATATGTATATGGCCTAAACTGAGGAAAAAAAATGTTTTTTATATATTTTTGGGGGATATTTATTATAGCAAAAAGTAAAAAATAATGCGTTTTTTTCAAAATTGTCGCTCTTATTTTGTTTATAGCGCAAAAAATAAAAATCGCAGAGGTGATCAAATACCACCAAAAGAAAGCTATATTTGTGGGAAAAAAAGGACGTCAATTTTGTTTGAGAGCCACGTCGCACGACCGCGCAATTGTCAGTTAAAGCGACGCAGTGCCGAATTGCAAAAAGTGCTCTGGTCTTTAGCCAGCCAAATCCTCTGGGGCTTAAGTGGTTAACCTTCAACTGACCTGCTTCTGATTGGCATTTGATCTGTAGTTGACTTCCTTCTGATCTGAATTTAACCTGCAATTGATTACCTTCTGATCTTTATTGGACCTGCAGTTGACCACCTTCTGATCTTCATCTGACCCGAAGTTGACATCCTTCTGATCTGTAATTGACCTTCAGTGGACCTTGTGATTGGCATTTGACTTGCAGTTGACTTCCTTCCAGGCTGCTTTTGCATTCCTATAGACCTGTATGTGGAGAAAAGCAGTTCTGACACAAGCAAAAGCCTGTTGACACTATTAATCTGAAACATGATATCAGATTGTTTGATATGGGATGCCATGTATCTTTTCTTCTATATAATTTTTTGTTAAAGTAGAACAAAAAGCAAAACTTTTTTCATTTTGGATAAAGGGTGGGTTATACCCCCTTTTAGTTTATTTTTGCCATCTGTGTACCATTTGGAAGGGTTTACTTCCTTTAACTTCCTGTCCATACAAAAATGGGTCAGACTTTACTAACATAATAAGGAGCACAACAAAAGTATATAAAAAGATAAATTTTATTACATATTATTTTAAAAACATTGCCAATAAAACTTAGTAAAAGGAAACCAACTTGATGTTTACTGTGCATATTGGCATTTAGTTCTCATGAAAAATAACAGTATCATGCACTACAAGGCTAATTTGCCAGATCTTGAACATACTGTATGTGTAAATTCCTCATAGGTCAACGCATTTCTTTTCCAAGCTTAATCAGGACTCATGAAGGAAGTTATAATAACTATAGTATAAAGTGAAGGAAAAAAGTACTTGATCTCCTGCTGATTTTGTATGTTTTCCCACTGACAAAGAAATCATCAGTCTCTAATTTTAATGTTAGGTTTATTTTAACAGTGAGAGACCGAATGACAACAAAAATATCCAGAAAAACTCATTTCAAAAAAGTTATACATTGATTTGCATTTTAATGAGTGAAATAAGTATTTGATCCGCTATCAATCAGCAAAATTTCTGTCTCCCAGATGTTTTCTTTACAGGTAATGAGCTGAGATTAGGAGCACTCTCCTAAGGCTGGGTTCACACTGCTGCCGGATGCGGCTCGCAGCAGGGGTCCGATGCGTCCCTGTTCTCCATTTCAGGGATGAATCAGTGCCAAATTTTTTGCCTGAATTCAGCCCTGAAATGGAGCCAAAGATGTACGGGACTACTGTGCAAGCCGCTCTGCAGCCGCCCCAGAGATATGTGAACCGGCTCCATAGAGAGCCGGTCACAGACTCCTGTCATGCAAATTGAATGCTGAAAATCCGCATCCAATTCGCACTAGTTTGAACCCAGCCTAAAGGGAGTGCTCCTAATCTCAGCTTGTTACCTGTATAAAAGACACCTGTCCACAGAAGCAATCAATCAAATTCCAATCTCTCCACCATGGCCAAGACCAAAGACCTGTCCAAGGATGTCGGGGACAAGATTGTAGACCTACACAAGGCTAGAATGGGCTACAAGACCATCGCCAAGCAGCTTGGTGAGAGGGTGACAACAGTTGGTGCGATTTTTAGCAAATGGAAGAAACACAAAATAACTGTCAATCTCCCTTGGTCTGGGGCTTCATGCAAGATCTCAGTTTCAATGATCATGGGAACGGTGAGGAATCAGCCCAGAACTACATGGGAGAATCTTGTCAATGATCTCAAGGCAGCTGGGACCATAGTCACCAAGAACACAATTGGTAACACACTACGCCTTGAAGGACTGAAATTCTGCAGCGCCCGCAAGGTCCCCCTGCTCAAGAAAGCACATGTACAGGCCCGTCTGAAGTTTGCTAATGAACATCTGAATGATTCAGAGGAGAACTGGGTGAAAGCGTTGTTGTCAGATGAGGCCAAAATCGAACTCTTTGGCATCAACTCAACTTGCTGTGTTTGGAGGAGGAGGAATGCTGCCTATGACCCCAAGAACACCATCCCCACCATCAAACATGGAGGTGGAAACATTATGCTTTGGGGGTGTTTTTCTGCTAAGGGGACGGGATAACTTCACTGCATCAAAGGGACGATGAAGGGGGCCATGTCAAATCTTGGGTGAGAACCTCCTTCCCTCAGCCAGGGTATCAGCCTCGAAACCTTAATGACTTGGAGAGGATCTGCAAAAAGGAGTGGGACAAATCCCTCCTGAGATGTGTGCAAACCTGGTGGCCAACCACAAGAAACGTCTGACCTCTGTGATTTTCAACAAAGGTTTTGCCACCAAGTACTAAGTTATGTTTTGCAAAGGGGTCAAATAATACTTATTTCATGTGAAAAAAGAAAGAGGGAAAGAAAAACAAACTAGGAGCCTGATAAGTTGTTAGATATGAGGGTACCTCCATGTATAATGGTAGGTTGTGTTCACAAGGGGCATAACATCACAAAATGGAAAAAATAAAAAAGATGTACACACCCAGGGGTTATCTCCTCATTACAAATATTAAAAAATAATATAACAGCATCACAAAAATCTCTCTTCATGTGTTCTAATCTCCCCTACAGGACCCCATCACCCCCCAGAAATAACGCACCCCTCCCTCCTAGATGACAGGGACCCGCTATCACAGACCCAGCCCCCATCTCCCCCCTAAACTGAATGGGACCACTATTCATTTCCCCTTCAGAGCTGGAACCAAGAACTGTATACACCCTCCTAAAAAGAAAGACGGTAACCCAAAACACCTGTAAGCGAATGCCCAGAGATGTCGTGGAGCCAGGCAGCTCACAGCACCCTGGATAGGGGAGTCCGCACCTTAAGACCACTATGGACGAATGCAGAAGCCTGACCTAAACAGGGAAAGCTGAAAGTCTCTGGCTGTTGGGTGAACACCCGAGGCAAACCATCTAAAATAAATGTGACAGTGCCCAGTCCCGTAGGAACTAGTGTTAAGGGCAATGATTCTGTCAGGAAGACCGCAGCAGGGGATAATGATAAAGCTGATAATTAAAGGATGAGGGGAGTCTCTCTATGACATAAGGATGCACCGTTGATGATCCCGTGCCAATACCACCCAGACCGGGGGGACATAGAACAATCCCTGCAGAAGGAGTGCAGACAGTCAAAGTCACAGTTGGCAGTTAATCACGGTCCCCAGCTGGAAAGGTGGATTAGAATAGGCTATGCTGTGGGTCATGTAAGTAGTTGAGCTCATGTTATGCTCCTCAATGAATCCCGCAAGCATTTCACTCCTGGTTAGACTCCACAGACAGATAGAAAGCCGATCCTTGTGCACGCTGCACTATAGCTGATATTCATCTAACCACTGTCAGCTAGTCCCATGCTTTTTGCTTCCTTTGGTTCCTCTCAGGTAATCAAGCTTACGGTGCATCGGGGGGTAGAAGGTTTTTATTTTCCCCTGTGTCTACTAATGTTTCGTTCCTCCCAGAAATTCGTCAGGACTTCTTTCACTCATTAAAATGCAAATGAATTGATAACTTTTTTGAAATGCGTTTTTCTGGATTTTTTTGTTGTTGTTCTGTCTCTCACTGTTAGAATAAACCTACCATTAAAATTATAGGCTGATCGTTTCTTTGTCAAAAATCAACAGGGGATCAAATACTTTTTTCCCTCACTGTATATAGTAAACAGAACATGAGATATCCTTATAACATCCTGTCCATACAACTTGCATGGTGTTTTCAACATTGTGGGAATGCTCAAACTTCATTACTGAAAGTGGTGCAGAAGTACTGCAGCTTTGGACACCCTAGATCAATGGGAAAGAACAAATCCTCAAACAACATTCTGTACATAGCTCCAAAAAAAATGGAAATGGGGAGAAGGGGGTACAACTCTCATAAAAGTCTATTCTTGTTTTAAAGTGTGTTGCCACGTTTGCAGTCAAATTTGAGAAAGCCCCACTATATGTTTGTTATGTCTTCCCATACACAGAGCATACCTTAAAAAATATAAATAAAAATTGCTTTTCCTTTCTAGTTGTCTCTTTGGAGCAGGCCTTGGCCAGACTGCAAGCTACTCTGAGCAATTTGAAAATGAGAGGAAACTCAATCTGTCCCCTCTCATTTACATACAATGCAGAAACCAAGCCCTGAAATCTTTAACCCTTTTTTAAGGACGGAAAGTGTTGAAATCTAGTTTACAGCTGTTAATGAGATCTTCCAGCACAGTACAGCCAGGGCTAATTAAGGTAAAAGGTAACTCCCCAGCCCCCTCATAAGCAGAAATGTTTCATTTTGGAGTTTTCAGAGAAGAGAAGAGCAAGTAAAATGTAAGCAGCGATTTTTAAATATACAGTGGGTATAGAAAATAATCACATTTTGTTGCTTTGCAGCCTGAAATGAAGACAGACACAGTTTTTGTTTTATCCAGCTGTACCGTATTTACTAGTGCAACCTATAACATCCAAGTAAAAGATATAACACCAACATCAGAAAAAAAAAAATCAAAAACAGAATCACTGAGTTGGAAAAAGGATCACCCCCTTGTGTCAGTATTTTGCTGGGCCACGTTTTGCTTTAATTCCGGCCTTTAGTCTGTTGGGATAATTCTCTACTAACTTTGCACATCTAGACTTTGCAATATTCGCTCTTCTTTGTAGAACTGCTCAAGTTCAGTTACATTTGATGGTGACCGTTTGTGGACTGCAGTCTTCAAGTCATTCCACAGATTTGCTGGGCTCTGACTAGACCATGCAAGGACATTCACCTTTTTCTCCTTCAATCACTGTGTGGTCATTTTTTGCTGTGTGCTTTGGGTCATTGTCATGTTGGAAGGTAAACCTTCTTCCCATAGACAACTTTCTGGCAGAGGGCAGCAGATTTTCCTCAAGAATTGGATGGTATTTTGCCCCATCCATTTCCCTTCTATCCTAACAAGCTGCCATTGCTGTGGCTCTGAAGAAGAGGGTTCTCCCTGGTAACGCATAAGCCGCTTGTGATGCCATCTGGTTCCTCCAAAGGTCTGGTCCAGGTTGCAGGTGTCTAGAGATACTGTTCGTAATTGCTGGAGTATTGATAAGCCTTGTTTTAAAGCTCGTTTGTGAATATTATTCTTGTTATATTTTATAAATAAATTTTATCTTTGGTAATGCACAAGGTCGGTGCACCCTCCTTCTCTTTTTGTATGTCTCTGACTAGACCATGCAAGAACATTCACCTTTTTCTCCTTCAACCAATGTGTGGTAATTTTTGCTGTGTGCTTTGGGTCATTGTCATGTTGGAAGGTAAACCTTTTTCCCATAGACAACTTTCTGGCAGAGGGCAGCAGATGTTCCTCAAGAATTTGATGGTATTTTGCCCCATCCATTTCCCTCCTATCCTGACAAGTGCTCCAGTCACTGCTGCAAGGAAACACCCCCATAACAGGATATTCCCACACCCCAAGCTTTACTGTAGGAATGGTGTTATTTGGATGGTGAGCTGTAATGGATTACCACCAGACATTTTGTTTGGTGTTGAGGCCAAATAATTACACGTTAGTCTCATCTGATCATAACAACTTTTCCACCTGACCTCAGAATCTTCAATGTGTGTTTAAGGTGGTCAGATAAGACTAAAATTGAATTATTTAAAGCAGGGGTCCGCAACCTGTAGACCGGTAGATAGCATGCAGGTGACTGGTAGATCGCGGTCTGGGCTTGCTGACCCGCCATTTAAGAGCATCAAACAGAGTGCAATGCAGAGGGACTACTTGTAAATTTGGAGGTGTAGTAGGAAGCAAGAGCTGCATAAGCCGATGCCTCCTCTGTAGTGCCGGCTCCTGTCCCATGCGGAGTGATACCAACTGCATGCCGACCTCTTATCCCAGCTAGTGGTCTCCAGAGTGGTGCCAGCAGCAGGGAAGAAGAGATCTTCAGGTCAGAATGAAATAATACACTGAGCATAATAATAAAGGGCTGGTTTCAGGCTGATGGGCCTTCTCACTACCTGATTTAAACCCATGATTGCCATGCAATGATCGCGATTGCGACACGGTAATACGGCAATTAGAGATTTGAGTCAGGTGTGAGGAGGCCACACTGTGCCCGGTGATCTTTGATTTCTCCCATGTTGTTGAGGTAGATCTCCACCTCTTTAAGGTTGCCTACCCCTGATTTAAAGCAACAAATTTAAAGCAGGCTTTATCTGAATTTGGCTGTAAAAATTAAAATAAACTTTTAACAGGTTTTTGCTCACCTACTATTATTAACCTGTTGCCACCCATATAATGCATTTGTGTTGCTGCAAAAGGGTGGGCTTTGACGCCCACACACTGTAGATATGCGCCACTGGGCGGCTTATGTTTCTGTGCCGAGAGCGCACTCACTGCATGCTCCCAGCACAGAGACCTAGCTGTCAAGGACAACTTTCTTCCCACTAACGATCTGTAGCTGCCAGGAACAGCTCCCAATTAGACATGTGCAATTCGTTTCGATCCAAATACAAATTCGGACAAATTTTTGGTTATACAACCAAATCCTTGGAATGAAACAGTAACGAATAGTAATGATTTTAGTTGAAATCCATTAAAACTTGTTTAGTTTATTCTTTTTCTAACAAATTCCAACTTTTCAGAACAATTAGAATTTGGATTGGTCGAAAAAACGATTGACCGATTCGAATACTGTGTGAAGAAATATCTGATTGTTAAGCAGCGGGCCGGGTTGCCAGCCGCCACCGTCCTTAACAACCATGAGTCACCATCTGTCCCAAAGCACCTTGTCTCCACTCTCTATGTTGATGGGGACAAGGGTCTCTTCCCAACACCCCTGGGCTGTGGTTGTGGGGGTCTGCGGAAAGGGGGGCTTATCGGAATCGAGAAGCCCCCTTTAACGAGGGGGACCCCAGATCCCGGCCCCCCCAATGTGAATGGGTATCGGGTACGTTGTACCCGTACCTATTCACCAAAAATGTATCAAAATAATAACACAGACAGTTTTTACAAATCCTATATTAAAAAAATAAAAAAATAGTGTCCCTCGATGTAATCCATCGTCAATCACGATGCCCGCCGGACCTGAAAAAATAGAAAAAAAAGAAAAACGCTCCGCCTTCTGGGAGGCTACCCACCGTATGCCCGCTCTGCGCTTTGACCATTCTTATATAGGCAAGGGGCGGGGCCACCCGACTACATCACTGGGTGGCACCGCCCCCCTTCTGACGTCACACTCGCTCATTCCCTTCCCTGACCTGCCCGGCTGCATGCTCAGATAAGGGTCAGGTATGGAGTTTTGGGGGGAACCCATTGCCGTTTTTTTTTTTTTTTTATTCTGGCGTGGGGTTCCCCTTAAAATCCATACCAGACCCGAAGGACCTGGTATGGACTGGGGGGGGGGAGCAACTCTACTTTGTTTTTTTTAACATTTTTCTATTGCCAGGAAATTTCGGCCTTCTTTATCTTTACATTCATCTGACAGTGGGGGGGGGGGGGAGCCCACTGACAGATGGTGACTCATGGTTGTTAAGGGCGCGGACGACCGACTTCCCGGCCCGCTGCTTAACAACCAGCTATTTCTTCACACAGAATTCGAATCAGTCGACCGTTTTTCAGATTGTAATCGTCCTGAAAAGTTGAAATTTGTTAGAACATTATTAAATGAAACAAATTTTAACGAAAACTAAACCAAACGAAACCAATTCCCCTAACGAAAGGAAATTAGTAACATAATGAATCTATCCGAAACGAAACAAATATTTCCATTCTGTACAAGTCTACTCTAAATCACATGACCACTGTGACAGCCAATCACAGCGGTCACATGATTGCCGATCTTTCCTGCCCCCTCCCTGGGTGTACAGACCCTATTACAGGGACACAGGAGCTGGGTGGGAAGGGGGTCAAGTCCGAAGCTATCTCCGGGAGAGATTTGCAGAAGTCTGAGTTCTTAAAGTGCAACCAGTTTGCCCGAGTTTTGTAATCGCACACTCAGCATCTTTATTACTCATTGTATTCACTTTATTAAATAAAACCAATTATTTTGTTTTTATTTCATCGTAAAAGCCCAGGTCAACCTGCAATAAAAAAGCCTCACGTCAGCCTTTGTAACACTTATCAGCAACAGAAAACATCTTGTTAATTTGACATTATTGGGCCATGAAGGAAAACATAGTTAAAATGCAGCGTGAAGCCAGTTATGTAGAATAATAGTTTCATTATGGGTAGTGAAGAGAGACCGATGATATTTCACTGAACCGGTGTTATAGTCTGATAACATCACCAATTTCTTCATCCGGAGACTTTAATGATGATCAGCGGGGCTCTACAATGACATTGGCCGTCTAAGCTTGTATTATTCTGAGAGGCTTGCAAAAAAAAGCGATAAGAAACCCAAAAGCAAACATTTATGATAATACAGCTTACCATTTCTTAGACATGATGGCTGCATTCGTTTTCTTTTTTAAGTTTTCTTTCTTCTATTTTCAGCTTGTGATCCAGCCAGCAAGTCTGTTGTATTTCAAAAGCACAAGCTCTCCATCAGAATGTATCAGTCTACATTAAGGGTCTGCAGACTTTTTAAAACAGGGGGACAGTTTTCTGCCCTTCAAATATTAGGGAGGGGGGCAGACTGTGACCAGTGGGAGGAGAAAATTCCCTGGCATCATTGGGAGTAAACAATGCCATAAGTTTGGTGGTCAGTGTGAGTCAAATAGGGCATTGGTGTCCCATCGTTCGTGTCCGTGGGAGGAATAGTGTGCCATTGTTTGTGTCAGTGGGAGGAATAGTGGCCCCATCAATAGTGTCAGTCAGAGGAATAGTGCCCCATCATTGGTGTCAGTTGGAGGAATAGTGCCCCTTCAGTGGTGTCAGTGGGAAAAATAATTCCCCATCTCTGGTGTCATTAGGAGCAGTGGTACCCCATTGTTGGTATTTTTGGGAGGAATAGTATCCCATCATTCATGTCAGTAGGAGGAATAGTATCCCATCATTCATGTCAGTAGGAGGAATAGTGTCTCATCATTGGTGTCATTAGGAGGAATAGTGCCCCATAATTGCTGTCAGTGGGAAAATGAACTCCCTGTCTTTGGTGTCAGTGGGAGGAATAGTACCCCATTTGTTGGTATTTATGGGAGGAATAGTGTCCCATTGTTGGTGTCAGTTGGAGGAATAGTGGCCCCATCAATAGTGTCAGTTGGAGGAATAGTGCCCCATCATTGGTGTCAGTGGGAAAATGAACTCCCTGTCTCTGGTGTCAGCAGGATGAATAGTACCCCATTATTGGTATTTTTGGGAGAAATAGTGCCCAATTGTTGGTATTAGTGAGCGAAATAGTACACTATCATTGGTGTCAGTGGGTGGAATAATGCCCGGTCATTGGTGTCAGTGGAAGAAATAGTGCCCTAAGGGCCAAATAAAAGCAGTCACATCCCTGGGCCACAGTCTGAAGACCTCTAGTCTACATGGACGAGACAAACCATTTAACACTGGCAGGGGTGCTTACAGTGATCAGCTTTTATTTATTAATGTAAAACCTGTATCCCAAAAGAAAAAAAATGGTTTGCTGTAATTGATTATAAAGTGTGATCTGGGGTTTGGCTTCAATTTGTTAGTGTGTTAAAAATCTGCTATTACATTTAACACCCTCCTCCTTAGAGTGACAATGCTGCTGTCCAAAGGTGTCCCCTGTGCTCCTTCATCCAGAGTTGGGGCACTCTAATACAGGAGGTGTGTTACTGGCCAGATCACCAGGGGAAAACAGAGGGGGGAAAAGCCTAAAAAAAGAAAACTGATTGGTAAGCTGCAATATAGTACATTTTTGGTTTTGGATTTAATACCGCTTTAAAGTTGAACGCAGGTAAATATAAAAGACACAAATAAATGCAGCTCTCCATTCAATAATATATCATTTAATGTATATTTTTATTGCAAGCACTGTGAGTGCCTGAATTTGATTTGGTATCGGCCTTTTCCAGGCCTCTATACAGCAGAGCCCCTTGGGGGAGGGAGAAGCAGTACAGGGAGCCAATCAGGTGTGGTGCATTGCAGTGCTCATGTGCTAATAGGAAGAGAGATTGACAGAGAGAAGAGCTCATAAGACAACTGCTTCTCCTTTCAATGTCCAGTCACAGGCTGGGGAGGAGGGGCAAGGCCTGTAAGTGATACTTAACTGCAGCAGAGAAAAATGAGGTCCCCTCCACTGCCAGACAGTTGCACACTAGACCTTTTAGTTTAAGCTACTGAGCTCTGTAAATAACAGAACAGAAAGAATAAATAGGTTAGGTAGGTTTTTGTTTTTTTGGGTTTTTTTTGGGGGGAGGGGTGGGGTCTATTTTTAAAGGATCACTAAAGATACATTTTTTTTTTTTTAACCACTTGCCGACCGCCTAACGTAGATATACGTCGGCAGAGTGGCACGGGCAGGCAGAATCACGTATATATACGTGATCTGCCTCCCGCGGGCGGGGGGTCCGATCGGACCCCCCCCCGGTGCCAGCGGCGGTCGGCATCTGACTGGGAGCGTCGGGAGGCGAGGGGGAGACCATCCGATCGTGGCCCCCCCCTCGCGATCGCTCCCAGCCAATGGGAATCCTCCTCTGCCTGTGTGTAGTTTCACACAGGCAGAGGATGTGATGTCATCTCTCCTCGGTCTGGCAGTTTCCGTCCAGCGCCGAGGAGAGAAGACATGTAAGTGCACACAACACAAACACACACAGTAGAACATGCCAGGCATACCTTACACCCCCGATCGCCCCCCGATCCCCCCCCAATCACCCCCCCCCTGTCACAAACTGACATTAGCAGTATTTTTTTTTTTTTTTTTCCTGATTACTGCATAGTGTCAGTTTGTGACAGTTACAGTGTTAGGGCAGTGAGTGTTAGGCCCCCTTTAGGTCTAGGATACCCCCCTAACCCCCCCTAATAAAGTTTTAACCCCTTGATCACCCCCTGTCACCAGTGTCACTAAGCGATCATTTTTCTGATCGCTGTATTAGTGTCGCTGGTGACGCTAGTTAGTGAGGTAAATATTTAGGTTTGCCGTCAGCGTTTTATAGCGACAGGGACCCCCATATACTACCTAATAAATGTTTTAACCCCTTGATTGCCCCCTAGTTAACCCTTTCACCACTGATCACCGTATAACTGTTACGGGTGACGCTGGTTAGTTCGTTTATTTTTTATAGTGTCAGGGCACCCGCCGTTTATTACCGAATAAAAGTTTAGCCCCCTGATCGCCCGGCGGTGATATGCGTCGCCCCAGGCAGCGTCAGATTAGCGCCAGTACCGCTAACACCCACGCACGCAGCATACGCCTCCCTTAGTGGTATAGTATCTGTACGGATCAATATCTGATCCGATCAGATCTATACTAGCGTCCCCAGCAGTTTAGGGTTCCCAAAAACGCAGTGTTAGTAGGATCAGCCCAGATACCCGCTAGCACCTGCGTTTTGCCCCTCTGCCCGGCCCACCCAAGTGCAGTATCGATCGATCACTGTCACTTACAAAACACTAAACGCATAACTGCAGCGTTCGCAGAGTCAGGCCTGATCCCTGCGATCGCTAACAGTTTTTTTGGTAGCGTTTTGGTGAACTGGCAAGCACCAGCCCCAAGCAGTGTCAGGTTAGCGCCAGTACCGCTAACACCCACGCACGCACCGTACACCTCCCTTAGTGGTATAGTATCTGATCGGGTCAATATCTGATCTGATCAGATCTATACTAGCGTCCCCAGCAGTTTAGGGTTCCCACAAACGCAGTGTTAGCGGGATCAGCCCAGATACCTGCTAGCACCTGCGTTTTGCCCCTCCGCCCGGCCCAGCCCAGCCCACCCAAGTGCAGTATCGATCGATCACTGACACTTACAAAACACTAAACGCATAACTGCAGCGTTCGCAGAGTCAGGCCTGATCCCTGCGATCGCTAACAGTTTTTTTGGTAGTGTTTTGGTGAACTGGCAAGCACCAGCGGCCTAGTACACCCCGGTTGTAGTCAAACCAGCACTGCAGTAACACTTGGTGACGTGGCGAGTCCCATAAATGCAGTTCAAGCTGGTGAGGTGGCAAGCACAAGTAGTGTCCCGCTGCCACCAAGAAGAAGACAAACACAGGCCCGTCGTGCCCATAGTGCCCTTCCTGCTGCATTCGCCAATCCTAATTGGGAACCCACCGCTTCTGCAGCGCCCGTACTTCCCCCATTCACATCCCCAACCAAATGCAGTCGGCTGCATGAGAGGCATTTTCTTTATGTCCTCCCGAGTACCCCTACCCAACGAACCCCCAAAAAAGATGTCGTGTCTGCAGCAAGCGCGGATATAGGCGTGACACCCGCTATTATTGTCCCTCCTGTCCTGACAATCCTGGTCTTTGCATTGGTGAATGTTTTGAACGCTACCATTCACTAGTTGAGTATTAGCGTAGGGTACAGCATTGCACAGACTAGGCACACTTTCACAGGGTCTCCCAAGATGCCATCGCATTTTGAGAGACCCGAACCTGGAACCGGTTACAGTTATAAAAGTTAGTTACAAAAAAAAGTGTAAAAAAAAAAAAAAAAAAAAACCACATACAAAAATATAAAATAAAAAAAAATAGTTGTCGTTTTATTGTTCTCTCTCTCTCTATTCTCTCTCTATTGTTCTGCTCTTTTTTACTGTATTCTATTCTGCAATGTTTTATTGTTATTATGTTTTATCATGTTTGCTTTTCAGGTATGCAATTTTTTATACCTTACCGTTTACTGTGCTTTATTGTTAACCATTTTTTTGTCTTCAGGTACGCCATTCACGACTTTGAGTGGTTATACCAGAATGATGCCTGCAGGTTTAGGTATCATCTTGGTATCATTCTTTTCAGCCAGCGGTCGGCTTTCATGTAAAAGCAATCCTAGCGGCTAATTAGCCTCTAGACTGCTTTTACAAGCAGTGGGAGGGAATGCCCCTCCCCCCCAACGTCTTCCGTGTTTTTCTCTGGCTCTCCTGTCTCAACAGGGAACCTGAAAATGCAGCCGGTGATTCAGCCAGCTGACCATAGAGCTGATCAGAGACCAGAGTGGCTCCAAACATCTCTATGGCCTAAGAAACCGGAAGCTACGAGCATTTTATGACTTAGATTTCGCCGGATGTAAACAGCGCCATTGGGAAATTGGGAAAGCATTTTATCACACCGATCTTGGTGTGGTCAGATGCTTTGAGGGCAGAGGAGAAATCTAGGGTCTAATAGACCCCAATTTTTGCAAAAAAGAGTACCTGTCACTACCTATTGCTATGATAGGGGATATTTACATTCCCTGAGATAACAATAAAAATGATTAAAAAAAAAAAAATGAAAGGAACAGTTTAAAAATAAGATAAAAAAATAATAATAATAAAGAAAAAAAAAAAAAAAAAAAAAAGCACCCCTGTCCCCCCTGCTCTCGCGCTAAGGCGAACGCAAGCGTCGGTCTGGCGTCAAATGTAAACAGAAATTGCACCATGCATGTGAGGTATCGCCGCGAAGGTCAGATCGAGGGCAGTAAGTTTAGCAGTAGACCTCCTCTGTAAATCTAAAGTGGTAACCTGTAAAGGCTTTTAAAGGCTTTTAAAAATGTATTTAGTTTGTCGCCACTGCACGTTTGTGCGCAATTTTAAAGCATGTCATGTTTGGTATCCATGTACTCGGCCTAAGATCATCTTTTTTATTTCATCAAACATTTGGGCAATATAGTGTGTTTTAGTGCATTAAAATGTAAAAAAGTGTGTTTTTTCCCCAAAAAATGCGTTTGAAAAATCGCTGCGCAAATACTGTGTGAAAAAAAAAAATGAAACACCCACCATTTTAATCTGTAGGGCATTTGCTTTAAAAAAAATATATAATGTTTGGGGGTTCAAAGTAATTTTCTTGCAAAAAAAAATTATTTTTTTATGTAAACAATAAGTGTCAGAAAGGGCTTTGTCTTCAAGTGGTTAGAAGTGTGGGTGATGTGTGACATAAGCTTCTAGATGTTGTGCATAAAATGCCAGGACAGTTCAAAACCCCCCCAAATGACCCCATTTTGGAAAGTAGACACCCCAAGCTATTTGCTGAGAGTCATGTTGAGTCCATGGAATAATTTATATTGTGACACAAGTTGCGGGAAAGAGACAATTTTTTATTTTTTTTATTTTTTTTTGCGCAAAGTTGTCACTAAATGATATATTGCTCAAACATGCCATGGGAATATGTGAAATGACACCCCAAAATACATTCTGCTGCTTCTCCTGAGTACGGGGATACCACATGTGTGAGACTTTTTGGGAGCCTAGCCGCGTACGGGACCCCGAAAACCAAGCACCGCCTTCAGGCTTTCTAAGGCCGTAAATTTTTGATTTCACTCTTCACTGCCTATCACAGTTTCGGAGGCCATGGAATGCCCAGGTGGCAAAAAAAAACCCCAAATGACCCCATTTTGGAAAGTAGACACCCCAAGCTATTTGATGAGAGGTATAGTGAGTATTTTGCAGACCTCACTTTTTGTCACAAAGTTTTGAAAATTGAAAAAAGAAAAAAAAAAATTTTTTTTTCTCGTCTTTCTTTATTTTCAAAAACAAATGAGAGCTGCAAAATACTCACCATGCCTCTCAGCAAATAGCTTGGGGTGTCTACTTTCCAAAATGGGGTCATTTGGGGGGGGTTTGTGCCACCTGGGCATTCCATGGCCTCCGAAACTGTGATAGGCAGTGAAGAGTGAAATCAAAAATGTACGCCCTTAGAAATCCTGAAGGCAGTGCTTGGTTTTCGGGGCCCCGTACGCGGCTAGGCTCCCAAAAAGTCCCACACATGTGGTATCCCCGTACTCAGGAGAAGCAGCTAAATGTATTTTGGGGTGCAATTCCACATATGCCCATGGCCTGTGTGAGCAATATATCATTTAGTGACAACTTTGTGCAAAAAAAAAAAAAATTTGTCACTTTCCCGCAACTTGTGTCAAAATATAAAACATTCCATGGACTCAACATGCCTCAAAGCAAATAGCTTGGGGTGTCTACTTTCCAAAATGGGGTCATTTGGGGGGGTTTTATGTCATCTGGGCATTTTATGGCCTTCAAAACTGTGATAGGTAGTGAGGAGTAAAATCAAAAATGTACGCCCTTAGAAATCCTGAAGGCAGTGATTGGTTTTCGGGGCCCCGTACGCGGCTAGGCTCCCAAAAAGTCCCACACATGTGGTATCCCCATACTCAGGAGAAGCAGCTAAATGTATTTTGGGGTGCAATTCCACATATGCCCATGGCCTGTGTGAGCAATATATCATTTAGTGACAACTTTTTGTAATTTTTTTTTTTTTTTTGTCATTGTTCAATCACTTGGGACAAAAAAAATGAATATTCAATGGGCTCAACATGCCTCTCAGCAAATTCCTTGGGGTGTCTACTTTCCAAAATGGGGTCATTTGTGGGGGTTTTGTACTGCCCTGCCATTTTAGCACCTCAAGAAACGACATAGGCAGTCATAAATTAAAGGCTGTGTAAATTCCAGAAAATGTACCCTAGTTTGTAGACGCTATAACTTTTGCGCAAACCAATAAATATACACTTATTGACATTTTTTTTACCAAAGACATGTGGCCGAATACATTTTGGCCTAAATGTATGACTAAAATTGAGTTTATTGGATTTTTTTTAGAACAAAAAGTAGAAAATATCATTTTTTTTCAAAATTTTCGGTCTTTTTCCGTGTATAGCGCAAAAAATAAAAACGGCAGAGGTGATCAAATACTATCAAAAGAAAGCTCTATTTGTGGGAAGAAAAGGACGCAAATTTCGTTTGGGTACAGCATTGCATGACCGCGCAATTAGCAGTTAAAGCGACGCAGTGCCGAATTGTAAAAAGTGCTCTGGTCAGGAAGGGGGTAAAACCTTCCGGGGCTGAAGTGGTTAAATACCAAGCATATTATACTTACCTCCACTGTGCAGCTCGTTTTGCACAGAGTGGCCCCGGACCTGGTCTTCTGGGGTCCCTCGGCGTCTGTCTCGGCTCCCCCCCCCGCAAGGACTCAACACCTTCATGCAAGCTCCCTCGCATGGTGTTAAGTGCTTGCGGGCGCACTCCCGTGATACAGCCGGCGGCCATAGCCGCTCACTGTATCACTCGGCCCCGCCCCCCCCGGCGCGCCGCGTCATTGGATGTGATTGTCAGCAGCGCGAGCCAATGGCTGTGCTGCTTTCAATCCATCCACTCTAGCCAATCAACGGCCAGGCTGAGCAACAAAGAGGATGTCGGGGGTGAGCGCGGGACTTTCGAGGCGTCAGGTAAGTAAAACGGGGGGTCAGATGTTTTTTCACCTTAATGCATAGAATGCATTAAGGTGAAAAAACTTTTACCTTTACAACCCCTTTATTGATGTATTAATGAATACAAAACTGCATTAATTTTTTTACTTTTATAGCTGCATAGAGTTCACCTTTAAAATATAATATATATTAAAATTGACCCAAATCTATTATAGAGTCCCTTCAGATCTGATTTGTATTCCTTCACGTGTTCTCCAAATCATCTTCTAGAATCTTCAAACTAATGAATATATATTTATATATTCTAAATGCTTGCAAACCTACAATTCTCTGTTTTATGGGAAGACCCTTGTGTAAGAAAAAAAAATGCTAAGAAATGTTTTGTTTTTTTTAGTAAGAGACCTCAGAGTCTATTTATAAAATATTCGCTGTGCACGTGTTTCAGCATTCCCACAGCCATCACAAATAATCCCTCTGTCTAATGTATTTATTTTATATGATTGTTATCTCCATCTAGTGGCCATAATGTGGTATTTTTCTGATTGCAGTATTTCAGGAAAATACAGCATTATGGCCACTAGATGGAGGTGACGACCATAGGAAATACTTATTAGGCATATTGCAGGGTTTCGTCGTTTTTTTCATATTATTCATATTTTTTTCATAAATAGAACCCCTTGCGTGACTGTTGCTAAAAACTATAATGAAAAAAATCTTTGTGTGCATTTGTATATGTGTGCACTGCCTGTGGTGCATGTGCAGTGTAGTGTACTTGTGGGGCTTAGTCAAGAGGCGAAACATGTCGGGGGTGTGGCCTGGATGGAGTCTAGGCTGAGGCTGCTTCCACTCTTAACAAGAGGGTTTTTTGTATGATGTGAGGCTCCTGGGACTTCTTTTCCTTTCGTCAATTGGAGGTCAGGCCTTTTAGTCCTGGTTGAGGGCAAATTAATATGTATGCCCACCATAATGTACACCTATGCATTGCACATTTGAATATGAGTACAGTGGAACCTTGGATTATGAGCATAATCAGTTCCAGGAGAATGCTTGTAATCCAAAGCACTCACATATCAAAGCAAGTTTCCCCATAGAAGTCAATGGAAACGAAGATAATTCATTCCGCATTGACTTCTATTACATGCAATACCGCATGTGGCCAGAGGTGAGGGGGGGCACCGGAGATACTCGGGGACAGCTCTGCTGAACTTGGAAAGGCTTGGAAACACTCGGGAACTGAGTATTTCCGAGTGTTTCCTAGTATTCCAAGTCATTCCAAGTATTTCCGAACGGCTCCGAACCATTCCGAGTGTCCCCGGCGCCCCCGCACCTCTGGCCAAATGCGGTACTGCACCGCCCACTAGCACTAGAAAACACTCGCAAACCGAGTCAGAATTTAAAAAAATAAAAAGTTGCTCGTCTATCAAAAAGCTTGTTAACAGCGTTACTCATAAACCAAGGTTCTACTGTACTCTGAATCTTAAAAAGTCTTTAGAGTAGAGCTCTGAAGATCTGCTGTACGGGGTTTATGGTGTTTTTCCAAGCAGCTTGGTCTAGCAAATCATAGCAATATTTTGATGTATTTATTTCACATCGTTATATTGAGATTTATGTGGTTTGGCATCAAAGAGCTAGATGCTGCGTTTATGGATCCTATCAGTCTGCTGGTGCTCGAGTAATGCCGGAATAATTCATTGTGGCGAGAATTCAATACATCATCATGTAACGTTTGTATAAGAACAATGTATTTGCGCTAGTCGATCCTGCAGGCCTCGTAGTCATGCTGCATACACAATAATAACATAAAGAGCAGCATTGAGAAGAATAGACAACGTGAAGGCTGAAATAAAAAGCGCTGGAAATTGTACAAAATATCTACATTAAAAGAAAAGAACAGCTTGTCCATGTAGGAACATTGTAATGCTGATGGCTTAGAAAAACAGAATCATCAAAAATAAACAAATATAAATATTCTATACATAACACAAATTCCTCTACCATACCTGTATGACCTCTACTATACCTTTTTTAATAGTAAAAAAAAAAATTCTACACCTACTGTTACCATTATCAAGGTAATCTGAATCAATAAAAGCTTCCATCCTCACCTTCTCCTTTTTTGTTCTCCTTAAAGTGGTGTTCCGGCCAAAATTATACTTTTTAAATAAAAATACCCCTATAATACACAAGCTTAATGTATTCTAGTAAAGTTAGTCTGTAAACTAAGGTCTGTTTTGTTATTTTATAGCAGTAGTTTGTTATTTTATAAACTTACAGCAGGCCGTGGCCATCTTAAGTGTGGGCATCTGAAGCCAGACTGTATTTCTTCCTGGATCTCATCCTTGCAGATCTCGCACATGCTCAGTGCAGCACAAGCAGTGTAATAGGTTTCAAGTCAGGTTTCCATAGCAACGGCAGTGTCAGAGGAAGTTGCCGCCCCTTCCCAGAAGGCATTGCAAACAGGAAATGATGCGATGGGCCACGGCCAGGGAGGAGGAAGTGAAAAATGAATACAGCAGATATACAGTAGGTGCTGAGAAAAAAAAATTAAAAATATCCAATTCGTTTACAGTGCACAGTTTAGTGAGGGATGCTGAAGAGTTGTAAAAACGGGTGGAACTCCACTTTAAACAGCATCTCATTTCAGGCTGATACCACCTGTCAGGGCTGGGCTCAGCCCTTCCTTCTCTCAGCTGTCGGCTAATTGCCAGCTCCTATCTCTCCACAGTTACTCAGCTGTTGATGATATCCTGCTTGTCAGTCCTGCCTACTTAAGCCGTCCAGCCCAGAGGATCTCTGCTTTCGCCTTGATAAACATCACAGAGCCTATCTCCTGCAGTCCTGTTTAAAGACTTGCTTTGCTGACATCCCTTCTGGCTCCAGATCCTGCTTGCTGTTCCACTACATTGATCCCTGACTTCTGGCTTGGCTGACTATCTGTTCCTGTTACTGAACTTTGGCTATATTTTGACTATGTTTGTTCTTTTTACTTTTATTATTAAACAAGTGTGATTTAACTGTACTTCTTTCTCGGTCTGATTTCATGGTTTCTGACAACCACCATCAGTAACACCGACTTGCTGATTGCTTTAAAAGCAATTCCAGCCTTTATCTTTTTGAAAAAAAAACATTAACTTTGATATTTTAACTACCTGCCGACCAGCCGCTGCAGTTGTACTGCGGCAGGTTGGCACGGCTGCACGAATCACCGTCATTGTACGCCGGACGCTTTTAGGAGCCATAGGGGGCGCATGCGGCACGACGCCAGAGCCGATGCGCGTGGCCGGGGACCGCGATGTCCACTGGCCACCCACGATCGCTCCACAGAGGGCCCGAACGGGGATCTGTGTATGTAAACAAACAGATCCCTGTTCAAACAGGGGTGTAGAAAGAGATCTGCTGTTCCTAGTGATCAGGAACAGCGATCTCTCTCCTCCTCCAGTCAGTACACTCCCCTCCACAGTTAGAAACACCTCCCTAGGGAACACTTAAACCCTTGATTGCGCCCTAGTGTTAACCCCTTCCCTGCCAGTGACATTAAGGGCTCTTTCACACATGCTTGTCCGTTTTCACGGACTCTGTTTGCTTAGCAGGGATCGCACCGCTGATCCCCGCTGAGCTGGTGGATGACAGTCCGTCTCTGCTCACTGTGCAGGGATAGACTTGTCAGAGCCCCGCTCTCCTTTATGGGGGATCGGATGAAAACGGATCCGCCTGTCCATTTTTATCCAATCTGATCCTCCAGACAGATGGAAAATAGGGTTTCCATCCGTCTGGATTTAGCGGAGCAGATGTCAGCGGACATATCACCGCTGACATCCTTCGCTCCATAGAGGGGAAATGGGGCGTCCGTTCAGGTCCACCTAAAAAATTGACAGGCGTACCTGAACGGTCCGCATGTGTGAAAGGACCCTAATACAGTAATTAGTGGCTTTTTTTAGCTCTGATCGCTGTATAAATGTCGCTGGTCCCAAAAAAGTGTCAGAAGTGTCCGATCTGTCCGTCTCAATGTTGCAGTCCCACTAAAAATTGCAGATCACCGCCATTACTAGTAAAAAAAAAAATTTTATAAAAATGCCATAAAACTATCCCCTATTTTGTAGGCGCTATAACTTTTGCGCAAACCAATCAATATACGCCTATTGCGTGTTTTTTTGGGGGGTTTTATTTTTAAAAAATATGTAGAATACATATTGGCCTAAACTGATGAAGAAATTCAAATTTTTTTTTAATTTGGGATATTTATTATAGAAAAAATTAAAAATTATTACTTTTTTTAAAAATGTTTGGTCTTTTTTTGTTTTTAGCGCCAAAAATAAAAACTGCAGAGGTGATCAAATACCTCCAAAAGAAAGCTCTATTTGTGGTAAAAAAAGAACATACATTTTGTTTGCGTACAACGTCGCATGACCGCGCAATTGTCAGTTAAAGCGACGCAGTGCCGTATCGCAAAAAATGGCCTGGTCAGGAAGTGGGTAAATCCTTCCCGTCTATAAGTGGTTAAAATTAAATGATATTATTTAAATTAACATTTTTTTTGTTATTATTTAAAAAAAATACAATAAAATAAGAAGCACCTTTTGCTGTATTGTTCTCCTGAGTTCTGTGTTGTCTTCCACACAGAGTTGGTCTTCTTATGGTTGGAATACCCAATGGTCTTATGGTTGGAATGCCCAGTGTCCTGCAAGTCCAGGGTTTCCAGGACCCACCACTTTGGGGTGCACTTTGGGGTGCATCATTAATTCACCCTAGTCATTGTTCTCTACACTATGTGGAACCTACCCACCACTGAGGACAGAAGAGGAGGTGATATTAAGATGAAATAAGTGTAGCGCTACCCTTGCAGGAGCCGCTTGGTAGATTGGGTTCTCTGTTCTTCTGCCTCGACTTTGAGAACAACCTCAGCCTCACTGACACACCAAGTTAAGCAAATGGATAATGCACTGCTACTGGGAGCTCAACTATAAATACCCTACACACAACTAAGGCTCAGTGTTAAAAAGCAAACAGACTGGTTAGTGGTAAATTAACCCAATTTATTGTCACGGGTTTAAGTAAATAGCAGTATGCACATAGATGAGTAAGTAAAGGATCAGGTCAATCACAGTTCACTAGACAATATGTTCAGTAGGCTATAGCAGCATAGAATGGTGTTCTATGCAGCTAAATTTGAGTAAACCTGGTAATCCACAAACTCAGCAATATGTAATTGCATTAGAAAAGAGCAATGATAATTAATACTGGGATAACTCCTCTGTAAACAGTATGCTATATATTTAGAATGTTCTCTATATGAATGGCAGTAATAAAATTGAAGATTCCCAAAAATGGTACCTCTTACTATGGACAATAGGCAAAGTTCTTGTGAAGCAACTATCTTGTGACCAGTCCTTAGCCCTAGTTCTTCATTGGGGCCCAGTCTTTACAGTGGTGCACATGAGTACAGTCCAAGTAAAGTCTGCATGCAGTAAAAAATGCTTCTAGTTAGATGCTCAGTTTTTGATAGCAGCAACAGGTTAAAGCAGTGTCCTCTCACCAGTCCCAGTGATACAGCTACAGGGGTCCTACTGTTCAGATGTCAGCTCCCTTCTGGATCTGTCTAAGCACACGACTGGTGGCTTGTAGCAGGTTGATGTGCACACAGCGCCAGCCATTCTGGAGCAGTGGAGTAAGCCCTGGATGCTTGGGAGCCTGCTGTTTAGCTAAGGAGCCAGACTCTGAGGATTGACAGAAGGGGTCACCTTGCTTGATGCTGACAGGGAGCTGGTGAGAGGTCACTGGCCAGCCTTGCACTACTCCTTTTAACAGAGGGGTATAGTTGCCTGCAAAGGAACACTGTATTATGGCCTGCATTAGTTACCACATACCAATACCACACCAAGTTTGTCAACTTAATCTTCTGGGCTCCAACAAGCTGGCCAACAGAAGGAGTAGAGTAGGCTACTACTGACTGTTGAATTTACAGTGTGTTATATCTTCCCCTCAGTTATAATTACCCAGAATAGACTGCAGAAAGGGTTGTGTCTTTTAGGCTCCATTCACATCAGTTGCAACACATTCTTGTTTGTGTTTAATCATTGCAAGGGAATCTTTTTTTGTAATCGGCATGATATGATTCAGAACAAAGGGGAAAAAAATTGTAAAAGATCAGAGTCTCCACCAGAGTCCTCTCTTACATCAGGGTCCCTATCAGAGTCCCCCTTACACCAACATTTCTTTCAGAGTCTCCCTCACATCAGTGTCCCCGTTAGAGTCCCCCCCTATAGCAGAGTTTTCCCTTAGACCCCTTTCACACTGGAGCGTTTTGCAGGCACTATAGCGTTAAAAATAGCACCTGCAAACCGCCCCAAAACAGCTGCTCCATTCACTCCAGTGTGAAAGCCTGAGGGCTTTCACACTGGAGCGGTGCGCTGGCAGGGCATCAGAAAAAGTCCTGCCAGCAGCTTCTTTGGAGCGGTGAAGGAGCGGTGAACTCACCGCTCCTCCACCCCTGCTCCCCAGTGAAATCAATGGGGCAGCTCTGCGATAATTTAACCCCTTTTCGGCCGCTAGCGGGGGGTTAAAACCCGCCCGCTAGCGGCCAAATAGTGTCGCTAAAATGACAGTAAAGCGCTGCTAAAAATAGCGGCGCTTGGTGGCGGCACAGTGTGAAAGGGGTCTTATGTCAAGGTCCCTGTCAGAGTTCCTCCTTGTACCAATGTTTCCATCAGGCTCCCCGTTAGAGTCCCCCCCCTACATCAGAGTTCTCCCTTACATCGGGGTCCCTGTCAGAGTTCCCCCTTACACCAATGTTTCTGTAGCACCCTGGAGTTTAGGCACGGAGCTCCTCACATATTTACTTGCCAGGAGTAGTTATCCTGGTTGATTGCTAGAGATCCATTGATTTCTCCCTAAGTTTGGCCTTTTCTCTTCTACCACTAGGTGGTCGGGTACTTGGTGGTATTAGATATGAGAAGGGCAACCCAAGGTCAGGTTATGGGTATATGGGGTATCTCAGCCAATGGGCAGGGGTTTTCTTGAATCCCTTGGCCTGCTGGGAGAACCTATATATTTGGGTGTGTGTCAGGTGATTTGTGTTCTGTGCCACCTGGACGGCTGTCTGGGTGAACGTGTGTCTTATTGCCCTGGCTGCTAGGCCAGAGATTCGGCCTGTCCCGGGCACATCTGGCTGCTAGGCTGTCCGAGAGCCTATCCAGAAGCAGGAAAGCAGCGCAGGGTTGGGTCTGCGGCTTGCAGTCAAACGAGAAGTGACAGTTCTGCCGGCCGGAGAACCTGTCGTGGTCGGAGGTAGAGGGGAAGCTGTCGCCAGTAAGGGACTATCCGCCTTATTACCAGGGACCACAGTGATTAACTGAAGCAAGTACCGGAGCAGCATTCCCACCAACCGGGGACAGTGAAGAATTGGGAAACTTCAGTGGATATCAAGCCAGGGACCCAACCAGCGGAGGTGATATTTGCAGAGCAGCTTTGTGTGTCAAGCCAGGGACCGAGCAGAATAGCGGGCGTGACGTTTGGGGGAGGTACCACCGTGAAGATTGGAGGAGCTCAAGGGATTCAGTGGCAGTGAATCAGTGGGTCTAATGAGAGACCGGGAGCTCAGTGTATTGAAGAACTACAAGGAGAAGTTGTAGTGAAGGTGAAAGAACTGTTGCGCTTTGTGGTAGGAACTGTTAAAGACTGTTGCTATAGGAGACAGCAGTCCTGCACATGTAGATGTGGCTTCTTGCTGGATGCCTTTCCCTGCATGTCTGTCCTCCTATCGAATTTTCGGAGTCTGCCAATTAATCTTGCAACTACCTAAGGGTGTCCTGGCCCTAACCCTCTCTCCCCCAAAAATACAAAAAGGACTGTTGAGAGAAATAAAACCTCTTTTGCATCCAGGAAGTGTCTGGAGCCCCATAACGTTAACCATCTTACACCCACTATGGCTCACAACCCACCACATACAGAAGGATGTCAGCTATCCCTGGCCCCGGAGGTTCTCATCAGACCAAAGGAGGCCTGGGACCTTGCTACATTTCCATCAGGGTCCCCCTTCAACAGGGTCCCCGTTAGAGTCCCTTCCTACATCAGAGTTCTCCCTTACGTTAGAGTCCCTGTCAGATTTCCCCCTTACACCAATGTTTCCATCAGGGTCCCCATCAGAGCCCCTTTTACATTAATGCACCCACCAGACCTGCCCCGGAGACTTCAGGGGAAAGCCAAGACCAACTGATCTGAATCCTCAGTCTGAGGATCTGCCACTGACCCTAGCCAGATAAAATATCGTAGTGGACTGGATGTGGCCCACAGGCCATAGTTTGGAGTTTATGTATTGGTCTTCCGCGCTCAGGACAGGCTCGTAACCGAACTGCAGCCCCCCAGATAAAGAAAGCACCTAGGTGCAATCCAAATGTTGTAAACTCTGAGAAAATAGGGGATTGGCGCTGTTCACTAGTGAATAAATAAACTATTAACAGACTCTCACCACAAGGAAAACATTGCACCACAAATCTGAGTGAATGAAAAACGGTGAAACACAATATAATTTAGTGTGTATAGATAAATATACACACTAAAACTACCAGAAAGTGTGCAAACTGCTCAAAGTGAAGAAATATATAAAAAATAATAAATAAAAATATCTCCAAACAATAATATAAGTAGATAATCGATCAAGTGTACAAAAATAACACAAAATCCAAGAATAATAATTAATAAAACGTGTAGGTGAATTGTGCCCTGAAAAAACACAGTGTTACCCACTCCAGAGTGGTGTTATACCAATTATGTGAGGCTGGATAGTGATCAAATAGAAATGAAAACAAACGAAAAAATCAATATACATTTAGTGTGCCTTAAAAATATTGTGATCAAAAATTACTCAATAAAAATTAATGAATGAAAAATTGTTTTTGAAAATTTTTTTTTAAAAAACTGGCATAATAGTCTATGGTTTCAAAAAAAAATGTCCGTGCATGCAACAAATCCAAAAAAGTGCCAAAAAAATGCTATATCTTTTAAAAAATGTCCAGTGTGTATAAAAAGTTCTTGTGCAGCAATCTAGTGTGTCTTCAAATGGTTCCAGGTATGTCCGTCCCGATAAATATGTACCGTCCTGTGTGCAGCCCCCTCTAGTGTCCCCACTCACCGGAACGCCCAACCACTGCAGGGGTAATAGGCATGTAGACGTAGGTCCGATGATCCAAGAGGTCGGTGTCCCCTTCACCACCTTCTCTCCACTTGTGTCACCAGACCGCTCTCAAATGGCATCCACCAGGACAAAATACCATATACAGGGCGAAGAGAAGAGCCTCATAGTGTGAATCCAAAGATAACTTTATTTAGCTTAAGCTTACATTAAAACTGAAAATAAGACATGAAAACTAAGATCTGACAGCTCTCTGCCGGCTGGCTCCACGCCAGAAGCCGCAGAGAGTGCAGTGTTCGCAGCTTGCGTTCCACGGCCGTCTACAGAAACCGGAAGTCAATGACATAGACAAAAGGTAAAAGGACGTATGCGTACCAAGAGGCCACGCCTTACGCGTTTCGTCATCAAGACGTCATCTGAGGCATCTGAGGCTCCATCACACATTTTCCATCGGAATTTCCGACACACAAAGTTTGAGAGCTTGCTATAAAATTTTCCGACAGCAAAATCCGTTGTCGGAAATCCCGATCGTGTGTACACAAATCCAATGCACAAAGTGCCACGCATGCTTAGAATAAATTAAGAAATGAAAGCTATTGGCTACTGCCCCGTTTATAGTCCTGACGTACATGTTTTACGTCACCGCGTTCAGAACGATCAGATTTTCCGACAACTTTGTGCGACCGTGTGTATGCAAGACAAGTTTGAGCCAACATCCGTCGGAAAAAATCCATGGATTTTGTTGTCGGAATGTCCGATCAATGTCCGATCGTGTGTACAGGGCATAAGAGTTAAAGGAGACAATTTGACAATTGGTTTCGACCAGAGCATATGAAAAAATAAAAGGACAAGGGTGGAAATGTTGTTGAATTTAATGGGAATGAATAGATGTCTAATCATTGTATTTGCTCCTGACAGAGGAAAATTGTAACTAGTCTTATGCACATGCACTTTTCAAGGTTAATCCGGAAGTAGAATGTTCATTCTATGAAAATGGAGACAATGACACAGTGCTCAGACACAGTGGCAGCTGGTGCTCAAAATTTTTGAGGGGGCGCAAACAAACCGAAAAATTCTGAAAAAAAACCCCATCAATTGCCGCCACTGTTCCGTCAAACGCAGCCACTGTGCCCATCAATTGCCGCCACTGTACCATCAAACGCAGCCACTGTGCCCATTAAACGCAGCCACTGTGCCATCAAATTCAGCCACTGTGCCATCAAACGCAGCCACTGTGCCCATCAATTGCCGCCACTGTACCATCAAACGCAGCCACTGTGCCCATTAAACGCAGCCACTGTGCCATCAAACGCAGCCACTGTGTACATCAATTGCCGCCACTGTACCATCAAACACAGCCACTGTGCCATCAAACGCAGCCACTGTGCCCATCAATTGCCGCCACTGTGCCATCAAACGCAGCCACTGTGCCATCAAACGCACCCACTGTGCCATCAAACGCAGCCACTGTGCCCATCAATTGCCGCCACTGTACCATCAAACGCAGCCACTGTGCCCATTAAACGCAGCCACTGTGCCATCAAACGCAGCCACTGTGTACATCAATTGCCGCCACTGTACCATCAAACACAGCCACTGTGCCATCAAATGCAGCCACTGTGCCCATCAATTGCCGCCACTGTGCCATCAAACACAGCCACTGTGCCATCAAACGTAGCCACTGTGCCCATCAATTGCCGCCACTGTGCCCATCAAATACTCCCACTGTGCCCCATCAAATACTCCCACTGTGCCCCATCAAATACTCCCACTGTGCCCGCTCAAATACTCCCACTGTGCCCCATCAAATACTCCCACTGCATCATATCAAATGCTGCCAGTGTGCCATTCCTGTCCTCTGCTATGATTGGACGCCTGATAGGCGTCCAATCACAGCGTCTGTCGTTTCAGCCAATCAGGTGAGGGGTAACAGACCCAGGCACCTGATTGGCGGAGAGGCGGTTTGGTGTTAGGAAAGCGAATATTCTTTCACTTTTCTAACACAGCTGAGGTCACCTTTTTTGATGCCTATTAGAGCATATGGCTCTAATCAGGTGCCTCAAAAACACCCCCCCGCTGCTGTAATTCAGGCACCCTGCGCCCGAAGAGGGGTCGGGCGCCTGAATAGGGGGTGGCAGCGGCAGCCATAGATAGATTTATGCAATGCATGAATGCATTGTAGACAAAATTGTAGACAAAATAATTTTGCGCAAAACAACCAATATACGCTTACTGGGATTTTTTTTTTACCAAAAATAGGTAACAGAATACATATTGGCCTAAACTGATGTGGAAATTAGCTTTTTTTACATTTGTTTTAATTGGATGTGTTTTGTAGCAGAAAGTAAAAAATATTGTTTTTTTTTATTGTATTCAAAATTGGCAAAATTTGTTTATAGCACAAAAAATAAAAACCGCAGAGGTGTTTAAATACCACCAAAAGAAAATCTCTATTTGTGGGAGAAAAAAGAAGGACATCAATTTTATTTGTGTACAGCATCGCACGACCGCGCAATTGTCAGTTAAAGCGACGCAGTGCCGTATTGCAAAAAATGGCCTGGTCAGGAAGGGGGTAAAACCTTCCGGGGCTGAAGTGGTTACTACTTTCTTGAATATTCAAACACATTTCTACAGGTGTAAGGCCAGAATTTTACGGTTGAAGTAGATGGACTTGTGTCTTTTTTTTTTTCAACCTAACTATGTAATTACTCTATTCAAAATAATTGGTTTTCTGAATACTTTGACCTTACAAAAATAAAACAATTTGTTGGCAAATTATCAAACACATTTTTCTTTCTTATCCTCCTTTTTATCGCCCTAGGCTTAATTAACTAAACTATAATCAACATTATTTTTAGCAGTAAGAATCAATGTGAGCTGAAAATTCAGGTCACGATCACGGAGATGGCTGCGGCAAATACCATGTGTGTTATAGCTTAGTGAATTGAGCCTCATGTCTATTACTAACTGGCAGGAACCCAGTAACTGGTCCGTCTTGGTTTCTTGGATTCTGCTAAATAATTCTTTGAAAGCATGTGCCTTTCTCTACTGGGCATTCTGCTCGCTTTCCTGGGTCATGTTCCAAAACAAAGCCAATTGCCAAATTACATTATAAACTAGTTCATTGCTTCAGCCATACTTATGTTACCTCTACCAGCTTCTTATTTGTCTCTCCCTGTTCTGCTGTCGGAATTATTTACTGTGTTACATGAGAGTGGAAGCTCAGGTTGTCTCAGTGGAGGGCTCTCATTTCGCTCAATCTTATTCATGCAATACTAATGATCGTTCCTGTATAGGATCGCTACAGCGGGACACAATCTGCTAGACACAGGCCCTTCATTTAACGCGACCCTTGTTAAAAAAAATGGGAATGTGAGGAGTCCTGTAAAAGAAGAAACTTTATGGCTGGTCACACCGCTTAGTTTGGGTGCATTAAAACCCAAAATGAGCTTTCAATTTAATAAGTGTGTAAATGTCTTATTTTTCATTTTCTATAGAAAGTAGCTACAGTCAGGTCCATAAATATGCTTCACTGATGAGGTGGTATGCTTTGGATCATGAGCAGTTCCTTTCCTTCTCCATATTCTTCTCTTCCCATCACTCTGGTACAAGTTGATCTTGGTCTCATCTGTCCATAGGATGTTGTTCCAGAACTATGAAGGCTTTTTTTGATGTTGTTTGGCAAACTCTAATCTGGCCTTCCTGTTTTTGAGGCTCACCAATGGTTTACATCTTGTGGTGAACCCTCTGTATTCACTCTGGTGAAGTCTTCTCTTGGTTGTTGACTTTGACACACATACACCTACCTCCTGGACAGTGTTCTTGATCTGGCCAACTGTTGTGAAGGGTGTTTTCTTCACCAGGGAAAGAATTCTTCGGTCATCCACCACAGTTGTTTTCTGTGGTCTTCCAGGTCTTTTGGTGTTGCTGAGCTCACTGGTGCATTCTTTCTTTTTTAAGGATGTTCCAAACAGTTGATTTGGCCACACCTAATGTTTTTGCTATCTCTCTGATGGGTTTGTTTTGCTTTTTCAGCCTAATGATGGCTTGCTTCACTGATAGTGACAGCTCTTTGGATCTCATATTGAGAGTTGACAGCAACAGATTCCAAATGCAAATAGCACACTTGAAATGAACTCTGGACCTTTTATCTGCTCCTTGTAAATGGGATAATGAGGGAATAACACACACCTGGCCATGGAACAGCTGAGCATCAAATTGTCCCATTACTGTAGGAGGCACATATACAAACTGTTGTAATTCCTACACCGTTCACCTGATTTGGATGTAAATACCCACAAATTAAAGCTGAAAGTCTGCAGTTAAAGCACATCTTGTTTGTTTCATTTCAAATCCATTGTGGTGGTGTATAGAGCCAAAAAGATTAGAATTGTGTCGATGTCCCAATATTTATGGACCTGACTGTACAACCTCAGTAGAAAAGCCCGTCCCCTGCCAACATGTTGCAGAGAAAGACTTTTGACCTCTGTGGGAAATCAGCAGTCTCTCTCAGCAGAGGTCTAATGCCACATACACACAAGCGGAATTTCCGTCAGAAAAAGTCCAATGGGAGCTTTTCATCCTATATTCCGACCGTGTGTATGCCCCATACAACTTTTTCTGTCAAAAATTCAGACAGACTTAGATAGAGAACATGTTCTATATTTTTCTGACGGAACTAATTACTATCGGAAAAAACGTTCGTCTGTATGCTGTTCCGATGAGATTAGCAGAAGGAGCCCAAAGGGTGGCGCACTGGCTATTGCACTTCCTTTTTCTAGTTCCATTGTATGTGTTGTACGCCACCGCGTTCTTGACGGTCGGACTTTGGTGTGAGCGTGTGTATGCAAGACAGCTTGAGCGGAATTCCATCGGAGAAACCTTCAGAGTTTATTCCGACGGCAAAATCACTCGTGTGTACGCGGCATAACACTCCACTTACTGAGACAGAGCAAATCCCAGCCAATTGGGGGGGGCTCTGGTTCTGTCCCAGCAGGGGGCATGCTGGACCTCTACAGAGAGACCACTGCTTTCCCACAGAGAGCAAAGGTCTTCCTCTGCAACATGCTTGCAGGGGACGGGCTTTTCTGTTAAGGTTATAGTTACTTTCTAAAGAAAATGAAAAACAAGACACTTAGATGTAGATTACAGATGTAAATGCTCTATGCGTTGTACTGTGCTGCCTCACCAAAAATACTTCTGGTACTTTATTACATTTTGTTGAGGCCTTATATCTACCCATTGCAAGCGTAGTGCACAGGAGTATATATATACATAGGCAGCTTTAGCCAGTGACATAAAGGATGCCAGAGCGCTAGTTTACCTTTTTGAAAATTCTAGCATGCATTGAAAACTGATAGGCATAGTAATATTTTATATACTATATATTAAAGCAGTAGTAAACCGCTGCAGAAAAAACAAAAAACAAAAAGACAATGGCATAATGTGTTAGTATGAATTGCATACTAGCACATTATGAAATACTTACCTTAGAACGAAGCCCTTCCAACCATGCCTGGTCACCGCTGAGAGGGCTGCATCTTCCCCCGGCCTTTCCTCCTGGTTCGTGGGCTCCAGGCGTTGTGAGTGGCCAGAGCCGCAATGATGTCATTCCCGTGCATTCGCGCTGGACCCCTTGGATCTGGCAAGAAGCTTTGCAGGTCCAGCACGGTAAGCCAGTGATGTCATTGGCTGCATGCAAGGTGAATATCCCCTAAACGGTGCGTGTTTTGGAGATATTCATTTTACCTACAGGTAAGCTTTACTATAACTTTATTATAGGCTTACCTGTAGGTAAAAATAACAAAGCGGGCTTTACTACCGCTTTAATTGTGTATATATATATATATATATATATATATATATATATATATATATATATACTGCATACCTTGCACTTTGCCTGCACCTCAATCTTAAACCAAGCTGTTGCGGCCTATTGATTCAAACGGCCAACTTTGACAGGCGGTGCTGCCTTTCAACCCGAAATTTGCTGCAGCTGTGACACAAAGCATGGCAGCTGCAGCATGTGAACAGCCCCTTTTGGCTGTGGACTTTAGGTGTGTGGTTGGGAGCAGTAAAGTAGCAGTTTAACCATTTGTTTTTACCTGGCTGCCCATGTGAAAAAGGCCTTTAGGGGTTGTTTATCTGGAAAGCTTGGGGTGGTAAAAGCAGGCAGGATGAGCTCCAGTTTTACTGACTGCCTACCTCATTTTTTAGAGAGGCAGCAATAATAGCTGCACATGTGATAAACCCCTAATGAGTGGACCCCCTAATGAGTGGACCTTGCTTTCTAGTGCACAATCCTCTGATTCTAGTGCATAGTCCTCTTTGATTCTAGTGCAAGGTTCTCTTTGGTTCTAGTGCAAGGTCCTGTTTAATTTTAGTGCAAGGTCCTCTTTAATTTTAGTGCAAAGTCCTCATTAATTCTAGTGCAAGGTTCTTGTTAATTCTAGTGCAAGGTCCTTTTTATTGCTAGTGCAAGGTCCTCTTTAATTCTAGTGCAAAGTTCTCTTTATCTCTAGTGCAAAATTCCCTTTATTTCTAGTGCAAGGTCCTCTTTAATTTTAGTGCAATGTTCTCTTTATTTCTAGTGCAAAATTCTCTTTATTTCTAGTGCAAGGTCCTCTTTAATTTTATTGCAAGGTCCTCTTTAATTTTAGTGCAAGGTCCTCTTCAATTTTATTGCAAGGTCCTCTTTAATTTTAGTGCAAGGTCCTCTTTAAGCCTAGTGCAAGGTCCTCTTTAATTCTAGTGCAAAGACTTCTTTAATTCTAGTGTGAGGTCCTCTTTAATTCTAGTGCAAAGTCCTCTTTAATTCTAGTGCAAGGTTCTATTTAATTCTAGTGAAAGCATCTTTTTAATTCTGGTGCAAGGTTCTCTTTAATTATAGTATGAGGTCCTTTTAATTGTATTGCAAGTTCCTTGTTAATTCTAGTGCAAGGTTTTATTTAATTCTAGTGCAAACATCTGTTTAATTCTAGTGCAAGGTTCACTTTAATACTAGTGCAAGGATCTCTTTAATTCTTGTGCAAGATCTGCTTTAAGCTTGCTGTAAGGTTATTTTTAATTCTAGTGCAAAATTCTCTTTCATGCCAGTGTAAGGATCTCTTTAATTCTAGTGCAAGATTTTATTTAATTCTAGTGCAAACATCTGTTTGATTCTAGTGTAAGGTTCTCTTTAATTCTAATGCAAAGTAATCTTTAATTCTAGTGCAAGGTTTTATTTAATTCTAGTGCAAACATCTGTTTAATTCTAGTGTAAGGTTCTGTTTAATTCTAGTGCAAGGTCCTTGTTAATTCTAGTGCAATGATCTCTTTATTCTAGTGCAAGGTTCCCCTTAATTATAGTATGAGGTCCTTGTTAATTCTAGTGCAAGGTTTTATTTACAACAATTCTAGTGCAATGTTCTATTTAATTCTAGTGCAAGCATCTGTTTATTTCTAGTGTGAGGCTCTCTTTAATTCTAGTGCAAGGATCTCTTTAATACCAGTGTGAGGCTCTCTTTAATTCTAGTGCAAGGATCTCTTTAATACCAGTGTAATGCTGTTGGAGAGCAGGAGATAAAATTTTCCGACAACAAAATCCGTTGTCGGAAATTCCGATCGTGTGTACACAAATCCGACGGACAAAGTGCCACGCATGCTCAGAATAAATAAAGAGATGAAAGCTATTGGCCACTGCCCCGTTTATAGTCCCGACGTACAAGTTTTACGTCACCGCGTTTAAAACGATCGGATTTTCCGACAACTTTGTGTGACCGTGTGTATGCAAGACAAGTTTGAGCCAACATCCATCGGAAAAAATCCTAGGATTTTGTTGTCGGAATGTCCGAACAAAGTCCGACCGTGTGTACGGGGCATAAGGATCTCTTTAATACCAGTGTAAGGATCTCTTTAATACCAGTGTAAGGATCCCTTTAATACCAGTGTAAGGATCCCTTTAATACCAGTGTAAGGATCTCTTTAATACCAGTGTAAGGATCCCTTTAATACCAGTGTAAGGATCCCTTTAATACCAGTGTAAGGATCCCTTTAATACCAGTGTAAGGATCTCTTTAATACCAGTGTAAGGATCTCTTTAATACCAGTGTAAGGATCCCTTTAATACCAGTGTAAGGATCCCTTTAATACCAGTGTAAGGATCTCTTTAATACCAGTGTAAGGATCCCTTTAATACCAGTGTAAGGATCCCTTTAATACCAGTGTAAGGATCCCTTTAATACCAGTGTAAGGATCCCTTTAATACCAGTGTAAGGATCCCTTTAATACCAGTGTAAGGATCCCTTTAATACCAGTGTAAGGATCCCTTTAATACCAGTGTAAGGATCCCTTTAATACCAGTGTAAGGATCTCTTTAATACCAGTGTAAGGATCCCTTTAATACCAGTGTAAGGATCCCTTTAATACCAGTGTAAGGATCTCTTTAATACCAGTGTAAGGATCTCTTTAATACCAGTGTAAGGATCTCTTTAATACCAGTGTAAGGATCCCTTTAATACCAGTGTAAGGATCCCTTTAATACCAGTGTAAGGATCCCTTTAATACCAGTGTAAGGATCCCTTTAATACCAGTGTAAGGATCCCTTTAATACCAGTGTAAGGATCTCTTTAATACCAGTGTAAGGATCCCTTTAATACCAGTGTAAGGATCCCTTTAATACCAGTGTAAGGATCCCTTTAATACCAGTGTAAGGATCCCTTTAATACCAGTGTAAGGATCCCTTTAATACCAGTGTAAGGATCTCTTTAATACCAGTGTAAGGATCTCTTTAATACCAGTGTAAGGATCTCTTTAATACCAGCGTAAGGATCTATTTAATACCAGTGTAAGGATCTATTTAATACCAGTGTAAGGATCTCTTTAATACCAGTGTAAGGATCTCTTTAATACCAGTGTAAGGATCTATTTAATACCAGTGTAAGGATCCCTTTAATACCAGTGTAAGGATCTCTTTAATACCAGCGTAAGGATCTATTTAATACCAGTGTAAGGATCCCTTTAATACCAGTGTAAGGATCCCTTTAATACCAGTGTAAGGATCTCTTTAATACCAGCGTAAGGATCTCTTTAATACCAGTGTAAGGATCTCTTTAATACCAGTGTAAGGATCTCTTTAATACCAGTGTAAGGATCCCTTTAATACCAGTGTAAGGATCTCTTTAATACCAGTGTAAGGATCTCTTTAATACCAGTGTAAGGATCTCTTTAATACCAGTGTAAGGATCTATTTAATACCAGTGTAAGGATCTCTTTAATTCTGTGAAAGGTCCTCTTTAAACTCAAGTTCTTTTCTGGCTTCTAGAAAAGGTGGTGAGCCAACTACATGACCAGGGTGCTGGCGACAAAACGTAATCCTATTAGAAAAGTTAGAGGTATACATTTTAGAAAATTATGGCTCTTTGCCAAATGAGTGGAAAAGCTATTTTTGATAATATAACAATATGAAATGGATTAGAAATTACATAAATTAAACATAATACTCAATTTGGGGTCCTGCAGAGGTAATATTGCCGATTAGAGAGGAAGGATGGCATTTCTTAGACGTTAAAAATAAAAAGAAAAGACGGCAGAGCCCTGGCTAACAACTCACCAGCACCTAGCATGTATATTTATTACTTAGCAGTGTGATTATGTCTGTCTTATGTAATGGCATATTGTGTTCAATCTTGTTCCAGTCATTTGGTGGATTTAACCTTGAGCCTCATCCTTGTCCTACTTCTAAATGCCAAAAAAGAAAGCACATCCCTGCATACATTTCCAAGAGACATTCATAATATATAATCTCGCTGACCTCCTCTGACATACTGAAAAGTGACCAGTGTGTACCCGCAGGCACAAACACAGATACAAATTAGATCTGAAGTGAATGGATAGAATATTATGATTGCAGGCGCTGGCTAGTGGGAAGAAGGGAACAGTCTGCATACTCCGGTCCAACTTAACAAGGTATCAATACTCTGCAGCTCCGCACTATTACTTTAAGAAGTTTAATTTGCGTACAGGTACTCTTTAAATAACTACTCCAGGGCTTCTTGCTAACTAAATACTTGAAGTACAGGTACACTTTAATCATCTGCAGTTCAGCATCAAATATTAAGTTTTAAATATTGTAAATGATTTGAACCTCAGATTATTATCATGGTTGTTACCCCCCGAAAAGAGAAATGATCAAAGCCTATCCTTCTATAGTGTGTACTTGCCTCAACCCAAAGCATCTACTGTGATTTTTGTCTGATCTCTCTTTCCTCTGCTATCTGCATGAGTTACCGCTGACGGTCTATGCGAACACCAAGCAATCCCGGGAGATGTCCCTGCCCCACATCCAGCACACAGCAGGTGGTTGACAGTCTCAGCTGGACATGTTTCCCTCTAATACCGCGTACACACAAGTGGACTTTTCGACCGGACTGGTCTGACGGCCCGAGTCCAGCGGACAATTCGACCGTGTGTGGGCTTCATCGGACCTGCAGCGGACTTTTTCAGTCGAAAATCTGACGGACTTTAGATTTGGAACATGTTTCAAATTTTTACGACGGACTCGAGTCCAGTCGAAAAGTCTGCTTGCCTGTATGCTAGATCGATGGACGAAAACCGACGCTAGGGCAGCTATTGGCTACTGGCTATCAACTTCCTTATTTTAGTCCGGTCGTACGTCATCACGTACTAATCCGTCGGACTTTGGTGTGATCGTGTGTAGGCAAGTCCATTTGTTCGCAAAGTCCGTCGGAAGTCCGCCGAAAGTCCGTCGGATAGACCGTCGGACCAGTCCGGTCGAAAAGTCCGCTCATGTGTACGCGGCATAAGACTCTGTAGAGGTAGGGAAGGGGTTGTCATTTCCTCCACTCAGGTCTCAGATTACACTTAGCTTCCTGCTTTATGCTGTCCACTGTGTGACATCAGATCCCCATCCCATGCCTTCTGAAGCTGTGAAATCTTGTGTAAATTATCTACTTTGAATGGTTGTAGAGGAGAATGGGGCTGCAGATAGAAGGGTTCAACTTATGAAGGAGGATGTGTTTCATCTGTATGTTTTGCTGTCTCTTTTAGGGTTTTTTTGAGGTGAAAGCAAGGAAGCATAAAATCCTCTGTATTTTTATAATGTGTTTTACTAAACAAAAATGCTGCACATACATTTGTAGGAGAAACAATTCATGGCATAAAAAGCATCACAAAATATGCATGCAATATACACATGCCCAAACTATGTATCCTTCCCAACAAATTTGCAGAGACGATGTATGCACAAGTCATAGCTCCCAACTGTCCCTGATTTGGAACAAATTCCCTCTGTCCCTCTTCCCTCCTCATTTGTCCCTCCATTGAGGTCTGATCTATATAGTTGTATATAAAATCCACTTTTTATTTTTCAAAAAGTGTTTCCCAGTGCTAAACCTTTCATCCAATTTCTAAATTGCTGCATTTGTACATTTCAAAAGCCAATATAAAGGAATAGTAGTGGTAGAAAAAAAGCACTCATGGGTTTAACAAATCATTTTTTTTTTTTTTTTTATAATTCTCTTTTAAGCGGCATGGCAGAAGGTGTGTCCTATGCCTACATATATTTGCTAATAGATGTCCCTTGTTCCCATCTCAAAAGGTTGGGAGGTATAAATAAGTACACACTAAACAGTTACTATAATTGGTTCTTCCTGGTGATGTATAGTTGATTCTTCCTGGTGATGAATAGTTGATTCTTCCTGGTGATGGGGCCTTCTTCCAGGATTCAGGATCTCTCCAGACTTGCTTCTTGGAGTACTTCCAAACACCACCTGTTCCGTTTTGTCCTCAGCACATGGCTGTGTTTAAAGTGGTTGCAAACCTTTGATTGCCACTTTTACCTACAGGTAAGCCTAGAATAAGGCTTACCTATAGGTAGTGGAAATATCTCCTAAATGTGCGCCATTTAGGAGATAATTACCTTGTAGTGCGCCGATTATGTCATCAGCGCATGCGATGTGAGGAAATGAACTTCCATGATGTTTATTCACTCGTAAGTGCCGTGACTGACGTCTATGACTGAACGGAGCCGCGGACCCAGAAGGAAGACCAGGAGAAGATGGATGCAGCCACCAACGGGGACATTGCAGGCTTCATTTGCAGGTATGTGTCACATACGATGCATACTAGCCCATTATGCTTTTATTTTGCAGGGGAAAAAAGAGGAAGCAAACCCATCAGGGTTTATTTCCTCTTTAAGTCCTTTATATATGCTGATATTTGCATATTTCACTATCACCCTTCTTGAGTGGACACTCTTACACTTTTATTTATTAATTTTTTATTTATTTATTATTTTTTTTACAGGTACTGTTCTTAGTACATGTACAGTCTTTACTGATTTATTTTTCACATGCTTTAACACAGCAGTGTCCATCTCAAATACATTTTTATCCTTAAAATATTTTGAGGTTCTTTTTCAACATATATATTTTTTGCACTCTCCCCTTATTTCCCTCCCAATTTTAATGCTTTTTTCACTTCACATTTCCGATCCACCAACAGCCTTAGGATTTTCCTATTTTCCTCCAGGGGTATTGCAGTGGGAGCCCCTTTTTTGTGTGCCCAGCCTTGGGTTCATTCACCACCCTCAGCTCCCGGTTGGAACCTCTGCTGTGGTGGTCCTCCCACACCCCAAGGATCCAGGTGTCATTTGCTTCCATCTATTGGCCTACATTTTTGTGGTCCCTTTCAAGAGGGTACTTACCTCAGTGTGAGTATATATAATATACACCATTGGATTCAAACTGATATACCTCTTAATTTTAATAAAACAATACTTCTTGTTCTGTTTTAAATGTTTCAATCGTCTAATTGGTTTCTCTTTTTATGACATGGTTTTTCTACAGACATATAATAAAAACCAACCATAGCAATCTCCTGATGAAGTGGGCGTTGCTCCATGAAATGCGTAGAGATTATAGCTTCATTCAACTATGAATTCAATGTCTCAACAATTATGTCAGCATCTCTAATATACAATATACTTGTGATCTATCTTATATGATGAAATGTATGTATTGTACATGTTTTTTTTATGAAATATGAAATACATTTTGTAATTTTTTTATACTTGATGTATCATTTTATTTAGCACCACTCACAAAGTCCCATGGGCAATTTTTTTTTTTTTCTGAATATTGTGGACTGAGTGTTGCTTTAACAAGGTCTGAGTATAGGTAGCCTCTTTTGTAGTTTATGTGTTTAAGTCCTGCTTTCCCTCCTCCTACCTCGTGTAGTATCACTTCCTGTCCTGAGATCATGAACCAGTCCAAGGAGTTCATTATCATATGAATAGGGGAAGCCTATCTTCTAAAAACAATACATGTAACTAAAATGTATCATTCTTATACTTATGATATAAAAATCACTAAAATGGCCATAGCAGCACAGTGTATCACCTGAGGTTAGCCACTTCAGTGGGCATATGTAAGGGTTTACAACCACTTTGAATTCAATTTTTGTTTTAAATGCAATTGCCGTACCACGTGCTTTCTCCCCAAAACAGAGAATACATATTTTTATATTTTTTATAGCATAAAGTAGTAATGCCAAATTACTATCTGATCTTCATATCAATGTGCCATGTACACAGTGAGTATTCTCGAGTTTTAAACCCCCTTTCTGGTACGATTTTGCCACACCTACAAGTTACTGTGACGCACAGCATGCCACCTGAAAAGTTTCCTGTTTTTGCCTGAGGCTCAACCTGCACCCCCTCACCACCAGGATAAAAGAATAATATCTACAGCCCTGAATATAAAGGATGCTTCCTTTTATTCACTGGAAACACTTTGCCAATACAAATTGACTAAAGTAAGGGAGGGTTATAACCCGTCAGTTTTATTTTTGCCATCTGTGTCACATTGGGGAGATTTCCCTTCACTTGCCGTCCCATAGCCAAAACAGGAAGTGAGGGGAAATTCCCCCCAAAGTCTGGTAATCCCTGGTTGTCACCAGAACTAGTGCCCCCTTTGAAAGATTTCCGAAGATCAGCCTTAAAGTGTTACTAAACCCACAGCAGTAAAATCAGTCCATATATGCAGTAAAGCATGCTTGTTATACTCACTGTGGAACCTAAGGGGTTAATCCTCTGCATTGTGTAAAAACGCTGTTTGATCCGGTCTTCTCTGATCCTCTCCTTCTTCCATAGTGCCCAATCCATCTCCTGATAAGACAGAGCCTTTGGAGTCACTCTGCACATGCTCAGTTTGGTGTGTATTGCCAGAGAGTTTTTTTTTTCTTTGACCCTGTGCTGTTCACATGCACTCTCCCATCAGCACTGTCCAAGCAGAGGGTCAAGGGTCATGCAGCCTCATAGGACGGTCAGAGGAGAATGAAAACTCCTCCTAAAAGCTTTAACCAGTGCTCGACACTGATAGAAGTCACAAGACTGCTATATACCACTGATGAGAAAAGGTATTTAGCAGTTTATATTTACTAAAATGATTGTATTTCCATGTTCTGTGGGAGACCAGATATAGTGAATGCAGGCTTAGTAACATTTTAAGCTTCTGGACTGCCTCCTAAATTTGAAAGAATGAGAGGTAGCTGTTAAGTCCAATTATTTTTGCAGCATTTAACCAGCTCACTTGTATTGATGGTTAGGGGCTTTTTGATGGGGTAAATGCAATCATGA
Source organism: Aquarana catesbeiana (assembly GCF_042186555.1). NCBI lineage: Eukaryota > Metazoa > Chordata > Amphibia > Anura > Ranidae > Aquarana > Aquarana catesbeiana. The sequence goes on along the minus strand of NC_133328.1, from coordinate 619,389,718 downwards.
TGATCATGACCATCAAAATAACGCAGCAACAGTACATAAAGGTCTGCAGATTTGCCCCCTTGGCTGAGATGGGCAGATCCTAGGAGCGAGGCCTGAAACTGTTATTTTCTGTAACCAATTAGGCAAATGTTATTTTTCATTCTTTTCAGTTGTGTATATTCCTTTCAATAGGGTAAAAACTGCATACACAATTCCAAGTTTCCTTGGGGTCATTGCAAATTATTTTTTTTAAATGAACAGTGCAAGGCATTTGGAGATCTAGAGCCAAGATCTGATCATTGAATTAAGAGTCTAAGCACCAGGCACTACGAAAGTTTTGAAATTTTATTGGTAACCTTTATTGGTAGCTCAGGATTTTGAAGATGCAAGTTTTCAAAATCTGTTTCATCTTAAAAAACTTAAGTTAGGCAATAAAGATATAACTTTAATTCCAAACTTTCTACCTTGATAGATAACAAGGTAACACTTGGCTACTGCTTTATCTTTTATAGATATCAGGTTGCAACCTGCTTACCCTCCTCCTTGTTTCATCTGTGTCATTCCCGACCAGCACCACTGTCTGATACACCATATTAAGCATCAAAGGCAGTATAAAGGAATCCATGTCTTTAAAAAGACAGCCGATATAGGTAGCAGAAAGGAACAGAAAACTACTGAAAACCTCCAAAGAACTGCAAACTGCAATCTCAATAATTGCCAAGACCACACAACTCCTCCTGCCCTTTACCGCGTTTCGTCTTTGTATACCTAGAGCTGTAGAAGTGGATAAAAAAAACCCTCCATTATACAGCTAGACATCCAGAGGTTTTCCTCAAATGCCAACTGAATAATTGTCTAATGCTGCTACTAAAGTACATCAGGCTTGCTCAACACTGTACCTGACCTGACAGTCAGCCAAAAGCCAGTACCTTTGTTAAACACCAACACCAATGAACAACAGTCACGCCCAGGTACAGTGCTGTTTAACCTTATTCAAGCTTCCCAAGGCCTCAAAAATCTATGCCACTCCACAATGCAAATACTGACTTGGAGAACGAAAGTTGAGGGCTTGCCCATTCTTTTCCACATTGTCTCACTATTGGCTCCTGAAGTGACTTGTGTAGCACCCTCTTAGATTAGGTTGCTAGTGAGGTTAAGGTAAATGTAGCTTTTTTTGTGCTCCTCTGTAGCCAGTGGAGCAGAGTGTGATTGTCTGTTCAGGGTCTCACAGGCTGCAGGTTCATCTTTTTCTCCCTGCCTTCTAGTTGGTTCTTAAATGTATTGGGCTGTAAGATGCAGATCATCAGTTTGAATATTAATGGAACTCAAATCCCTGGAGTGGTGAGCCCAGAAGGTGGAGAGGGAGACTGTAAATAGTCTGAGGCCTGGAGAAGCAGGGTATTATCCCAAAGGAGAAGATCCCAGCCTGGACAAGCCAGTTGAGAGCCTGTAGAGGGTTCACCAAGGACCCAGACATGCCAGGGCTAGAGGGCGGGGGGGGGGGCTATTTTCCTGAAATCAGTTGAGAGCCAAGTAAGGGGAACCACTGAGGATTCGACCTGGAGATTCACATTACAGTGTCTGTCCAAGGCCTAGAAGTTGGATCCTAGTGACTGCTTGCTGTTTAACCCCTTTTGTGAGTGTGCTAGAGCTGCCAAAGTGAGATTCACCCTACTGGAAATCTCAGAAGCATTGTACCAGTAGCCTCTGCCGAAAGGGGGGAGATGCCCCCTGAAGAGAGTAGGCAGAAGAGAGAGAAAGTCCTCTGAATGTTTGGTGTACTAAATTCTGGAGTATCCTAAGGCTTCCCTACTCCAAATCCAAGTTCAAGGAGCATTAAATTCCAAAAAAACACTAACTGCTGTGATACTGTGGGAGCTGCTGTTTGCCTGGCTGACGTGCACCCACATGGGAATAGAATCTAGGGCAAATCTGCAAGGCTCATTTAGAGTCTGTGCTAAACTTGAAAGGGACTTTGTCGAGCAGGCACCTACAGCAGCTTCATGTCCAAATACCAGACTGTTCAGATTTGGTAAAGGTTTATTTTAAACATCACGGGCAGGCGCTGTTTCCAATACTAATGTAAGAGGAAGCAGGCAAGCACTCAGCTATCTTTCGCAAAGTTGGTATTTGCATATCAGAGCATTCTAGGTTTGGCAATCCAGAGGTGCTCGAGAAGCGGTTGAAGAGTGTGTGCTTTTATCTGAGGAATCAGATGCACACTTTTTATTACTGTTGTAACTTTCATGCCTAAGGAAAGGCTTACTTTAAAGCAAGACTCCAGTCTCTAAACATTTCTTTTTCCATATCTGAAGTCTCTGACTGTATTTTATAGCATTATATTCACTGAATATTATGTGTGACCCTGTGGTTATGTCAAGGGCCCTACTTGGGGGCCCCCTACATCAAGTAAGTTGGCCACCACTGGCCTAAGAAGGGACCAGTAATTGGGCATTCACAAGTTCTCACCACTTTCAATCCTGAACTGGCCTGAAGTAAGCTTGCAGGTAGAAGTATTTTGGTAGCTTTATGTAGCACCCCCTGACCCCTGGAGGCATGGTGGAATCCCCAGAGACAGAGTGGGCTGACATTTCACTTCAGGAGTAGATCACTTAGGCAATAGTGGGACATCTATACAGATGGGCACCAATCTGTAGTCGATCCCTGTTAGTTCTGACAAATGGGGATCGACTGTCTGCTGTTGAGGTGGGAGGTAATTTGGGTTCTAGTGATCACCAGTGTGTTTGGTTTGATATTAAAACAAGAACTGAAAAATCATATACACAAAAGTTTTAGATTTCAAAAGGACAAATTTAGTTGAAATGGGTAAATTTCTAAAAAAAAAAATGGAAGAAGAAAAAGACAATTTGGTCCACTAAAGAGGTAAGTAGGATAGTAAAGGAAAAAAAAATCAGTATATAGAAGATTTAAGGAAACAGAAGGTGTAGCTAACAGAAAAGAGTAAAAAAAAAAATGACGAAAGGAAGCTAAAGGCATCATTAGTGTTGCCAAAGCACAAAAAGAGGAGGAAATTTCTAAATCTATTAACAAAGGAGATAAAAACTTTTTTAGGTACATTAGTGATAGAAGGAAAAAATACCTGGATGTAGCAAACCATTTAAACAATTACTTCTGTTCAGTCTTCTCAGAATTAAATTGTACTAACAATAACAAGTTGGGGAATCATATTGATTCTAGTAATGATAGTTCTTTTTTTAGGATTTCTGGAGAGAGAGGTATCAGAAGAACTGCCTTGGTTAAAGCTTAAAGTGGATGTAAACCCACTCTTATCCTTTCTAAACTACTACCATAGTGATTATCTATAAGTGATATACGTGCCTCCTGCATGTATCTTTACCTGTCAAATGTCTCCCCTCTGTCTGTTATGAGACCCGAAAAACTGCAGATTCTGTGGGCGGGGTCTGTTGTCTGGAGCTCGGTGGGTGGAGTCGTGACATCAGTAGACTACACTCCCCTTGGCCAGGCATCAATATTGCTTACACTGAACTTCTGCACTACACTTCCCCCGTCAGGAGAGCCGCCGATCGGCTCTCCTCTACTCGCGTCTGTCAGACGCGAGTGAGGAAAAGCCGATAAACGGCTCTTCCTGTTTACATCGTGATCAACCGTGATTGGACACGGCTGATCACGTGGTAAAGAGCCTCTGTCAGAGGCTCTTTACCAAGATCGGTGTAGCGGTGTGTCAGACTGATAAGCCGCACCACCGATCACAGCACTGCGCGCCCCCATGGGCACTCACCGGCAGTTATCCTGCTGGACGTCATATACCCAGTCAGGGTAACTGAACCACCGACCGCCCGTCATTCTGCTATAGGTCGGGTGGGAAGTGGTTAAGCCACGCCCATTTTCCGCTGCGGTGCGCTTTCCCGTGCGCCATTTTCGTTTCCCCGCTACACCACGTCTAAAAATTAATGCCCCGCCCCCTAATTATAATAAGATTCCGCCCACAGACAAAAAAGTTTCCCTATACATTTTTTTACAACGTTCGCAGCTATGCAATGTTACTTGGGCCCAGGACAAGAGAATCCAAACCATCAAACAATCCATTGTATCCTTTTGGGGTAATGCTACAAATTAAGGAAAATCAGAGTGATGCATTTTAAAACACGCTCACAAAAGCCACGACATTGTATTAACCCTTTGCATTTTAAGAACCAGACCCTTGGCATCCATCCAGGTCGATATGTCAGTGATCTGACCCTGCTTTTACATTTGTCCCTTTTTATTGAACTCCTGAATTTGGTAACAGTTACTGTCCCATGTTGCTGTTCTTAAATGACTGGATCTATCAACATTTTCCGCCCCCTCCTTCTCATTCACGTACCCCTCCCAGTTTCTCCAGACTGAGAAATGTGTGCACACACGTACATAATTACACAATAAACTTTTTAATAAAAGCTCTATTGAAAGTCAATGGCATCCTTAGCTACATATTCACTTCCCTTATTCGGTTTTTATGGTAATGTCATGGAGAGAATGTGTATGCGCCCATTGTCCTTTCCATGCACCCCTAGCACAAGTCATGCCAGAAAAAAATGTGAAAGGATTATATGCCTCTCTGAATTACAATATCCTAATAGCAACACAGAAAAATGCTTTAGCCAGCTCCTTCTAGCGAGCTGCAATTGTCGCTATTTTTCTCCTCTGTTTAGTACAGGCCGGAGAGCCGAGAGACACACAGCGGGTTACCGTGATGGCATATTTGGATGCTATGAATCCCCAACAATGCATAAAGGTGATAAAAAAGGCGAAGCGGAGAACTCTGTTTCTGTAGGAAATTTGTCACCTCGTCAGTGGACACTCATTACCTGTCTTGACACTTTCTCTCCATTACACATTCCATCAGAAGGTCATGGCACTGTCAGCATTTGACTGTAATATAAAAGCTTGGAGAAGTTTCAGTGTCAGGAAGGTGACATATCTGGAATCTTGGCTTCAACTTTTTCTCTTTTGATTTATTATTGCAGGTTATTCAAACAATAGAAAGAGAAGACCTGCTGCAGAAAGATTCAACAGACTTATCACAATGTTTTTTTTAATCTGGTCACATCCTGTATTGTGCAGTCACCCTGCAATACCTTCTGCGTGTAAAGCCTCGTACACACGATCGGATTGTTGGCCAACAAAACCGTGGACTTTTGTCCGAAGGGCGTTGGCCCAAACTTGTCTTGCATACAAACGGCAAGGAATTGTCGGCCAACAAATACAAATGTAGTGACGTACTACGTTGTTTTTCAGCTCTTTAGCGCCACCCTTTGGGCTCCTTCTGCTAATTTCGTGTTAGTAGAAGTTTGGTGAGTGTTGATTCGCGCTTTTCATTTCGCGCTTTTCATTTTTCACTTTTCAGTTCGTTTCTGAAGGGCAGTTCATCAACCAGCCATGTTGCGGAATCGGAGGAGATAACGTGTTATTTATTATTGGCCTTGGAGTTTTTGCTTTGACATTATTTTTTTGGTTGAATAATAATGATTTGATTTGGTAAATTTTCTATATTTTTGGATGCATAGAATGCACTTTTTGGTTAAGTTCTATTGGCAGATAACATGTCTAATTTTATTTGTTTTCTTTTTTTAATGCATAATAAAATAATTGTGGAGAATAATACTTGGCTGTGTGTTTTACTTCAAATGACAGTTTGGGAGTCGGCAGTTATGCCGTGTACACACGGCCGGACTTTTCAACCAAACTTGTCTGACAGAACAAATCCGTTGGACAATTCGAATGTGTGTGGGCTTCATTGGACCTACAGCGGACCTTTTCTGTCGAAAATGTGACGGACTTTAGATTTGGAAGATGTTTCAAATCTTTCAGACAGACTCGATTCCGGTCAAAAAATCCGCTCGTCTGTATGCTAGTCCGACGGACGAAAACCGACGCTAGGGCAGCTATTGGCTACTGGCTATCAACTTCCTTATTTTAGTCCGGTCGTACGTCATCACGTACAAATCCGTCGGACTTTGGTGTGATCGTGTGTAGGCAAGTCCGTTCAATAGAAAGTCCGTCAAAAGTCCGTCGTAACTCCGTCGAAAGTCCGTCGGAAAGACCGTCGGACCTTTGATGCCGAAAAGTCCGCCCGTGTGTACAGGGCATAACATTTTATAAAATACAATGTAAAATTGACAAGGGACACCAACATAGTTGTATCTTTGATCTTAAAAACTACAGGATAATGGTGTTGTGGTAACTTGCCCAAATTAAAAAAAAAAAAAAAAAGCATAATAATATTATTCTTGATATCACTAGAAAAAAAAAAAGCCTTTGAAAACTCGTTTGCAATAACTCCATCAGTATCTCCAGCAAAGAGCAGCTTCATTATTATCCCATTAAAGAAGAAGAGAATTGTGCGCTGTATTTGGAGATTTCATAATTTGTCGCGTCACAAATGTTAATTCTCCATTATGAACGCTAGTTTACAAGACCGACCGCTTATGGCTCGCCCTTGCTTCCGAGCAGGCGTGTTTGTACTTTGGACTTTTGTCCGACAGACTTGTGTACGCACGCTCGGAAAATCCGACAACAGACATTTGTCCGCGGAAAATTTTAAAACCTGCCATCCAACATTTGTCCGCGGAAAATCCGACAACAATTGTCCGATGGAGCGCACAAACGGTTAGATTTTCCGGCAACAGCCTGTCATCACACAATTCCCATCTGAAAATCCGATCGTGTGTATGAGGCTTAAGAGGTGCTGCAGTGAAAACAGAGTGGGCAGGGCTTGAAGCAGGGAATGTTGGCATTTTACGCACTAAGATTCAGGATCATTTGGAGGGGTTTCATCAATACAGATAACAGCATGACATGCAAAATACAATAAGGCATAACAGCCAAATGTACGTCTTAAAGGAAAACTCCACTTTTGATAAAAAAATGTAATATGGTATAAAAATGTCTACATATGTAGCCCCAAACAATGAAAATAGTACAAGTGCAAGACAGACAGGATTGGCTTGTCAGGCTTTAGTAGACTTTACCGCTTGCCGACCAGCCACCCTCATTATACTGCTGGAAAGTGGCATGATCCCGCAAATCGCCGTAGATGTATGTCAGCTCGGGAACTCGCTCTTGTGGGCGTGGGGGGCGCGCGCTCCCATTGGCCAGCGGGGGAGCCAATCAGCAAGTCTGGCAGACTCGTTCCCAGCAGTGACAGAACGGGGATCTGCCTGTGTAAACAAGGCTGATCTCCGTTCTGACAGGGGAGATCCTACAGATCCTGTCTTTCTGCTATGCAGGGAGAGGGATCTGTGTGTTTCCCCAGTCACACAGTCCCCCATACAGTTGGAAAACACCTGCAGGGAACACATTTAACCCTTTGATCGCCCCTGTTGTTTACCCCTTCCCTGCCAGTGTCATTAGTACAATGTCAGTGCCTATTTTTAGCACTGGTCACTGTAATAATGTCACTGGTTCCCAAAAAGGTGTCAAAGGTGTCAGTTAGGTGTCCGATCTGTCCGCCGCAATGTCGCAGTCCCGCTAAAAATTGCTGATCACCGCTATTACTAGTAAAAAAGAAAAAAATTATAAAAATGCCATAAATCTATCCCCTATTTTGTAGACGTGATAACTTTTGTGCAACCAATCAATTTATGCTTATTGGGAGTTTTTTAGCATAAATATGTAGCAGAATAGATATCGGCCTAAACTGATGAATAAATTTGTTTTTTTACTTTTTTTTTTTAAATGTTTTATAGCAGAAAGTAAAAAAATGTGTTTTTTTTGTCACTCTTTTTTATGTTTATTGTGCAAAAAATAAAAACCGCAGAGGTGACACACATCACTGTGAGTGTGTATATCCGTCCGCACTGTTCTGACTCTGTACACTTCCTTATTTACTATATGTAGATGGACATGTGCAGGGGGGGTATGCGGTATACTGAGGGGGGGGTATTCACTGAGGGGGTCTATACTGATGGAGGGTATGCACTGAGGGGGTCTATACTGATGGGGGGTATGCACTGAGGGGGGAGTCTATACTGAGGGGGTATGCACTCAGAGGGGTCTATACTGATGGGGGGTATGCACTGAGAGGGGTCTATACTGAGGGGGTATGCACTTAGGGGGGTCTATACTGAGGGGGTTATGCACTGAGGGGGGTATTACTGAGGGGTCTATACTGATGGGGGGTATGCACCGAAGGGTGGTATATACTGAGGGGGATATGCACTGAGGGTGGGTCTATACTGAGGGAGAGAGGGGGGTCTATACTGAGAGAGGGGGGTCTGTACTTAGTGGGGGGGTTTATACTGAGGAAGGGGGGGTCTGTAGTTAGTGGAGGGGGGACTGTACTGAGGGGGGACTATAGTTGGTGGAGGGGGGGTGACACCAATTTTTTCCGCACCGGGTGACACCAACCCTAGTGACGCCACTGTTGTAAACCCCCACAGTTTTTCACCTTAATGCATCTATGCATTAAGGTGTAAAACCTTTTTTTGCTGCAGCACCCCCCCAAGACCCCCTTTTTCTTAACTGAACCCGAATGTTTCAGCGACGGGGGCTCCCACTGGCTCCCACTGCTGTCAATCAAATCCAGTGACACGGGAAACAGGGGGCGGGGCCGAGTCCTGCTGTCTGTGTCAATGGACGCAGCAGCAAGACTCGGGAGCGTGCCCGCGCGAGTGCCCCCATGGAATGCGGATCTCCTTGGGGGCACTCGAGAAGAGGAGGAGCCAGGAGTGCCATAGGGGGACCCCAGAAAAGGAGGATCAGGGCCACTCTGTGCAAAACCCTTGCACAGAGGAGGTAAGTATGACATGTTTGTTATTTAAAAAAAAAAAAAACAAAGCTTTACAATTGCTTTAACTATACCAAGGTGATGTGAGTTCCTGGTCTCCAGTTTGAGTACAATCAATAGGAATAGGAAAATGTCCTTCAACAAATGAAACTTGCTAAAAGTCCTGCCTAATAGGCACAAGACGACTGGCATGGCATATGAGTCCATCAGATATTTCATGAGTGTAAGATTCTCATTGACTTTTCACACTAAGCAGATTGGAAAATGTGATCTTGTTTCAATAAGCCAGGTTTTTAAATTTAACTAGAGGTCCAGGCTGAAAATGGGTTTCAGATCAGCATATGCCTGACATTTATCTTGTTGATATTTTGCAAGCTGCTGCTTTCAGAGTTGTATGACAGCAATATATATTTTAATACACATTGGTATGCCATGTAGTAGTTCAGCCGGTAATGCTTGTATAGATGCAAGTCTAACCACTCTGTAGACATGTAATAAATACTTTACACGATTTCCCTGTAAGTTTTGCAGTCTGGGGGGGGGGGGGGTAATAAACTGGTGATTTCCTATGCACCATGTTTCTCTTTCTTAGAAAGAATTTAAAAACAGATGAAACAAACTGTAGTCCATTGTCAGGCATTAGTTCCTTGGGGTTAACTTCCCTGCTGAAGACTGTGGAGAGAAATGCAATTACAGTAGCAGATGTTTTATGTGAGACAAACACAATTTCTGAGCAATATTCTGTAATACTCAACTAAAGTTATAGCAAAGTGACAATCCACAGGTGTCTCTGTGAAAGGACCTACAAGGCAGAATCAGAATTTGTTATGTCTCAAGAGTGAATGATCGTTAGTACTTGAAAATCCATGCTTGGCTACCAGTATAGGCACAAAGTCTTGGAATCCATGCCTGGTCACTAGTATAGTCATATAGTCTTGGAATTTATGCCTGGCCACCAGTATATTCATATAGTCTTGGAATCCATGCCTGAACACCAGTATAGTCACAAAATCTTAGAATCCGTGCTTGACCACCAGTATAGTCATATAGTCTTGGAATCCATGCCTCACCACCAGTAAAGTCACGTAGTCTTGCAATCCATGCCTGGCCACTAGTATAGTCACACAGTCCTTGGTATCCATGCCTGACCACCAGTATAGTCATATAGTCTTGGAATCAATGCCTGAACACCAGTATAGTCACGAAATCTTGAAATCTGTGCTTGTCTACCAGTATAGTCACATAGTCTTGGAATCCATGCCTAAACACCAGTATGGTCACATAGTCTTGGAATCCATGCCTGTCCACTAGTATAGTCCGGTAGTCTTGTAATCCATCCCTGGCCCCTAGTATAGTCCAGTAGTCTTGGAATCCATGCCTGACCACCAGTATAGTCATATAGTCTTGGAATCAATGCCTGAAAACCAGTATAGTCACGTAGTCTTGGACTCAATGCCTGACCACCAGTATAGTCATATAGTCTTGGAATCCATGCCTGGCCACTAGTATAGTCACGTCATTTTGGAATCTTTGTCCAACCACCAGTATAGTCACGTAGTCTTGGACTCCATGCCTGACCACCAGTATAGTCATATAGTCTTGGAATCCATGCCTGAACACCAGTATAGTCACGAAATCTTGAAATCCGTGCTTGACCACCAGTATAGTCACATAGTCTTGGAATCCATGCCTAAACACCAGTATGGTCACATAGTCTTGGAATCCATGCCTGGCCACTAGTATAGTCCGGTAGTCTTGCAATCCATCCCTGGCCCCTAGTATAGTCCAGTAGTCTTGGAATCCATGCCTGACCACCAGTATAGTCATATAGTCTTGGAATCAATGCCTGAAAACCAGTATAGTCACGTAGTCTTGGACTCAATGCCTGACCACCAGTATAGTCATATAGTCTTGGAATCCATGCCTGGCCACTAGTATAGTCACGTCATTTTGGAATCTTTGTCCAACCACCAGTATAGTCACGTAGTCTTGGACTCCATGCCTGACCACCAGTATAGTCATATAGTCTTGGAATCCATGCCTGAACACCAGTATAGTCACGAAATCTTGAAATCCGTGCTTGACCACCAGTATAGTCACATAGTCTTGGAATCCATGCCTGAACACCAGTATGGTCACGTAGTCTTGGAATCTATGCCTGGCCACTAGTATAGTCCGGTAGTCTTGCAATCCATCCCTGGCCCCTAGTATGATCCAGTAGTCTTGGAATCCATGCCTGACCACCAGTATAGTCATATAGTCTTGGAATCAATGCCTGAAAACCAGTATAGTCACGTAGTCTTGGACTCCATGCCTGACCACCAGTATAGTCATATAGTCTTGGAATCCATGCCTGGCCACTAGTATAGTCACGTCATTTTGGAATCTTTGTCCAACCACCAGTATAGTCACTTAGTCTTGGAATCCATGCCTGGCCACAGGTGTAGTCACATAATCTTGGAATACATACCTGGCCATCAGTATACCTCACATAGTTTTTGCTTTGTTTTTACAATTGGTGACTCTCATGTGCCAGTTGTAAAAGGCACTGTCTCAAGGTATCCGATACTGATAAGCAATGAAATCCACAGACAATAAAGCCAACAACTAAGGATAGTGCGGGGTTGATTTATGAAATCTGAAGAGTGCAAAATCTGTTGCAGCTGCGCATGGTAGCCAATCAGCTTCTAACTTCTAACTCAGCTTGTTCAATTAAGCTTTGACAAGAAAAACTGGAAGATAACTGGTTTCTATGCAGAGCTGCACCTGATGTTGCACTTTCCAATTTTAGTAAATCAACCCCTTCATGTCTAATCTTATAGTATGCTTGTAGAACAGGGCTCCATTCATTTTTCTTTGGCCATTTACTTTGTAAATTGCCTCATAACTGTACTTGTACTGTGTGTCCAAGATAAGCTTGTTCCAGTAATTTCTTAAATTCTTAAGACACATTCCTTAAAGAGAAGAGTAAATGGCTCAATTTTTGGTTTTAAATCTGATCGCACTTTCTATGCACAGAACAGTGAAGTGTCACTGAATAATAAAACTTTGGACTCTGGTAGCATAGGAGCAACTCAACCTGTTGGGATAAAATCCATTAATTGTAAACCTACTGCAGCAATAAGATCTCTGCCCAGTGTAGTGGTGTCTTTCTTTTCTAGGCAGAATTCAACTTACACACTAGTTTACAGTCCCTGGCAGACAACCAAGCTCAGGAATAAAACTCCAGGGATCTTCAAAAAACGTCCAAAAGTTTTATTTGAGATGATCACATGACATCAGAAGAATGTAATGTTTCAAAGCCATGCAGGACCGCTTCGTCAAGCATTATAAAGACATTATAAACCTTCCTATCCACACCTTTGTTTTTCACCTGCCTAAGATGTGCATTGATCATGCATGTAGTTCTTATGGTGTCATATGTTGTCCCATACATAGTCTATAGTAGAGTAAAGCTTCATATTCCAGTGTCAGAAGTTTCCGTTTGTGTTCAAACATGAAGCATGCGGCATGGCTCTGTACAGGTTAATGCATGACCTCTGTCTGTAGTGTGAAAACTCACACTTCCTGGAAAGAAATTACATATCCCACAGTCCCTGGGTCTCTCAGTCTGTGTTGTTTTACAGGTGAGAGCTGAGCAGTGTTTAGATCTGACACAGACAAAAGTAGTCAGAGCAATGAAGGGAACAGATGTATACCTCCCAACTTTTTGAAATGGGAATAAGGGACAACTATTAGCAAATGTATGTAGGCATAGTACACACACCCTGCCACTCCCCTTAAAGGAGAAGTATACCAAAAAAATTATTAGTTCACAACACACAAGTTTTTTTTTTTTTTTTTTTTTTACCACTACAATTTCTTTATACTGGCAATTGAAATTTACAAATGCAGCAATTTAGAAATTGAATGAAAGGTTTAGCACTGGGAAACACTTTTTGAAAGAAAAAAAAAAGCTAATTTATATACAACTATATAGATCAGACAAAAATGAGGGACAAATGAGAAGGAAAGAGGGACAGAGGGACTGTGTTCCATGTCAGGGATAGTCCCTCGAAATCAGGGACAGTTGGGAGCTATGCAGATGTGTTTCAACACATTAACTCTCCAAATTCTGTGATGCAACACGTTAATTGGACACTGTGTGACCGGGAACAAGAAGTTGCTTTGTCCCTTTAGTGAACAGACACAAGCTACGTGAATAAATACAAGGGAATCGATCAGCCTTGACACTACAAACTGCAGCAACAACAAATGAGCCTATTATTATAAGGAAAGGCAAGCAAATAACGCAGGGAATATAACTACACTAATATCTAGTTAAAACAACAAAAAATTTGAAAGTGAACAGTGCCTTTAAAAATAAATGTAGCACCCTGGAGTTTAGGTAGGGTTGCTGCTCACAAATTTACTTGCCAGGAATAATTATCCTGGCATCTATGGATTTCTCCCTAAGTTTGGCGTTGTTGCATTTTTCTCTTCTACCACTAGGTATCCGGGTACTTGGTGGTACTAGATATAAGAAGGGCAACTCAAGGTCAGGTTATAGGTATGTGGGGTGTCTCAGCCAATGGGCAGGGGTTTCCTTGAATACCTTGGCCTGCTTGGAGAGCCTATATATTTGGGTGGAGTCAGGTGATCTATGTTCTGTGCCACCTGGACGGTTGTCTGGGTGGATGTGTGTTGTACTGGCCGAGTTGCTAGGCCGGAGATTGGGCCTATCCCGGGCACATCTGGCTGCTAGACTCTCTGAGGGCCTATCCAGAGGCAGCAGAGAAGTGCAGGGTTGGGGCTGCGGCTTGCAGTCCAACCAGAAGTGACGGTTCTGCCGGCCGGAGAGCCTGTCGTGGTCGGAGGTAGAGGGGAAGCTGTCGCCAGTAAGGGACTATCTGCCCTATTACCAGGGACCACAGTGAGTAACTGAAGCAAATACCGGAGCAGTATTCTCACCAGACGGGGATGGTGAAGAACCGGGAAACTTCAGTGGGACGCTTGCAGAGCAGCCTTGTGTGTTGTGTCAGCATGGGTGAAGCTTGTGAGGTATCTAGAGTGCCAAGCTAAGGACCCAGCATAGAAGCGGGGGTGATGCTTGAAGAAGATACCACCGTAAAGATTGGGGGAGCTCAAGGGATTCAGTGGCAGGGAACCAGTGGGTCTAGTGAGAGACCGGGAGCTCAGTGGGCTGAAGAACTATAAGGAGTGAGTGTAGTGAAAGAGAAAGGTACTGTTACATTTGCGTTAGGAACTGTTAAAGGCTGTTGTCATAGGAGACAGCATTCTTGCACGAGCAGATATGGCATCTTGCTGGGTGCCTTGGTCTTGGAGTCTGCCAATTAATCTTGTACTTACCTAAGGGTATCCTGGCCCTAACCCTCTCTCCCCCAAAATGATTGTTAAAGGAAATTAACTTTCTTTTGCATTCAAGAAGTGTCTGGCGCCCAATAACTTTAACTACTCTACAACCAGCATGCCTCACAATCCGCACAATACAGAAGGATGTCAGCTGTCTCTGGCCATGGAGGTTCTCATTAGATCAAAGGAGGGCTGGGACCTTGCTACATTTGGCGCCCAAGGTGGGGCTAAGGCGTTATCTTGGCAGCCGTCACCCTTAGCAACCGGCTTCAGCGGGATTTTGTCTGGCTCCGTGGGTAGGTGACAAGTAACCTTTACACTTCTAATGGACTGTGTTGTCGTGTGTACTACCAATGTGAGGAAGAACCAACAAGTCTCACTGCTCAGGGGAGAGGATCAGCCTGGTCTTTTGACACTTCCCGCCAGCACTGTGAGGGTTAATACAGACCCCAAAATGGACTCCAGTAGAGTTTTGGCGAGCCGCAGCATGATGAAGGAGGGAGCCACAGTTTCCAGAGAAGAATTGCACCAATCCGTTGGCAGGGGGAGGAGCTTCCACGCTGCAGAGGAGGATTAGGAAGTGCTGCCACGTGTGTCTGATTGTGGATTGGAGAGAAAGATGACACAGTTCGTGAGCGAGATGGCGTATTGGAGAAAGTATGCTCCAGGTGTTGGTTTTAGACCGAGCGATGTGAAACCTGTCCTGACTGACACCGGGGTGCAGTATACACTGAAGGGCAAGCCTGCCTTGTATACGGCTGGAGGCTACGAGGATCTGGGACTGATCTGTGGGAAATGATCCGGCCTGACCACGCATTTGAGGCCTTGGATCATCTGTGGACGCTGTGGAGAGCATCTGTTCAAAGTTGTCCTTCAGACTCTACCTCCACGGATCCTAGTGGATTGGGACAGGAACATTGCCATCTTGACTGGAAGTGATACCCAGAGTCAGTGCCATCACCCGAGTTGTGTAGGAAGCTGCTTCCCCAGCCTCAGTGATTATCCCAGGACCCAGCGCACCGATCGCTCCTCTAGGCCGCGGTCGGGCCCAGCTGCTCGCCCGGATGTCCGAGCCACCCGGGAAGAAAACACCGGAGCCGGGTAAGCCAGCAAGGAGTGAGAGTGGTGTGCCTGTGGGGGAAGTGATGCCAGTGGCCGTAAAAGGGGATGCCATAGTTGTGCCAGTCGCAACTACATCCCTGGTGAAGAGTGCTCGACCATTTCAGACATTCCGTCTGATGGTCTATCTGCCTCCCAGGTGTACAGCACCAGGCTGTCTCCCAGGGGCATATCCATCCGTCTCAGTATTCATATCCTCTTTCTATGGGCACTGTATGCAAGTTGGGTTGTATTACACACCACTAGCGTTATTGAATTTCATTAGTGCTTTTCTCTATTGGATCCTGGATCTTCCAGCGTTATCATTTTGGTGGTTTTTATCACTTTTTGACACGGGACGCACATTTACCCCTGCTATAGCAATACTCTAAGTTTACTTACTAAACCAGATGCGTGCTGTTTACCTTTTCACAGCTTGCTAGAAGCGTTCCACATTTTTGGAAACCTTCCGGCTATTCGAGATTTGTACATGAGGCCTAGTCCACCTTAAGATTGAGATTTGCTCTCCTCCTTTTTTCTTTGTTATGTCTCTGAACCTTGATTGTGTCCTGAAGAAGCCTAACGGTGAAACGCGTAGATGCACAAGAGCTCATTGTACAAATTGTATCATTTTATAATCTTTTTTGAAAGCTTTGATTATACCATGTACTTTTTTCAATAAATATTATTTTTGTTGTTTCTCCATTCTTACTATACCTTTAAAGTCCGACCTTTAGTTACTTGTTTAGTACCCTTTTTTCTCCCATGGTCTATCGGAACTCTTTTCGGACACTTTGTCTTACTCTGGAAAGTTGGGTGAGAGTGATGAGGATTTAAACAGTAAAGTGCAGGAGGATGAAGCACCTGCTACTGCTACCGCAAGTGTGCAACTTACGCTGTCAGCCAGTGCAGCTCCGCTGATCAGCATCACCAGGTCCATTGAGGAGGACTATGGGGCTCAATGGGCCCCCAAAGCCCACCCTTTAACCCACATGCCTAACCTCAAAACAGATCTTAAGCCGAATATGGTTGCGGGGTGTTCAGTTCAGCGTGCCCCGGAAGCAGGGGTTCTACCCGGGTACGGAGACCCTAAGACCCTGCCACGGCTGTCAAAAATACAGCGAGTGATTATATAAAGTAAGTGGCAGAAGACTACGGGTACTTATATCTCTATATTTCTCCTCACCTGGAAGAAGAGATTTCAGAGAAGTAAATTCAATGGGTGGATGAAGCCGTGCATGGGTTCCTTCAGATCCCCCTCGAGACAGACTTTCTTAAGTTGTCATCTAGACTGTCCAGAAAATATCTGTCAGTGTCGAACACCTGAAGTTACGGCAGGAAGATTAATTTAGATGGTTTTGTCATCCGCTGACCAGACAAAAGGGACCTCAAGCACTTTGTCACCATGGTGAATGCAAAGGGAGAATCTGTAACTCTGCCCGACCCCGGGTACTACTGGTGAAATATCATTGAAATGGCACCATTACCACCTAGATTACAAATATGTGTTGTGTGACATATATGTACAAATACTGACATATATGTACAAATACTGACCACATATGTTCTAAGTGGACTAAGGTGTCATAGATCATGAACACAGGCAACTGTGCTCTCACATTTGTTTAGACGTAAACCGAGCAAAGTTTTGGGTAAAAACACTACAGGCAATGAGGTTAAGAGGCTCTGCATGTGTCTATAATGGCTTGGGGTCATTTTTTTTTATTTTAATTTTTTCAAGACTCCACATTTTTATACTGATCATTTTATCTTGTAAATAAACATTTGAAACAGGTTGCATGAATAGCATAAGCCCAGCATCTCAGAAGTAGCTGCTCCCCTTGTGACTGTCTAACAGGAAGGCTATACAGAGCCACACACAGTAAAAGGGGATGATAAATTAATCCTTTAAATTCAGGGGTTTCCAAACTATGGCCCATGGGCTAAATTTGTCCTACTGCCAGATCTGGCCCTCTATCTAATGGGGACTCTGATGTAAGTGCGTGGGGGGGGGGGGGGGGGGCTGATGTAAGGGGACCTCCAATGTAAAGGGGAAACTTTATGGACTAAGGGGGACTCTGACAAGTTCAAGTTTTTTTGGAATTTCTTTGGTTTGTTTTACTAAAGTTTTTATATGTTATAAATCATATCATACTGATTACAAAAATGAATAATTACTTTAATTTGATTATTTTATTTATAAAACTGTTTTTTTTTCCCACCTGTGAATGTCTGTAAAATATACGATATGCCCCCCCCCCCCCACACACACACTCCACTGAAAAGTTTGAAGACTCTTACTTTACCTCAATCAGCTATCCTCTTAGTAAGGGTTACACAAATATTATAATGTGTTTCACATTGCAGGGATGTACAGTGGGGATGGAACGTATTCAGACCCCCTTAAATTTTTCCCTCTTTGTTATATTGCAGCCATTTGCTAAAATCATTTAAGTTCATTTTTTCCCTCATTAATGTACACACAGCACCCCATATTGACAGAAAAACACAGAATTGTTGACATTTTTGCAGATTTATTAAAAAAGAAAACTGAAATATCACATGGTCCTAAGTATTCAGACCCTTTGCTCAGTATTTAGTAGAAGCCCCTTTTGATCTAATACAGCCATGAGTATTTTTGGGAAAGATGCAACAAGATTTTCACACCTGGATTTGGGGATCCTCTGCCATTCCTCCTTGCAGATCCTCTCCAGTTCTGTCAGGTTGGATGGTAAACGTTGGTGGACAGCCATTTTCAGGTCTCTCCAGAGATGCTCAATTGGGTTTAAGTCAGGGCTCTGGCTGGGCCATTCAAGAACAGTCAGAGTTGTTGTGAAGCCACTTCTTCGTTATTTTAGCTGTGTGCTTAGGGTCATTGTCTTGTTGGAAGGTAAACCTTCGGCCCAGTCTGCAGTCCTGAGCACTCTGGAGAAGGTTTTCGTCCAGGATATCCCTGTACTTGGCCACACTCATCTTTGCCTCGATTGTAACCAGTCGTCCTGTCCCTGCAGCTGAAAAACACCCCCACAGCATGATGCTGCCACCACCATGCTTCACTGTTGGAACTGTATTTGCAGGTGATGAGCAGTGTCTGGTTTTCTCCACACATACCACTTAGAATTAGGGCCAAAAAGTTCTATCTTGGTCTCATCAGACCAGAGAATCTTATTTCTCACCATCTTGGAGTCCTTCAGGTGTTTGTTATCAAACTCCATGCAGGCTTTCATGTGTCTTGCACTGAGGAGAAGCTTCCGTCGGGCCACTCTGCCATAAAGCCCTGACTGGTGGAGGGCTGCAGAGATGGTTGACTTTCTACAACTTTCTCCCATCTCCCGACTGCATCTCTGGAGCTCAGCCACAGTGATCGCTGGGTTCTTCTTTACCTCTCTCACCAAGGCTCTTCTCCCCCGATAGCTCAGTTTGGTCGGACGGCCAGCTCTAGGAAGGGTTCTGGTCGTCCCAAACGTCTTCCATTTAAGGGTTATGGAGGCCACTGTGCTCTTAGGAACCTTAAGTGCACCAGAAATGTTTTTGTAACCTTGGCCAGATCTGTGCCTTGCCACAATTCTGTCTCTGAGCTCTTCAGGCAGTTCCTTTGACCTCATGATTCTCATTTGCTCTGACATGCACTGTGAGCTGTAAGGTCTTATATAGACAGGTGTGTGGCTTTCCTAATCAAGTCCAATCAGTATAATCAAACCCAGCTGGACTCAAATGAAGGTGTAGAACCATCTCAAGGATGATCAGAAGAAATGGACAGCACCTGAGTTAAATATATGAGTGTCACAGAAAAGGGTCTGAATACTTAGGACCATGCGAAATTTCAGTTTTTCTTTTTTAATAAATTTGCAAAAATGTCAACAATTCTGTGTTTTTCTGTCAATATGGGGTGCTGTGTGTACATTAATGAGGAAAAAAATGAACTTAAATGATTTTAGCAAATGGCTGCAATATAACAAAGAGTAAAAAATTTAAGGGGGTCTGAATACTTTCCATCCCCACTGTATGTAAAACTATTCCAGAGAGGGGCTCCAGGAAGAAAGAGCAGACCTGCAGATAAAAAGTACATACGTTCAAAGTTAACATTTACTTTTGCGAAGCTTGGTCCTTCAGATTCAGGGATTTTCTGATAAGTAAATGAATAGTAAGTAGTTCCCTTGACGACTGGCTAGTAAAAATTAGGTTTGTTGGCAATGTTGTTAAAGCGGCAGTAAAGCCATCCTGTTAAGTTTCCCCCATATTATTAATTCTAAACTATTCTGTCTGCTGCGTTTTCTGCTCACTCTTCCCCGAAACTTTGTCCATTCTTCCTTCCCAGCTCTCTTTGCGCTCCATCCCTTCCAACCCTACTCTTCTTCTTATCACTCTGTACACCTCATCCCCCCCACACTCCATCTTTCCAACATTCTTTGCACTCCATTTTCCCCAATATTCTGATTGCTCCATGTTCCCATAACTCTGTCCATTCTGCTTCCTGCCCATTCTCCTTTACAATTTTTTTCTGCTCCATCTTGTGCATGTTTTGCCTATTTTTCATAATTTCTTTGTTTGCATGTAGCTCTACCCCCAAAGAAGCTGCTTGGTAATTTTGGGTTCTCTGTTCTGCGTCTCGACTCTAAGAAGACCCAATGACACAGCAGCAGTTGTCCCTTTGGTTAGGTGTCCACCCATTCTGGGTTGTCTGGGCGACTCCGGTCTATAGCACAGCAAAGTCTGTATCCTGGCAGTGGCTCTGTCCCTCCGCACGCCTTTGTACTCTCTGGTGGAACTTTGCCCACACGGTGAAGGGCTCTCCAATGGCTCAGCCATTTCTCTTCAGAAAGGTCTCTCCGCAACAAGGTCATCACTAGCTCTTCCTGTATGCACACCGCCCCTCTGGTTGGGCAAATCCTGCTTTCTCCTCCTCTGAGTTTGCATATCTTCAGCCATAATCCCAGTAAACCACTTGCAAACCGCAATGTATATATATATATATATATATATATATATATATATATAAACACATATCGCGGTTGGAAAGTGGTTAAAGTGGAACTAAACCCATTTACCCATTTAACAGTTTAAAAAAAGAGTTACATTCCTGGGCATGTGCCGACAATGTAACTGTCACATTGTTGACATTGGTTGTGCTGTCAACCAAACTGCCAAACCATTAAATGTCTGGAGTCATAACTGATCACATGTCCAGCATCATGGCAGTTGAAGATGGCAAAGAAGATGGCAGCTTCCTTGGTTGAAAATTATTGGAAGGTTTAGTTCCGCTTTAAGCAGCACGTCAGTGCATCTAGCTTTGGAGTTCCCTTGCACCAGATGCAACCATCCAATTCATTGAGAACAATTAGCAATACCCTGAAATAACACTGAACCAACCACATAAGCCATACGGAAAAAAGAACATACACTGCTTTTATTTTGTGCATTTTTTATTTCAAGCAGCAATTGGGCATTGGGAACAAACCGTAACCAAAAATGACAATAAACAGCTTTACATGAAATTGCCTTCATGTTCCGGCGAGCGCCCCGATTATCAGGAACAGCTCACGCTGATAAATAGAAGAGTTTTCAATCTATTAAGGTCACCAGCACTGTATGTACCGTCCTAGGAAACAGCTTATAACTACAAAAGAGGAAAAGTGAATTAATGAACCCGTAGGCCATCAAGGTTAAGTGGATAAACATACTACATAAATTATAGAAAAAGACAAAACTCTGAGGTTTTCTTTTTTAAATTACAAAGTGTGTGATGGCCCTTACAAATACTAAAACAAACAGATTTAGATTTTGCATGCTGAATAATGTGTCAGAGTAACATTTACGGGTGTTTATTACCTCTCATAGAGATTACATTCCCCCCCAACATACTCTATATTACCAAAAGTATTGGGACGGCTGCCTTTACATGCACATGAAATTTAATGGCATCTCAGTCTAAGTCTGTAGGGTTCAATATTGAGTTGGCCCACCCTATGCAGCTATAACAGCTTCAACTCTTCTGGGAAGGCTGTCCACAAGGTTTAGGAGTGTGTCTATGGGAATGTTTGACCATTCTTCCAGAAGTGCATTTGTGAGGTCAGGCACTGATGTGGAATAAGAAGGCCTGGCTCGCAGTCTCCTAAGCAAAAGATTGCCGCTCCAATCTCTCAAATCCATATCAAGACACCCGCCCTAAGGGCCCTTTCACACTGGGGCGGTTTGCAGGCTAATAATGGTGCCTGCAAACCGACCCGAAAGTGCCGCCGCTTTCATTCCAGTGTGAAAGCCCCGAGGGCTTTCACATTGGAGCAGTGCGCTAGCAGGACGGTAAAAAAAGTCCTGCTAGCAGCATCTTCGGAGCGGTGAAGGAGCAGAGTGTATACCGCTCCTTCACCGCTCCTGCCCATTGAAATCAATGGGACGGCGCGGCTCTACCGCCGGCAAAGCGCCTCTGCAGAGGTGCTTTGCGGTGGCTTTTAACCATTTCTCGGCCGCTAGCGGGGGGTAAAACCGCCCCGCTAGTGGCCACATCCAGATGGTAAAGCACCGCTTACAATAGCGGCGCTTTACCGCCGACGCCCGCCCCAGTGTGAAAGGGCTCTAATAGAACTCACAGGTGCTGGCTCTGCACAAGCTTGAGGAAAGAAAAAGATCCTGGACGGCCGCACACCATAGAAGGCATCTTTATTGATATAAAGAAATAAAATCCAAATGCAGTCACCTCATGTACAGAGAGGAACAGGAAAAATAGCTAACATGTTTCACGCCCCATCATGGCGCTTAGTCATAGCTATCACTCTGGCTCGCAGTCTCCGCTCTAATTCATCCCAAAGGTGTTGTATCAGGTTGAGGTCAGGACTCTATGTATTATTATTATTATTATTATTATTATTATTATTATATTAATATTATAATAGAGGATTTATATGGAGCCAACAGTTTGTGCAGCGCTTAACAAAATGAAGGCAGACATTACAGTTACATTACAGTTTGGTACAAGAGGAATCAGAGGGCCCTGCTCGTTAGAGCTTACAATCTAGGAGGGAGGGTCAATTGATACAAAAGGTAATAGTTGTGGGGATGAGCTGATGGAGAAAGTAAAACAGTGTTAGTTAGAAGCAGGATAAGCTTCTTTAAAGAGAAAGGTTTTCAGGGATCGTCTAAAGAAGGATAGATTAGGGGGCAGTCGGACAGATTGGGGTAGGGAGTTCCAAAGTATGGGAGAAGTTCTGGAGAAATCCTGGAGGCGAGCATGGGAGGAGGTGACAAGGGAGTTAGATAGCAGGAGGTCTTGGGAGGACCGTGTAGAGCGGCTTGGTTGGTATTTTGGGACTAGGTTAGTGATGTGTAGGCCAGTCAAGTTTCATAGCTCCCAACTGTCCCTGATTTTGAGGGACTGTCCATCATTCTGAACAAAGTCCCCCTGTCCCTCTTTCCTCCTCATTTTGGTCTGATCTATATAGTTGTGTATAAAATGCACTAATTATCTATCAAAAAGTGTTTTACAGGGCTAAACCTTTCATCCAATTTGTAAATTCCAAAGGCCAATATAAAGGAATAGTAGCGGTGGGTTTATCAAAATCATTCACCTTTAGGGAGAGCGTGACAGGGGGTGTGTTCTATGCCTACATTCTTTTATTAATAAGTGTCCCTAATTCCCATCTCAGAACGTTGGAAGGTATGAAGTTTCTCCACCCCAAACTCACTCATCCATGTCTTTAAGGACCTTGCTTTGTGCACTGGTGCGCAGTCATGTTGGAACAGAAAGGGGCCATCCCCAAACTGTTCCCACAAAGTTGGAAACATGAAATTGTCCAAATCATTTGGTGGAGGGGGGATTATGATGTTGGGTTGTTTTTCAGGGGTTGGGCTTGGCCCCTTAGTTTCTAGACATGTGCATTCGTTTTCGTCCGAACTTCAGGTATTTTCGTTATCCTTTTAACAAACGATAACAAAACTGCAGAAAACGACGAAAGATCCGACATAAACAAATGCTTTATTTTCGTTTTCGTTGCGACAACAGTTCGATATAGATAGGAGATTCGACATGACGCTGACAATAATCTGTGTCTATCGAACCTGTGGTCGAATGTGCCTAACCTTAGCTCTATTAGTCCAAGATTTTTCTACATAGAGAGAAAAGATTCGACATAGAGAGAAAAGATTGTAAAATAAAAATAATGATGATGATTAATGTTATTGGCCGATTGTAACCAAAGAGGAGGGGCATTAAAATAGCTAGAACTAAGTACACACGTACAGCCAACTTACTTTCACTTACGATTTGCTAGCAGAGAGAGACACACACTGAATCATTTCAGAAGACAGTCAATCTTAGCTGGTCCGTTTGTCAGAGAACCTGATTTATTTAGCAATTAAGCATAAGCACAGCAGCAGAACAATAGTGAAGCAAGCTACAGTTCAACTTAACTTTTTCATAATAATCTGCTGCTATTGTGTTAGTGTTGTGAACTTGATAGTGATACTAGTGTTGCTAGTGTTGTGATAGCCTCAGAAGCTACCCGTGTTGTGGGGGGGGATTTATTATTATAGATTCTATATTATAATGCCATATGAATATCTGACACAACGTCGGATGCCGCGCCTGCCATTGCACTTGGAGATTGAGAAACGAATGTGAAAGTTGGCTGACTGTTGGGGTAGAGTAGACCATTCAACACGAGTGACGAAGATTCGACAAAGCAACGAAAAACATACAAACGTCGAATCTTTGGCTTATGGTGTCTGTCGAAAATTCGAAGAAGATTCGACGGAGCAGCTAAACTGTACGACGCTGCAATCGTACATTTCCGGTCAAATGCATCCGCCCATAGGCTATAGAAAAATTCTAATGTTGGGTGACTAGTAAAATAATTAATAAATATAATTATTACTAGTCATACAACATTAGAATTCTACTACAGCTAGCTTGTAGGCGGAAAATTAGACCGGAAATGTACACGTATAGTTTAGCTGCTCCGTCGAATCTTCTTTGAACATTCCACAGACACCATAAGCCTTCAATGACAGATTCGACCTTAATTAATTAGGATTTTCGGATGAAGGCAATTTTTAACGAAAAACAAAATAAATAAAAATGAATTTCGGGAGTAACTAAATACATTTATTTTTCGGACGAAAACGAAATTCCGAAACAAAATATTTCAGTGTGCACATGTCTATAATAGTTTCAGTGAAGGAAACTCTTAAGGTGTCAGCATACCAAGACATTTTGTACAATTTCATGCTCCCAACTTTGTGGGAAGAGTTCGGAGATATCCCCTTCCTGTTCCAACATGACTGCGCACCAGTGCACAAAGCAAGGTCCATAAAGATATGGATGAGCGAGTTTGGGATGGAGGAACTGGCCTGCACAGAGTCCTGACCTCAACCCGATAGAACACCTTTGGGATTAATTAGAGTGGAGACTGCGTGCCAGGCCTTCTCGTCCAACATCAGTGCCTGACCTCACAAATGGGCTTCTGGAAGAATGGTCAAACATTCCCATAGACACACTCCTAAACCTTGTGGACAGCCTTCCCAGAATAGTTGAAGCTGGTATAGCTGCAAAGGGTGGGCCAACTCAATATTGAACCCTACAGACTAAAGATTCCTGATACTTTTGAAAATATAGTGATATATATATATATATATATATATATATATATATATATATATATATATATATATATATATATATATATATATATATATATATATATACACACACACATACACACACAGGTGTGCTCAAATATTTGCATACCCTGGCAGAAATTGTGAAATTTTGGCATTTATATTGAAAATATGACTGATCATGCCAAAAAACTGTCTTTTATTCAAGGATAGTGATCACATGAAGCCATTTATTATCACATAGTTCGGGTACTTTTAAAATCATAATGATAACAGAAATCTCCCAAATGGCCCTGATCAAAAGTAAAGTTTATACACCCTGGAATGTTTGGCTTTAGTAAAGACACAGAAGGTGGCACACCCAAGTTAAAATAGCTATTAAAGGTTAATTTCCCACATTTGTGGCTTTTTTAAACACAAATAGTGTCTGTGTATAAATAGTCAATGAGTTTGTTAGCTCTCACATAGATGCACTAAGCAGGCTAGATATTAAGCCATGGGGAGCAGAAAAGAACAGTCAAAAGACCTGCATAACAAGGTGATGAAACTTTACAAAGATGGAAAAGGATATAAACAGATATCCAAAGCCTTGAATATGCCAGTCACTACTGTTCAATCATTTAATAAGAAGTGGGAAATTTGGGGATCTCTTGATACCAAGCCAAGGTCAGGTAGATCAAAAAAGATTTCAGCCACAACTGCCACAAGAATTGTTCGGGATACAAAGAAAAACCCACAAGGAGCACAATACGATGATACTTGAACAAAAAAAAAGAGCTGCATGGTCAAGTTGCCAGAAAGAAGCCTTTGCTGCACAAGTTTTACAAAAAAAGCCTGGTTACAATATGCCCAAGAACACCTTGACATGCCTCATTGGGCTTTTTTGTGGCATTGGCACAGTAAAGGCTTCCTTCTGGCAGCTCAACCATGCAGCTTTTTTTTGTTCAAGTAAAGTTGAATTGTGCTTCTTAAAAACAACCACACCGTCTTTTTGGAGAGCAGCGTGTATTTCTCCTGAGGTTATCTGTGGGTTTTTCTTTGTATCCTGGGAAATTCTTCTGCCAGTTTTGGCTGCAATCTTTCTTGGTCTACCTGACCTTGGCTTGGTATCAAAAGGCCCCTGAATTTTCCACTTCTTAATAAGGGATTAAACAGTACTGACTGGCATATTCAAGGCTTTGGGTATCTTTTTATATCCTTTTCCATCTTTATAAAGTTCCATTACTTTGTTACTTAGCTCTTTTGACTGTTCTTTTCTACCTCCTCATGGCTCAGTGTCTAGCCTGCTTAGTGCATCCATGTGAGAGCTAACAAACTCATTGACTATTTATACACAGACACTAATTGTGATTTAAAAAGCCACAAATGGGAGAAATTAACCTTTAATTGCCATTTTAACCTGTGTGTGCCACCTTCTGTGTCTGTACCAAGGCCAAACATTCCAGGGTATGTAAACTTTTGATCAAGGCCATTTGGGTGATTTCTATTATCATTATGATTTCAAAAGGATCCAGAAAACTATGTGATAATAAATGGCTTCATGTGACCACTATCCTGGCATGATCAGTCACATTTTATATATATATATATATATATATATATATATATATACACTGTATTTATTGGCGTATAACACTCACTTTTTCACTATGAAAATCGGGTACAAATAGCGTGTGCGTGTTATACGCCAATACTTCAATTTTAGCTGCCTTGTAGGGGACAGGGAGCGGGGCGGGATGAGTGCCATCAGATTACATACAGGGAGAATCTCCTGTTTACTTGGCGGCCTCTGTAATGGGAAGTCCCGTCTCCTGGGCCGCCATTGGACCACTGCTTTGTCTATCATAGGAGATTCTCACTGTATGTAATCTGTCGGGGCTCCTCCCGCCCCCCTCTCTGTCCCCTCTAGCCTGCAGATGGGCATCGATCAGGCTGCACTGATGGAAATGGGGAGGCTGCTGCATAGATGGCATTGGTGAGGCTGCTGCATAGATGGCAATGGTGAGGCTGCATTGATGTGGACTGATGAGGCTGCATTGATGGCACTTGTGAGGCTGCAGATGGGCATTGATCAGGCTGCATTGATGGGCAATGGTGAGGCTGCAGATGGGCACTGACCAAAGTTCCTTATTTAAATTTTTTTTTTTCCTGAAAATTCCCTCTCAAAATGAATGTGCGTGTTATATGCCTGTGCGTGTTATACGCCGATAAATACGGGTATATATATATATATATATATAGTCCTTTCATCCTGGCTGCAGCTTGTAACTCTCTAGCTGCCAGAGATGGACAGAGCACAGGTAGAGGAGGAGGAGAAGGAGGTTGCTGATTGGCTAGCCAGATTTGAACCCCACAATGGCTAAATGACTGAGGGAAAAGTGTTTTCCAGCATATAGGCCCAAAGAGATGAAAGCCATCTTGGTTTAGACCAAGGTGAACTAGAACTCTGGCTGCAGCCACAGTCTGAATATTTAGCTTTGCCCACCATGTCTGGGAAGAAAAAAAGAGCTGTGCTGGGAACAGGGAAAGATGGGGGGTGAGCCATGCTGAGCTGGAGACAGCGAGGCTGCTGTAGGAGTGACTGGCTGCCACAAGCTGCTGAGTGCAGCAAGACTGCTGATTCCAGAGGAGAAGCAAGAAAGAGGGAAGGATGCGCCAACTAAGTGTAGTATCCCAAGGTTTCTTGAGGGGTCAGGAAGTCGCACTCTGGCTGTGCGGACCATCCCCTGGGTTGACGTCACCGGAGGTGATGTCAACGCACTCGGAGCATTCGGCTCCTTCTAACGCTCCAAGCGCGTAGCCTTGCCTAGCCTTCCACTTGTCAGTGATCTCCTGTTTCCACTGGTGACGTCAACCCGCGGGACGGTCCACACTTCCTGACCCCCCCGGGGCTCCAGGAACTGCCTCCTTCTTTTCACACTGAGCGGTTGGAACCATCTCACACACCGATGACAACATCATGATGGCTGCCCAGATTACAGCCCGGAGATCCATTTACATTATTTATCTTGTAGGTTTTCTTAATCCTGCCTTATGTATTAAACCTTGGGATACTACACTTAGTTGGCCCGTCCTTCCCTCTTTCTTGCTTTTCTTGATTTACACAGAGCCGTCACAACTCTGAGGACAGCAGCTGCAGGTGGTCCCCCATATACCATTCCAGTATATATTCATTATCGCAGCCCAGTGATTCTTACGGAATGCCTTTTATCCCATACCATTGTGTTTTTAGAGACGTTGCCTTTAGTTGGCTGGACTGTTTTGAATACAACTCCATGCGTCAGTTCCTTTCTCCTTGATTCCAGAGGAGAGAGACTGACCACAGGGAATTACTAATATAGGGCAGAGTCACAAGAAGAGAGCAACCAAGATGGTGAAAGACTGCAGAAGTCTCCTGAGTGTACTCTGAGTATTACACCATTCCTTCCTATTGTTCATCCATATGGAGGATAGCCTCTCCATAGGAGGAGGTGGAGGGGAAAGAAGAGCCTGACCAGGAGGGGTTCATTTAAAGAAAAACTATCATAAAGCTAGAGTTAACCTATAGAAATCACAACGGGGTATCGGGCCGATCTATAGGTAATGTCGGCAACCCTCACCCTGCATCATGTACTGAAGCTAGTTAAAACAAAAGGACTAAGGGACCTTTTAAAACAAAAGGATAAGGGTACAAATAGACAAACAGGACTGTAAAACTATAAAACAGTCATGTCACCTTACATAAACATGTATTACATAAAGTATCATTAAACTAATAATGGTACAAATATACACAAACATATCTGGAGAGACACAGCCAGTACAGTGATGAAACAACAGATTTGTGCCCGCAGAGACATAGTGACACCGCCAGAAACATGTCCGCAGAGACACGGTTGGTGCCATAGTGAAAAAATAAGTATGTTACATAAGTACATAGTTACATAGTAGGTGAGGTTGAAAAAAGACACAAGTCCATCAAGTCCAACCTATGTGTGATTATATGTCAGTAATACATTGTATATCTCTGTATGTTGTGGTCATTCAGGTGCTTTTCTAATAGTTTCTTGAAACTATCGATTTTCCCCTCTAAAACCACCACCTGTGGAAGGGAATTCCACATCCTTGCCGCTCTTACAGTAAAGAACCCTCTACGTAGTTTAAGGTTAAACCTCTTTTCTTATAAGTTTAATGAGTGGCCACGTGTCTTGTTTGGCAAAAAAGTTTTATCCCTATTGTGGGGTCACCAGTACGGTATTTATACATGAAAATCATATCCCTCTCAAGCGTCTCTTCTCCAGAGAGAATAAGTTCAGTGCTCACAACCTTTGTTCATAACTAATATCCTCCAGACCCTTTATTAGCTTTGTTGCCCTTCTTTGTACTCGCTCCATTTCCAGTACATCCTTCCTGAGGACTGGTGCCCAGAACTGGACAGCATACTCCAGGTCAGTGGTTCTCAACCTGGGGGTCGGGACCCCCTCGGGGGTCGAATAACGATTTGCCAGGGGTCACCGAATCCTGGGCTGTTCCTGAAGCCTGCACCGCCCCCCCAGCCTTTTCACAGCCGCTCAGCAGGGCTGTCCATGGAGCCTGTGGCCGCCAAGCTCGGCTGTTCCTGGAGCCCGCGGCCTCCCACTCAGCCTCTTCGCAGTCGCTCATTCAGTTCACGGCATGGCTGGGGGGGGCAGAGACTAGAGGTCAGATGACTGGTGAGGAATGTGAAGTGGGAGGGACTGGAGGAGACCCTATCTCCTGATTTCGGCATAGGTGTCACTGCTCCGAGACACCACAGAGCTGGAGACACAGTGAAGCCAGAGTCACAGTGAGTAAGGCTACCTGTGATTAGAGTTGCCATTAAAAGCCCCCACTACAGTTCTCAGATCAGCAGATGACCTTGATGAAGCGCACCTAAGTTGGCTGAGCAGAACTCCCCCCACACTGCCACTGATTCCATTTCCCCCACCAGCACCGCCACTCATCCCATTCCTCCCAACCCCCCCCCCCCCACCCCCACCCCACCAAGGAATAAGAGAAGGAATAAAAATAGAGAATACATGGAAGGGAGAGGAAAAGAGGGGGAGGAACAAAGAAAAAGGGAGAGAAAGAATAAGAGAAAGAACAAGAAAGACGGCTACAGAGAGGGATGGGGGAAAAAAAAAACAAGAAATTAGGATAGAGAGAGATAAAAGGGAAAGAAAGGAGAACAAAGAGAGAGTGGTACATCCTAAAGTGTACCATAATACTGTACGAGTGGAAGGGACTCAGGGAGTGCTAAATGTTCGTGGGTTAGGAGCGCAAATTACTTGTCTTGCCTTGGGTGCTGACAACCCACGCTATGAAAATTTTACTGTTAGGGCCCCCACTACTTGGGACATTTTATCAAGGGGTCACGGCACTAGATAGGTTGAGAAACACTCCTCTAGGTGCAGCCGGACCAGAGTCTTGTAGAGCGGGAGAATTATTGTTTTATCTCTGGAGTTGATCCCCTTTTTAATGCCAATATTCTGTTTGCTTTGTTAGCAGCAGCTTGGCATTGCTGAGCCTATCATCTACTAGGACCCCCAGGTCCTTTTCCATCCTAGATTCCCCCAGAGGTTCTCCCCCCAGTGTATAGATTGCATTCATATTTTTGCCACCCAAATGCATTATTTTACATTTTTCTACATTGAACCTCATCTGCCATGTAGTTGCCCACCTGAGAAACTCTATTACTTTATGAACGAGATAGTAAACTCACAAATCTAAAGACATAAAATTAGTATTTTGCTTTTTAACAAGAGCTTAATAAACTGTAATAAACAGAACATATCGGGTGTTGTTTCAGGACAGGCTAGTTTGCAATTCAGAGAAATAACACCTGACCGGGTTTCTAATATTTCTTGCAGACTTCAGGAATGAGGTGTTGGTTTTGAATGTTTATTGATGATGCGATGAAAAGGAGATTTACGAAATTAAAAACCGTGACAAGCTTGGGAGACTTCCACAGGGTGTGTGATGAAAAAGAAAAATGTAGTGGTACGGGTTATCCTTCTGCATTAAATTAGAATTGATGTTTAAATTATTTAATTATTAGATTCCCCCACCAGTATAAAAAAAAAAAAAAATATTGTCTATTTCTATTTTCCCTCTCCATGCTCTAGGGCTGACCCCAACTTCTTCCTCAGAGCAGGGGGCACATAACAGCTTCATGGTGGACCTGTGAGCTCATCATCAGGGGCCAGTTGCCGGAACCCGGAGCAGACAGCTGGCTCCCAATAACACAAGAAGGGAAGATGGCAGTGCGGGACCCGGCCTATGGCATCAGAGCAGCAGATCACAGCAAGACAATGTTGTTGGATTCACTAGGGAACTGAGTGTCGTTTCTTAAGAAAACCTTTCATACATCAAAAACAACGGGGAAGGAGGGCCCCGGAAGATTTTCCTGCTTAATGACCAGGCCATTTTTTGCGACAGGGCACTGCTTCGCTTTAACTGCGCGGTCGTGTGACGTTGTACCCAAACAAAATTGATGTCCTTTTCTTCCCCACAAATAGAGCTTTCTTTTGGTGGTATTTGATAATCTCTGCGGTTTTTATTTTTTGCGCTATAAACAAAAAAAGAGCGACAATTTTGAAATTTTTTTTTCACTTATAAAATAATAATAAATATACCCAAAAATGTTTTTAAAAAAACAAATTTCTTCATCAGTTTAGGTCAATATCTATTCTTCTACATATTTCTGGTGAAAAAAATGGCAATAAGCGTATATTGATTGGTTTGCGCAAAAGTTATTGCGTCTACAAAATAGAGGATAGATTTATGGCATTTCACATTTTTTTTTTTTTTACTAGTAATGCGATTTTTAGCGGTACTGAGACATTATGGCGGACAGATCGGACACTTTTGACACCTTTTTGGGACCATTGACATTTATACAGCGATCAGTGCTATAAAAATGCACTGATTACTGTATAAATGTCACTGGCAGGGAAGGGGTTAAACACTAGGGGTGTTTCTAACTGTGGGGGGGATGGGACTGACTTGGTGTAGAGAGAGATCGCTGTTTGTAACTACTACAAACAGCAGATCTGTCTCTTCTCTCCTGTCAGAACGAGGATTTGTGTGTTTACACACACAAATCCCCATTCTAGCTCTGGTGCCCACGATCGCGGGTGGGCGGCGGTGATCGCGCCCGCCAGCCACGCGAATCGGATCCCCCACCGTGCAGCGGACACGCGCCTGCTATGGCTCTTAAAGGAGCCGACGTACACCTACGGCGGTTCGTGGGAAAGTGCCACTTTGCTGACGTATATCAGCGTGAGCCAGTCGGCAAGTGGTTAAAGAGGAACTGCAGTCTGCTCACATAATTTGTAATAAAAACATCTTTGCCATTCTGAAGCTTCCCTCCAATCACTTTGCATATTATTTTATATATATACTGTGATGCTGTACTTGCCAAATATGCTGCAGAAATCTCCCTCACTAAAGCCTCGTACACATGATCAGATTTTCGGCAGGGAATTGTGTGATGACATGTTTTCCTAAAATCTGACCGTTAGTACGCTCCATCAGACAATTGTTGTCCAACTTTCCACCAACAAATGTTGGATGGCAGGCTAGTAAATGTTCGGTGGACAGCAGTGTGTTGTCAGATTTTCCGATCGTGTGTACACAAGTCCGTCACACAAAAGTCCAAAGTACAAACACGCATGCTCGGAATCAATGCTCACCAAACACGACATTAGCAGAAGGTGCCCAAAGGGTGGCGCTCAAGAGCTGAAATTCCTCGTAGTACGTCACTACGTCCGTGTTTGTTGGCCGACAATTGTGTGCCGTTTGTATGCAAGACAAGACAAGTTCACGGAACACGCCCTTCGGACAAAAGTCTGACGCTTTGTCTGCTGAAAATCCGATCGTGTGTACGAGGCTTAATGCCTTGTACTCATGTTCCGATTATCTGATGATAAAAATCGCTTTCGGATTGATCGTTCGATAATCTGATCATTAGTACACAGCTTTCGACAGCCGATCACGACAGCCCGTCCCACAAAATCCGAAGGGACAAACACGAAAACTTTGCTTGGACGACAGCCCATCGTACGACAATCGTTTAATCAGTACAGTATGCGTCCGCTAAAAATCGATAGACGAACACCACACATGATCGTAAACACGAAAATAAACAGGAAGGACACCGGGGTCATACGTATTTGGAAAAAATAAGTGACTCGCGCTGAACGAATTAGTATGTGTGTGGCTGAAGAGTGCCACAACCTGAAAAGCAAATTGTGACTGCTATATATAAATATATGTGATATAACACACTATACAAAGGTAAGGGGAATACACACACCCCCTTATTGAGTACATGTACAATCCGTGCAAAAATATATCACAATTAGTGCATGATATTTAAAAAATATAACCATGTATAATCAATACAATATAAATAATAAAGGAATAATACGTGTATTCCTAAAATTATGAGAATACACGCACCCCCTTAGTGAATGCATATACAATCAAATGCAAAAATATATCATAATTAGTGCATAATATTTAAAATAAAGTCTGTGTAAAATATATACAAAAAATTGGAATGTGAAATAATGAAAAAATAGTCCATATAAAGAAACCCCAAAAGGTGATTGACAATCTTGAGTGATCAATTGTGTAGAATCATAATTGTGTGGGTCCACCACCAAAAATAAAGAGCCTGGCCGCTTACCAGAACCCCATGGCCCCCCGTTACAGAGGGTCTAAATGGGCTGTGAGATCCTGCTAGTCCGGAACTCCCAGGAGCAGAGGTGGAAGCTGGAAAAGGACGTCAGGGACTATGGTGGAGATTGTATGGGTCATACGTATTTGCCATCATTTCAAATACGTAGCTACGCACAGCGGAAGGTTTTTCCAGAGTCGTACAACAAAAATCTTACTCTTCGTAGAGCACATTTTGCATTGTTGCATTCGATATTAGTTTTATGCAATAAAATGCGAACGATACGTTGTACGATAATTGGAACGTGTGTACGAGGCATAATGCCCCGTACATACGGTCGGACTTTGTTTGGACATTCCGACAACAAAATCCATGGATTTTTTCCGACGGATGTTGGCTCAAACTTGTCTTGCATACACACGGTCACACAAAGTTGTCGGAAAATCCGATCGTTCTAAACGCGGTGACGTAAAACACGTACGTCTGGACTATAAACGGGGCAGTGGCCAATAGCTTTCATCTCTTTATTTATTCTGAGCATGCGTGGCACTTTGTGCGTCGGATTTGTGTACACACGATCGGAATTTCCGACAACGGATTTTGTTGTCGGAAAATTTTATATCCTGCTCTCAAACTTTGTGTGTCGGAAAATCCGATGGAAAATGTGTGATGGAGCCCACACACGGTCGGAATTTCCGACAACAAGGTCCTATCACACATTTTCCGTCGGAAAATCCGACCGTGTGTATGGGGCATAAGTCTGTCTGCAACCAATTTAACTGTGGGCAGCTGAAGCTGCTGCCTGTTCACTTCCTGAATTTACACAGAGACACAGAGGCACACCTCCAGCTCTGCAGCTCTCATTGGCCCTCTTATGACTCATTTCCCCTCCCTTCCTGGCAAACTCTCAGGAGAGTGAGAGCTGTGCATGATGTCATAAGCCTAGACTAATGACCAGACAAGAAACAGGAAGTGGGCTGTATAAGGGATTTACTGGCAGAAAAAAAATGTTTTACTATCCAAAGTTAAAACAACAACAAGGGCAGAAGATTTAATAGAAAGATGAAAAAATTACTGAAGTTCCGCTTTAAGGCTGGGTTCACACCTATGCGAATTGGATGCGGGTTTCCCCTAGACATGTGCAATTTGTTGCGTTCCGAATTCGTTCTTTAACGAATTTCGACAAATTAGTTAATTTGGAAATATCCGAATTAACGGAAAACCTGTTTAACAGAGGAAATTAACAGGAGTTAAAAGGACTGCGCCCACAAACGGACAGTCTCTTAAGGATTTAAACATTTATTAGTCACAACATCTTGAGGAAGATTTTGCAAAATAATGCAGCACAGACAATTAAATCAAAGTGAAACTAACAACCAACAAACAACAAACATTGACAACATCAAAAATATTTTACGGAAAAATATCCCCCCCCCAAAAAAAAATAAAAATAAACAAAAGTAAGTATACTTGCTCTAAAACACATCTGTTTTGCAAAGACATAACAGACAAAATACAAAGAGAAAATACATGTGTTACAAGCTCTATAAGGACACCCAAATGTACTCTCTTGACACTCACACAAGCAATATGGCCTCTTTTCAGGGCTATCTGCAAGCTTTATATACCATAGGTTTGTGTGCTAATGAGGCAATTGAAAACACATGCACAGTCCATGAAACACACAAAATGCAAGTTCACCCAATGTAGAGACTTTACTTCAACGTGGGTACACCTGTTAAGGATGTCTTTAACCACTTCAGCCCCGGAAGGTTTTACCCCCTTCCTGACCAGAGCACTTTTTACAATTCGGCACTGCGTCGCTTTAACTGCTAATTGCGCGGTCATGCAATGCTGTACCCAAACGAAATTTGCGTCCTTTTCTTCCCACAAATAGAGCTTTCTTTTGATAGTATTTGATCACCTCTGCCGTTTTTATTTTTTGCGCTATACACGGAAAAAGACCGAAAATTTTGAAAAAAAATGATATTTTCTACTTTTTGTTCTAAAAAAAATCCAATAAACTCAATTTTAGTCATACATTTAGGCCAAAATGTATTCGGCCACATGTCTTTGGTAAAAAAAATGTCAATAAGTGTATATTTATTGGTTTGCGCAAAAGTTATAGCGTCTACAAACTAGGGTACATTTTCTGGAATTTACACAGCCTTTAATTTATGACTGCCTATGTCGTTTCTTGAGGTGCTAAAATGGCAGGGCAGTACAAAACCCCCCCAAATGACCCCATTTTGGAAAGTAGACACCCCAAGGAATTTGCTGAGAGGCATGTTGAGCCCATTGAATATTCATTTTTTTTGTCCCAAGTGATTGAACAATGACAAAAAAAAAAAAAAAAAAAAAAAAATTACAAAAAGTTGTCACTAAATGATATATTGCTCACACAGGCCATGGGCATATGTGGAATTGCACCCCAAAATACATTTAGCTGCTTCTCCTGAGTATGGGGATACCACATGTGTGAGACTTTTTGGGAGCCTAGCCGCGTACGGGGCCCCGAAAACCAATCACTGCCTTCAGGATTTCTAAGGGCGTACATTTTTGATTTTACTCCTCACTACCTATCACAGTTTTGAAGGCCATAAAATGCCCAGATGACATAAAACCCCCCCAAATGACCCCATTTTGGAAAGTAGACACCCCAAGCTATTTGCTTTGAGGCATGTTGAGTCCATGGAATGTTTTATATTTTGACACAAGTTGCGGGAAAGTGACAAATTTTTTTTTTTTTTTTTTTTTTTTGCACAAAGTTGTCACTAAATGATATATTGCTCACACAGGCCATGGGCATATGTGGAATTGCACCCCAAAATACATTTAGCTGCTTCTCCTGAGTATGGGGATACCACATGTGTGGGACTTTTTGGGAGCCTAGCCGCGTACGGGACCCCGAAAACCAATCACTGCCTTCAGGATTTCTAAGGGCGTACATTTTTGATTTTACTCCTCACTGCCTATCACAGTTTCGGAGGCCATGGAATGCCCAGGTGGCACAAACCCCCCCCAAATGACCCCATTTTGGAAAGTAGACACCCCAAGCTATTTGCTGAGAGGCATGGTGAGTATTTTGCAGCTCTCATTTGTTTTTGAAAATAAAGAAAGACGAGAAAAAAAATTTTTTTTTTTCTTTTTTCAATTTTCAAAACTTTGTGACAAAAAGTGAGGTCTGCAAAATACTCACTATACCTCTCATCAAATAGCTTGGGGTGTCTACTTTCCAAAATGGGGTCATTTGGGGGGTTTTTTTGCCACCTGGGCATTCCATGGCCTCCGAAACTGTGATAGGCAGTGAAGAGTGAAATCAAAAATTTACGGCCTTAGAAAGCCTGAAGGCGGTGCTTGGTTTTCGGGGTCCCGTACGCGGCTAGGCTCCCAAAAAGTCCCACACATGTGGTATCCCCGTACTCAGGAGAAGCAGCAGAATGTATTTTGGGGTGTAATTTCACATATTCCCATGGCATGTTTGAGCAATATATCATTTAGTGACAACTTTGCGCAAAAAAAAATAAAAAAAATAAAAAATTGTCTCTTTCCCGCAACTTGTGTCACAATATAAATTATTCCATGGACTCAACATGACTCTCAGCAAATAGCTTGGGGTGTCTACTTTCCAAAATGGGGTCATTTGGGGGGGTTTTGAACTGTCCTGGCATTTTATGCACAACATCTAGAAGCTTATGTCACACATCACCCACACTTCTAACCACTTGAAGACAAAGCCCTTTCTGACACTTATTGTTTACATAAAAAAAATAATTTTTTTTTGCAAGAAAATTACTTTGAACCCCCAAACATTATATATTTTTTTTAAAGCAAATGCCCTACATATTAAAATGGTGGGTGTTTCATTTTTTTTTTTCACACAGTATTTGCGCAGCGATTTTTCAAACGCATTTTTTGGGGAAAAAACACACTTTTTTACATTTTAATGCACTAAAACACACTATATTGCCCAAATGTTTGATGAAATAAAAAAGATGATCTTAGGCCGAGTACATGGATACCAAACATGACATGCTTTAAAATTGCGCACAAACGTGCAGTGGCGACAAACTAAATACATTTTTAAAAGCCTTTAAAAGCCTTTACAGGTTACCACTTTAGATTTACAGAGGAGGTCTACTGCTAAACTTACTGCCCTCGATCTGACCTTCGCGGCGATACCTCACATGCATGGTGCAATTGCTGTTTACATTTGACGCCAGACCGACGCTTGCGTTCGCCTTAGCGTGAGAGCAGGGGGGACAGGGGTGCTTTTTTTTTTTTTTTTTTCTTTATTATTATTATTTTTTTATCTTATTTTTAAACTGTTCCTTTCATTTTTTTTTTTTTTTAATCATTTTTATTGTTATCTCAGGGAATGTAAATATCCCCTATCATAGCAATAGGTAGTGACAGGTACTCTTTTTTGCAAAAATTGGGGTCTATTAGACCCTAGATTTCTCCTCTGCCCTCAAAGCATCTGACCACACCAAGATCGGTGTGATAAAATGCTTTCCCAATTTCCCAATGGCGCTGTTTACATCCGGCGAAATCTAAGTCATAAAATGCTCGTAGCTTCCGGTTTCTTAGGCCATAGAGATGTTTGGAGCCACTCTGGTCTCTGATCAGCTCTATGGTCAGCTGGCTGAATCACCGGCTGCATTTTCAGGTTCCCTGTTGAGACAGGAGAGCCAGAGAAAAACACGGAAGACGTTGGGGGGGGAGGGGCATTCCCTCCCACTGCTTGTAAAAGCAGTCTAGAGGCTAATTAGCCGCTAGGATTGCTTTTACATGAAAGCCGACCGCTGGCTGAAAAGAATGATACCAAGATGATACCTAAACCTGCAGGCATCATTCTGGTATAACCACTCAAAGTCGTGAATGGCGTACCTGAAGACAAAAAAATGGTTAACAATAAAGCACAGTAAACGGTAAGGTATAAAAAATTGCATACCTGAAAAGCAAACATGATAAAACATAATAACAATAAAACATTGCAGAATAGAATACAGTAAAAAAGAACAGAACAATAGAGAGAGAGAATAGAGAGAGAAAGAACAATAAAACGACAACTATTTTTTTTTTTTTTTATATTTTTGTATGTGTTTTTTTTTTTTTTTTACACTTTTTTTTGTAACTAACTTTTATAACTGTAACCGGTTCCAGGTTCGGGTCTCTCAAAATGCGATGGCATCTTGGGAGACCCTGTGAAAGTGTGTCCTAGTCTGTGCAATGCTGTACCCTACGCTAATACTCAACTAGTGCATAGTAGCGTTCAAAATATTCACCAATGCAAAGACCAGGATTGTCAGGACAGGAGGGACAATAATAGCGGGTGTCACGTCTATATCCGCGCTTGCTGCAGACACGACATCTTTTTTGGGGGGGTTCGTTGGGTAGGGGTACTCGGGAGGACATAAAGAAAATGCCTCTCATGCAGCCGACTGCATTTGATTGGGGATGTGAATGGGGGAAGTACGGGCGCTGCAGAAGCGGTGGGTTCCCAATTAGGATTGGCGAATGCAGCAGGAAGGGCACTATGTGCACGACGGGCCTGTGTTTGTCTTCTTGGTGGCAGCGGGACACTACTTGTGCTTGCCACCTCACCAGCTTGAACTGCACTTATGGGACTCGCCACGTCACCAAGTGTTACTGCAGTGCTGGTTTGACTACGACCGGGGTGTACTAGGCCGCTGGTGCTTGCCAGTTCACCAAAACGCTACCAAAAAAACTGTTAGCGATCGCAAGGATCAGGCCTGACTCTGCGAACGCTGCAGTTATGTGTTTAGTGTTTTGTAAGTGACAGTGATCGATCGATACTGCACTTGGGTGGGCTGGGCTGGGCCGGGCGGAGGGGCAAAACGCAGGTGCTAGCAGGTATCTGGGCTGATCCCGCTAACACTGCGTTTGTGGGAACCCTAAACTGCTGGGGACGCTAGTATAGATCTGATCAGATCAGATATTGATCCAATCAGATACTATACCACTAAGGGAGGCGTATGCTGCGTGCGTGGGTGTTAGCGGTACTGGCGCTAACCTGACGCTGCCTGGGGCTGGTGCTTGCCAGTTCACCAAAACGCTACCAGAAAAACTGTTAGCGATCGCAGGAATCAGGCCTGACTCTGCGAACGCTGCAGTTATGCGTTTAGTGTTTTGTAAGTGTCAGTGATCGATCGATACTGCACTTGGGTGGGCTGGGCTGGGCCGGGCGGAGGGGCAAAACGCAGGTGCTAGCAGGTATCTGGGCTGATCCCGCTAACACTGCGTTTTTGGGAACCCTAAACTGCTGGGGACGCTAGTATAGATCTGATCAGATCAGATATTGATCCGATCAGATACTATACCACTAAGGGAGGTGTACGGTGCGTGGGTGTTAGCGGTACTGGAGCTAATCTGACGCTGCCTGGGGCTGGTGCTTGCCAGTTCACCAAAACGCTACCAAAAAAACTGTTAGCGATCGCAGGGATCAGGCCTGACTATGCGAACGCTGCAGTTATGCGTTTAGTGTTTTGTAAGTGACAGTGATCGATCGATACTGCACTTGGGTGGGCCGGGCAGAGGGGCAAAACGCAGGTGCTAGCGGGTATCTGGGCTGATCCCGCTAACACTGCGTTTTTGGGAACCCTAAACTGCTGGGGACGCTAGTATAGATCTGATCGGATCAGATATTGATCCGATCAGATACTATACCACTAAGGGAGGCGTATGCTGCGTGCGTGGGTGTTAGCGGTACTGGCGCTAATCTGACGCTGCCTGGGGCGACGCATATCACCGCCGGGCGATCAGGGGGCTAAACCTTTATTCGGTAATAAACGGCGGGTGCCCTGACACTATAAAAAATAAACGAACTAACCAGCGTCACTCGTAACAGTTATACTGTGATCAGTGGTGAAAGGGTTAACTAGGGGGCAATCAAGGGGTTAAAACCTTTATTAGATAGTATATGGGGGTCCCTGTCGCTATAAAACGCTGACGGCGAACCTAAATATTTACCTCACTAACTAGCGTCACCAGCGACACTAATACAGCGATCAGAAAAATGATCGCTTAGTGACACTGGTGACAGGGGGTGATCAAGGGGTTAAAACTTTATTAGGGGGGGTTAGGGGGGTATCCTAGACCTAAAGGGGGGTAATATTCACTGCCCTAACACTGTAACTGTCACAAACTGACACTATGCAGTAATCAGAAAAAAAAAAAAAAAAATACTGCTAATGTCAGTTTGTGACAGGGGGGGGGGGGGGGTGATTGGGGGGGGATCGGGGGGCGATCGGGGGGGGGATCGGGGGTGTAAAGTATGCCTGGCATGTTCTACTGTGTGTGTTTGTGTGTGTTGTGCACTTACATGTCTTCTCTCCTCGGCGCTGGACGGAAACTGCCAGACCGAGGAGAGATGACATCACATCCTCTGCCTGTGTGAAACTACACACAGGCAGAGGAGGATTCCCATTGGCTGGGAGCGATCGCGAGGGGGGGGCCACGATCGGATGGTCTCCCCCTCGCCTCCCGACGCTCCCAGTCAGATGCCGACCGCCGATGGCACCGGGGGGGGGTCCGATGGGACCCCCCGCCCGCGGGAGGCAGATCACGTACAGGTACGTGATTCTGCCTGCCCGTGCCATTCTGCCGACGTATATATACGTTAGGCGGTCGGCAAGTGGTTAAATTACTAACCCAAAAAACACACTCTCTGAACATGCCCAGAAAAATCCAAGTGCTGTTCACTCACAAAAAGCACAATAAAAAGGCCCTGAGCATGCCCAGAACAGCCCAAATGCAGCTAGCACAAAATAAGCCACCCCCCTATCCAAAATTAAACACATCCTGCAGCATGCTACAAAATTACAGATGGGACAAACACCCCCCGTTCCAGGGGGGGGCAAACGAAGAACCTAACATGGGCAAAAGTTATACAACAAATACCATTGCAACCTATGGGAACTGACTTGTTAATTTTGGAGGTCCCCACTTGGCTGGCTTATATTCTAGTTATTGGCCTTAAAATGGATATGGGGCCCAGGTCCCACCCTGAGGGACGTATATCAATGTCATCAATTTGGACAACCCCAAAAACTAAACAAGGAGAAGTGCCTTATAAAATGCAAAATTGCTTAAAAGCTAGTAACTTGGGGGGGCTTACTCTGCCTGTAAAGTGGTGCATCTGTAGCATGGATCCAAAATGCTGCTTCAAAGATGTACGGCTTTAGAGAAAACTTACAAATCCACATTGCAGCTGCAGGATTTTAACCCAAAACAAAAAATAGGCTGCCCCCCTAATACATACAAGGCCATTTGGGTCTGTTAAGGCTTAAATGACAACCCCCAAGTGAAAAATACCACCCAAAACTTAAAAAATATTGTGCCCCTCCCACACACTAACAATCCCCCTAGCCAAACACACAGCAAGTCAGCCCAGGAAAGGGGGGTGGATGCTTGGGGGCAGGAGGGGCTCAGGCACCCCAAAAGTCAACCACCTTGTTCCCATATTCAGGGGGACAATGGCCTCTTCCACACAACCCTAGGCTGGGGTTGTGGGGGGCTGCAGACAGGGGGGTTTACGGAATGTGGAAGCCCCTTTAAACTAGTGGGTACAAGGTGCTTTGTGGTTGGTATTAGGCTGAGCCCAATATGCCCCAAAGGCAGGTAGCTATGTTGAGTGCATGTGGCCTTGAATGGTTCGAGAGGGGGTTGGGCGATTGCTCTTCTCACCCCTTTCCTAGCTGGCCCTGTTATATGCTCTGAAAAAGGATGTGGTTAGGATTGGTGAAGGCAGCTCACAGCCATTTGAGAATGGAGTGGAGTGTGGAGTTCCCCTTTAAAAGCAAAATTTAGCCCATGGAAATCCAAGAGGTTAGAGGGGGGGGGACAAGAGCTTTGGAGAATGGAGTGTGGACTTCCCCTTTAAAAGTAAAAGTTAGCCCAAGGAAATTATATGCATTAGAGGGGGAACTTTAAATGCCCTTTTAGGAGGATCTAGAGGAGCGAGACTCTTTATACATGATTTTAACAAGGTGCATGTCACATGTTGGCAACATAACACTCTAACATGACCTGTGTGCAAATCTCCTTAAAAAAAATACATAAAGGTGAACCAGCGTAAAAAAAAAAGTAAAGTTTAGAGGTGTGCCCGTTCAACCCATGCAATTACATATACGTTGCTTAACATTTACTAAGATTTTGGCCGCGCAGTGAACAAATGCATGTGCATAAGCGCAAGAGCCGCTTGCGCATGCGCACTGCTTACATTGATCTCACGCAGTTCTAAACGTACTTGCAGGCACAGCAGGCTTTCTCTGAAAAAGTTACTTTCTCATTCTATTTTGGGCATATTTGTTACTTGGGCAGTTGTTACTAAACTTTCTCACACCACCCCATAATATTGGCACCTCCATCTCCTGTCAATATTGAATTGGAGATGCCGTGCGCCATGTCCATAGTGGTGCGAGGATTGCATTCTCCCTTGCGCTGAGATTGCTATAGTAAATGGGGGATTCAAGCTCTGTTACTGGTGCACCATTTCGTAAATATGAAAATGTGCGTTGCGCCTCGCTGTGCGCCTCTACTGATAGCGCACAGCTTTGGTAAATCACCCCCATTGTAATCATTTGATGAAGATTTTTCTTTTGTTTGTTCACTTTGCTGCATTCAAATTGATAACAAAATAACATTCATTTCAACCGATTTGAGAATTTATCAATTTGAACGCTTCGAAACGAAAAAATCGGTAAATTCGAAGAAAATTCGAAAATTCTGAATACGAATTCCGAATACAAATTGAACAAATCAACCGAATTGAACAAAACGAAATAACTAGATTAACAAATCAAAACTAAACCGAACTAAACTAATTTTTGCGTCATGCACATGTCTAATAAGTAGGGATGAGCCGAACACCCCCCGGTTCGGTTCGCACCAGAACCCGCGAACGGACCGAAAGTTCGCACGAACGTTAGAACCCCATTGACGTCTATGGGACTCGAACGTTCGAAATCAAAAGTGCTCATTTTAAAGGCTAATTTGCATGGTATTGTCCTAAAAAGGGTTTGGGGACCCGGGTCCTACCCCAGGGGACATGTATCAATGCAAAAAAAACTTTTAAAAACGGCCGTTTTTTCGGGAGCAGTGATTTTAATGATGCTTAAAGTAAAAAAAAAAAGTGAAATATTCCTTTAAATATCGTACCTGGGGGGTGTCTATAGTATGCCTGTAAAGTGACGCGTGTTTCCCATGTTTAGAACAGTCCCTGCACCAAATGTCATTTTTAAAGGAAAAAATCTCATTTAAAACTGCTTGCGGGTTTAATGTCATGTCGGGTCATGGCAATATGGATGAAAATCAGTGAGACAAACGGCATGGGTACCCCCCAGTCCATTACCAGGCCCTTTGTGTCTTGTATGGATATTAAGGGGAACCCCGCACCCAAATTAAAATAAGGAAAGGTGTGGGGCCACCAGGCCCTATATACTCTGAACAGCAGTATACAGGCGGTGCAAACAAGACAGGGACTGTAGGTTTGTTGTTAAGTAGAATCTCTTTGTAATTTTGAACATTTTTAACGTGTTTAGCTCCAGCCAAAAAATCTTTTCTAAGCTTTTTGGAAAACATAGGGAAGGGTTATCACCCCTGTGACATTTGTTTTGCTGTCTTTCCTCCTCTTCAGAAGATTTCACCTCACTTTTTTGTCCCAATGAAAAATGTTTTTTGAAAATTTGGGTTTTTTTGTGGAACAAGGATTGGAAAGCATCAGTGGAAAGGAGAAATTGTTTTCCCATATTAACTCTTACAGGAGAGAATTTCCCTTCCTAGGGGTAGATT
The DNA here is from genome assembly GCF_042186555.1 of Aquarana catesbeiana. NCBI lineage: Eukaryota > Metazoa > Chordata > Amphibia > Anura > Ranidae > Aquarana > Aquarana catesbeiana. Next base: position 619,345,436 of record NC_133328.1, on the reverse strand, counting down.
TCATCTCACTTCCTGTTGTCTCCTTCCGTTTGCAAGTAGGAGTCGTTTGTAAGTTAGATGTTTGAAAGTAGGGTCCTGCCCTATATACTCAGCAGAAATTTGGGCCTTAGGTGTTGCTGTGGCCACAACACTGTAAGCCCTCACAGGGCCCTGCTGTGAAATATTAGATCAAGAATTGTAATTACATGCCCCTGTTGAACAGGAGCTGAAAAATTAGGCCTTAGGCACTGGTGCTGGTGCCACAACACTGCAACCCCTCACAGACACTCTAGTTGGAACGCAGGAACGAGCCCTGCTGCAAAGTATTGCTTCAAAAATTGTAATTACACGCCCCTGTTAGACAGGGGCAGAAAAATTGGGCCTTAGGCACTGGTGCTGGTGCCACAACACTGCAACCCCTCACAGACACTCTAGTTGGAACGCAGGAACGAGCCCTGCTGCAAAGTATTGCATCAAAAATTGTAATTACACGCCCCTGTTAGACAGGGGCAGAAAAATTGGGCCTTAGGCACTGGTGCTGGTGCCACAACACTGCAACCCCTCACAGACACTCTAGTTGGAATGCAGGAACGAGCCCTGCTGCAAAGTATTACATCAAAAATTGTAATTACACGCCCCTGTTAAACAGGGGCTGAAAAATTGTGCCTTAGGCACTGGTGGTGGCGCCCAGAACCAAAAATGTTCTTACAAGCTATCAGCGTGATGATTGAGGAGGAAGAGGATAATTACTCAGGGATAGTCACTCAGCATCAGCATAGGCAGTCTTTGAAGGGATCTGAGATTTCAAAAAAAATTATTCGGTTACATCAGCATCAGGTGCTTGGTAGCTGGTGGTGATCCAAGACTCATTCATTTTTATGAAGGTCAGCCGATCGACCGAGTCGGTGGACAGACGCACCCTGTGATCGGTTACCACGCCTCCAGCAGCACTGAATGTGCGTTCCGAAAGAACGCTGGATGCAGGACAGGCCAGTAGCTCAATTGCATACTGTGCAAGCTCTGGCCAGTGATCCATCCTCAAGACCCAGTAACCCAGAGGATTTTCGGTGGGAAAGGTGTCCAAGTCTGATCTTGCCCCTAGGTATTCCTGCACCATGTAAAACAGACGCTGGCGATGGTTGCTGGAACCGATCATACCTTGGGGCTGCGGACCAAAAAATTGTCTGAACGCATCGGTCAGACGGCCACCTTCTCCACCGCTCCTTCTTTGACTGACCGAAGCCTCAGCAACACGTTGTCCAGAAACAGGAGTTTGTAACCTCCCAGTCTCTGGGAACGCGTTGCACAGACCTTTCTGCAAGGCCTCCCGAAGATGTTTCATCGTCTGCTCCCTCTGCGATGGCAAGATAAGGTCCGCAACCTTACCCTTGTAACGTGGATCAAGGAGGGTTGCCAGCCAGTATTGGTCCTTCTCCTTGATACCACGAATACGAGGATCCTTACGCAGGCTTTGCAGGATCAGGGAGGCCATGCAGCGTAGGTTTGCTGAGGCATTCGGTCCGGAGTCCTCTGGGTCACTAAGAACGACATGGTCCGCAGCCACCTCCTCCCAGCCACGTACAAGTCCATGTGTTTCTTGGGACTGATCCCTTAAAGACTGCTGCTGATGCTGAGTGCCAGGCTCCACCTCCATACTGACACAATCTTCCTCCTCCTCCTCCTCCTCTTCCTCCTCGTCCTCTTCCTGTGTGATCGGCGGGCACGCAGGAACACTGTCTGGATAAAGGGGGCCTTGAGAGCTAAGGAAGTCCTCCTCTTCCTGCCTCTGTTCTGCCTCAAGTGCCCTGTCCATTATTCCACGCAGCGTGTGCTCCAACAGGTGGACAAGGGGGACAGTGTCACTGATGCATGCACTGTCACTGCTCACCATCCTCGTGGCCTCCTCGAATGGTGACAGGACAGTGCATGCATCCCTGATCATGGCCCACTGGCGTGGGGAAAAAAAACCAAGCTCCCCTGACCCTGTCCTGGTGCCATAGTCGCACAGGTACTCATTGATGGCCCTCTGCTGCGTGTGCAGCCGCTGCAGCATGGCCAATGTTGAGTTCCACCTGGTGGGCATGTCACAGATTAGGCGGTTCTTGGGCAGGTTAAACTCCTTTTGGAGGTCCGTCAGCCGAGCACTGGCATTATATGACCGGCGGAAATGCACACAGACTTTCCTGGCCTGCCTCAGGACATCCTGTAAGCCCGGGTACCTGCCCAAGAACCGCTGCACCACCAAGTTAAGGACGTGAGCCAAACAGGGCACATGGGTCATTTGTCCCTGTCGGAGGGCAGAGAGGAGGTTGGTGCCATTGTCGCAAACCACCATTCCTGCCTTAAGTTGGCGTGGCGTCAACCACCTCTGAACCTGCCCCTGCAGAGCTGACAGAACCTCTGCCCCAGTGTGGCTCCTGTCCCCCAAGCACACCAGCTCAAGCACCGCATGGCATCTTTTGGCCTGCGTACTTGCGTAGCCCCTTGAACGCCTACGGAGCACCGCTGGTTCCGAGGAAGAGGCCATGGAGGAAGAAGAAGAGGAGGGGGTGGAGGAGAGAGGTGTGTCACAATCAGCATTTTGGAGGCGTGGTGGCGGAACAACCTCCAACACTACTGCACCTTGTCCTGCATCCTTCCCAGCTGCCAGCAGAGTCACCCAATGCGCCGTGAAACTTAGGTAACGTCCCTGTCCATGCCTGCTGGACCATGAGTCAGCGGTAATATGCACCTTACCGCTGACCGCCCTGTCCAGCGAGGCATGGACATTGCCTTCCACATGCCGGTAGAGAGCCGGAATCGCCTTCCGTGAGAAAAAGTGGCGTTTGGGTACCTGCCACTGAGGAACCGCACATTCCACAAACTCACGGAAGGGGGCAGAGTCTACCAACTGAAAAGGCAGCAGTTGAAGTGCTAGCAATTTTGCCAAGCTAGCATTCAACCGCTGGGCATGTGGATGGCTGGGAGCAAACTTCTTTCGGCGGTGCAGCAGCTGGGGCAGGGAAATTTGCCATGTACAATCTGACGTCGGTGTACCAAAAGCAGATTGCCCACAAGTACTTGGCTGTGACACACCTAATTCTACACCTTCATTCCTCTCACTGCAGGTCTCAGAGAGGACTGAAGGTCTAGTGGGGTTGGAAATCTCAGCTGATGAGGAGCAAGGAGAGATCCTCTTTGTTCTTTGGTGTGGGTCTTTTAGATACGCTTGCCAACGAACTGCATGGCAGGTCAACATATGTCTGGTCAAGCATGTGGTACCCAAGCGGGAGATGTTTTGGCCACGCGAGATACGCTTGAGACATATGTTGCAAATAGCAGCGGTGCGATCTGATGCACTCGTCTCAAAAAAGGCCCACACCAAAGAACTTTTTGAATAACGCGCAGAGACTGCAGCGCCCTGCACATGTGGAGCTTTGGGGTGTGATGCAGTCAATGTGCTGCCCTTAGGCTGGCCCCTGGAGGGCATCCTGCCTCGTTGGTGATGTGCCGCCGCCTCCTCCTCCTCCTCCTCCTCCTCCTCCTCTCTCCTATCAGGCACCCACGTTGAGTCAGTGACCTCATCATCCCCTCCCTCCTCATCACTGGAGCAAACCTGGCAGTATGCTGCAGCAGGGGGAGCATGACTGCCAGATTGCTGTCCTTCTTGGGCACCCCCTCTGTCCGTGCTCATGTTACTGCCTTCATCGAGCTCAGTATCGTCATCAGAGCCTTCCAAACGCTGGGCATCCTCCTGGAGCATGTACCCAACACTGTGGTCAAACAGTTCGAGGGAATCCTCATGAGGACATGGTGGAGCTAGGGAAGGAGTCACTGATGACATTGAGCTGAGGGAAGAGGCCGCTGCTTTGCCAGACAAAGCACCCTGGGCATGGGTGAGAGAAGATGAGGAGGATGAGGACGGCTTGGTCATCCACTCGACCAAGTCTTCCGCATGTTGCGGCTCAACACGGCCAGCTGCCGAAAAAAAGGCCAAGCGTGTCCCATGGCCACGTGCTGATGAGGATGCACCGTCTCCACGACCAGCACTAGACACAGAGCCTGCTTGCCCTCTCTTATTGGCTTGTGACTGTCTGCCTCTCCTTCTTGGCCTTCCAGACATACTAATGGCCTGTAGCTGCACTAAGCTGGGATAGAACACCTGTAATTTTCTTCAAGTAGCTTTATATACTGTAACCAGACAAGCCTGCCTGTCAGTAGGAAGATAACAGGAACGGATCTAGCTGAACACTGTGAGCAGGACGCACTGTACTAAATGTAAATAGTCTAGCTGCCTGACCGTGGTACTAATAGGATCAAATAGAACACCTGTAATTTTCTTCAGGTAGCTTTATATACTGTAACCAGACAAGCCTGCCTGTCAGTAGGAAGATAACAGGAACGGATCTAGCTGAACACTGTGAGCAGGACGCACTGTACTAAATGTAAATAGTCTAGCTGCCTGACCGTGGTACTAATAGGATCAAATAGAACACCTGTAATTTTCTTCAGGTAGCTTTATATACTGTAACCAGACAAGCCTGCCTGTCAGTAGGAATTTAACAGGAACGGATCTAGCTGAACACTGTGAGCAGGACGCACTGTACTAAATGTAAATAGTCTAGCTGCCTGACCGTGGTACTAATAGGATCAAATAGAACACCTGTAATTTTCTTCAGGTAGCTTTATATACTGTAACCAGACAAGCCTGCCTGTCAGTAGGAATTTAACAGGAACGGATCTAGCTGAACACTGTGAGCAGGACGCACTGCACTAAATGTAAATAGTCTAGAAGATAACAGGAACGGATCTAGCTGAACACTGTGAGCAGGACGCACTGCACTAAATGTAAATAGTCTAGAAGATAACAGGAACGGATCTAGCTGAACACTGTGAGCAGGACGCACTGCACTAAATGTAAATAGCAGGAACGGCTCTAGCTGAACACTGTGAGCAGGACGCACTGCACTAAATGTAAATAGTCTAGAAGATAACAGGAACGGATCTAGCTGAACACTGTGAGCAGGACGCACTGCACTAAATGTAAATAGCAGGAACGGATCTAGCTGAACACTGTGAGCAGGACGCACTGCACTAAATGTAAATAGTCTAGAAGATAACAGGAACGGATCTAGCTGAACACTGTGAGCAGGACGCACTGCACTAAATGTAAATAGCAGGAACGGATCTAGCTGAACACTGTGAGCAGGACGCACTGCACTAAATGTAAATAACAGGAACGGATCTAGCTGAACACTGTGAGCAGGACGCACTGCACTAAATGTAAATAGCAGGAACGGATCTAGCTGAACACTGTGAGCAGGACGCACTGCACTAAATGTAAATTGCAGGAACGGATCTAGCTGAACACTGTGAGCAGGACGCACTGCACTAAATGTAAATTGCAGGAACGGATCTAGCTGAACACTGTGAGCAGGACGCACTGCACTAAATGTAAATAACAGGAACGGATCTAGCTGAACACTGTGAGCAGGACGCACTGCACTAAATGTAAATTGCAGGAACGGATCTAGCTGAACACTGTGAGCAGGACGCACTGCACTAAATGTAAATAGTCTAGAAGATAACAGGAACGGATCTAGCTGAACACTGTGAGCAGGACGCACTGCACTAAATGTAAATAGCAGGAACGGATCTAGCTGAACACTGTGAGCAGGACGCACTGCATTAAATGTAAATAGTCTAGATAGAAGATAACAGGAACGGATCTAGCTAAACTGAATACAGCGTATATATATATATATGCAACACCTGGGATGCATATATATACACAATACACTGTAAGTGCAGCTAACTGACTGACTGTTCTGCCTAATCTATCTAACTCAAATCAAATGACACTGTCTCTCTCTCTCTCTCTATCTCTCAGCACACCGGAACACACACTACACAGGGCCGCCGTGCAGGCGGCCTTATATAGTGTGGGGTGTGTACTAAATCCCCTGAGCCATAATTGGCCAAAGCCACCCTGGCTTTGGCCAATTACAGCTCTCTCTACTGACGGCGCTGTGATTGGCCAAGCATGCGGGTCATAGTCCTTAAACAGTTATTATTGATTTTTACAAAAAAGGAAACAACACAGATTATCCAATGTGTTTCAGGGCTCAAAAATCTACCCCTTCTTCAGAGATACAAAAGAGGCATAAAAACATATAAAAACCTTAGATTTTTTTTTTTTCAATGTATACTGGGTTACAATTTATTCAAGAACATCAAGTCAAATTAACCCGACATTAACTCTTCTTGCAACTCTCAGGACAACAAAGGCAGCAGCCGGAGCCATTGACTCCTGCTGCTGTCAATCAAATTGTGTGAGGAGGGTGCAGTGGGCGGGGCCGAATCACACTGTGTGTGTCTAAAGATGCACACAGCCCAGCTCGAGGGCGAGCCTACAGGTGTGCCACCATAGCAAGCAGCTTGCTATGGGGGCACATGCAGAAGAGGAGGAGCCAAGAGCATCTGGCGTCGGGCCCCAGAAGAGGAGGTACAGGGCCGCTCTGTGCAAAACCATGGCAAAGAGCAGGTTAGTAAAGCATGTTTATTAATAAAAATAAAATTACCTTTACAGCCACTTGATAACACTAACTTACTTATGAAAACTTGAACCCTATCCAATGAAGACCAACCTTTCCTAAACTAACGGGAAGCAGCTCTGAAATTCCAAAATTAGAAAGTTCTGCTATGACTAGCTTGTTATACAGTTGCATACTTCCCAACTTTTTGAAATAGGAACAAGGGACAACTATTAACAACGGTATGTAGGCATAGGACAACCGCCCCCCACCCCTCGCCATGCCTCTTTAAAGGAGAATTGTACATAAAAAAAATATTAGGTAAACCTTTAAGTGCTTTTTTTACCACCATTATTCCTTTATACTGGATTATGACATTTACAAATGCAGCAATTTAGAAATCAGATGAAAGGTTTAGCACCGGGAAACACTTTTTGAAAGATAAAAAGTGCGTTTTATATACAACTATATAGATCAGACCAAAATGAGGGACAAATGAGGAGAAAAGAGGGACAGAGGGACTGTGTTTAACCGGTTCCCGACCGGCGCACGCCGATGTACGTCGGCAGAATGGCACGGCTGGGCAAATGGACTTACAGGTACGTCCATTAGAATTCCCCACCGTGCCATTGTGTGTGCACCGCCGGCGGCGCGCGCGCGGGCTCGATCGCCGCGGGGATACCCGCGATCGCCTAACGGAGAGGACGAACGGGGAGATGCTGATGTAAACAGCATCTCCCCGTTCTGCCTAGTGACAAGCGTCACTGATCTCTGCTCCTTGTCATCGGGAGCTGTGATCAGAGTAATGACACACACAGCCCCTCCCCCCTACAGTTAGTAATCACTCCCTAGGACACACTTAACCCCTCCCCGCCCCCTAGTGGTTAACCCCTTCACTGCCAGTGTCATTTACACAGTAATAAGTGCATTTTTAATCGCACTGATTGCTGTATAAATGACAATGGTCCCAAAAATGTGTCAAAAATGTCCGACATGTGCGCCATAATGTCGCAGTCCCAATAAAAATCACTGATCGCCGCCATTACTAGTAAAAAAAAAATATTAATAAAAATGCCATAAAACTATCCCCTATTTAGTAAACGCTATAACTTTTGCGCAAACCAATCCATAAACTCTTATTGCGATTTTTTTTACCAAAAATATGTAGAAGAATACGTATCGGCCTAAACTGAGGAAAAAAAATGTTTTTTTATATATTTTTGAGGGATATTAATTATAGAAAAATGTAAAAAATAATGCGTTTTTTTTTCAAAATTGTCGCTCTTATTTTGTTTATAGCGCAAAAAATAAAAATCGCAGAGGTGATCAAATACCACCAAAAGAAAGCTCTATTTGTGGGAAAAAAAGGACGTCAATTTTGTTTGGGAGCCATGTCGCACGACCGTGCGATTGTCAGTTAAAGCGACGCATGGCCGAATCGCAAAAAACGCTCTGGTCAGGAAAATCTTCCGGGGCTGAAGCGGTTAAAGGAGAATTATACACTAAAAAATATTGGGTAAACCTACAAGTGCTTTTTTTTTACCACTACTATTCCTTTATACTGGATTATGACATTTACAAATGCAGCAATTTAGAAATCAGATGAAAGGTTTAGCGCCGGGAAACACTTTTTGAAAGATAAAAAATGCATTTTATATACAACTATATAGATCAGACCAAAATGAGGGACAAATGAGGGGGGAAGAGGGACAGAGGGACATTGCTCCAAATCAGGGACAGTTGGGAGCTATGCAGTTATGCAAACCCGGTCAGGGGATTAACAACAATTAGCTGGGACGAATTTTCCCAATTGGTATTGCTTTACCCCATGGCAGTCAATGCCTTGAACATAAACATGTAGATTCACCTTAAAGGGGTTGTAAATCCTCACAGTTTGATGCATTCAGGTGAAAAACCTTTTGTACTGCAGCACCCCCCCCCTTTTTTTTTTCTTACCTGAACCCGATCGTTCCAGCGACGGGGACGAGCACAGCAGCTCCAGCCGCTGTGTCAGGTCCTCATTGGATAGATTGATAGCAGCAGGAGCCATTGGCCCCCCCTGCTGTCAATCAAAGCCAGTGACACGGGAGCCGGGGGGCGGGGCCAAGTCCTGCTGTCTGTCTGTGTCAATGGAAGCAGCAGCAGGACACGGGAGCGCGCCCGTACGGGTGTCCCCATTGAAAGCAGCTCTCTGTGGGGGGCACTCGACAAGAGGAGCGGCCAGGAGTGCTGCAGGGGGACCCCAGAAAAGGAGGATCGGGGCCACTCTGTGCAAAACCCTTACACAGAGGAGGTAAGTATAACATGTTTGTTATGTAAAAATGTGTTTGCATGATAACCACTTGCCGACCATATAACTTAGATATACGGTAGCAAGGTAGCACGGCTGCGCCGGATCACATACCTAGTACGTGATCCGACACTTCCAGGTGTGGGGCGCGCGTGCGCACTGACCTCGGCTCGCTCCCGCTGTGATCACACACAGCAGGAGCCCCAGCGCTGATTGTTCAGTACACAGGCAGAATGGCAATCTGCCTTTGTAAACAAGGCAGATAGCCGTTCCGGCAGTAGGGAAGGCATTGATTCTGTGTTCCTGTAAAGCAGGGACACTGATCTTTGCCTTCCCTTAGTAAAAGCACCTCCCCCACAGTACACAAGCTTTGACTAGGAATACATTTAACCCTTTGATTGCCCCTGATGTTAACCCCTTCCCAGCCAGTGTCATTAGTTCAGCCCCTTTCAGGACACAGGCGCATGGATTCTAATGCGGAGGGACTGTTTTTTTGAAGCACCGATTAGAGCCAGAGGATCTAATAGGCTGCAATATAGGGTGGGCTCGGGTCGCAGAGAGTGCGCTCCGATCCCACCCAGGTGTGTTACAACAGCGAATCAATATTTGCTGTTGTAACACTGATCCTCCTCCCGACCAATCAGGAAGCGGGTTGTGACACCGGTCACTTGGCTGAAAGGACAGGCGATCCTATTGGACACCTGGGAGTAGAAGGGGAGGAGCTGGAAGCCCCCATGGAGGAGAGGACCTAGCCGCTGCACCACGCTGCCTGCCACCCACCCCGATGGAGTAAGTAACGGGGGGGTGCCACTCGGGGGGGGGTGGATGGTTGTTTGCCGCCGCCCCCCCCCCAAAAAAAAAACACCAGCTGCCACTGATGACAGCGCATATTTTTTAGCACTGATCACCACATTAGTGTCGCTGGTCTCCAAAAAGTGTCAATTAGTGTCCGATTTGTCCGCCACAATATCACAGTCCTGCTATAAGTCACTGATCGCCGCCATTACTAGTAAAAAATAAATAAAAATAAAATATCCCATAGTTTGTAGACGCTATAACTTTTGCGCAAACCAATCAATATACGCTCATTGGGATTATTGTTACCAAAAATATGTCGCAGAATACATTTTAGCTTAAATTGATGAAGAAATTTATTTTATTTTATTTTATTTTATCGGATATATTTTATAGCAGAAAGTAAAAAAGTAGGGTTTTTTTTCATAATTGTTGTTTTTTTTTGTTTTTTTTTTAAAGCCCAAAAAATAAAAACCACAGAGGTGGACCACCAAAAGAAAGCTCTATTTGTGGGAGAAAAAAAAAGATATCGATTTTATTTGGGTACAGCGTCGCACGGCTGCGCAATTGTTAGTTAAAGTAATGCAGTGCCGTATCGCAAAAAAATGGCCTGCTAATGAAGAGGGGTAAATCTTCCGGTGGGCAAGTGGATAATGACTCAAAAAAAAAATAAATAAAAAAAATTGCATTGTTGCCATACCGCGCATGCATTACATAGGCACTTTTTTTACCTGTCACGTCATCAGTGAATATTTTCACATGAACAGCAAAACCTTCCTTTCTTCTCCAATCAAGAACCGATCAAGGAAAATGCGCCATTCCTTTATAATTGTCATCTGAGCGAGATGCTTTACATTGCAGAGGTCTACAGAGAGAGCATTAGCATAACTTACCAAGTGATTTCCCTTATGTGTTCCTGACTAATAATAGAGGTTTTGCTGGTAAACACGTACGGTATAAAGCAGCTTCTGTCGGTGGGATGGACCGATCAAGGTCAGACGTTAAAAAATCCGCATTCACTAAACGCTTGATGTGCATTTAGAACTGTTATCAACAAAATAATTTTTTGTTTACAGGAATTTTCAAGGTCAAAGTTTGGTGTTTTAGTCACTTTTAAGTAGTGAGAGTATGCATGGAGGAAAAAAAATAAAATACCTTGCACAAAGGGGATTGAAGAATCAATGAATGAAAGCAAGCATGTCTATGTAATTATACATAGAACTGTATAGATGGTCATAAATAAAATGGTATTCAGATCAATGTAGCTCAAGATATAATGGAAGGCTTGCAGTCCTACTGGCGGACTGCTTTATATAAATACATAATAAATAAAGTTCAAAGCTTGGAAAGCTGATGGAAGGGTGATGGAAAGTTGGCCACAATTACGAATGCGTTGCTTGTGAATGGCTGGGGTGAAGGAAACAAGAAGAAACGTCCTGATTTATGCCGGGCGTTCTCATCACAATAAATGATCAGCCACAGTTTCGATTGTTTCAGATGACACAAGACCAATTTGGTGAGCTGCCGGATTTCCAGCGATGGTAGATCAACCCCCTTAGTTGAAAAATAGTCAATTGATCACAATGTTCATTTAGTGCAATTAATGTTTGAAAGACGGGAGCTTGTATTTTAGAGAAAGAAAGAGAGAGAGAGAGAGAGTGAGCGAGAGAGAGGGAAAGAAAAAGAGAGAAAGAGAGAATTGGAGAATGGAGAAGTGAAGTAACAAGCTCCAAGAAGCTAACTGTTTACCAGTCACTGCAGAAAGACTACAAACTGGCCTCGTACCTGGAGGTGCTACGAGACTCCAAAGACAGATTTACCCTGAGTCTGTACAGACTGAGCGCCCACAGCCTGGAAATCAAACTAAGATGGCAAAGACAGACCTACAAGTCCAGGGAGAGTAGACTGTGCCGGCAATGTGACCAGGCTGTCCTGGAGGAAGAGGACCACTCCCTGCTATGGTGCCCCAAGTACTCATCCGTGAGGGACACTCCGATCTCATCCTCCTGGACTTCAATTTTATAGAAGAGAAGAGGACACTTCAAATTCTACTGGAAGAAGAGGAGACAATGGTGAAAATAGCTGCACAATATGTGATAACATGTCACAGACATGAACAAATGTGGACTTAAAGTGGTTGTAAACTCTCCCCCACAACTTTGTCCCATGTGAATCAGCATAAAAAACCCTAATGAATACTGCTTGTAGCTATCTCCTTACTTGCATAGTTTTGTTGTAATCCTTTTTGTTCTTTAGAATTACGTCACTGAGCATGCCCATATCTCCCATGATTTACGGCACACTCTGTGTGCTTGTCTATCTATTATCAGGACTTCCTAGGCACAACACTGAAATCCCAGGAGACTGCATAATCACTCAGAGCTTCCTTCTACTCCCCATGTGACCATGTGACATCACATGGAGTGAAAAAAGGCATTGGACAGCATTACTGCAGTCTTATCAGCTGAAGCTGATAAGACTGACATAGGCAAACACTAGATAATTGGCACAAGTAAATACTATGAAATAAAACAAGTCAGCTATGAGCAGGGAAGCAGGGTTGCCATAGAAACATTGGATTGAGAAGGAGGCTTGGTTAACAGTACAGGAAGTGCATGGTCATGGACTCACCCCCATTTCCCCTTTATATTACCCATTCCCCCCCCCCCCCCTTCCGATACAAACTCAACTGCTTTGTCAATGCTAAAATGTATTTGGTCCTGCCAATAAAGCTTATTTAGAAAGAAAGAAAGAAAGAAAGAAAGAAAGAAAGAAAGAAAGAAAGAAAGAAAGAAAGAAAGAAAGAAAGAAAGAAAGAAAGAAAGAAAGAAAGAAAGAAAGAAAGAAAGAGAAAAAGAAAGAAAGAAAGAGAGAAATGGTCAGACCCACAAGCCCAGGGAGACTAGACTGAGCCAGCAATGTGACCAGGGGATCTTGGAGGATGAGGACCAGGTCCTGCTATGGTGCCCAAGTACTCACCAGTTAGGGACACTCACTTCAAGAGACTCTCCGATCTCATCCCGGACTTCAATTCTATAGAAGAGAAGATGCAACTTCAAATTCTACTGGGAGAAGAGGTGCCAACGTGAAAAACTGAGGACCTAAAAATCCTTTATATGGACTATGGACTCATCCCCTGTCCACCTGTCCTGCCTTAGATCTACCACCCCCCCCCACACACACACACACACACACACACACACACACACACCTTTTCCCATACAAGTGCTACTGCTTTGGCAATTTAATTGAATTGAAAGGGAGAGAGAAAGGAGAGAGAGAGAGAGAGAGAGAGAGAGAGGGGAAGAAAAGAAAGAGAGAGGAAGTATGTTGTATGTGATTATACATAGAACTGAAAGAAAGAAGCGTTTTTGTGTTTTTTGCTTTAAAGTGGAACTACACTGCATCTGAGCACCAAAAACACTATTTCATTCATTTTCAATATTCAAAGCCAACTCCCTCATCCATCCATGTCTCTATGCTTCATTTTGCTCTTTGAGGTCTGGGATTTGGCTAGGCCATTCCAACACATTTACATGTTTCCCCTTAAACCACTCAAGTGTTGTTTTAGCAGTGTGTTTTGGGGTCATTGTCCTGCTGGAAGGTGAACCTCCGTCCTAGCCTCAAATCACACACAGAGTGGTACAGGTTTTCCTCAAGAATATCCCTATATTTAGCACTATCTTTCCCTCAACTCTGACCAGTTTCCCAGTCCCAACTGCTGAAAAAACATCCCCGCAACATGATGCTGCCACCACCATGTTTCACGGTGGGGATGGTGTTCTTTGGGTGATGTGATTTGTTGGGTTTGTGCTAGGCAGGGCATTTTCTTTGATGGCCAAAACGTTCAATTTTAGTCTCATCAGACCAGAGTACCTTCCTCCATACATTTTGGGAGTCTCCCACATGCCTTTTTGCAAACTCAAAACCTGCCATTTTGTTTTTTGTTGAAAGTAATGGCTTTCTTCTGGCCACTCTGCCATAAAGCCCAACTCTATCGAGCGTACGTCTTATTGTCGTCCTATGTACAGATACTCCAGTCTCTGCTGTGGAACTCTGCAGCTCCTCCAGGGTTACCTTAGGTCTCTGTGCTGCCTCTCTGATTAATGCCCTCCTTGCCCAGTCTGTGAGTTTTGGTGTGCGGCCGTCTCTTGGCAGGTTTGCTGTTGTGCCATGTTCTTTCCATTTGGTTATGATAGATTTGATGGTGCTCCTAGGGATCATCAAAGATTTGGATATTTTTGTATAACCTAACCCTGACTTGTACTTCTCAACAACATTGTCCCTTACTTGTTTGGAGAGTTTCTTGGTCTTCATGGCAGTGTTTGGTTAGTGGTGCCTCTTACTTAGGTGTTGCAGCCTCTGAGGCCTTTCAAAAAGGTGTGTATATGTAATGACAGATCATGTGACACTTAGATTGCACACAGGTGGACATCATTTCACTAATTATGTGACTTCTGAAGGTAATTGGTTGCACCAGAACTTTTTATGGGCTTCATAACAAAGGGGGTGAATACATACACACATGCCAATTATCTGTTTTTTATTTCTGAAAAATTGTTTTATGTATATATTTTTCTAATTTTACTTCACCAACTTAGACTATTGTGTTCTGATCCATCACATATAATTCAGATTAAAAAAAAACATTGAACTAAAGGCTGTAATGTAACCAAATTGGTAAAAAGCCAAGGGGGGTGAATACTTTTGCAAGGCATTGTAAATATACAGTATCTCACAAAAGTGAGTACACCCCTCACATTTGTGCAAATATTTTATTATATCTATTCATGTGACAACACTGAAGAAATGACACTTTGCTACAATGTAAAGTAGTGAGTGTACAGCTTGTATAACAGTGTAAATTTGCTGTCCCCTCAAAATAACTCAACAAACAGCCATTTATGTCTCAACCGCTGGCAACAAAAGTGAGTACACCCCTAAGTGAAAATGTCCAAATTGGGCCCAAAGTGTCAATATTTTGTGTGGCCACCATTATTTTCCAGCACTGCCTTAACCCTCTTGGGCATGGAGTTCACCAGAGCTTCACAGGTTGCCACTGGAGTCCTCTTCCACTGCTCCATGACGACATCAAGGAGCTGGTGGATGTTAGAGACCTTGAGTTCCACCACCTTCCGTTTGAGGATGCCCCACAGATGCTCAATAGTGTTTAGGTCTGGAGACATGCTTGGCCAGTCCATCGCCTTTACCCTCAGCTTCTTTAGCAAGGCAGTGGTCGTCTTGGAGGTGTGTTTGGGGTCGTTATAATGTTGGAATACTGCCCTGCGGCCCAGTCTCCGAAGGGAAGGGATCATGCTCTGCTTCAGTATGTCACAGTACATGTTGGCATTCATGATTCCCTCAATGAATTGTAGCTCCACAGTGCCGGCAGCACTCATGCAACCCCAGACCATGACACTCCCACCACCATGCTTGACTGTAGGGAAGACACACTTGTCTTTGTACTCCTCACCTGGTTGCCGCCACACACACTTGACACCATCTGAACCAAATACGTTTATCTTGGTCTCATCAGACCACAGGACATGGTTCCAGTAATCCATGTCCTTAGTCTGTTTGTCTGTAGCAAACTGTTTTCGAGCTTTCTTGTGCATCATCTTTAGAAGAGGCTTCCTTCTGGGATGACAGTCATGCAGACTAATTTGATGTACTGTGCGGCTTATGGTCTGAGCACTGACTGGCTGACCCCCCACCCCTTCAACCTTTGCAGCAATGCTGGCAGCACTCATACATCTATTTCCCAATGACAACCTCTGGATATGGCACTGAGCACGTGCACTCAACTTCTTTGGTCAACCATGGTGAGGCCTGTTCTGAGTGGAACCCATCCTGTTAAACCGATGTATGGTCTTGGCCACCGTGCTGAAGCTCAGTTTCAGGGTCTTGGCAATCTTCTTATAGCCTAGGCCATCTTTATGTAGAGCAACAATTTTTTTTTCAGATCCTCAGAGAGTTCTTTGCCATGAGGTGCCATGTTGAACTTCCAGTGACCAGTATGAGAGAGTGAGAGGGATAACACCAAATTTAACACACCCACTCCCCATTCACACCTGAGACCTTGTAACACTAATGAGTCACATGACACCGGGGAGGAAAAATGGCTAATTGGGCCCAATTTGGACATTTTCACTTAAGAGTGTACTCACTTTTGTTTCCAGCGGTTTAGACATTAATGGCTGTGTGTTGAGTTATTTTGAGGGGACAGAAAATGTACACTGTTATACAAGCTGTACACTCACTACTTTACATTGTAGCAAAGTGTCATTTCTTCAGTGTTGTCACATGAAAAGATATAATAAAATATTTACAAAAATGTGAGGGGTGTACTCACTTTTGTGAGATACTGTACTATACCTTCCCATCTGCTAATCATCTAATGCTAGCAGTAAAAGGATTCAAAATAGTCAATGTTGATTGAGAGTGTTAAAGTTCCGCTATAAATGCTTAGGGAACTCAAATGATGTGATGCATGTCCTAAAAAAAAATGAATACATAAAGTTTCCTAGCAGATGGTTTAGTCATTTCTACATTTTCCAACAACTGTCAGAAAGTATAGGATGAGCGGCCGTACACAAAACATCTGGTTAAGGGGAGCACAGCTCAGTAAATACATCTTTGTTCCATTAGGACAAGTCACACTGCTCCAGTTTCCCAGCTTTTGGGATTTTGTGATCTTGAAACTTTGTAAAAGCCATAAGCCAACAAAGGGCTCAGTGTTCCTAGGCTGAGTTTATTAAGGAAGAAGCAATGAAATGAATTTGCAGCTAGTCATATCTGTTGCAATGGATGCGGATTTGGGAATAGCTGGAACTTGTGTTACATTAGACAGAGGAGTTTTTGTGCAGCAGTGATGAAATGTTTCATTAATGCATATGTTTCTGAATCAAGTATAAGGTAGAGACAGCTGGATTTCATAATGATTGGGACGTAGGATGGATTTATTATTTGGTATATTCAAAATTTAATTACAGTGCTTGCTGTTTTACAGAAAATTAGAATTTATAATCAATAATTTTCTTTTGTACATTTGTATGAAGGGTAATCTAATACAGCCTTTCTGAACCAGAAATCCATGCAACCCTAGGGTTCCTCCAGAGGTTGCTTAGGGTTCTTTGATCACTGAGCAGTGATGGATTGATCTCCTGCCTGATGGTGCCCAACACTACTCAACAGAGCTACTGGGATAGGACTAGTGGAGCTTCTCCTCTCATTTTTCAAGTAAGAAAACATTTTTCCTACTGGCCACTAGTGCAAGGAAGTCCTTTTCTCAATGACCACCATTGTGGCATGGCCAATGTACTGAACCGTAGTTAAAATAATTTTTAGCAAGGGGTTCTTCAAGACCTTGAGTTTTATTTAGGCCTCATGTACCCTGCTGCTAGTAAACAGACGTTTAGGAGCAGTTGGGCATTTTTTTTTTAGCTGCCCCTGAACTCTCCTCAATGTTATCTTATCAGTACATGTACACAGGGTCCTTTATAGTAGTTTCTAGGCAGTTGAGTTTAGAAGCATTTTTTGGAACTCAAAAAAATGGGTTTAGGAAGGACGTTCAGAGGCATTTGAAATGCCAAATGCTTGTTAAGGTGTAGGTGGGGTGCAGCAGGGTGCGGCGGCAATAACACACACAGTCCAAGTGCACTAGAAGACTTGTAGTGAAATAATGCAAAGAAAGTTCACAATAAACCTAGTGGCAAGACAACCCAATCAGGAACACGCACGGGTCCCACAGCTTGCAGAGAGCAGATTTCAGCCCAACTGATGGAGCCTATCAGGAGGGACAGAATACCGCCTGGCCATCTCATGCCCAAGTGGGAAGATGTCTACAGAAGTTTCAAGTCTGAGTCTTTCACTCCTTGTCAGGAACCTTTCCCTGCCGCTAGTTCTGTCCCTACCAGACCTTACTTTACCTACTTGCAAATGGGCGCCAAGCCTGGTAGCCAGGGCCTTAAATAGTCTCTGCTTGACTCAAGATGGCTGCTAGAATTTCCCAGTGACCCAGAATGACATAGAGGCCATAGAGGATATCTATCTATCTATCTATCTATCTATCTATCTATCTATCTATCTATCTATCTATCTATCTATCTATCTATCTATCTATCTAGATAGATATAGATATAGATATATCTATATAGATATATATATCTATATATATCTAGATAGATAGATAGATAGATAGATAGATAGATAGATAGATAGATAGATAGACAGATAGACAGATAGACAGATAGACAGATAGACAGATAGACAGATAGATAGATAGATAGATAGATAGATAGACAGATAGATAGATAGATAGATAGATAGATAGATAGATAGATAGATAGATAGATAGATAGATAGATAGATAGATAGATAGATAGATAGATAGATAGATAGATAGATAGATATTTAGCAGAGACCCTAGAAAATAAAATAGTGGTCGTTGCAATATTTTATGTCACACTGTATTTGCGCAGCGGTCATTCAAATTTTTGGGGGGAAGAATACACTTTAATTAATTAAAAAAAAAAAAAAACAGTAAAGTTAGCCCAATTTTTTTGTACAATGTGATAGATGATGTTACGCCTCGAGAATCGTGGTCTTTATTCTAAGCAAAAAAATTCTCATTCAAGCCAGAATTGTGCAGCTGTATGTGACATAAAAAATTGCAACGGCCACCATTTTATTTTCCAAGGCCTCTGCTTTTAGAAAACATATACGTTTTGAGGGATTACAGTAATTACTAGAAAACAATGCACATTTTAACATGTAAAAAAAATGCCCCAGTAGACAAGTGGTTAGAGGGATAAACATGAGAATGCATGTATTACAGAGATATATAACATCGTTTTTTTTTTTGTGCTTTAACATGTGAACGGTATACAGTACATGCACAGTCAACTTTAGTTACTGATGTCGGTAAATATCATTACTATGAATGCAGTATAAAACCAGTAATACATGTTAATGTGTTCATAATCAATGAAAACCTCTCATACAACACAATGGTATGTAGACAAAAAGACTGAATTACTTAGGGAACATAATCAATTCATAACAATAAAACAGTGAAAGACCTAGTAAATATATGTAACTGGTTTATTAATGGATATGCATTTATGACTGTATGCTTCATCAGCCGTGAACAGTGATTATTTCTTCTGTAATAGAGCACTTCCATAATGCCCCGTACACACGGTCGGATTTTCCGATGGAAAATGTGTGATAGGACCTTGTTGTCGGAAATTCCGACCGTGTGTGGGCTCCATCACACATTTTCCATCGGAATTTCTGACACACAAAGTTTGAGAGCAGGCTATAAAATTTTCCGACAACAAAATCCGTTGTCGGAAATTCCGATGGTGTGTACACAAATCCGACGGACAAAGTGCCACGCATGCTCAGAATAAATAAAGAGATGAAAGCTATTGGCTACTGCCCCGTTTATAGTCCCGACGTACGTGTTTTATGTCACCACGTTCAGAACGATCGGATTTTCCGACAACTTTGTGTGACCTTGTGTATTCAAGACAAGTTTGAGCCAACATCCGTCGGAAAAAATCCATGGATTTTGTTGTCGGAATGTCCGACCGTGTGTACAGGGCATAAGAGAACCCCAGATAGCCATGCAAACACAATTAAAGGGAAACAACTCTGGAAGCCGTGCCCAACAAAGCTCAGACAGAAAGAAAAGGACTAGTCATCAGTATTGAGGCAGTGTGGAGGAGGTCATCTGGGTAGAGGCAGGGCTTTGCTTCCTGATGCCAGAGCCTCCAGCAAGGAGAACAGTGAGCAGAAGAGCAGTGACCCCACTAAATCTCACTCCAAATCCCCCCAGCAGGGTTGTAGCTAAAGGGGTACCACCAGCCCTACAGTACAGGGCCCGGGCCAGCAGGGAGGCCCAGGAAGCAGAGTGAATCAGATGTGGGCAAGGAGGGTGAGTGATGCAGCAGGGGGGCAATTACTGGAACGAATGCCCTGTATGGCTCTCTGCAGCAGCTGAAAGCTGGCTACTTCTTCTCTCCCTCCCATTGGCTTTTAGTTGCTGCAGAGATAGCCATTCAAAGAATCAATTCCAGTAATTGCCCCCTCCCCCCGGCACATGATCACCCTCCCTTTGCACCATGCTGCCCAGGCCCACCCTTTATGCCCCCCTACCCCCACAGCGCTGCTGGCTTCCCTCCTCTTCTTCCCGCCGGCAGCTGCAAGCACACAATAAGATCCTTCAAGATTGTGAGTGGGGTGAAGGGTTAGGTAATTATGTCATATCTACTAGCACCTTCCTTTCCTGAATGAACACATTGAGTGATCAGTACCGATCACTCAGTGTGTTCATTCATAACTGAAGCATTGGCTGTATGGTGCCCCATGTCAGGTTGTCTGAATGGGGCCCCATATCAGGTTGTCTGTATGGGGCCCTTTGGTTTCTAACAGCAGCCTTGCTCCCGAGACTAGAGGTCACCGGCATGAGTGCTCTAGATTTCACACTGTAGATATACTGCCATGAGGCTATAGACATCGGAGTGCCTAGGCACATTCACATATTTGAGTACCTTAAAGAGGAATAAACCCCGGTGGGTTTTTATTCCTTCCTTCTTCCCTGCAAAGTAAAGGCATAATGTGCTAGTATGCATCGCATACTAGCACATTATATGATACTTACCTGCAAACGAAGCCCGCGTCGTCCCCGTTGAGGCCGCATCCACGTTTCCCCGTCTTCCTTCCGGGGCCGCGGACTCCGGCTATGTGACTGGCTAAAGCCGTGTGACGTCACTCCCGCATATGTGCCTGGGAGCCGCCGGTCACGGCACGCTCTCCTGAAGAAGCGGCACAGGTGGCCGTTCCTTCCGAGCGCATGTGCCGATTACATCATCTGCACAGTGTACAGTAAACATCTCCTAAACGGCGCACATTTAGGAGATATTTACAGCACCTATAGGTAAGCCTTATTCTAGGCTTACCTATAGGTAGAACTTACACAGGGAGGTTTAAAACCTCTTTAAGAAAAAAAGATAAATCTTTCAGGGTACTGCCTATGCACATATAATGAGCTGAGGAAGAGGAAGGTCCCTTGAAATGCGTCCTTTGACCTTTCACTCATCTACCCATCCTCCATTCATGGATTGGTTTTCATTTATGGAAGCTATAGTACAGATTTTTTTGAATAGAGGAGAAAAGGGCAGGCATAATAGACGTGCACAGGGGGTGTGCCAGGTGTGCCCCTGGGCACACCCTAATCACTACATGAGGTGCAGATTCCTTCTCTTGCCGCCCCCCCCCCCATTGGCCTCCCCCATGCCACGACACTGCTTGGTTTCCCTGTTTCAGAATGGAGAGCAGGGGAACAGGCTTATAAATATGTAATTTACCAGCCCCTTCCTTATCTAAATGAACACAGTGAACACACTCAAACACTGTGTTCATTTTTAAAAGAAGCATAGCAAACTATGTTTACTATGCTTCATTTTGTGAGTGAACAGGAAACCGCTCGGCACAGAGCACTTCCCAGTCATTCACAGTCCTGCAGAGAAAACTGTGTGCGTTTGAGCTTTGGGGTGCACACCCTAATGCAATAGGCTGCACACACCTATGGCAGGCATATTCTGCTCTCTTGGTGAGTCCCTACTACAGGTTCTTCAGCTTGTATTTAAGTGGTTGTAAAGTCAGAAGGTTTTTTTTTTTTTTTTTTATCTTAATGCATTCACTGCATTAAGATAAAAAAAAACGTCTGTGTGCAGCAGCCTCCCACAGCCCCCCTAATACTTACCTGAGCCCCATCTCGATCCAGTGAGGCTGCAGGAGTGACTTGGCTGCCCCCAGCTTTCCCTCCCCATTGGCTGGGATGGCAGCGCAGCGCCATTGGTTCCCGCTGCTGCCAATCAAGGTCAGTGAGCCAATGAGGAGAGAGAGGGGTTGGGGCCGAGCCACGGCTCCATGTCTGAATGGACACACAGAGCAGCGGCTCGGCTCGGGTGCCCCCATAGCAAGCTGCTTGATGGGGGGGCACTCGGCAGGAGGGAGGGAGCCAGGAGCAGCAAAGAAGGACCCCAGAGGATCTGGGCTGCTCTGTGCAAAACCATTACACAGAGCAGGTAACTATAACATGTTTGTTATTTTTAAAGAAAAAAAGAAACTGAGACTTTAGTCTTTATAAATAAAACCAAATTTCATAAACAAACAAAAATATTCCCAATATTGCCGAACAGAATTTTGACAAACAGAAGTGCAACTTTAAGGCCTCATGCACACGGGATGTTAAAATAATATTTTATGAAAACGCCAGTAGCTTTGCAGCGATTTTTTAAAACTTTTTTCAGCTTCTTTCAACGTTTTTGCAATAGCGTTTTTTAGCGTTTTTTAGCGGTTTTTTTTATTTTCAAAAATTTTTTTTTTTTCAATGGATCAAAAACGTTAAAAAACGTTGGTGAGCGATGTTTTTGAGCGTTTTTGAGCGTTTATCAGTGTTAGAGCGTTTTTACAGCTGAAAAACGTCTCTCAGAACCCACTGGTCCTGGGTTTTTTTTTTACAGCTTAAAAACGCCTATGCCATTTGCAGCTCAAAAACACCTAGGTGGGCATGAAGCCATAGACTAACATAGACAGGCATTTTTAAGCTGCAAAAAACGCTCAAAAAAAGCGTCTGTAAAACGTCCGTGTGCATGAGGCCTCAAATATATATATAAATATAAAATATACATATAAAAATATACATATATATATATATAGATATATAGATATACTGTATATATATATATATATATATACATATATCTATATATCTATATACATATATATGTACATAGATATATATATCTATATATATATATATATATATATATACATATATATATACACATATATATACATATATATACATATATATATATATATATATATATATATATATATATATATATATATATATATATATATATATATATATATATATACATATATATATATATATGTATATATATATATATATATGTATATATATATATATATATATATATATATATATATATATATATATATATATATATATATATTTATATATATATATATATATATATAAATATAAAAAAAAAACCTGTAAACTCTATTGGCTGTAATGCCACTGCACATATTATCTGAATATATTACCAACATGAAATATTTTTATATATTTTTATTGTTTTCAGCGGCTTAGTAGATGCCCCCTACTTATTCTTATATGGTAGTGCAATGTTAATTTTGATGTTTTTAGTTTTAGTTGTATTTTAGTCATCTTATTGTTTTAGTCGTATTTTAGTAGACTAAAATAGTGTATATTTAATAAACTAAAATATTTCTGTCGACTAAATTAACACCGCTCTTGGGCTATGCATGTCACATACCCCAGGAGGCAGGGGCAGGCCTAGCTGTGTATCATCAGTAGGCCCACTGGCTGAACCCAGAAAAGCCAGCGCCTGCCAATGACTTGGCAGGAAAACATGGCAGCGCATGATGGAGCAGTGGCAAAACAGAAGAGGATCTCAGCAGGACAAAGCTGGATCCACTGGGTGGGTAGGTATCTGAATTGTGCAGAAGACAACCCCTGGTAAGCAGGAGTTAAACAAATGGGGTGGGGTAGGCTGAAGAACCTAGAGTTGCCACCTTATCACTTTAAACTCGAACACCATGGGAGTTTAATTACCACCTTAATCAGCCACAGAACCTGTGTAATTAATATGTGTTCGGGTTTAAAGGGATGAGGTGGCAACCCTAGAAGAACCGCTTTGGATAACTACTTGTGCTTAGCCTCTGAGACATTGTCCTTCACAGGGAAGTCCATGGTAGGTCTGAGTACACAGGCAAACAGCTGGAGAGATCTATGAGCTGACACCACAGGCAAGCATCTGGAGGAGTCCCAGGGCTGGAACCACAGACAAGTGGCTGGAGGAGTCTGTTGGGACTCCTCCAGCCACTTGTCTATGGTATTAGCCCTGGGACTCCTCCAGCCACTTGTCTGTGGTACCAGCACTGGGACTCCTCCAGATACCATAGACAAGTGGCTGGAGGAGTCCCAACAGGTGGGTAGCTGAAAATGCAGGGCCACCCCACTTGAAGTGCTGTACTTCTCCCCACAGTAGCTGAGTCTTCTGTAGAAGATGCATGATATTCAGCTCTGGCCCAGCTGCGTGTGTAGCGGGAATGATGGTAGAAGACCACACACCAGGCTGAAGATCACATTCTAAGGGAAACCTTTCTTGCCTAGGCATGTTCAGGAGCCCAGGGGCTTGTGG
Organism: Aquarana catesbeiana; assembly: GCF_042186555.1. Taxonomy (NCBI): domain Eukaryota; kingdom Metazoa; phylum Chordata; class Amphibia; order Anura; family Ranidae; genus Aquarana; species Aquarana catesbeiana. Next base: position 619,321,593 of record NC_133328.1, on the reverse strand, counting down.
GAAGTGATTATGGGAAAAGGAGTTAAAGAAGCCTGTGCCTCGTTCTGAAGGAGGGGAATCAAGGGGCACTTCAATTAGGATTACCACCTCATCCCTCTAAAATCGAACACATGAATTTCACAGATTCTGAGGCTAATTTAACCACTTGCTTACTGGGCACTTAAACCCCCTTCCTGCCCAGACCAATTTTCAGCTTTCAGCGCTGACGCACTTTGAATGACAATTGTGCGGTCATAAAACACTGTACCCAAATGAAATTGTTAACACTTTTTTCACACAAATAGAGCTTTCTTTTGGTGGTATTTAATCACAGCTGGGATTTTTATTTTTTGTTAAACAAACAAAAAAATATGGAAAATTTTGAAAAAAAAAATCATGTTTCATAGTTTGTTATAAAATTTTGTAAACAGGTAATTTTTCTCCTTCATTGATATGCGCTGATGAGACAGCACTGGTGGGCACAGATAAGGCAGCACTGATGGGCACAGATAAGGCGGTACTGATGGGCACAGATAAGGTGACACTGATGGCCACCGATAAGATGGCACTGATGGGTCCTGATAGGTGGCACTGATAGGTGGCACTGATGGGCGGCACTGATGGGCACTGGTAGGAGACACTGATGGGCATTGATAGGTGGCACTGATGTGCAGCACTGTTGATGAGGCATTGATTGTGGGCACTAATAGGTGGCACTGTGGGCACTGATAGGTGGCACTGTGGGCACTGATAGGTGGCACTGTGGGCACTGATGGGTAGCGCTGGTGGGCACTGGTATGCGGCACTGTTGTCTGCTGCTAGGTGGCACTGGCAGGTTGCACAGGTGGGCACTGAGGAGCTAGCGGCAGCTCTCAGTGATCAGGACTAATGTCCCTCTCACAGCCGCCGGTGATCAGCCTGTTTTTTTTAGCCGATCACCGGCCGATTACCGGCACTGTTTACATCACATGATCAGCTGTCATTGGCTGACAGCTGATCACGTGGCAAGGGGTCGGGATCAACCCCTTACTCCGATCTGTGATCAGCCGAGTCTCATAGACTCGCTGATCACAGAGCGCGCTGCACGCGCCCCCCTGCAGGGGGCGTGCAGGCCGCTCGAGCACGGGAGGACGTCAATAGACGCACTCATTCGGCTATAGCGCGGATCTGAACTAGTTAATGCAAATCAGGCACCAAGTGAGTGTAATTATCACCTTAATCAGCCACAGAACCTGTGTAGTTAATATGTTTTCCGTTTTAAAGGGATGAGGTGACAACCCTAACTTCAATACAGATCTAGAAAAGTTTTACTCTCAAATACAATAATGTCCTCACGTCCATTGTCTTCTGTTATAATCAGTTTTTACGGTAAACGGTTGCAGAATGTTATGCAGACAGAACAAGCTCATCTGCATATTACCAGATGGTACCTTTATGTGTGCAATCACTCTGTCACTCTATAATGTATGTGTGCTTCCATATATGCACAAACATGCTCACAACTTGTCAGCCGTACCTGGGATTTGATGTTTCACTTTTCAGCCTTCGCCTAACTACAACCACATGTTTTACTGTAATGTGTGACAGCTCAAAAGCCTGAGCTGTCACATATTATAAAGCCAAAAAAATAAATAAAAAATACTTGTATATAACAAAGACAATTCTCACATGGTACATTTTACTGTTCCCCAAGCAAATCAAAGAAGCTTGCAATTATAACTTTAACCCTTTCCCCATCTCCTGCTGTCCCCCTGAGAGCTGTACTGGGACTCTCAACAGTTCAGATTCCCTGGCTGTTGGTTGATTAAGCCATTTAGAAGCAAGTTCAAAGGGAATAGTAGTTATCTCAAAGACAGCATTCCCAGCATATCCTGCTGGCTCCCTATCTCCTGCTGCGAGGAGCAGAGTCTATCCAATAACATGGTATCCATCAGTGGCGGGTGGTGCTCAAAATTTTTTTTTTTTGGGGGGGGGGGGGGGGGGCGCAAACAAATTAAAAAATACTGAAAAAAAACCCCATCAATTGCAGCCTCTGTGCCATCAAATGCCACCACTGTGCCCATCAAACGCACCCACTGTGCCCATCAAATGCTACAATTGTGCCATTGAATGCTGCCTCTCTGCCCATCGAATGCCGCCACTGTGACCCCCCCCCGCCTGCTCACCATCTGCCCAGCACTTACCCTGTCTCGGTGGGGCAGCAGGTGACGGCGGCGAGCTGTGTCATCCGAGTGGTGTCCTCCATGCGTCTCTTCCCGTCCTCTATTCCCATCCTCTCCTCCCGTCAGGCGTCCAATCACAGTGGTTCAGAGGCAGTTCAGTGTTAGGAAAGCAAATATTCATTCGCTTTTCTAACGCACCTGTGTGAACTGCGAGCTCCAGGCATGGCGCTCGCAGGTCACCTTTTTTGACACCTATTAGAACCTATGGCTCTAATCAGGTGCTTCAAAAACATATCCCGCCGCTGTAATTCAGGCGCCCGGCACACGAAAAGGGGCCGGGCGCCTGAATAGGGGTTGGCAGCGGCGGCCATGGATAGATTCATGCAATGCATGAATCTATCCATTGGTCATAGAGGGGGTGGCTGGAGAGAAGGGGCGGCGCCCGTGCGCCCTTATGGACGCACTGCCACTGGTACCCATGGTGTATGTATGTATATACATTGTGTGTATGTGTGTGTGTATATATATATATTATTATTATTATTATATTTATATTATTTATATATTTTATTTATTTTATTTATTTATTTATTTGAAAGAAGGAAAATTTTCATCAGCCGTATTGTATTTCACAATGGTGATACAAACTAATGCTAAGCCGGCACACATTTAATTATTATTGTCTGCATCTGCTTAGCACATCAAGCGTGTCTATTGTATGGCGTTTAATTTGGCACTATTCCCATTTTTACATCAAGGTAATAATATTAATACATATTGATGAAGCTGAAAAATGAGAAATGTAAGTCAATGGATCGGGCATATACAGAATATCTGTGTACAGTATAATATTTCTGTTTAGGGCATTGTAAAGATATAGTGCATTTCTATAAGTGCATTTTATAGTGCTGTAGGAATCAAGAAAGCCCAAGGATACAAGTTTTTTTTTTTTTTTCAAAATTTTTTTTTTCTTTTTTAGTTTATGTAATAAAAAATAAAAAAACCCAGTGGTGATCAAATATCACAAAAATATATTTTGTGAAATTTGTGTGAAATAAAATTATATACATTTTGTCTGGGTACAGTGTTGCATGATCAAGCAATTGCCAGTTAACCACTTCCATACTGCGCACTTTCCCCCCTTCCTGCCCAGGCCAATTTGCAGTTTTCAGCACTGTCACACTTTGAATGACAATTGTGCACAACACTGTACCCATATGACATTTTTAGCATTTTGTTCACACAAATAGACCTTTCTTTTGGTGGCATTTAAAGGGTTACTAAACCCTAGGTTTTTTTTTTACATTAAAATAACAAACATGTTATACTTACCTGCTCTTTGTAATGGTTTTGCACAGAGCAGCCTGGATCCTCCTCTTCTCGGGTCCCTCGCCGGAACTCCTGGCTCCTCCCTCTTGCTGGGTGCCCCCACAGCAAGCAGCTTGCTGTGGGGGCACCCAGGCAGGCACGCTCCCGACCCATGGCTCTGTGTGTCCATTCACACTTGGGCGTGGCTCAGCCCCATCCCCTCCATCTCCTGATTGGCTCACTGACTGTGATTGACAGCAGCAGGAGCCAATGGCTCTTGCTGCTGCCAAAAGCCAATCAGGAGTGCGAGTCACTGGAGAGGCAAGGCTGTCGTGGACATCGCTGGATCGAGAGGGGGCTCAGGTAAGCATTGGGGGGGGGGGGGGGGCTGCTGCACACAGAAGGGTTTTTTACCTTCATGCATAGAATGGGTGTGAGTCACTGGGTTTTTTAGTTTCTGTTATAAAATTTAGCAATAAGTAATTTTTCTTATTTACTGATGTGTGCTAATAAGGCTGCGCTGATGTGCACTGATGAGGCGGCACTAATGGGCACTGATGTGCAGTGATGAGGCAGCACTGATCACTGATGAGGCTACACTGATGTGCACTGATGAGGCGGCACTGATGGGCACTGATGAGGCGGCACTGATGGCACTGATGAGGTGGCACTGATGTGCACTGAGTAGGTGGCTGGCTGGCACCCTGCTGTGGGTGAATGGCTGGCTGGCACCCTGCTGTGGGTGGGTGGCTGGCACCCTGCTGTGGGTGGGTGGCTGGCTGGCACCCTGCTGTGGGTGGCTGGCTGGCACCCTGCTGTGGGTGGCTGGCTGGCTGGCTGGCACCCTGCTGTGGGTTGGTGGCTGTCTGGCACTCTGCTGTGGGTGGATGGCTGCTGGCTGGCTGGCGTGTCCTCTCTGGTCCAACCGCTCCGTGGCGTGCACTGTCCGGGGCAAAGGAAGGCAGTGGCCTTTGCCCTATCCTGGTAGAAGAAGGCAGGACTCAGTCAGACTGTCAGAACGTAACGGTAATATTGGTAAGTTTGTTACTTATAACGATTCTGTGAAAAGTGAATATCAGCCGCATCGATAATCGGTCGACCCCTACATTGTACATTCATTCACCCAAAAAAAGTGTCAAAAAGAAATAAAAAAACACACACAGTTTTTGACAATTCCTTTTTTAAAAATAAAAAAAAAACAATGTCCCTTTATGTAGATCCATTGTCAATCAGGACACCCGCTGCACCGCCAGACCCCAAAAAAAAAAACGCTCTGCCCCTAACGAAGGCTAACCGCTGAATGCCCGCTCCGCTGTTTGACCGTTCTTATATAGGTAAGGGGCAGGGCCACCTGAACACATCACCTGGTGGTGCAGCCCCTTGTGACTTCATTGACCCAGCATGCATCAGTCAGAGATTTTAATAGGGTTAGTAGTTCAGGTCACAACTTTTGCCATGTTTGCCCAGGAACCATCCGGCGTTGGCAGTGTGTTTTCCCATAGAGATAAGCGACTTATGAGCAATGTCATAAGTCACTTCTGGTTCTCGGGCCATGTAAACATGTTTTTTTTTTTTTTCCTAAAGCAAAAGATCAAAAAAAAATATTTTGCTTTTAAGGGTAGAGGCCTTTTACCCCAGATCTCTCCATAAAGAGGACCTGTCATGCTGTAATGTTATTGCAAGGGATGTTTACATTCCTTGCCATAGCAATAAAAGTGATTAAAAAAATGTTTAAAGCGCCTCCATCCCCGCATGCTTGCGCGCAGTAGTGAGCGCATACGTAGGTCACGCCCACATAGGTCAACAGTGTTTGCACCACACAAGTGAGGTATCGCCGCAAACGTCCGAGTGAGACCAATAACATACCTCCCAAAAATTTGAGATGGGAATGTAACAAATGTATGTGGGCATAGGACACGCCCCCGTCACACCCCCTTAAAGGAGAATTAACCAAAAAAAAAGGTTAATTAAATCCATGAGGACTTTTTTTTTTTTTACCTCTACTATTCCTTTATATTGGCTTTTAAAATGTACAAATGCAGAAATTTATAATTTGGATGAAAGGTTTAGCACTGGGAAACACCTTTTTGAAAGATAAAAAGTGCATTTTATATACAACTATATAGATCAGAGCAAAATGAGGGACAAGTGAGGAGGGAAGAGGGACAGAGGGACATTATTTCAAATCAGGGACAGTCCCTCCAAATCAGGGACAGTTGGGAGCTATGCAATAATTCTAGACCCCTCTCTGTAACTATAAACTGGTAACCTGCCTTTTTGCTCGTGTTCTTTGCCATCACATGTAGGGCAGCTGATTCATTTCTATGAAAACACGGGGAAAGAAGTCTTGACATGTTTGGTTACTATATACTTGATGCAAGTTCATCTTTTATATTTTAACAATATATTGGGTATTATATTGTGTTTGTGTGCACTAAAATTAAAGTGGATGTAAACCCAATGTCATCCTTTCTAAACTCCTGCCATAGGGGTTATCTATAAGGATATATATGCCTCCTGCATGTATCTTTACCTGTCAAATGTCTCCCCTCTGTCTGTTATGAGACCCAAAAAACTGCAGATTCTGTGGGCGGGTCTGTTGTCTGGAGCTCGGTGGGCGGAGTCGTGATGTCAGTAGACTCCCCGCCCACCTCTACACTCCCCTTGTCAATATGCATTTTCTCCTGTGTATTTCTTACACTGAACTTCTGCTATGATCTCTAACATCCAGTGAAAAGACAGGAAAGTAACCACATGACTTCAGCATGACAAATCATGGTGAGGTGTGGAACAGCCAATCCTTGCAGAGCTGCTGAAGAAAGGGGTGGGGGAGGGAATTAAAAAATAATGCATGTCTTAGGCTAGTGCACGAGAGATGTAAATCACCTGTCACTCACAGCAAGGGGGAGGATTTGACAAAGTTTTTCTCAGTTTGTCAAGTTTTATCTCACTGAACAATAAAAGAGGATTGCTCAGAGATGGATTAACTCTTTGTGGCAAGACTGGGCTCAAATGATAGGAAATCTTATACTGTAAATTATGACATATAAAAAAAAAAAAATTGGGGTTTACATCCACTTTAATTTTAGTATTTTTCCTGAAAATTTGAGTTTGATAAACAGTTGCACAAATATTGTTTGACTTAAAAATTTGAAACACCACCATTTTATTCCCCAGGGCCTCTGCTTTCAAAAACGATATAATGTTGGAGGTTCTAAGTAATTTTATAGCAAAAAAAAGCTGTTTTTAACACGTGTGTGAAAAATTGACCAGGACAGCAAGTGGTTAAGGCAATATAAAGCTCACTGACACGTTCCTCAATTCAGCAACGGAAATGTTGCGGTATTCTTGAAACATAGCGTAGCATAGACCCTGAATATTATTAAAACCAATAAACAATAATTAAAGTAATACAGTATGTTAATGAAGGGCTGACTAATCACAATGGGCCCTTCAGGGTTTCATGTAATTGCTCTTTCATTACCAACAATGGCAAATGAGACAGAGCTTTATTTGTTGATAAATCATTGTACTATGGAGGGATTAAAGGAAGGCAATTTTGTAGCACCCTAAAATTACACCGTACATAATCCCCGGATGAGGGATGAGGTTTCTTTTTACAACAGGTCAGATACAAAAAATTCCCAAAATTTTCCAAGGTGGATTCATTTTAAATTAATGATACTATTGGAGGGCAAAAATTGAATCAATGATATCATTTACAGTTGGCATACTTCACACAACATTATTATTAATTAACCTTTCATGGTCAGGAGCAATTTTTGCTTTCATTACCAGAATAAATATCAGAAGGATTTAGCAATTTTTTTTTTTTTTTAATCACGCTTTTATACTTTATTAAAAATTAAGAATGCTGTAGCATTTTGCCTCTCTGCATTTTGACAGTAAAGGGTCAGCCTGCCCAAATAATGCACAATAACTTGTAACGTACAGTGCATCCGGAAAGTATTCACATCGCTTCACTTTTTCCACATTTTGTTGTGTTACAGCCTTATTCCAAAATGAAATGAAATTAAAAATTCATTATTTTCCTCAAAAATTTACAAACAATACCCCATAATGACAACGTGAAGAAGTTTGTTTAAAATCTTTCCTAATTTATTAAAATGTTATTTTTAATACATTTGCAAAGATTTCAAACAAACTTTGCAAAAAATATCACATGTACATAATTATTCCCAGCCTTTGCCATGACACTCAAAATTGAACTCAGGTGCATCCTGGTTCCACTGATCATCCTTGAGATGTTTCTACAACTTGACTGGAGTCCACCTGTGGTAAAGTCAGTTGATTGGCCATAGTTACATAGTAGGTGAATTTGAAAAAAGACACACGTCCATCAAGTCCAACCTATGTGTGTGATTATATACCCTGTTTCCCCGAAAATAAGACCTAGCAGATTGTCAGTGATGGCTGCAATATAAGCCCCACCCCCAAATAAGCCCTAGTTAAAGTCTTTGTAGGTCTTATTTTCAGGGTAGGGCTTATTTTTGGGGAAACAGGGTAGGGCTTATTTGGGGGGTAGGGCTTATATTGCAGCCATCACCGACAATCACACTAGGTCTTATTTTCGGGGAAACAGGGTATCAGCATTACATTGCATATCCCTGTATGTTGCGGTCGTTCAAGTGCTTATCTAATGGTTTTTTGAAACTATCGATGCCCCCAGCTGAGACCACCGCCTGTGGAAGGGAATTCCTCATCCTTGCCGCTCTTACAATAAAGAACCCTCTACGTAGTGTAAGGTTAAACCTCTTTTCTTCTAATTTTATTGAGTGGCCATAAGTCTTGTTAAACCTTCCGCTAAAAGGTTTTATCCCTATTGTTGGGTCACCAGTACGGTATTTATAAATTTAAATTATATCCCCTCTCAAGCGTCTCTTCTCCAGAGAGAATAAGTTCAGTGCTCGCAACCTTTCCTCATAACTAATATCCTCCAGACCCTTTATTAGCTTTGTTGCCCTTCTTTGTACTCGCTCCATTTCCAGTACATCCTTCCTGAGGACTGGTGCCCAGAACTGGACAGTATACTCTAGGTGCGGCCGGACCAGAGTCTTGTAGAGCGGGAGAATTATCGTTTTATCTCTGGAGTTGATCCCCTTTTTAATGCCAATATTCTGTTTGCTTTATTAGCAGCAGCTTGGCCATTGCTGAGCCTATCATCTACTAGGACCCCCAAGTCTTTTTCCATCCTAGATTCCCCCAGAGGTTCTCCCCCCAGTCTATAGATTGCATTCATATTTTTGCCACCCAAATGCATTATTTTACATTTTTCTACATTAAACCTCATTTGCCATGTAGTCGCCCACCCCATTAATTTGTTCAGATCTTTTTGCAAGGTTTCCACATCCTGCGGAGAAGTTATTGCCCTGCTTAGCTTAGCATCGTCCTCAAATACAGAGATTAAACTGTTTACCCCATCCTCCAGGTCGTTTATGAACAAATTAAATAGGATTGGTCCCAGCACAGAACCCTGGGGGACCCCACTAACCCCCCCCCCGACCATTCCGAGTACTCCCCATTTATCACCACCCTCTGAACTCGCCCCTGTAGCCAATTTTCAATCCATGTATTCACCCTATGGTCCATGCCAATGGACCTTATTTTGTACAGTAAACGTTTATGGGGAACTGTGTCAAATGCTTTTGCAAAATCCAGATACACCACGTCTACGGGCCTTCCTTTATCTAGATGGCAACTCACCTCCTCATAGAAGGTTAATAGATTGGTTTGGCAAGAACGATTCTTCATGAATCCATGCTGATTACTGCTAATGATATCGTTCTTATTACTAAAATCTTGTATATAGTCCCTTATCATCCCCTCCAAGAGTTTACATACTATTGATGTAAGAGCCCTTTCACACTGGAGCGGTTTGCAGGTGCTATTGCGCTAATAATAGCGCCTGCAAACCGACCCGAAAGTGCCGCGGCTTTGTCTCCAGTGTGAATGCCCCGAGGGCTTTCACACTGGAGCGGTGCGCTAGCAGGACGGGAAAAAAAGTCCTGCTAGCAGCATCTTTGGAGCAGTGAAGGAGCGGAGTATACACGCTCCTTCACCGCTCCTGCCCATTGAAATCAATGGGACAGCACGGCTATACCGCCGGCAAAGCGCCTCTGCAGAGGCGCTTTGCGGTGGTATTTAACCCTTTCTCGGCCGCTAGCGGGGGGTAAAACCGCCCCACTAGCGGGCGAATACTGACAGTAAAGCGTCGCTTGCAATAGCGGCGCTTTACCGCCGACGCCGCCCCCGCCCCAGTGTGAAAGGGCCCTTAGGCTAACTGGTCTGTAATTCCCAGGGATGTATTTTGGGCCCTTTTTAAATATTAGTGCTACATTGGCTTTTCTCCAATCAGCTGGTACCATTCCAGTCAATAGAATTACTTACTTAATTAAAACTCAAGTCCAGCCAAAACATTTACTTTTGGATAGCAATGGGAAATGCATACACACGAGCGGACTTGCCAACGGGCTAAACTCCGTCAGCATTACTGACAGAAAGATTTAGAACATGTTCTATATCTGAGTCCGTCGGAAATTTGTACACACGGCCAGACTTCCCGACAGACTTTTTCTGTCGGGAAGTCTGGCCGTGTGTACGCGACAAAAGAGTAATGGTGGCCATACAGGTAATAATCTGATCGAACAATTCTTTTCAGAATCAGACAATATAATTAAATCTATTAATTATCAAAAATATATGTATTGTGCCATTAATCAATTTCGAGCAAAATCGCTTGATCTCATCAAAATTATTTTAATCAGTCTGGGCATAAAATACAATTGTATGACATCAAATATATTAATATGATTACTTAGCGTATGGCACAGCAGACAATCTTTTTAAGTTATTACAGTTATTTGAATTTTTACATTTATTTAAATGATTGTTCACTTTATTATTTGTGGGGGGAAGTGATTATATATATATATATATATATATATATATATATATATATATATATATATATATATATTTATAATTCTTTAATATGTTTTTTTAAAGACAAATTTGAAAACAATGTTTAGTAAACACAAACAGGAGTCAAACAAATTTTAGCAGTATTTTGTTTTTATTTGTATGTAACATATTAATGTGAAAAACATAAAATATGTATGTGTACATAGAAATATACCATATTTTGTTAAAAAAAAAAAAAAATTACAGTTGAAAATGCATATTGGCTTATTTGTACCAATATATTATATAGATACAGTTCTTTGTATTGTAGATTAAAGTACATTACACGTTACATAGGATCAGAATTAGTTGACTCTTTCTTAATATGCTATTCCAAACTTGTTTTCAATCAGTATTAAGTATATGGTCTTATTGTATTGAACGACTTTTATTATTTTATTGATGTTTGGTTGATCTTCCAGTCGTATTATTTTTCTGGACACTAAATTGATTGACAATACAATTTTGTATAACACTGCTCAGTGTGTGGCCAACATTGAGCTAGCTACAAACATGGCACCTTTTTGGCAATTTCAAAAACAAGCAATCTACCACTTACCAGTTTGGTAAACTACCTGAATTTGATAGATCGAAACGGGCTACAAAATGACAGCTTCAATACAGGTTATTAAAAAAAATTTGATCGAAACAAGAAAAAAAAACACAATTTAATGGAAAGCAATTTGATTTTTTTGGGTTTGATCAAGACAATTCAGGCTGGGTTCACATAAGTGCGAATTGGATGTGGCTTTCACCGCATCCAATTTGCATGACATGCGAGTGTGACCGGCTCTCAGTGGAGCCGGTTCACACATGTCCGGGACAGCCACGGTGCGGATTCTAAAAGGGTCCTGTGCATTTTTGGGTCCGGTTCAGGTGCGAATTCAGGCAAAAATTCAGACCTGAATCGCACCTTAACCGGTGAACGGAAACCCAGGCTGGAAACCACGGCTGCACATATGTGAAACCAACCTTAGTCTTATCTCCTTGTGTTCAATTGAACCCACTCATTTCTGTGTTTTATTGTCTGTAATTTCAATTTCAGCTCCAATGACAGTGGCTGAGATTGCTGGAAATTTGCTTTGTGTTTGGCACATTTTTATTTCCATTTCTGTCCCCATTGGGGAGATTTATCTTGATTTTTTTTTTAATCTCTGTGACACCAGGGCATGAAACAAGGGAAAATAGTAGGTAGGAAGACATAAACAAGCAATAAGTCCTTCATAAAGGTTCTAAGTCTTCTGTTTAATACTGAAAAGAGTTTGTTGCTCTTTGTATTACTGTTGGAGAAATTTCCTATCATAGACATTCTATTCTTGTCTATTGAATTCTATTCTATTGTTTTTTCTATTTTATTCTATCCTAATCTATTCTATTCGAGACGGTTATATTATTTCTATTTTATTCTATTCTTTTCTATTCTAATGAATGCTATTCAATATGTTGTTTTTTCTATTTTATCATATGCTATTCAATTCTTTTCTATTCTATTCTAATCTATTCTATTCAAATTTAAATTTACTCTATTCCAATTTCGGAACACGGTTATATTCTTGATATTTTATTGGTTTGTGTTTTATTCTTTCATTTTCTATTCTCTTCTATTATATTATATTCTTTTCTATTCTATTCCTTTATTTTCTATTCTGTTTTTTTCTATTCCTGTTTTCAAATTCTATTTCAAACTCAATTAGTATTCGATTAAAATTCACATTTCAGCCGAATTTCATTTTGTTATTTCAGATTAATTTAAATTCATTACTATTGTTATTCGGAAATTCGGATAATCCGTATTACTGAATAAGGGAAAATTAATCCGAATTTTGATTCGGAACTTAACAAACCACTCATGTCTATACCATCATTTCCTGTCCTGGTGACACCCAGTTATCTTAACAATAATGAGGGGAAACTTACCCAACAGGAACAAAGACAGAAGTAAGAACCAAACAGTTCTTACCTTTCCTCACTTCGTCTGAAGTTGGCCTTTGATGTTGGATGATATTGTTATTTATTATCTCAGGAGTCTAGTGCTATATATGCCATTATTTCCTTTAAAATTGCCTTTATTTTGTTTTTGTAAAGTTTATCTTTAATAAGATTAAAAAGATAAAAATATAATTGGATGCCATAGATATTTTTCTTTTCTCATCTTTTAACTTGCAATAATAATTAATTGGATTATGGATTTGTTTAATTTTTTTATACAGCCTTTGCCTTCTTTTGCAGTGTTACCATTTATTGGACCATTAATTAGACCACTAATTACCTTTGGTTCTTTGTGTTATTGTTGTGTGGATGATTAATTTATTTAGGCCATGTCAGTACTGAAGGCAGATCAAAGAAAAACAGCGCTAATGTCTCTGAAAATTCTATTTAGAAACCAAATATAATATTAAATAATCCTTTTATTGTTATTTTTGAGTCGTGAGAATAATCCTTTTAATCCATCCTCGTAACGAATACAAATCCTAAACATCTTTGTGTATAACAGAAGTGATGGACATCTTAACATAAAAGGTTGAAAAGGTTTAAAGATCTCCCATGAACAATATCCAAAGGGCAGTGGCCTCAAAACTCTTCAACATCCCTATACCTCTGGTCAGAGATACACTAACCTGAGGGAAGAGAGGGAGACGGACCTCCTATCACAATTTGGATTAGCAGCTAGGATGGGAAGTGTCATCATAATGGGCGATTTTATTTATCCAGACATAGACTGGGCAGAAGAAACCATGCATTCGTCCAGTTCCTAAATGTCTTGCATGACAATTTCATGGGTCAGGTAGTAAATGCACCAACTAGAAACAAAGTGTTACTAGACCTACTGATTACCAACAACACAGACCTGATCACGAATGTGGAAATAAGGGGCAATTTAGGAAACAGCGATCACAGGTCAATTTGCTTCAGTATAAATCACACAAGTAGGAAACATAAGGGGAATACAAAGACATTGAATTTTCAAAAGAGCCAATTTCCCCAAACTACGAACCTTGTTAGAAGATATAAATTGGGATAAAACCTTAGGAACAAAGAACACAGAGAAGAGATTGGTTTGCTTTAAGAGCATATTAAATAAGGGCATTAGCCAATGTATCCCATTGGGAAATAAATTTAAAAGAGCGAACAAAAGTCCTGGATGGCTTAACTCCAATGTAAAAATGCATATAAAAGCAAAGAAGAAGGCCTTCAAAAAATACATGGCTGAAGGATCATAATCAGCAGTCAGACTTTACAAAGATAGCAACAAGAAATGTAAGTGTGCAATTAGGGCGGATAAGATAGAACACGAAAGACACTTAGCGGAGGAGAGCAAAAAAAAAATCTCAAGAAATTCTTTAGGTATATAAAAAAAGGGAGGACAGACCATATTGGCCCCATAAAGAATGAGGAAGCAAATCTGGTTACAAAGAATGGGGAGATGGTAAAGGTATTACATTTATTCTTCTCCTCAGTCTCCTCTCCTCAGAAGCACCCTCATGGCTAACAGAGGACATAATTAGAAATAGACTTGGAAAACCTAACATTAATAAGTCACCGGGACCAGATGGCTTGCGCCCGAGAGTCCTTAGGGAACTCAGTCAAGTAATTGCCAGACCATTGTTCCTAATTTTTACTGACAGTCTACTGACTGGAATGGTACCAGCTGATTGGAGAAAAGCCAATGTAGCTCCAATATTTAAGGGACAAAATACATCCCTGGGAATTACAGACTAAGAGACTTAGGGGGTTATTTACTAAAGGAAAATCCACTTTGCACTGCAAGTGCACTTGAAAGTGCACTGAAAGTGCACTTGGAAGTAAAGTCACTGTAGATCTGAGGGGGACATGCAAGGAAAATACAAAACAGCATTTTTGCTTGCACATGATTGTATGATAAAATCAGCAGAGCTTCCACTCATTTCAGATCTACCCCTTAGATTTAGAGAGACTGCACTTCCAAGTGCACTTTCAGTGCACTTTCAAGTGTACTTGCAATGCAAAGTGGATTTACTTTTCGTAAATAACCCCCATAGCCTAACATCAATAGTATGCAAGCTCTTGGAGGGGATGATAACGGACTATATAAAAGATTTTAGTAATGAAAATGGTATCATTAGCAGTAATCAGCATGGATTCATGAAGAATCGTTCTTGCCAAACCAATCTATTAACTTTCTATGAGGAGGTGAGTTGCCATCTAGATAAAGAAAGGCCCGTAGACGTGGTGTATCTGGATTTTGCAAAAGCATTTGACACAGTTCCCCATAAACGTTTACTGTACAAAGTAAGGTCTGTTGACATGGACCATAGGGTGAGTACATGGACTGAAAACTGGCTACAAGGGCGAGTTCAGAGGGTGGTGATAAATTGCGAATACTCGGAATGCTCAGGGATGGAAAGTGGGGTCCCCCAGGGTTCTGTGCTGGGACCAATCCTATTTAATTTGTTCATAAACGATCTGAAGGATGGCGTAAACAGTTCAATCTCTGTATTTGGGGACGATATTAAGCTAAGCAGGGCAATAACTTCTCAGCAAGATGTGGAAATCTTGCAAAAAGATCTTAACAAATGAATGGGGTGGGCAACAACATGGCAAATGAGGTTTAATGTGGAAAAATGTAAAACAATGCATTTGGGTAGTAAAAATTTGAATGCAATCTACTCATGGGGGGAGAACCTCTGGGGGAATCTAGGATGGAAAAGGACCTGGGGGTTCTAGTAGATGATAGGCTCAGCAATGGCATGCAATGCCAAGCTGCTGCTAACAAAGCAAAAAGAATATTGGCATGCATTAAAAAAGGTATTAACTCAAGAGCTAATGCAATAATTCTCCCGCTCTACAAGACTGATCTGGCCTCACCTGGAGTATGCTGTCCAGTTCTGGGCACCAGTCCTCAGGAAGGACATGGAGCGAGTACAGAGGAGGGCAACAAAACTAATAAAGGGACTGGAGGATATTAACATTAGACTGCGTAGAGGGTTCTTTAGTGTAAGAGCGGCAAGGATGTGGAATTCACTTCCACAGGCGGTGGTCTCTGCGGGGAGCAATGATAGTTTCAAAAAACTATTAGATAAGTACCTGAATAACCACAACATATAGGGATATACAATGTAATACTGACATATAATCACACACATAGGTTGGACTTGATGGACTTGTGTCTTTTTTTTCAACCTCACCTACTATGTAACTATGTAACTTTATTGCCAATAGTATTGGAACGCCTGCCTTTACACTCACATGAACTTTAATGGCATCCCAGTCTTAGTCCGTAGGGTTCAATATTGAGGTGGCCCACCCTTTGCAGCTATAACAGCTTCAACTCTTCTGGGAAGGCTGTCCACAAGGTTTAGGAGTGTGTCTATGGGAATGTTTGACCATTCTTCCAGAAGCGCATTTGTGAGGTCAGGCACTGATGTTGGACGAGAAGACCTGGCTCACAGTCTCCGCTCTAATTCATCCCAAAGGTCATGAATTATCAGGTTGAGGTCAGGACTTTGTGCAGGCCAGTCAAGTTCTGCCAACCCAAACTTGCTCATCCACACTATATTGCCAAAAGTATTGGGCCACCCCTCCAAATCATATGGTGGAGGGGGGATTATGATGTGGGGTTGTTTTTCAGGGGTTGGGCTTGGCCCATTAGTTCCAGTGAAGGGAACTCGTAAGGCATCAGCATACCACGAAATTTTGGACAATTTTATGCTCCAAACTTTGTTGGAACAGTTTGGGGATGGCCCCTTCCTGTTCCAACATGACTGCACACCAGTGCACAAAGTAAGGTCCAGAAAGACATGGATGAGCGGGTTTGGGGTGGTGGAACTAGACTGACCTGCACAAAATCCTGTCCTCAACCCAAAAGAACCCCCTTGGGATGAACTAGAGCGGAGACTGCAAGCCAGGCCTTCTCAACCAACATCCGTGCCTGACCTCATAAATGCGCTTCTGGAAGAATGGTCAAACATTCCCATAGACACACTCCTAAACCTTTTGGAAAGTCTTCTCAGAAGAGTTGAAGCTGTTACAGCAGCAAAGGGTGGGCCAACTCAATATTGAACCCTACGGACTAAGACTGGGATGCCATTAAAGTTCATGTGCGTGTAAAGGCAGGCGTTCCAATACTATTGGCAATGTAGTGTATATCGACAAGTAACTACCTTGTACTAATGGATTCTTACCCCTTAAAAAATTATGATTTTGATTATAGTCATGACGGGGCTCATTAGAATTTTCTGCAGCAACGTTCTTCAGAGAAAAGGTGATGTGATATCCAGAAAGAGAGGGTGATTTAAGATTCTAGATTGTAAGCTCTAACGAGCAGGGCCCTCTGATCCCTCCTGTATTGATTTGTATTGTAGTTGTACTGTCTTCCCCGATGTTGTAAAGCGATGTGCAAACTGTTGGTGCTATATAAATCCTGTATAATAATAATAATAATCATAATAATAATAATAATGTAAGACAGGACGTAGGATACGGAGGAAGAAAGTAGCAATAGGACAAGGTTCAGTGAACTTCAAAGAAGTTTGAATGTCAAACCCAAACTTCATTTAAATTAAATGCCCCATCACTGGGGCAGTGACGTCATTGACCATATATGGTCATATCTACGTATGTTCAATACGTAATATGTTCAACAGCGGACAGATGACAAGCACATGCACAGGATGTGTCATGGCAGTGGTGTTCTCATTTTTATTTTTGCCCGGTCGACAGCTCAGCCAGGCTGCATGTTCAGATTAAGGGTCTGGTAGGGATTTTAAGGGGGTTCACGTTTTTTTTTTTTCTACGTGAGATCTCCGTTAAAATCTGTATCAAACACGAAGAGTCTGGTATCTCCTGGGGGACCTCGTGCATTTTTTTGTTGTTGTTTGTATGGGGTACCCCTTAAATTTCATATCATACTCAAAGGGCCTGGTATGGAAAAGGGGGGAAACTGCATGTTTTTTTTTTAAATGTATTAAACTATACCCACCCCTTTTCATGCATAGCTGGGGATTCCCGGCCGTGTAAGTGAATGGGGCAGGTGGCATCGCTAGTTGTTAAGTACTCAGCAGTGCCTGCACTTTGCAAAGGATTTTTCCCCAGAGCTTAATGAATGAAGTGAAGCTCCACTGGCTTCCATTATCCAATCATGTGTTAGCAAAAATGCTGCTTTTTTATTTTCCATCCATGTGATTGGGGTCTGTGCTGTGCTAATCTGCTAAAGGGCCACAATAGATTGCCTGTTAGCAGATACTTCAGCACTGACCCATAACGGTTTAGCACCCTGCATGATTGCACTAACAACCTTTTGAATCTGATCCTTCTCCCTATATGAGCCATACAGCAAGATTACAGCCTATTGGGCACCCCAGCTAGCCTACTGCTTTGGCCTGACGGGGCCCACTATGCCCCCTGTGGTGTTAATTGAGAGACAGCTTTATATCCTCATCTTTTCTTTTATTCTATCCATTTGTGGCTATGTACATCATTCCATACAGCATGAACATCTTCCTTCTGTCTACATAAGAGCATCCCTGAAGAAGATATATAATGCCACATTATTCGAAACGCGTTAGTTGCCTCTGTAGTTCTCTTTGTTAGATGAAGGTTATGTCCATACACTCATGCTGTGAAACTGCAAAGTTTTTAAACATTTTTTATTAGGCTCGGTTCACACTAGGGCGACTTGTCAGGTGACTTAGTCGCCTGACAATTCGCGCTCCATTCCGTGCAATGGAACCGCCTTAATTGAATTTGTCGCTCTGATTTCTATTCTTCTATTAATGCTTAGCTGCATTGGTTGCTATTACAAGAGAGCTGACCGTTTGCTCTAAACAAAGGTACTGGGGTGATCCTGGTACAACCACCTGAAGTCAAATGACGTACAGGTAAGTGATTTGGTGGCAAGTGGTTAAAGCTGAACTCCGGAATAGGAAAATACCATCTAAATACGTTCATCATGTGTATTTCTGTATTGCTTTGTGTGTTTCTTCCAGATCTGTAATCCAGTGTGAGACTTTTCCTTCCTGTAATAAAGACTGCTCACTGCTGCTCTCTCTCCTTGTGCAGGGTGACTAGTCTTGTCTCTGCCCCCTACTGTAGTTTTCTGCAGGCAAGCTGTAGTGGGTGGAACTTTCTAGGCCCCTCCCACATCTCTGCTCTCTGCACAGACTACATAGTGAACAGTGATGATGTCACTGCAACTTGTGCAAGTGTAGCACCCTCTTAAATAGGTGCTAGGTTAGATGAGTCTAGTTCTGGCTCACTGTATTCAATGGATCTGCATTTAATTGCTCTGGTATGTCCTGTGTTTCAGTGGCTGCAAAATTAACTGCTTTCCCCTGTGTGTCTGGAAATATTATGGAAGAGAGTGGACAGGGAGAGTCAAATCAGCAGCTGCATATTTATGCAGCCCTGGCCAATCCTTGGTAAGAGTTGCTCAGGTGGGGGCTGGGAGTGTGTATAAATACTATGAGACTTAGAGCAGAAGGGTGTCATGGATGTACGGCTCTTAGACCTGCAACAGGGCTCAGGCGCATCCCAGTCAACAGGCTTCCAGCACCGAACAGACGTGTGCCAATGCGCATGCGCCAATCGCAGGGATCGGGCACGCACGCACAGTAACGCGGCTTTGGCGCCCAGTGGCCTTTAAAAGGGGCTCCTACTGTTTAGTCCTTGCTGTCTGATCTGCAGCTTTTCCTGTGATGTGTTCCCGAATCTGCACCTGCTCTCATACTGACCCGGCTCTCTGACCTCGCTGCTGTCTCCAGTCCTGACCTTTGGCTTTCCTTGACCCTGCCCTGTTTACCTGTCTGCCTGATCTTCCGTTGCCAGAACCAGCCTGAACTCTGACCATCCCTTGCCTGCCGATTCTGCCTGAACTGATCCACTGTGTATGACCTGGCTTGTCGGACCTTGCTCCTGCCTGCCGTGCGCACTTGCGTGCGCTTGTTGCTTCCTGGCGCATCTGCATCCTGCTGACCTGCATCCAGCTTACCCGCATCCTGCTGACCTGCATCCAGCTGACCTGCATCCTCAGCACTCCAGCCGGTTCCAGCTTCTTCCAGTGGTCATCATCTCCAGTTCCAGAGAACTCAGCAGGCACTCTTACCTCACTGTGCTCCTACGGTCACTGTCCCAAACTCCAGTGACCCTGGAACCAGGACTGTACGAGAGGTCTCCCTCTGCATGTCAGGCTCACCTCCGAGGTACGTGTCAAAGGGTCTTATCCCTGAGGAGGAGATCAAGGCTTGTGGGGCTTTTTGCCCCCTAAGCAAGCCTGCCATGTGCAGTTAATTGAGGCTATCTGGAGGCCTATTCTACTTAAGGTTGCTGAAGATGACTGAGGGACTTTTCATTTGGGGATCTAGTCTGGCACCACTGGGAAAGTGCCTGGAAGATATTGAAAGGAGGAAACTAATTATCCAAGGACAGTAGTGAGTACAGACTGGTGTGGGAGATCCTTGAGACTGTGTGTTGCTGCTGCCATCCCTTTTGTGCTAGAGTCAGTGTTCTTTAAAGTGGACATTGCTTGTGGTATCCTGAAAGTGTAGCCCCATCCAAAAGGAGAAGCTCCACCTGTTCGCACCCCCCCCCCCCCCCACTGTCACATTTGAAACTTTTTGGAGGGGATCGGGAACCTCCCCCTTCTACCCACTGCCTTCTGGGGCACACATGTCCCAGAAAACGATGGGACCATTCACAAAGCACAGCACCTTAGTGAAGATGCCGGCGCTTGCACCCAAAGCAGATTGAAGGAACGGCTCAGGTGCCGACATCGCTGGATTCCAGGACAGGTAAATGTTCTTATATTAAAAGGCAGCAGCTACAGTATCTGAAGCTGCTGATTTTTAATTTTGTTGGGGGTAGACTGGAGCTCCTCTTGAAGAGCTCAGTCCATTATCTACTTGTACGAGGACTTTTGCTCATTACCACTGTGGCTAAATCTCTTGTAATAGAGTCAATTCTACCTAAAGGGAATGCACCATTATGGTGTTCCAGAAAAGCTCAGTTCAGCATTTTCTGCAACCAAGGACTCATGCTCACATTCCTAAACGGAAGATTAGTGTCCTCAAGTTTGTTGCTATTGGCTTATCCTACATTTACCCTCTACCTATCCATGTTCAAGTTTTCATTATAGCATCATAAAGCATCCCTCTAGACTGGTTAATGATTCTAAAGAATCCCTGGGCAGCAGCTTCAGGGGTAGCATTACACTTGGTAATATGTGGGTTTGCAAAGGCATTTGGGACACACAATGTGGATTCTATCTAATTTATTTAAATTAAAGTTTCTCTGTTCAGCATTCAGCTTTAAAACCCCAAAAACATTATATACTGTATTTTCTGACAGCAGAGACCCTGTGAAATAAAATGGTGGTACTGCAATTTATTTTTTTGGTCACATGATATTAGCACAATAGTTTATCAAGTGAAACATTATTTAAAAATGTACTAAAGTTAATTTTAAGGAACACAGATTCAATATATTACCCAGTTTTTTGGTAAAATATAAAAGCTGAGGTTGCACCAAGCAAATAAATACCCAATATGTCAAACCTTAAAACTGCGTGCACCTGCGAAACTGACAAATTTCAATGCTCTAAATTTTCCCGTAAGCAAGACTTGCTTAATTGTATTGCTAAATTAACTTGGATAGAGCATAGGGAGCTGTGGGATACTCCATTACATTGTCTTGAAAAAGTATTCATACCCCTTGAAATTTTCCACATTTTGTCATGTTACAACCAAAAATGTAAATGTATTTTATTGGGATTTTATGTGATAGACCAACACAAAGTGTCACATAATTGTGAAGTGGAAGGAAAATGATAAATGTTTTTCAAAACTTTTTACAAATAAATATGTGAAAAGTGTGGGGTACATTTGTATTCAGCCCCCCGGAGTCAATACTTTGTAGAACCACCTTTCACTGCAATTACAGCTGCAAGTCTTTTTGGGGATGTCTCTACCAGCTTTGCATATCTAGAGAGTGACATTTTTTGCCAATTCTTCTTTGCAAAATATCTCAAGCTCTGTCAGATTGAATGGAGAGCGTCTGTGAACAGCAATTTTCAAGTCCTGCCACAGATTCTCAATTGGATTTAGGTCTGGACTGTGACTGAGCCATTCTAACACATGGATATGCTTTGATCTAAACCATTCCATTGTAGCTCTGGCTGTATATTTAGGGTCGTTGTCCTGCTGGAAGGTGAACCTCTGCCCCAGTCTCAAGTCTTTTGCAGACTCTAACAGGTTTTCATCTAAGATTGTTCTGTATTTGGCTCCATCCATCTTCCCATCAACTCTGACCAGCTTCCCTGTCCCTGCTGAAGAAAAGCATCCCCACAAAATGATGCTGCCACCACCATGTTTCACGGTGGGGATGGTGTGTTCAGGGTGATGTGCAGTGTTAGTTTTCAGCCACACATAGCGTTTTGCTTTTAGGCCAATTTTAGTCTCATCCAGGGCTTTTTTTCTCAAACAATAGGTGCTGGAACTCAACCATAACCCCCCAAAACCCCTCCCCCCACACACACCCTCCAAATCACATCAAATAGTGGGTGTGATCATATTTCACAAACAGTAGAAGGGTCTTAAAGGGGCATTAAATATCAGGATTGCATTACATACAGAGTGCCGAGTTCATGGGGGTTACACACAGAGTGCAGAGCTGTCACTTGTAAACACAGAAACCAGACTTCTGTATTTACAAGTGATTGTGGTGAGCAGGCACCAAAGGGTCTGAGCCAGAGGTGGTGGAACTGAGTTCCACCAAGTTCCCCCTGAAAAAAAGCCCTGGTCTCATCTAACCAGAGCACCTTCATCCACATGCTTGCTGTGTCCCCCACATGGCTTCTCATAAATTGCAAACGGTACTTCCTGTGGCTTTTCTTCAACAATGGCTTTCTTCTTGCCACTCTTCCATAAAGTCCAGATTTGTGGAGAGCACGACTAATAGTTGTCCTGTGGACAGATTCTCCCACCTGAGCTGTGGATCTCTGCAGCTCCTCCAGAGTTACCATGGACCTCTTGGCTGCTCCTCTGATGAATGTTCTCCTTGCCCAGCCAGTTTAGGTGGACGGCCATGTCTTGGTAGGTTTGCAGTTGTGCCATACTCTTTCCATTTTCAGATGATGGATTGAACATTGCTCTGTGAGATGTTTAAAGCTTGGGATCTTTTTTTATAACCTAATCCTGCTTTAAACTTCTCCATAACTTTATGCCTGACCTGTCTGGTGTGTGCCTTGGCTTTCATGATGCTGTTTGTTCACTAAGGTTCTCTAAAAAATCTCTGAGGGCTTCACAGAACAACTGTATTAAATGCTGAGATTAAAATACACAAAGGTGGACTCTATTTACTAATTAGGAGACTTCTGAAGGCAATTGGCTCCACTAGATTTTAGTTAGGGGTATCAGAGTAAAGGGGGGTGAATACATATGCCCGCCACACTTTTCAGATATTTATTTGTAAAAAAAAAATTAAAAAACATTTATCATTTTCCTTCCACTTAATAATTATGTGCCACTTTGTGTTGGTCTATCACAGTGATGGCGAACCTTGGCACCCCAGCATTTCCCATGATGCTCATGCACTCTGCAGTGTAGTTGAGCATCATGGGAAATGTAGTTCCAAAACATCTGGGGTGCCAAGGTTCACCATCACTGGTTTATCACATAAAATCCCAATAAACTACATTTATGTTCTTGTTTGTAACTTGACAAAATGTGGAAAATTTCAAGGGGTATTAATATTTTTTTCCAGGCACTGTAATGAGAGGAGACTCTTCACTTCACCACTGCTTAGGACAGTCCCCTTTAGTAATAGCCCAGAAATTGGACAGCATCAGAATTATTCCAGGCCAGGCGAGCTCTAGTACTGACACAAAAGTGATGGCAGCAGCAACAGACAGTCACCAGGATCCGGCACTCACATATGTAGTCACAATGTACCTGGATACTTGGATGCCTCCTTCCAAAATCAAACTCTCCACACCAGATCCTCAATGAACTCCCTTGCTTAGCTTCAGAGATTCCCAGCAAGAGGCCCCCATCTTTAGCATAACTGGGCTTATGGATAAGCAAGTAATAAAAGGATATGTATTTTTTTTTAGATACAACCATAAGGGCTGTCACACTACATATCCATATATTTAAACATTGTTTTTACATAGGTTACATAGGCTATGTTTTCATGGCACTTGATAGTGGCAGTAACCATAGCAACTAGTGGCGGCTGCTGATTAAGATAGGAGCATTAATTAGGTCTTTATATGAATTTTATTCAGTGTTTGTAATGAGTATTAAGTAGATAAGGGAGTTCCAATACAGTGCCTTGAAAAAGTATTCATACCCCTTTGAAATTTTCCACATTTTGTCATGTTACAACCAAAAACGTAAATGTATTTTATTGAGATTTTATGCGATAGACCAACATAAAATGGCACATACTTGTTAAACGGAAGGAAAATTATAAATGGTTTTCAAAATGTTTTACAAATAAATATCTGAAAAGTGTGGCGTCCATTTTTATTCAGCCCCCCTGAGTTAATACTTTGTAGAACCAACTTTAGCTGCAATTAGAGCTGCAAGTCTTTTGGGGGATGTCTCTACCAGCTTTGCACATCTAGAGAGTGAAATGTTTGCCCATTCTTCTTTGCAAAGTAGCGCAAGCTCTGTCAGATTGGATGGAGAACGTCTGTGAACAGCGATTTTCAAGTCTTGCCACTGATTCTCAATTGGATTTAGGTTTGGACTTTGACTGGGCCATTCTAACACATGAATATGCTTTGATCTAAACCATTCCATTGTAGCTCTGGCTGTATGTTTAGGGTCGTTGTTCTGCTGGAAGGTGAACCTCCGCCCCAGTCTCTAGGTCTTTTGCAGACTCTAAAGCCGCGTACACACGAGTGGAATGTCCGACAGAAAAAGTCAGACGGAAGCTTTTCATCGTCTATTCCGATCATGTGTGTGCCTCATCTGACTTTTTTTTTTCGAAAATTCTGATGGACCTAGAATAGAAATAGAACATGTTCTAAATATTTCCGACGGAACCAATTCCTATCGGGAAAACCGCTCGTCTGTATGCTGTTCCGACGGACCAAAAACGACGCATGCTCTGAAGCAAGTACGAGATGGAAGCTATTGGCCACTGGCTATTGAACTTCCTTTTTCTAGTCCCGTCGTACGTGCTGTACGTCACCGCATTCTGGATGGCCGGACTTTGGTCGGACTTTGGGTTGACCGTGTGTAGGCAAGACCGCTTGAATGGAATTTCATCGGAGTTACCTTCGGAGTTTATTCTGACGGCAAAAACAGTCGTGTATACGCGGCATAACAGTTGTTCTTCTAAGATTACCCTGTATTTGGCTCAATCCATATTTCAATCAACTCTGACCAGCTTCCTTGTCCCTGCTGAAGAAAAGCCTCCCCACAACATACTGCTGCCACCACCATGTTTCACGGTGGGGATGGTGTGTTCAGGGTGATGTGCAGCGTTAGTTTCCCCCCACACATAGCGTTTTGCTTTCAGGACAAATAGTTCAATCTTGATCTCATCTGACCAGAGCACCTTCATCCACATGCTTGCTGTGTCCCCCACATGGCTTCTCATAAACTGCAAACGGTACTTCTTGTGGCTTTTCTTCAACAATTGCTTTCTTCTTGCCACTCTTCCATTAAGGCCAGATTTGTGGGGTGCGCGACTAATAGTTGTCTTGTGGACAGATTTTACCACCTGAGCTGTGGATCTCTGCATTTCCTCCAGAGTTACCATGGGCCTCTTGGCTGCTTCTCTGATTAATGCTCTCCTTGCCCGGCCTGTCAGTTTAGGTGGACGGCCATGTCTTGGTAGGTTTGCAGTTGTGCCATACTCTTTCCATTTTTGGATGATGGATTGAACAGTGCTCCATGAGATGTTCAAAGCTTGGGATATTTTTTTTATAACCTAACCCTGCTTTAAACTTCTACACAACTTTATCCCTGACTTGTCTGGTGTGTTCCTTGGCCTTCATGATGCTGTTTGTTCACTAAGGTTCTCTAACAAACCTCTGAGGGCTTCACAGAACAGATATATATATATATATATATATATATATATATTTAGTTAGGGGTATCAGAGTAAAGGGGGCTGAATATAAATGCACGCCACACTTTTCAGATATTTATTTGTAATACATTTTGAAAAACATTTATCATTTTCTTTTCACAATTATTTGCCACTTTGTGTTGGTCTATCACATAAAATCCCAATAAAATACGTTTATGTTTGGTTGTAACATGACAAAATGTGGAAAATCTCAAGGGGTATGAATACTTTTTTAAGGCACTGTATGGCCAATGGGTGGTTCTTTTTTATAAGGCATCTTAACAGTGCTTGTAATGAGTATTAGGAAGATAGGGGAGTTTCAAGATGGCCGATCCAGGTATACTGGGCAACGGTCCTTGTTGTGTGTATATATAAGCTGTATTGATGGCCCAAGGTTTCTAGCTCCTGATGACTTTCCTATGACGAAACACGTTGGGAGTTTTTTTCGGTTTTATGTCACTTCCTGCACCGGAAAATTGTGGCAGCCATCTTTAATACTGAAATTCAATGTTTTTCTAAGGCAAACACTATTTCACATTGTGTAAGTGCAATTATTTTATATTTTAAATTAATAAGTTTTACTTTTTACTATGTGGGCTCCCCTTTTCTCTTCCCTACTGCTGCACATAGATAATTTTTACCTGATCTAAGCTGGGACAACTGCCTAGACTGGAAAAGAGGGGAAAGCCGTTTGGAGTACATGGAAGTCATCATATCCAGGATATAACTACATTTGCTGGTTCTGACTCTCTTGTTGATGCAAGGGGTCAAAATCCTCTGGTGAGTGCAGAGTAAAGTCTGTGTAGCGGGTCTTCTGGAGAGAACACATTGTGGAGTACATTCTGTTCTTGTCTTTGTGTTTGGAGCACTGTGCTTGAGGAGTGGGACTGTCACCTAAACACACTGATTATATTGGTTCACAGCGAATGTGATCACATTTGGACCTTCTATTACTAATATGATTTATGATTGTACATGATATTAAAGTTTATATGTTGCTTCGAACCATAGAGCATAGGTAGAGCTGTTACCCTTAGGATAGGTGGGGATGGGAGATAGAGATGGTCAAGATCTAAAACAATATTGACATTTGGCAGTAACTCATGAAGAGATGATGTCCACCTTCCCATATAGAACCATTTAGAAATTTTAATTGTGCATGAAAAGTAACCTGAAAATGTAAGCCTTTGCCTTCCTGTGCCTAGGCACTCCTGGTCCTTGAGCCTCATAGCTGTATATCTACAGTACAGTGTGAGATGACCTAAGACATGATGATCTAAGACATTGCTTCCTCCGACTGCCAGTCTATTAGATATGGTGTGAGATTTACTGATGTCACTACTGTGATGCTACCAGTTTTCCTTGCTGGGGAATAAGCTGTACCTGAGGACCTGTAGTGCAAGGAACTCCCTGCTTCTGGTTCATTTATTCAGTGGATCTAAGTTTCCTCTACTTGTCCTACTGCTTTTTGATTATTAACCCACCAGTAGTTTGGGGGTCAGCTCTAATATAAGGAAGCAAAGTCATGCTTCTACCAAGATGACCCCCTCTACACAGAAAGTCTTAACAGGGACAAAAAATACTGGATGAGCCCTCTGCACACTGCTATACCCTTTCTAGCGAACTTTGCAATACAAAATAGGGATATTCAGTTCACATATATATTGCAATACATGTTTAAGCTGGCCAACTGCGTCAAAGTAATCCCTCTTTAGCCAGTCCTACTCTGCTCTGCCACTGCAAATGCTACTTTGGACTGGACACAATGCCAACATGGGGCAAACAGACAGTAAATGGGGAAGAGCTACAAGGTTTAGGTCTGGCCACTGATCCGCAATACAAAAAGAAAAGATCAGCTTTTTTTGAGACTACAGTCAATACTGATGACTAGTTCCCATCCCACTACTTGATTTTTTTAAGGGCACAGAACCCCTGTGAATACCCCCCACAGTAAGATGCTTATATGAGGTCATGACTAATGCAGGGCTTGATGGTATATGGAGCTTCATTTTACATCACTCTACCAAAATACGCTAAAAACCTTCATAAAAGGTGACAGTGCCCTTTATCACACACTACATTTCCTAGCTTCCCAAACCCCCTGCTTTATATCATACAGTTTTCTCTAAAACAACAGATGCACTTTAATCAGAAAATGTATGCATAAACCATAAGTTCTGACAGAGTCTGGAAAGAACAAAGCAAGCTGATAATACCCAGAAGAATTGCTATAATAAATTATAAAATGCCAGGTCCTCTTTGAATCCTAATCTTTGTCTATAATATTGACTTGTCCCTAGGACCAGACAAATCCGCATAAAGGTTGAAATATTGATTTTAGTGTTTCTTTTCCATTCTACATACCTTATTAACTTTTATAAACTTTTCATATCTTCTTTTCCTCACTTGATACTTGAATAGATGAAGCAGACCTCAGATACTGTCAAACAAGGGGAATAACATGTCGTACTGGTAATGGTATGACAGGTAATTGCTGTACTTTATTTATTTACTAATAAAAGTTTGATATAACAAGAGTCTTAAGAGCTGATAAAGCGAGGTATTGGGTTCTTTTTACAGGCATGTGAGCAAAGGGAGCAACGGTTGCTCCAGGAGGCATTACATGAACCACAGAATTCCAAAAACTGGCGATGGCTCCACTAAAGGAGTCAAGGGTCAGCCATGAAAATTGCAAGGGTCATGAGAAGAAAGAGTTCAAAAAGTAGGTTAAAGCACATATTGTGCTTTATTGTTGGTTGTTTTGTTGGTTAGCATTGTACACCCTCTAAGCAACAAATGAAAAGATCCAAATGATTCTCAAAGTATTGCTATTGAGGCAGTCGGCACTGCTTGGACACTAGAGGAGTCGTTTGTAGGCAGGTAGTGGTTAACACTGCCGAAGCCAAGAAGGTTGGAGTTAATTGTGTTTCCCGGGTCTTTCTTGGCAGGTTTTTCCTGGCTCTGACACCCCAGTCCTGTGTGCTATAAAAAGGGGGGAGGCCCAGACCCCAGGGTTTTTTCTTCTATCAGTTCAGTTTGGGTTGGTTCTGTTTGGTCAAACTCGCTCACTGCCGTTAGCAGGGTCTGGATTTCCAGTGCTAAGCCAAGGTTGAAGTTCTCACTGCCTAGGAGGACTACTGGGGCTTGCAGTCCTTCCTGAAGATACAAGATCATCCATGGACCCACTGAGAAAGCAGCTTTAAAAAGGGAAAGGCAAGCTAATTGCCAAGAGAAGCTGTGTAAAAGTTCCTGTGCCACAGGCTGAACCTACGAGCTTAGTGTCTTAATATCAGGCAGCACATTGGAAGCCATATCCTCTTTCTGGTAACCAGTGGTGGTCATGGGCCTGTCCTAGTGGAAGCGATTGAAGAAAGAACTGATCATTCCATTACAGGCAGAGAGACTGTTAAGGCCAGAGTGATAGTCCATGATTGCAGGATTACCTGGTACCCTCTGTTCTTACAACCATTTACAAGAAAATGTAATTGAAATGCTGTTGAACACAAGGTGTTGTTTATTGATTGGTGGTATTCTAATCTGTACATTAGTAGCGGTAGGGAAAAGATTCCAGACGAGTAGGGAAAGCTTAGAGCAGTGTTTCTCAATCTTTTTTCAGTCGAAGCACCCTTTAGAATTACAGACAATCTTAAGGCCCCCTTTAACTACTTAAGGACCGCCTGCTGCCCTTATACGTCGCTACTTTGATGTTAAATACCGTTGTTATTACCCCGGTATTTTTAAGAAGGGCCGGCGGTCTCCTTCCAGATAAAAGTGGTCTTAGCGGAGGATTTGTCGTGAGATCACTTTTATCGAGGGTGGGAAAGGGCCTCCTCCCGCCACGCTTCGGTCACCTCGGCCGCTTACCGGAGCCATCGTAGTGGTGGAGACGATCGCGTCCGCTTCCCTCACTGCCTGGATGCCGAGCGAGGGAAAGATGGCCCCCGCTCGGCTCCATAGCAATGCTCTTAACTACATGCCGACCGGGCCATAGCCGAAAGACGGCTACAGCGCGGTCGGCTTATTCTGGGTGGGCGTCCATGGATGTCCTCCCAGAATCCTGCTCTCACGCACCCCCTGGGGCGCGCACCCGAGAACATCCATGACCGCCGAGTCCAGAGGACCCGGCGCATCTCGGATCACGGTAAACGGCCGCTTATCGCGGCCGTTTACCATGTGATCACTCAAATGATGGAGCGATCACATGTAAACAAACCGGCATCATGTCATGACGCTGGTTCCTCCCTCCCCTCTGTGTACCGATCGGTACAGAGGGGGAGGAGAGGGGGAGGGATCAGATGGCAGCAGCGCTGTGGGCTGGATCTGTAGTGCCCACAGAGCTGCTCTGTGACAAATACAGTCACATCCATGGATCCATCCATCCATGCTCAGCCATCCCTCCATACTCTAATGCCCTGCAATACCCAGCACTACCCTGCAATACTCTGCACTACTCTGCAATACCCCGCAATACTCTGCAATACTCCGCACTACCCTGCACTACCCTGCAATACCCCGCAAAAATGTAATTTTCTAGCAAATAAATGATGATTTTTACATGTATGAGAGAAATGTCAGAATTGGCCTGGGCACTCCAGAACGCCTGAAGGTGCTCCACTGCATGTTGGGCCTCTGTATGTGGCCAGGCTATGTAAAAGTCTCACACATGTGGTATCGCCATACTCGGGAGTAATAGCAGAATGTGTTTTTGGGGTGTAATTTGTGGTATGCATATGCTGTGTGTGAGAAATAACCTGCTAATATGCCAATTTTGTGAAAAAAAAAAAAGAAAAAAAATCTTGATTTTGCAAAGAATTGTGGGAAAAAATGACAACTTCAAAAAACTCACCATGCCTCTTTGTAAATACCTTGGAATGTCTTCTTTCCAAAAAGGGGTCATTTGGGGGGTATTTCTACTTTTCTGGCATGTTAGGGTCTCAAGAATATAGATAGGCCGTCAATAATTCAGGTGTGATCAATTTTCAGATATTGGCACCATAGCTTTTGGACTCTATAACTTTTACAAAGACCAAATAATATACACCAATTTGTACTTATTTTTACCAAAGATATGTAGCAGTATAAATTGCGGCCAAAATTCACGAAGAAAAATTACTAATTTGCTAAATTTTATAACAGGAACAAAGAACATTTCTTTTTTCTTTTATAGCGCAAAAAATAAAAAACCCAATGGTGATTTAATACCACCAAAAGAAAGCTCTATTTGTGTGAAAAAAAGGACAACAATTGTCATTCAAAATGTGAGAGCACCGAAAGCTGAAAATTGGTCTGGTTAGGAAGGGGGTTTAAGTGCCCAGTTGTCAAGTGGTTAAAGGGGAAATATTATTATATTATTACATTATTGTATATTAATAATATTATTATAATATTATATTATTGCATTTTAGTGTAAATATGAGATCTGAGGTCTTTTTGACCCCAGATCTCATATTTAAGAGGTCCTGTCATGCTTTTTTTCTAGGGATGTTTAGATTCCTCATAATAGGAATAAAAGTGATATAAACATTTTTTTTAGTAAAATAAATAAGAAAAAATCAAAAACTTTTTTTAAAGTGCCCCGTCCCAGCGAGCTCGCATGCAGAAGCAAACGCACACGTAAGTCGCACCCGCATATGAAAACGGTGGTCAAACCACACATGTGAGGTATCGCCCCGATCGTTAGAGCGAAAGCAATAATTCTAGCACCAGACCTTCTCCGTAACTCTGAACGTGTAACCTGTAGAAATTTTTAAATGTCGCCTATGGAGATTTTTAAGGGAAAAAGTTGCTATTCCACGAGCGGGTGCAATTTTGAAGCATGACATGTTGGGTATCAATTTACTCGTTGTAACATTATCTTATACAATATTAAAAAAAAGATTGGGCTAACTTTATTTAACGTATTTTTTCCATAAAAAGTACGCTTTTAAGACCGCTGCGCAAATACGGTGTGACATAAAGTATTGCAAAGGCCGCCATTTTATTCTCTAGGGTGTTAAAAAAATATATAGGATGTTTGGGGGTTCTAAGTAATTTTCTAGCAAAAAAATGATTTAAACTTGTAAACATCAAGTCTGAAAAATAGGCCCGATCCTTAAGTGGTTAAAATTATGGACAGTCTTGAGGCACCAGATTCTAAAATGCAAATTCTATTCTTTTCTAATAGCTTTACATAATGCAGCATCATCCACAGAGGTAGGACACACAATGTTAGAGGTGATTTATTCTTCCAAAGCAAATACACTTTTGCACACTGGTACTGACTAGTATTCCAATGTTTCTCTTCTCCTTCAATTTCTCTCCATCAGTCAGCTAATGTCACCCCAGTGCTGAGGGAGATGGGCACAGGAGAGTCAAACAAGGATGTTGTGGAGGCAACAGACATCCTCCTTATTAACTGATGATGTCATTGGTTGTTAGGATGCTAGTGTCTAGAAAGTTGTAATGGTGCATAATGAAAACCTGTGGCTTTGTGTAACTAGATCTTTGTGTAGCTTGATCTACCTGCTGGCTTGTATACAATGTTTGATCATTTTTTAGTCATTTTGCCAAAGCACCCCTGACGAAGCCTCAAGGCACCCCAGAATTCCATGGGCACCCTGGTTAAAAACAGCAGGCTTAGAGCTCCACCACTCTACTTGAACACCTTCTCATTTGTTCTCGGACTGGCCAGGCCGCATTCCGGCCCTCCAGACAGATGCTGTGAGTTCAGCTGGAACCTGCTCTGCTACAGGCTGTTGGTATCTGTTCCCAGTTGGGCCTCCTTCTACATTGTATTCTTCAATACAAGTTTCATTATTTGCATCTGGACTCAGTGTGTGATATTGCCGCCACACCACGCTGCACCCACCCACATACTGTCTACAGCATACAGAGACATGATAATTGTGTGCTTCCACAGTTACACAGGTAACAGTTTGGTGAAGGTTCCCCCTTGCACAAAGCCAGTTCCATAAAGACATGGTTTGATGAGTTTGGTGGGAAGGAACTCAAATGGCCTGCACAGAGCCATGACCTCAACCCTACTGAACACCTTTGGGATGAATTGAAATACCGAGAACCGGGTCTTCTCTTCCAACATCATTACCTGACCCTAAATCTTTAGGCTGAATGGACACAAATGACCACAGGCAGGCTTCATAATCTTTTGGAAAGCCTTCTTAGATGAGTGGAAGCTGTCATAGTCACAAAGGGGAAGGGGGAAGACATTCCACATTGATCCCAATAGAATAGGATGTCAAACAAACTCATATTGGAATGATAATGTTCACAAATGTCTGTCTATATAGTGATTTTTTTTTTTTTAGTCACTTTTCGGAGCATAAAGTGTTTTTCAATTTGCTTTTGTAATGACCCGTACACGCGATTGGACTTTACAACAACAAAACCGTGAATTTTTGTTCGAAGGATGTTGGCTCCAACTTGTCTTGCATACACACGGTCACACAAATGTTGGTCAACAATTCTGAACGTAGTGTCGTACAAGACGTACGTGATATCTCCGTTACGAACGCTAGTTTTACAAGACCGAGCGCTTCCGGCTCGTACTTGATTCCGAGCATGCGTGAACTTTTGTGCGACGGACTTGTGTACACACGATCGGAAAGTCCGACGACAAAGTTTTGTTGGTGGAAAATTTGAGAACCTGCTAGCCAACATTTGTTGGCGGAAAGTCCGCCAACAAATGTTCGATGGAGCATACACACGGTCGGTCTTTCAGCCAACAAGCTCACATCCAACGTTTGTTGTCGGAAAATCCGATCATCTGTACGGGGCATTAGAGTTTTATATGACAAATCCTATGCTGGCAGTTTCCGCTGTTCTTCCTCTTTTGACAGACATTTGCAGAGAAGTGTAAGTACCAGAGGGATGGAATATGGGAGTTATAACAAGATACCCAAGAAAGGATATCTGACTGATTGGAAGAACTGGCATAGCATCACACTGCTTTCTGTTCTCAGCACGATTTTAGGGAAAAATCATGATACAACATACACGCCATCTGAGGCAGTAGA
This sequence comes from Aquarana catesbeiana, assembly GCF_042186555.1. Classification (NCBI taxonomy): domain Eukaryota; kingdom Metazoa; phylum Chordata; class Amphibia; order Anura; family Ranidae; genus Aquarana; species Aquarana catesbeiana. Next base: position 619,288,097 of record NC_133328.1, on the reverse strand, counting down.
TGAAAAGCTGGGGAAGCGCAGATGGAATTCTGTAGGAGGAGATGTATTGCTTAAATCTTTACTCTGTGTAATATCATAATACAATGCAAGGAGTGGCAAAAGCAGCTCTCCGTGAACTTTGTCAACTTTGAGCTATCATTGTTTTAATTTCAGAGCACTTTACTCCTAATGATTGGCATGAGCCATGAAACGTGCGTCGAGTATACATCGAACTGATGCCCAGACAAGTTTGGCTCACCATGAGCAATTGTTAATGCTCATTGAACTTTTATGAATGGATGAGTGTTTTTATGCAACTATATCGCTAACTATGTTGTATTTTATTTAGTATAATTATATATTCATACAAGTGTATCATAGTACATTGTGTCCTGTATCACAAATTGACACTCTTTACAACGTGATTTGTAATCAATAAATAATTTTATGAATTATATGAATAAGATATCTATTCAGTGACATGACTCATACAAAGTCCCATTCCTTTCTCTTTTCTGCTGTTTAATACATATTAGGGATGGAGGCTTGCCACTGCTACAAATAGGTTGTGTCAGGTCCAGGGACTGACCATTGAGCCACTTGGGCACTGCCCGAGGGCCCGAGGGCCCTGGGCCACTAGGGGGCCCCATCAGGGTTGCCAGCCTCAGTAAAAGCAGGGACAGTATGTATAAATCTGTGTTTTTTTTACATCTGTCTATGTATACTGTGTGTACATGTATGTGTATACTGTGTGATTGTATACTGTGTGTGTGTATACTGTGTGGCCCCATAATCTCTGATTGCCTGGGGGCCCCATAATCTCCTATTGCCCGGGGGCCCCATGAGTTATCAGTCCGCCCCTGGTCAGGTCGTACTAGCATATTGCCATATAGGGTAGAAGACACCCATTTTCCCAGTGACCTGCCACACCTTAACAAAAAATTAGATAACTACTCATCCATATTTGCATTCCCTTTTGTAATGAGCCACCTGTCTTTAAAACTTTTCAATCACTTTATATATCTATAGTCATACACCCTGGCTTTTATTGCTGGAATGTAGAGGTATTAGACACAGTATATAGGATGCAATATAGTGTACTTCCATTGGCCCTGGATGAGCCCCCTTGCCAGGGGGGGAGGGGGGGGAGTGATTGGATGGCTTTCTGACCCCGGGGCTGCGATGCATAGCAGTCTCCCCTTCCCCCACTACCCCCCTAAACAGGTTGGGGGCGGGGTTTTGCCTCCTATGCATTGGTATCATAATTGGATGCCCTGCTCAGTGCGTTACTACACCTGAGCATGGGGCAGACTCCCTCTTTCCACCTAGTTGGGGCTGGGACTTACAGGGCTCCGCAGCGGATTTGTATGCCGCTGACGGAGCCAGAGTTTGTCGCCATCTCCCACCTCATTGGCGGGATCTCATGATGTTGGTGGGGACCTGCACCTTTAAGCTGCTCGGGCTGGTCAGCTGACCATTTCACATGGGCCTTCCACACAAGCAGGACTCCAGACATGCCTATGGCCACAGAATCATATACAAGGTAATTGAGTTTCACTCATACCTACTACAACACTTTTTGGGTTCATTTTAGTTTCACATTCACAGTCCACCACTACATAGTGGTTTTGGTTTTATTTGTTGAGGGTACATGCATACACATTTTCTTTGGTTGTAGTTCCCCTAGTTAACACACTCCATATCACTGCAGACATCACCCCCATTCATCACTTCACTCACAGGTATAGGTTCTCCCCAATAATTAATACATGTATTTCACATGATTCCATACTCATATCCTTGCAGAGCAGTGTGGACTGTTAAGCCGCGTAGACACGATCGGATGTGTGATGACAGGCTGTTGACTGAAAATCCGACTGTGCGTATGCTCCATCGGAAATTTGTTGGCCAACTTTCCGTGGACAAATGTTGGATGGCAGGTTTATAAATTTTCCGTGGACAAATGTCTGTTGGTGGATTTTCTGAGCGTGTGTACACAAGTCGGTCGGACAAAAGTCCAAAGTACAAACACGCATGCTCGAAAGCAAGGACGAGCCAGAAGCGGCCAGTCTTGTAAACTAGCGTCCGTAATGGAGAATTAACATTCGTGACCCGGCAAATTATGAAATCTCCAAATGTAGCGCACAATTCTCTTCTTCTATAATGGGATAATAATGAAGCTGCTTTGCTGGTGATACTGATGGAGTTATTGCAAACTAATTTTCAAAGACTTTTTTTTTCTAGTGATATCAAGAATAATATTATTATGCTTTTTTTTTTTTTATTTGGGCAAGTTACCACAACACCATTATCCCGTAGTTTATAAGATCAAAGATACAACTATGTTGGTGTCCCTTGTTAATGTTACATTGTATTTTTTTAAATGTAACTGCCTACTCCCAAACTGTCCTTTGAAGTAAAACACATAGCCAAGTATTATTCTACACAATTTTTTTATTGTGCATTAAAAAAAGAAAACAAATAAAAACTCCCGTTACGTAACCCCGCCCTCTTCTGACATCACGGGAAATGCCACAGGGAAGTCCCCGTCAAGTCCCTGTGCATCAGAGGGGGCGGGGTCACCAGGTGGCCCCGCCCCCCGTTATTTAAGAACCGTCAGAAGAGGAGAAGCGTTGCACAGCGGGAGCCTCCCTCCATGCCATCATGGATGCCGAGCGGCCCGAAAAGAAGATGAAGACAAGAAGATGAAGAGAAGAAGATGAAGAGGAAAAGATGAAGAGAGAAGCGTCACACAGCGGGAGCCTCCCATCATGCCATAATGGATGCGGAGCGGCCCAAGGAGAAGAAGGGAAGAAGACGCCGACGCCGCAGAGGAAGATGCCGGACGAGAACACCGGAGGAAGAACCAGAAAAACCAGAAGAACCAGAAGAAGAAGAAGATGGAGGAAGAAACCGAAGGAAGATAGAAGATAGAAGAAAGAAGAAAGAAGATAGAAGAAAGAAGAAGCATTTAAATAAAGGAATTGTCAAAAACTGTCTCTTGTCATTTTTAACATTTTTGACAGCTTTTTTGGGAAATGGTAGGGGTACTTTTGTACCCCCTTAACATTTCACACAGGGGGGAGGGCCGGGATCTGGGGGTCCCCTTGTTAAAGGGGGCTTCCAGATTCCGATAAGCCCCACACCCGCAGACCCCCACAACCTCCGGGCAAGGGTTGTGGGGATGAGGCCCTTGTCCTCATCAACATGGGGACAAGGTGTTTTGGGGGGCTACCCCAAAGCACCCTCCCAATGTTGAGGGCATGTGGCCTGGTACGGTTCAGGAGGGGGGGGGGGGCGCTCGGATAAGGGTCTGCTATGGATTCCCCTGAAAATCCATACCAGACCTGGAGGGTCTGGTATGGATTTTGAGGGGGACCTCACGCCATTTTTTTTTTTAAATTTTGGCCGGGCTTCCCCTTAATATCCATACCAGACCTGAAGGGCCTGGTATGGAGTTTAGGGGGACCCCCACGTCATTTTTTTTTTTATTTTGGTTCGGGGTTCCCCTGTGGGGAATTCCAATGCCGTTTTTATCAATGAACTTTTATGTGTATTGTTGGACCGACAATTCATTAATAGCCGCAAGTAGTTTTAAATGACTTTTTTTCCTTTGAAATGCCATTTTGCTGTCAGACTGTTCTAAACAGGGGAAACATGCGCCCCTTTACAGGCATACTATAGACATCCCCCAGGTATGAAATTTAAAGGGATATTACACTTTTATTGTTTCACTTTAAGCATTATTAAAATCACTGCTCCTGAAAAAACGGCCGTTTTTAAAACTTTTTTTTGCATTGATCCATGTCCCCTGGGGCAGGGCCCAGGTCCCCAAACACTTTTTATGACAATACCATGAATATAAGGCTTTAAAATTAGCGCTTCTGATTTCTCCCATAGACTTTTAAAGGGTGTTCCGTGGCATTCGAATTTGCCACGAACACCCCAAATTGTTCGCTGTTCGGCGAACTGGCGAACAGCCAATGTTCGAGTCGAACATGAGTTTGACTGGAACTCGAAGCTCATCCCTAGTCACCAGTACGGTATTTGCATATTTGTATATTGAAATCATATCCCCTCTCAAGCGTCTTTTCTCCAGAGAGAATAAGTTCAGTGCTTGTAACCTTTCTTCATAACTAATATCCAGTTCTGGTGCCCAGAACTGGACAGCATACTCTAGGTGCAGTCAGACCAGAGTCTTGTAGAGCGGGAGTTGATCCCCTTTTTAATGCATGCCAATATTCTGTTTGCTTTGTTAGCAGCAGCTTGGCATTGCATGCCTTTGCTGAGCCTGTCATCTACTAGGACCCCCAGGTCCTTTTCCATCCTAGATTCCCCAGAGGTTATCCCCCAGTGTATAGATTGCATTCATATTTTTGCCACCCAATTGCATTATTTTACTATTTCATTCAAATAGTTTTACTCTTTGGGCTCATTCACAAAGGCAAGTGAGGGGGATTTATTGCAGCAGAAGTCTGCGCAAAAGTTAAATGGCTTGTTCCATTCAGAAGTCAGTGCCACCATCAAAAGCAACCATGCTTATTGCACGCAGTTGCTGCGCAGTGGGTCAGCATTTTGAGGGTTAAAACATATGTGGGGAAGAGGTATTATCTGATTACCCCCTGTTCAACCCCCCTCCGAAAAGCACTCCCACTTTGCAAAGGGGCGGCAGTATAGACACATGTGTGAACCAGCCCTTTATGTATATCTGTGATATCAAACTAATACTACAGAAATACCCTCTAGTATTTTCAATTAAAACTGTGGGTATACATAAAATAAATAAAACTACTCCCAGCTAATGCACAATATAATGCTTGTTTTACAAGGAATAATGTAATAGAGAGAACAACCTAATGTAATCTAGTGTCAGGTGGCTACTGATCAACTGTTCTTCTGCCCTCAAGAATAGGAATGTAGACGGGTACTATCACAACATCACGAACAATGTTAGAAAAGCAGTAGTCACTGGTCCTACATTGGAAAAAGTTGGAATCGCGCTGAAAACTGACATGCAAGTGAATATTCACCACTCAGCAATGAGTCCATAAATGCATATCATATAAATATACAAAGTGAATAAATGTAAACATATCAAAGTGACATGACACCAAATAAATGATGAAATAAAATGTAAACACGTAAGAATGCAAATGTAATGAATAAATGCACAAGAGTCCATATACATAAATAATTAAATCACCAATGTGATAAGAAAATAAAGAGTCCATAAAGGGCTGAATGGTCTCCGCTATAAATGGAAATAGTGCTCGATCCACCACCACAAGTAAACAATGGGTGCTTACCAATGACTCATGATCCCGACCTACGCGTTTCGTAATAGAGTTGCCCCTGGACAACGTAACCCTATTTTGAAACTCGTAGGGCGGAGCGACGCGCTTGCGTCACCTCTCATCGCTGTTGCAGTTACCAGCAGGACGGGTTTGTCTACGAGCTTACCGGCCAGTGCTCCGGACACTTTAGGCGCTTACCTTACTACCATCATGTGAGTGCAATTATTGATATTTTATTTTAATAAAGGTTAATGGTTGAACACTATTGGAGCTTTTATATTTTTTATGGTGCATTCATCCTAATGTGGGTTGATGTCCAAACGTGCCAGTTTGAGTGTTTATGCCACGATAACAACGCCCTGGTTGTGCCAGGATATCCTAAGGATTCTGGTTCATCGGCTTTCTCTGATCCTCTGTAGTGGGGCATCATGAGTCTCTGGTAAGCGGCCATTGTTTACTTGTGGTGGTGGATCGAGCACTATTTCCATTTATAGCCCTTTATGGACTATTTTCTTATCACATTGGTGATTTAATTATTTATGTATATGGACTCTTGTGCATTTATTCATTACATTTGCATTCTTACGTGTTTACATTTTATTACATCATTTATTTGGTGTTATGTCACTTTTATATGTTTACATTTATTCACTTTGTATATTTATATGATATGCATTTATGGACTCATTGCTGAGTGGTGAATATTCACTTGCATGTCAGTTTTCAGCGCGATTCCAACTTTTTCCAATTTATTATTTCTGTGTCTGTGTTACTCAGAGGAATTGCTGCTTCTCAACTTGCACAACTTTTTAGTTTTTGATATTTGTTGTGTGTTTCACCAGAGCGCAGTTTCTTTTTTCTTTTCTCTAGTCCTACATTGTACATTATCACATCAGTGAAGGTAATGTGACCAGTCAGAGATTGGCAAAAAGAAAGGCTTTAAGGGACTGGTCGTCATAACTGTACAGGTGAAGACAGTGGTATATTTTTGTTTTGTGGTGTCCTAGGCAAGACTAAAATTGCACGTGCCAGTGCAACGGCGACAAACAATGGACATTTTACTATCCATAGGCAATGCTTTAAAAACCTTTACAGGTTACCACTTTCAATTTACAGAGAAGGTCTAGTGCTAGAATTACTGCTCAGGATCTGATGTTTGCGAGGATACCTCACATGTGTGGAATGATCGCTGTTTGCAAGAGAGCGTGGGCATTTTTATTTTTTATTGATTAGTAACTTATTTCATCATTTTTTTTTTATAAATGTTGCTTTCATTTTTTTTTCATTACTTTTATTGCTGTCACAAGGAATGTAAACATCCTTGTGACAGAAATAAGCACATGACAGGTACTCTTTATGGAGAGATCCCAAATCCCTCCTCTGCACTTAAAAGCATTCAAAGCACCAAGATCAGATTTTTTGAATACTTTAGATTTTTAAAAACTGGTGCCGATTGTTTCCGAGTAAACCGGAAGTGATGTCATGTCATTTCCTTCTGGTTTACTGTTACAAACAGCCAATCAAAGTCGATCCCGGCTTTGCTTGGCTGTCTGGCCAGCCGACAGATGTGCTGGCTGGTCGCCCGGGTCTCCTGGTGAACTGGGAGAGCCGCGGAAGGGAGGGGGGGCGAATAAATGAAAACCTCAAAATACCGCCTTGAAACAAAAGCCCACTGTTTTTAAAGGGTAGCCTTGCAGCAAAATTAAATAAATACATTTAAAAAAAAACTAAAATAATAGTTCTATCAACAGAAAATAAAACATTATATACCCCCAAAATAGATAAAAACCTCAAAATATCAGCTCTAAGATAAAAACATTTTTTAAAGGGAAGACATGCAAAAAAAAAAAAAGTCTGTGTCTGCTGAGCTTAAATCAACCACAAAATAAAACAGATATAAAAGCCCTGAATAATAAGTATAATAATAAGTATAAAAACGGCAGCAACCACCAATCAAAAGTCAACTACAGTTTCCTAACTGACCCTATTCTATGCAGTTGGCAGCTTTCCTTCTGTTTCACCTACAACAGCTTCCAATTCATTGATACTTTGGCTGCTTTATGCCAACCTTTTTATAGTAATGTCCCGTACACATGGTTGGACTTTCCGACGGAAAATGTGCGATCAAGGCTTGTTGTCGGAAATTCCAACCGTGTTTGGGCTCCATCGGACTTTTTCCATCGGAATTTCCAACACACAAAGTTTGTGAGATGGCTCTAAAATTTTCCGACAACAAAATCCGTTTGCATAAATTCCAATCGCATGTAGACAATTCCAACGCGCAAAGTGCCACGCATTCTCAGAATCAAGCAGAAGAGCAGCACTGGCTATAGAACTTCATTTTTCTCGGCTCGTCGTACGTGTTCTACGTCACCGCGTTCTTGACGTTCGGAATTTCTGACCAACTTTGTGTGACCATGTGTATGCAAGACAAGTTTGAGCCAACATCCGTCGGAAAAAATCAGATGGATTTTGTTGTCGGAATGTGCGATCATGTGTACAGGGCATAAAGGGGATGAATTAAACAAAGCCTCTTTATTGCCCCTTCTAAGCATGCTGACCCTACTTCAAAGGCCAATATGGTTTAAAGAAAGTCTTCTGGACAAATATGCACATAGATTACCTGGAACTGCAAATCTTAAACCCACAGAATTTACCTCCAGCCCATCCCTACTGACCATAACACCTATATGAGCTTGTCGGACATGCTATTCAAAGTCCATGGACATTAATGTTGAGTTTCCCCCCCCCCACCCCGCAGATATAACAGCCTCAACCCTGAGACCCCTGTAAAAGGCTCTCAAGGTTTTGTCCATGGAAATTTGTGCCCATCCAACTTAAAGACCATTTGTGAGGTTAAGTATTTATTTTTGATAAAAAGGCTTGGTTCATCGTTGTTATTGCAATTCATTCCAAAGATGTTCAGTAGGGTTGAGGTCAGGGCTCTGTGAAGGCCACTCAAGTTCCTTCACACCAAACTCATGAAACCATGTCTTTATGGTATTAACCTTGTAGATAGGGGGACAGTCATGCTGAAACAGAAAAGGGTCTTCACCAAACTGTTGTCACAAGGTTAGAAGTGCACAATTGTCTAAAATTTCAGCCAGTGCACTAGGAATGTGCACGATGGAAAAATTAGTTTTGTTTTGTTTCGGATTAGTTAATTAAGTTAATAATTTTGTTTCATCACATTTATTATGGTTGAATGATTCGTGTTCGAAATTTGTTTCACCTATTCGGATGCGTTTTTATATTCACTAGTTTCAAATCCATTCAAAATTCTAATTTATTCTAAATTCAAATTTCTGAAGATGGCTATATTCGTTCTATTCTATTTTATTATATTTTAATTATATTCAAATCTATTCTCTTTTATTCTATTGTATTCAATTTTATTCAGTTTTATTCTATATTTGTTTACTCTATTCTAGCAGACTTAGTAGGAATCATCACCTTATTTCACTTTTATACCTTACTGTATTTATTGCAATATGTTTTCGAATTTGAAATCATTTTCAAATTCAAATTATTTTTCAAATTTGAATTCAGATAATTTGTTGTAATTTATTTTGGTTTCTTTGAAATTCATTACTATTGTGATTTTGAAATTTGGATACATCCAAACCTCTGAATAATGAACATGTTGCCAAATTTGGTTTCAAAACGATTCGCTCATGTCTACAGTGCACCCCTTCTTCAAAGCACTCCTAGTCTTGGGCTGGTCACGTAGGGCTCCTTTTCTTTCTTTAATCAAACCAAGCATTCTTTCTTGATTTCATTGTGCTTTTTGTAGAACCAAGCCTTGACCTCAGTAATGATGAACTTGACATCTGCTATCGATCTTTGAAGTCCAGGTTAATATTTTCTGGTGTTGTTTTAGAGTTAGAAACCTGTCCGGCATTTGTTGGTGTAGTACAGATGATCATGAAGATTCCTTGGGATATTTCAGTCCCTCTTAGATACCAATAAAAAACATCTGTAAATCTATATAATTAGTATAAAATAAAACCTGGTATGGTTTTTGGTCAGGTCTGGTATGGATTTTAAGGGGAACCCCGCGCCAAAATTAAAAAAAAAATGGCATGGGGTCCCCCCAAAAATCCATACCAGACCCTTATCCGAGCACGCAACCTGGCAGGCCGGAGGAAAAGAGGGGGGATGAGAGAGCGCCCCCCCTCCTGAACCGTACCAGGCCACATGCCCTCAACATTGGGAGTGTGCTTTGGGGTAGCCCCCAAAGCATCTTGTTCCCATGTTGATGGGGAGAAGGGACTCATCCCCACAACCCTTGCCCGGTGGTTGTGGGGGTCTGCAGGCAGGGGGCCTATCGGAATTTGGAAGCCCCCTTTAACAAGGGGACCCCCAGATCCCGCCCCCCCTGTGTGAATTGGTAATGGGGTACAAATGTACCCCTACCATTTCACAAAAAAAGAGTCAAAAAGGTTAAGAAACACAAGAGACGGTTTTTGACAAGTTCTTTATTAATTTCCTCTTCTTCCATCTTCTTTTTTCTGGTCTTCCTTCGGTGTTCTTCTTCTTCCTCCATCTTCTTCTTCATCTTCTTCTTCTCCATCTTCTTCTTCCTCCGCTCTTCTCGTCCCGCATCTTCCTCCGGCTTCTTTTCTGCTCCGTCCACACGATCCGCCTCAGTGGGAGTCTTCTGCCGTGTGGTGCCTCGGTTCTTCTGACACTTTTTATATAACGAAGGACGGGGCCACCCGGTGACCCCGCCCTCCTCTGACGCACAGAGACTTTACGGGGACTTCCCTGTGGCTTCCCCCGTGTTGTCAGAGGGGGCGGGGTCACCGGGTGGCCCTGCCCTCTGTTATATAAGAAGTGTCAGAAGAACCCAAGCGTCACATGGCAGAAGACTCCCACTGAGGCAGATCGTGCAGGCGGAGTGGAGAAGAAACCAGAGGAAGATGCGGGACGAGAAGAGCGGAGGAAGAAGAAAATGGAGAAGAAGAAGATTAAGAAGAAGAAGATGGAGGAAGAAGAAGAACACCAAAGGAAGATCAGAAGAAAGAAGATGGAAGAAGCAGAAATTAATAAAGGACTTGTCAAAAACCGTCTCTTGTGTTTTTTAACCTTTTTGACACTTTTTTTGTGAAATGGTAGGCCATTACCAATTCACACAGGGGGGCCGGGATCTGGGGGTCCCCTTGTTAAAGGGGGCTTCGAGATTCCGATAAGCCCCCCACCCACAGACCCCCACAACAACCGGGCAAGGGTTGTGGGGATGAGGCCCTTCTCCCCATCAACATGGGGACAAGGTGCTTTGGGGGCTACTCCAAAGCACCCTCCCAATGTTGAGGGCATGTGGCCTGGTACGGTTCAGGAGGGGGGCGCTCTTTGTCCCCCCCTCTTTTCCTGCTAGATTGCGTGCTTGGATAAGGGTCTGGTATGGATTTTTGGGGGGACCCCACGCCTTTTTTTTTTCAATTTTGGCACGGGGTTCCACTTAAAATCCAAACCAGACCTGAAGGGACTGGTATGGATTTTGAGGGGGGCCCTATGCCATTTTTTTAATTTTGGTGCGGGGTTTCCCTTAATATCCATACCAGACCTGAAGGGCCTGGTATGGAATTTAGGGGGACCCCCATGCATTTTTTTTTTTAAATTTTGGTTCAGGGTTCCCCTGTGGGAAAATTCCATGCCATTTTTATCAATGAACTTTTAAGTGTATTGCCGGCCCGACAATTCATTATAGCCGGCCCTAGCAATAGTAGTATTTTTTCATGACTTTTTTCATGACAGGCATACTACCGTTAGCAACAGCATAACAACGTTATTAAAAAGAATTCAGAGGTCATGTCATGTTCGGCAACTTTGCCGTATTTCTTTGTTCTGTGATTTATCCCTTAATAAAGAACACCTGATTGTTAAAAAAAAGAATTCAGAGACTTATTGTACTTTAAAAGTGTTGGTCTTACATAAAATGCACACATTTACTTGTATTTAGTTTTAAACATATTGTATGGCTCTCACGGAATTACATTTTAAAATATGTGGCGTTCATGGCTCTCTCAGCCAAAAAGGTTCCTGACCCCTGCTCTAGAAGATGTACAAGTTAATTATGTTCCTTGAAATAGGGTCTTCGTTTTAAGGTTTTGGGAGGTATGGTAAGCTTTAGTCATATATTATATTCCAAAAAACCTACTTTCAATGCTTCCAGCCTTTTCTACTATCCATAAACTTAGAGCTTTGAAAAAACACATCATTAGGATCTGCTGTGGCTGACAAAGCTTACCATTCCTATTACTGATTTGGAATGTAGGACATTGCATAAATTGTAGACAAAGCTTAATGATGTTGAATAATAAATACGAAGATGTGCAGAATTTTTTTTAATTTTTTTATTGCTGTCCTTTTGTTCTGCCACATTTTAGCTTGCAGAGAAACTAAAACAAAGTAGAGCAGTTAAACATGTTTCCACCCACCTATTGTGCACAATATCACTAGCCTTCCAAAGGACACATTGCCACCTTGCCTATGAGTAAGAGCCCATCAGTGAAGCTCCTACCGTATCTAAACCGAAAGCACAAAAGTTTTGTGATCACATAACGGATTCATGTGGTGGTATAGCCGATATGGTCTTAAGGGTATGTGCTAAGGTTTCCTTGGTGGAAATTGAAACCCTTTCATATGTGTTTTGATGTGCATAATCTGGTGTGCATAAACATGTACCATTTTGTATTGTTCTTTCTCTTCTTTAAAAAACTTTTTTTGGAGGAAAAAAAAAAAAAAAGTTAACACTGTAAAGTAAAACCGCATCACAGTTGACAGCTGACCACAGTGGACCACACATTGTGTCTTGAAACTGCCACTCTCAGCCCCCATTGGATGCCCATGTGACAGGGTGAAGATTGTCACATTGTAGCACAACGTACCTAAACAAGCACCTTCATGACAGAATAATCGTTATTTTAATGAAAGCCGCAGATTTAAAAATCACTTTAGAAAATTACTTTTGAAATGGCATTAACATGTCAAAGTTTTATATGATATTTTAGTAAACTGGGTTTAGATCTATTTTAAAATATACACTTTGAGTATACTGACCTTTTGCTGCCAAGAAGCAGAAAAATAATGAATGCCAATGCACTCTGCAGTTAATTGTGTAATTAATTTTAAATATAGTTTAATTATCCCTTCTTATCTTGTTTTTTTTTTCAGATTGTTGCTCTTTTTTTATTTAGGTATTTTGTTTTACCATTAGTGCACAAGCATTTTATTTTTTATATATATTTTTTTGCATTTGTTTTGCTACCTTTATCTCCCAGTGTTGCCATAACAAAAACATACACACAATTTTAAATATTACCCTTATTTCATTTGTAAGTCGCTTTTCTGTGTATTGTACCGGCAGTATATTTTTAGTATCGTAATAAATTGGACATATGGTAGAATAAAATGTGTAATTTCCTTTCTACAATAAAACAAGCTGTTATAAAGCTATTTTAGTTCCTTATTGGTAGCTTGTAAATGAAGTGTCAAAGGTTTGTAGGTTTATGCTAGTAAATGTAATTTTTTGTTTTCGGCCTTTACCCCATTTGCCTATTTTAATATTATTCATTTTTTTAATTTTAGATGTCTAGGCACTATAGAAAGACATTGCAGTCTGTCATTAGTCATGCCAAATTATCACCCAAAAATTGTCCTAAATTGTAATCCTAAATAATTTTATAATCTATATTAGGGCTTCTATATAGTGACTTCTTAAAGCAGACCTTCACCCTTTTTTAATCACTTCAATACTGGGCACTTTTATCCCTGTCCTACTCAGGACAATTTTCAGCTTTCAGCGCTATCACACTTTGGATGACAATTGTGCGGTCAGGCAACACTGTACTGTACCATCTGGAATTTTTATCATTTTGTTCACACAAATAGAGCTTTCTTTTTGAGGGTATGCAATTATTTTTTGCTAAATAAATAAAAAAAGACCTAAAATTTTGAAAAAAAAAACAAAACACATTTTTCTTTGTTTCTAATATCAAATTGTGCAAATAAATAATCTTCATGAATTTAGGCCAAAATGTATTCTGCTACATGTCAAATCAGTGTATATTATTTAGTCTGTAGGAAAGTTATAGAGTCTACAAACTATGGTATATATCTGAAAATTGATCAATCCTGATGTACTGATTGGTTGCGGCCCAAAAATATCAGGACAGTACAAATATCCCACCAAATGACCCCTTTTTGGAAAGTAGGCAGTCCAAGATGTTCAGTAAAAGGCAAATAGGAGTTTTTTGTCATACGTATTTAAAAAAAAAAAAAAATATATATATATATATATATATATATATATATATATATATATATATATATAAATATATATATATATATATATTTTATATATATATATATTGTCACTGTCACCAGTGCAGTAAAGCATCATCATATAACGGGTGTGGCGGTGATCAGGGGCACTGACTGGTTACAGTAGGAATTTCATTGCTATATACAAGCATTTTATTGAATGGAATCGATCAATTAAGTTTGTTTTGCTGTGATTAGCTGTGATTGGCCAGAGCAAATCACATGGTACAGATGGGTTGTGATTGGCCGTGTCTGTACCATGTGATCACACTGACAAATCACAGCTAGCAACACAGTTGTATACAATGGATGGATTGAAAGGAAGCCATCCATTGTTTACAACATTGTTTACAACTGTCATGTGCTCTGATTGGTTACAGTGGTCACATGGTACCGGCAGCGGGCCGGTACAGTGATCAGTCATTGGCTGTGTCCAGTGAATGCAGGTGGTGACAGATCGCGCCGATGCACGGCCTGGCGTATGGGCGCGATCTGGAAGGACATCATATGACGTCCACCCGGATCAACGAGTGGTTCCCACCGGCGTTATTTTACCATAGGCCAGGCTTGAAAGGAAGTTATACATTGTTTACAACGGTCATGTGACCTGGTGTGATTGGTTACAGTGGTCGCATGGTACCGGCATCGGACCGGTACAGTGATCAGTCATCAGGTGACAGATCATGCCATGTAATATCAATGCTTATATGTCTAATGTCTTCATAATAGGAAATATATGAAAGAGTGAAAGAACTAGCAACTATTAGAATATAGAAGAGAGTGCTGTAATATCAGAGAAATGTAGGGTTAACATGGAGAAGTCACAGATAAACGAATGACAACCATCCAAGCTGTTATTTAAGTTTGTCCTTTTTAAAAACACTTTTCTTTGAATGAAAACAAAAAGAGGAGCAATCACACCCTGAGTCACTATAAAGGAGAGGTGGAGACCAGCTCCTTCAACGTCCAGTTGAAGCTACGTAACGCAAATCTTGCGAAACGCGTCGACGTAAGCTACATGCAGGGACGCCGTGTCAGTGATCCCAGATGCACCTTTAGACAGTGAAGAAGCGGAGCAGCGGAGACCCTCCGTATACGGAGTGGTCGAATGAGCAGAGCTGTAAGCACGTCTAGCGGAAGCCGTTGCTGAACTGAAGTGCCGTGGAGCCACGAACAACTAACCGCCTGACTACCAGGATACCTGATCCACCAGGACCCGGCAAAGTATCCAGCGCAGCGGGACGTGCAATTGTCTGACTACGGAGATTCCACACTCTCTGACAGCTGTCCTACTATTCAAGCGCAGGTAACTGGGAAAAGCAAGGAGCCTGTCTCATCCCTGATACATCCGAGTCTACATAAGGAAGGAAGGCGGTAACGTAGTATTAATGATTGGCTTATCCACTTGAAAGCATTCCAGCCTAGTAATGTGAACGATATGTATAGAAAACCTTTAATGATTTGGGAGCCGTGACAAGCTGGGGATAATCAGAGGCACAAGGGACTGCCAATTCAGCGCTTCCACTATTACTGCTCACCCGCATGCATTTAGCCATTGCCTGACTAACCTGACTATAACTATGAACTGAATCTCTAGAAATACTTCGTACATCCAAGCTCTGATTTCACCAATATAAGTAAGGGACAGTAAATTGAATAACAAAATTTTGAATGATCGCTCTAATAACCTGAGGGATTCACACAGGTTTAGCCCCTATATGCTTTTCGCTGCATAATTAACTGTTTCATCAACCGCTCCCGGACACTTAGCACTATTTAAGACACTGTCTATCAAGCTAACTCAGGTCATCAGCATCCCCGGGGATCACCTTTGCGTAGCAAACCCCATAGCACACTACATAAGTAAATCTCCTTCATTACTCAATAACAGCATTGGCAATTAGCCACAGAGTTTGCTATGCAAAGGTGAACTACATAAGGCGCCTGCATTGTATGCTATTTGTTGGTTTGTTTAATGGTATGCATTGTCGGTCCCAGCGTTGTTATCTGTTACATTGATACATCACCTATTATGCAATACATGTGTAGTATCATTTTATGATAAGTTGTCAGTGATTCCAGGGTTGTTAACCCTAATGGAAAGTAACTAAATGTTTTTATATCAGTGAGTTTGATTTTCTAAACACTAATAAAATTTGATACATTTTTTACTTATTATATCTCAGACTGCCCTTTCTGACCATAAGTAGCCTTCTTTTTTATCCCCGGGATACCCAATCTGTGGATCTCCCAGGGATAACTCTTTTTATATGCATATGCTATAAGCTACGGCCAGAACCTCCAAGGTGGAGGAGTGACAGAGAGCTAAGTATAAATTCCATAATTAATAGAGTGTGAGCCACTACGTGGTCATTTTGCAGTTTTTGGTTGGACAGATCATGCCATTGCGCAGCCCCAGGGGTGTGATCCGAGAGGACATCATATGTTTTCCACCCGGATCAACGACAGGTTCCTGCCAAAGCCATCTTGCCATAGGCCAGGCAGGAACCGGTTAATGTTGCTCTCCTCTGCCTCCTTCCCCCTCCTTATAACAGAATTGCAGAAAAAAAAATTTTTTAGCTAAATGTTTTTTTCCTAATATTCAGGTGTATCCTTTTCACCTAGGCGAGGATGACGCACCCGGACCCTGCACATGCCCAGGAATCCATTGAAGTTTTTCTGCGCGCGGTCCTGTGAACTGCCTCCTGAGATTTCTACATCACTCTTCCCAGGAGGCCGTTTGCAGGACTTCATGCATGTGCAGAAACGGCGCGAGATGTCTACCAGTTTACTGGCAGCAGTCCACGGTGTGTTTGCGCATGTGCAAATGGTCTGGCGCAGGCGCAGACACACTGCAGGGCTCTGCCAGGTCCCTACATGTCTGGGCATGCTCCGGAAATTAATTTAAGATGGAGGTACTAAAGGGGAGGAGTGTACGGAGAACTTTCCCTACAAACAAGACCAACCTCGACTCATCATGGACTTATCAGTATTTTTTTTTTTTTTTTGGTATATAGGGACAATTTTTAATATATTTAAAAATGTTATTTTTAATAGTAAGGGTGGAGTTCCTCTTTAAGTTCTGCTCAATGGCTTGGTTCCCAGTTCTGCCCCATTTGATCTTATTCTACTTGTCAGATTTAGCACATTTCCTTTGACCAGATTTTACTTCTGTGCTTCCTGGGCAGTATTAATTATTCATAGATTTTAAAATGTTTACAAAGAACAAAATACAACTGACTTGGTGTTATTACCAACTAGGGATGAGTTAACATTTGAGCAAGCTTTATCTCACTGTAAACCAGTTTTGCATTTTTCTGAATTGATTATAAACTTGGCCTCTACCATGGTTATAATTTCTAATAAAAGTATAAAACACGTCAAAAAGAGCAACAAATTAAAAAAAAAAAATGCCTTACAATTTTAGGGTGTTTACTTTTACGTTTTTTTTTGGTTTTTTTTTACATTGTGTATGATCAGTATCAGTGATCAGTGAACAGTGATCCTGTTCATGCATGCTGTGATGGAAAAAAAAAAAACAAGAAACTCTTAAAATATCAACAAAATGTATTTTTTCTTTTTGGGTTTTTACACCTTTTTTCTAGTATTTCTCAAGTCGCTGTTTTTTTTTGTTTTCTTTTTGTTTTTTTTTTTACCTTAGTATTATCTAAAAAAAAAAAAAAAAAAAAAAAAAAAAACTGAAAAAATACACATAAAAATGTGAAAAAAATACTCATAACACATAGAAAACATGCTGATTAAAACACTTAATAGCCTTAAAATGAAAATGAAGATTTTAAACCCATAAAAGTGTCTTCCTTATTGACACCGCTTTCATTCATGCCAAAATTATTCTTTCCTAATAAATGTTTGATGTAGTCTTCGTGTTGCAGCAGTTCCTCTGTTGATCCAACCTTTAATCCTAATTTTGGGTAGCTGCCAGATACTTTAAAGTCTTCACATGAGCAAGAATTCCACTTGAAATAATCAGGAGCCTTCTCTTTTCCTATCTATTAACATATTTATTGTAAATGCAAGCTAACCCGTGAATAAAGGTACCACATCCAAAACATCAGTAAGAGAAGGAAAGACGTGTATCATGGCTGACTTTTAAGGCACCAAACACAGAATACAGTCATTAAGATTACACATTTTATTAATTATGTGTAAAGATTAAAATATTTATTATAAATGCATATGGCAGTATCAGTAAACTGTTTGATCAAAAGAATGAAGTGAGTAATATATGAGCTCTAGGCTGCTCCGTCCCTAAACAATACATTGCACAAAAGTATCTCCCATTGGACTTTGTTGAAGCCAACCACAATAATATACAAGAAATTCATAAAGAAATGTATACATGTTTTATTGTACAAATTGATAAAGTTTACAGGTTAAAAACTTTACATCAATGAAGATGCACAATACATTGGCACCAGGTGGAGGACCACCTGGGTCCTCCACCTGGTGCCTGGCTACCGACCCTTTCTGGCATGTAAAGTGGCTTTGGCCAATTACTCCACCCACCCACAATTTACTTATCTAATTGAAAACCCTTTATATATCATATGGTTGCGGCATGACTCTAGTGATCTGTACAGGACGTTTCACTCTCTGGGTCTTTCATATTGGTAAGCTGTGTCTTTCCTTGATTTTATAACAGGCCATAGGCTGTATGTTTTGATATCCTTATAACGACCATATTTGGTTAATATTACTATTCCTTACACATTTTTAATTTTTTGCTACTTTTTACCTACTTACTTACTTACCTTAGCCTGTTGCTGTGGACACCCCAAGCGGTGTTCCATGTTTAAGATCTATTTATTTTTTTTGTTCACATGCCGCAGCTGCAATTATACCACCTTTTTGCTTTCAGCAGGTGTAGCACCTGCTGACTGTGACCCGTTCAAGTGAATGACGGCACTCTACAAGTGCCCCGCAACTGTGTGCGGTGTGGAGTTCAAGGGGTTAAAGCAGGTGGTGTGGAGGCGATACAACGCCTCTTCGTCACCTCTAAAATGCTCTATGAAGAGTGATTTGTTTGCGGATCACTCTTCAGAAATCAAAGCATTTGTGAATGTGCCCCTACATATGCCACAGTGCTCCCCTCAAATCTTAGTCCTCCTTTACATCAGAGTCCACAGCATTCCCCCTTACACCAGAGTCAACAGTGTTACAGCTTATATCACAGTTCCCCCCTTACATCAGAGTCCCCAGATTTCCCCTTTACACTGGGAAACTTGATGTAAAGAATGCTGTGGACTCTGGTGTAATGGGGAACTTTCATATAAGTGGGTCTTTGGTCACTAGAGTCCCCAGCATTTCCTCTTATATCAGGGTTCCCAGAGTCCCCACTTTCATCAAAGTCCCCCTTTATATACACTGTAAGGGGGGCTCTGACACAAAGGGGATCTCTTCTGACTATGATGTAAGGGGGGCCTCTGATGTGAGGGGGTCTCTGGTTACCACAGAGTCCACTGAGATCCCACTTACATCAGAGTTCCCCTTTACCCCAGAGTCTGCAGAGTTCCCCTTTAAACCAGACAATAAGTATTTCTAGAAGGGAGTCTGGTCAGCCATAGCAGCCCCCTCACAACACAGATTATTTTACTTTGTATGACCAGCCCCCTTTCCCAGTATGTGTGTGTATTCCCTCCCCTCCATGGGACTACAAATCCCAGCATAGCAGGCCGGACTACCATTTCTCAGCTACTCCCTGGTGCCCCACATACAGTGTGACTTGCACTGCAGGAGAGGACACCCTCTCTCCCTGCTTGCTGTAGTGCCGCACACACACTGCCAGAGTCTGTGCCCCCCACTCTCTGCTTACCAGTGACATCTCTTGAGTCCCAAGTCCCGGCGGGTCTCCTTCACCTCACTTTTATCCATTGTCGGCACTCACTGCAGGGCGGAAGCCGGGAGGTGAGGCGCTCGGAGGCGGAGCAAGGAGGAGAAGGTTACATCCTCCTCCTCTGCCTGGGACGGTCCTGGCAACCAATGGTTTTCTCGGCGGCGGACAAAGGGCAGTGGTGTGCTGTGGAAGCCCCGTGGTGGCAGCGGGCAGGACTTGATGACAAAATCAGTGGGGTTAATCCAGCCCCGATGTTACATCTATAGATCCGGCTACAGCATCCCTGAAAGCAGGCAGCGGAGTGATATTCAGCTGTCAGGGATGCTGTAGCCGGAACTATAGAAGTAGCATCGGAAAATGCGGCCACTTGCCAGCTCACTCCGCGATCAGTGGCTGCACTCACAAGAGTTACACAGCCAACTAAATAATATTTCCACTCGCAGAGTAGCAGCGCTGCCATTGCTCATTACCAGATGCGCCGAAATAGAGATCCTGCACATTCTGCTGGCAAAAAAGTCCTGGGGTGTGTTAGATGTGCCTGGGCATTAGGGTGTGCCCAGGCAAAACCGGCACACCCCATGCGCACGCCTATGCTTGCCACAGATTCTTAATTGGATTTAGGTCTGGACTTTGATTGGGCCATTCTGACATATGAATATGCTTTGATCTAAACCATTCCATTGTAGCTCTGGCTGTATGTTTAGGGTCGTTGTCCTGCTGGAAGGTGAACCTCCGCCCCAGTCTCAAGTCTTTTGCAGACTCTTAACAGGTTTTCTTCTAAGATTGCCCTGTATTTGGCTCCATCCATCTTCCCATCAACTCCCACCAGCTTCCCTGTCCCTGCTGAAGAAAAGCATCCCCACAACATGATGCTGTCACCACCATGTTTCACGGTGGGGATGGTGTGTTCAGGGGGATGTGCATCGTTTGTTTTCCACCACACATAGCGTTTTGCTTTCATGCCAAAAAGTTGGCTCCCTTGAACTGCACATTTGAGATCTCCCAAGAGTGGCTCAATGATATTGATGTCAGGAGACTGAGGTGGCCACTCCAGAACCATCACTTTATTCTGCTGTAGCCAATGACAGGTCGACTTTGATCATTGTCATGTTGGAATGTCCAAATGCGTCCCATGTGCAGCTTCCTGGCTGATGAATGCAAATGTTCCTTCAGTATTTGATAACATACTGCATTCTTGTTGCCATCAATTTTGACCAAATTTCCTGTGCCTTTGTAGCTCACACATTCCCAAAACATCAGCGATCCTCCTCTGTGTTTCACAGTAGGAATGGTGGACCTTTCATCATAGGCCTTGTTGACTCCTGTCCAAATGTAGCGTTGTAGTCAAAAAGCTCAATTTTGGTCTCGTCGCTCCAAACGACTTTGTGCCAGAAGGTTTGAGGCTTGTCTCTGTGCTATTTGGCGTATTATAAGCAGGATACTTTGTGGCATTTGCATAGTAATAGCTTTCTTCTGGCGACTTGACCATGCAGCCCATCTTTCTTCTAATGCCTCCTTATTGTGCATTTTGAAACAGCCACACCACGTTTTCAGAGAGTCCTGTATTTCACCAGAAGTTATTTGTGGGTTTTTCTTTGCATCCCGAACAATTTTACTGACAGTTGTGGATGAAATTTGAGTTGGTCTACCTGACCGTGTTTGGTTTCAACAGAACCCCTCATTTTCCACTTCTTGATTAGAGTTTGAACACTGCTGATTGGCATTCTCAGTTCCTCGGATATCTTTTTAAATCCCTTTCCTGTTTTATACAGTTCAACTAACTTTTCCTTTGACATTTCTTTTGTTTTCCCCATGACTCAGAATCCAGAAACGTCAGTGCAGCACTGGTTGAAAGATGCAAGGGTCTGTCAGGAGTCCCGAAACTCATTGCTTGTAATTAGTGTGTGTGTATAAAAGGTCAAACAGATCACAGGTGAGGATGGTTACCTTTAATAGCCATTCAAACACCTTTGTGTCAACTTGTGTGCATGTTATCAGGCCAAAATCACCAGGGTATGTAAACCCTTTTTGATCAGGGTCATTTGGGTAGTTTCTGTTGTCATTATGATTTAAAAACAGTAAACACAGTTGATTGATAATAAATGTCTTCAGCCAAACACTAACCATGAGTGAAAGAAATGTTTTTGTGTTATCATTCATATGCTCTGAAAAATGGCCAAGAAATCATAAATTCTGCCAGGGTATGTAAACTTATGAGCACAACTGTATGTGCTATCTTCCCATGTCCATCTCTGTTTCTGAAACGTTATATTCTTCAGAGAATTCTTTAGTTCTTCTCTAGCTGTTATTTTCTTCTCCAAAACCTCACAACTCTCTGCTTCTTTATCTTTCCCCCGGGGTCTGCTTATCAACAAGTCTAAAATGTGCACTTCATCGTTCTATAACATCTACCATACCTCATTTGTATGGAACCTTTCTCTTTTATCCGTAACAAATTTCAGTGGACATTCTTTCTCTCAGCTCATGTTTATAAGAAACTAGTAAACTGGCTTTTGGTTCTCAATAAAGCCTTCTTAAAATTCCATAAACGTCTCCCATGACATTGGCTTTCAGTTTTTACTATTTCTTTAAGGTGGACTTGAATTCAAAAAGTAGAGGATAGCTTTCTTATACAGAACAACTAGAAATGTTTTTCTGTTTTGAAAAATCTACCTATTGCCTTGCATTGCTCCTAAAAAAAGCAGTGTACTTCCTGTGTGTAGGCACTCCTGTGTCTGGAGCACCGTATCTGTATATTGCAGTGTAAGACCATCTAAGACACTGAGGGTTATTTTCTAAAGCTGGAGAGTGCAAAATCTAGTACAACCCTACATAGAAACCATTCACCTTCCAGGTATTGTAAACTGTGGATGTGGCAACAAAAAAAAAAAACTTTCAAGGAAATGGCATAATGTGCTAGTATGCAGTGTTGGACTGGGACAAAAATTTGGCCCTGGACTTCATCATGACCGGTCCACTTTAATTTTGAGTGTCCCCAACATCAGAGAGTCCCAATCAGCAGCCCCCTTCACATCAGAGAGTCCCAATCAGCAGCCCCCTTCACATCAGAGTCCCCACCAGCAGCCCCCTTCACATCAGAGTCCCCATCAGCAGCCCCCTTCACATCAGAGTCCCCACCAGCAGCCCCCTTCACATCAGAGTCCCCACCAGCAGCCCCCTTCACATCAGAGTCCCCACCAGCAGCCCCCTTCACATCAGAGTCCCCATCAGCAGCCCCCTTCACATCAGAGTCCCCACCAGCAGCCCCCTTCACATCAGAGTCCCCATCAGCAGCCCCCTTCACATCAGAGTCCCCACCAGCAGCCCCCTTCACATCAGAGAGTCCCAATCAGCAGCCCCCTTCACATCAGTGTCCCCACCAGCAGCCCCCTTCACATCAGAGTCCCCATCAGCAGCCCCCTTCACATCAGAGTCCCCATCAGCAGCCCCCTTTACATCAGTGTGTCCCCATCAGAGAGTCCCCATCATCAGCCCCCTTCACATCAGTGTGTCCCCATCCAAAGCCCTTTCACATCAATGTGTCCCCATAAGAAGCCCCCTTCGCATCAGAGTCCCCATCAGCAGCCCCTTCACATCAGTGTCTCCATCAGCAGCCCCCTTACATCAGAGTGTCCCCATCAGCAGCCCCTTACATCAGAGTGTCCCCATCAGCAGCCCCCTTACATCAGTGTCCCCATCAGCATTTCCCTTACATCAGAGTGTCCCCATCAGCAGCCCCCTTCACATTCAAGTGTCCCCCCTCTCCTCCCTCTCCCATGTGTACTCACAGTTCTAAAGGCAGCATCTCGTTTCTCTTTCCAGTCATGTGATAAGTGACAGGTGATAAGGGGAGAGAGAAAGGAAAGTCTGTCTATCTCCCCCTGCAGGCTGGAGGGAGCAGAAAGCCTAATCCTCTCTCCAGCAAGTGTCGGCAGCTGCTCCTTGGTGACAGGAGTGAAATTGCGATCACTCACTGTCAGAGAGGAGCGGCTCCAGGACTGCACCTGACCGGCCCACTGAGCCATCGGCCCACCGGGAATCTCCCGGTAGTCCCAATGGCCAGTACATGCCTGCTAGTATGCATCGCATACTAGCACATTATGAAATATTCACCTTGCAACTAACCCCCCCCAGCACTGTAATGTCACCGATAAGAGGGCTGACATGTTGCCACAGTCTTTCTTCCAGATTTGCATGCCCTGGCTATGTGATTTGCTGGAGCCGCAATTACGTCACTCCCACACATGCGCGCGGGAACCCCCTGGTTCTGGTATGAAGTTCTGAAGTTCCGGCAAGGTATGCCAGACCTTCAGAATACGTGCGCCGGTGATGTCACTGGCTGCATGCAGGGTGAATATCTCCTAAATGGCTATTAGTCTCTCTAGATTTGATGTGAGATTCTGTGATTATACTATTGTGCTGCTTATTATTCTCTTTGCTGCTCTCCTTGCTGGAGAGGAAGATGTACCTGAGGACCTGCAGTGCAAGGATCTCCCTGCTTCTGCTTCATTCCTTTATTCATTGGATATTTGTTTTCTGAACCTTTCCAAGTAGTTCTTGATTATTTCTCTATTATTCATCAGATCAACAGTCATCAGGGTGCAACATTGACATGAGGAAGCTAAGCCCTGCTTCTACCAAGATGCCTCCAGAAAGAGTCACAGTTCAGAGCATGGCATGCTAAATCAGAATTAAGGAGGCTACAGGCAAAATACTGGTGAATAGTCACTTGACCTATGCTTGCCTTTTATAGGCACAACTTCTATAGTATAGATCAATTCTAATGATATCTTGTTGTATCTTATGTCATCAAATGTTTTTTATGCTGTCATTCAAGGATTTCAAATATTTTGGCTTTAGATGTATTTTAAAGGAGGAGTGCACTTGAAAACTAAGTGCATTTATTCTTTTTACCCATCCCATTCCCCCGACATAACTCAGCCTCCCCTCTACAAATGTGTACTTACCTCGATCATACAGCCAAGGTCAGGCTGTCTCTCCATTGTACAAACAAGTGGTTACTGCCCCCACCTGTAACTGGTCGCTGCAGCAAGGAGCATTGGAAAGGCAATACATATGAAAAAAACAAAAAAATTTCCAAGCTCAACTTACTGACCAGCCTGCGACCAACCGAACTGACCTGTCCAACAGTATGCGTTAAAAACAGGGGTTTAGTTGCACACATTTGCAAATACGTGTGTAAGCCACAGAGCTCTGGCAAGGCACCCCATTTTCTGTGTGCCTAAACTTTAATTTCCTGGGATCCCTGGGATCTTCTCAGTTGTCCATCTTCTTCCCATAGGACAGACAGCTCAGGACCATTCCTCTGCCACTGTGGTAGGCCCCAGACAGGCTTCTGGGCCCACCCACATGCTGCAGCGACGTGGGCCTCCCGGACGGAGGACCACGAGGTAGTACTCCTAACACATACCTGTCGGCCAGGAGAGCCAGCAGGTGGAGCGAAAACGAACCCTAAAACATGGCGTCTGCCCCATAAATACCCTCTCCCAGAATGCAACTCAGAGGACCACCTCCACCGATTTATCTCCGGGACAGAGGAGCACTCATACGCTTCAGCGTGTTGCCTTGCCAACACCGACCCATGGCCACAACGACACCCACAGGCACAGTGTGAAACTACATGCAACTCAGCCAAGCTGGAACAGAGGCAAATCTGACTATGTATAAAACAGATAACCCACTAAATTTACCTATAAGCAGTAGATTAAAAATCTACCAGTGCTACATGCACAGTGGTGGAACTGCGGCTGTTGGATCATGGAAAGTATGCATCTGTGGAGCGAGGAGGAGGTATTCAGCAGAAGGGGGGCATAAAGGATAAGTGCACTTCGTTTTAAAGGAGAAGTACAGCCAAAGCCTGTTTGGCTGTACTTCTCCTGTGGATCACAGCAGTGCAATTCGCTCTGCACTCCTGTGACCCGTTTTCAGCAGAGAACGGGCTGAAGTCCACTCTCTGGTGACCTCACAGAGTCGGTTCAGGGTCCGCGTCATCACGACCACGGAGTTAGGATCCGTCCAGATCCCTGGACTGACACCTGGCCTCTCAGCAAGCCACAGAGAACGTGAGCTGGCCGCTCCTGCCCCCTCCACAGCCCAGCGCTCCAGTGAGTGAGGAGGGAGCAGAGCAGAGAGCCAGTGACTGACAGTCTCCAGCTCTCTGCTCGGGGAGCTATGAGAACCGAGCGATCGGCGGTGTTTGATCGCTCGGTTCCCAGTGTTAGAGGCGCCAAGGGACAGATGTGCTATCGGACCGATGCTGCATCCACCTAGGTAAGTATGAATAAAAAACATTAAAAAAAAACATACTTCTCTTTTAAAGTGCACTTATCCTTTAATAATAAAAAAATTCCATACTTCTACTTGGACTAATATACTTGGTCACAATATATGTTGTCACGTTTTGATGCTGTGGTGTCCTATGAGTTCATAGGAGATTTCTACAATAAGGTAAGAGTGCTTCTTATCAGAGACATAGCTAGCGGAAAGCCTCCGCTGACAACATCATTAATTTGTACAGGTCATGCAGAGAGCTCACCTCTTGTTCTGTCATCTGGCTTCACATCCAAGTTGTTCTCCCTCCCCATCCTCCCTGGAATGTCTCAACAAAGTACTTGACATTTTCTCACTATGCACTTAGTTCCTCCTCACTGCATGACCAGGACCCGGCCAACACCAAGCAAATGTTACCCAAAGGCTCACAAGAGCGGAAGAACTCCAAAGTGCAATGAAGTCATCGCATAGCAAACAGTGCTGAAACCTTTCCATCTATAGATAGATAGGAGAGCATTTTAAGGAAAAAAACTTTTAGGAGTAAACTTTAAGGAAGAAAAACTTACATTAAAATGCCCATCAATGCAGTGTTATCGGTGTCCATCTGCAGCCTTGTCAGTGTCAGTGCAGCCATGCCCCAGTGTCCATTGTAGCCTTGTCAGTGCAGCCTTGTCAGTGCAGCCATGTCAGTGCAGCTTTGCCCCAGTGTAGCCTTGCCCCAGTACAGCTTTGCCCCAGTGCAGCCTTGCCCCAGTACAGCTTTGCCCCAGTGCAGCCTTGCCCCAGTACAGCTTTGCCCCAGTGCAGCTTTGCCCCAGTGCAGCCTTGCCCCAGTACAGCTTTGCCCCAGTACAGCTTTGCCCCAGTGCAGCCTTGTGTGATTGCCGTGATCGCCGTCGACATACACAGCCGTGTGTAAATTCAAATATGGCGCCGAGACTGCAGGGACTCGTCGGAGCCGAGATACACATACCCGAGTGGCCTCGGCTTTTCTCGGCGCCGCTCACAGTCATGCCCAGTCCCGCCCTATGATGGCAACCGCCACGATTGATCTGATCAGAACGAAATTGGCGGGGATCAGCCTATAACACGCACCCACGTTTTCCCCCTGATTTTAAGAGGAAAAAGTGCGTGTTATATGTCGATAAATTCGGTAAATATCTGCATTTGTATTCAGCCCCCTTACTCTGATACCCCTAACTAAATACCCCTAACTAAAATCAAGTGGAACCAATTGCCTTCAGAAGTCACCTAATTAGTAAATAGAGTCCACCTGTGTGTAATTTAATCTCAGTATAAATACAGCTGTTCTGTAAAGCCCTCAGAAGTTTGTTAGAAACCTTTAGTGAACAAACACCATCGTGAAGGCCAAGGAACACACCAGACAGGTCAGGGATAAAGTTGTAGAGAAGTATAAAGCAGGGTTAGGTTATGAAAAAAATACCCCAAGCCTTGAACATCTCATGGAGCTCTGTTCAATCCATCATCTGAAAATGGAAAGAGTATGGCACAACTGCAAACCTACCAAGACATGACCGTCCACCTAAACTGAGAGGCCGGGCAAGGAGAGCATTATAATTATAAAGAGGTAGTTAAAGAGACTAAGAAAGCGAGAATGGAGTTTATTAGTTAACTTTAAAACATTCTCAATTTCATAATTTTATTAAACAAACATATACAAAATTGAAAAAAAGATTTAAAAAAAAAAAACAGCACAAAGAACATAGTCTATGTGCTGTTTTTTTTTATGGCTTAGTCCCCTTCAAGCTTGTTATTATCATTGAAAGTACCCATCAGCAGTATTAACCTCTTGAATTCCTGACCTCTAAATAAAAACAAGGTAGGTTGAATTGGATCCTACAGGTATCCCTTGGTTGATCCAATTTAAATATAAATGTCCTATTTGATTACAATTATGTTTGCTCCTGCAGGTTTTGAATATAGGGGTTTATCCGCTCTATGGCATACTGATATTCTGCTGGACCATCTGATGGACCTGAGAGTCCTCTGAGTCCTACGTTTGGGGTGATAGTGCAATCATTGGATGACTTATGGGGCGTACACACGGTCGGACTTTTCGACCGGACTGGTCCGACGGACGCTGACGGACCAAATCCGGCGGACAATCCGACCGTGTGTGGTCTGCATCGGACTTCCGATGGACCGCTTCGGTCGGAAATCCGACGTACTTTAGATTTGAAGCCTGCTTCAAATCTTTATGTAGTAACTGCGCCGGACTCAGTTCCTAACGGAAAGCCCGTTCGTCTGTATGGCTGACGGACCAGATACGACGCAAGGGCAGGGTACTGCATCTCGCGCTCGCTGCAATAGGAAAAACACATTTTCCTATTGCGGCGAGCGCGGGGCATACCAGGCCCTTAGGTTTGGTATGGATTTTAAGGGGAACCCCCTACGCCGAAAAAACGGCGTGGGGTCCCGCCAAAACCCATACCAGACCCCGATCCGAGTACGCAGCCCGGCCGGTCAGGAAAGGGGGTGGGGACGAGCGAGTGCCCCCCCCTCCTGAACCGTAACAGGCCGCATGCCCTTAACATGGGGGGTGGGTGCTTTGGGGGAGGGGGGCGCCCTGTGGCCCCCACCACCCCAAAGCACCTTATCCCCATGTTGATGAGGACAAGAGCCTCTTCCCGACAACCCTGGCCATTGGTTGTCTGGGTCTGGGTTATCGGAATCCGGGAGCCCCCTTTAATAAGGGGGCCCCAGATCCCGGCCCCCCACCCTATGTGAATGAGTATGAGGTACATGGTACCCCAGCAATTCACCTGGGGGGGGGGGGGTGTCAATAAAAAAACACTACACAGGTTTTTAAAGTAATTTATTAGACAGCATCGGGAGTCTTCTTCTGACTCCGGGGGTCTTCTTCCGACTTCAGGGATCCCTCCGGCCTCTTCTCCCTGTGTTCCAGTTCTTCTGCCGACTCGTTCACTATCTTCTGCCGCTCTTTTGCTAGCGGTGGCCCGGACTTCTGCCTTCTTGTCTTCTGCCTTCTTGTCTTCTTCCCTCTTCTCTTCTACCGATGTTGACACGAAGCTCCCTCCAGCTGCAATGCTCTCTGAGTGCTCCGCTAGGGCTTATATAGGCGGTCCCCCTGCCCCCTTAAGATATCACAGTCCCTGGGCATGCTGGGACTGTGACGTTTTAAGGGGGCATGGTCAAAATCACCCGGTGACCACGCCCCCTTAAAACATCACAGTCCCAGCATGCTTATTGCGATTTTTTACCAAAAATATGTAGAAGAATACATATCGGCCTAAACTGAAAAAAAATGCTTTTTTATATATTTTTTGGGGATATTTATTATAGCAAAAAGTACAAAATAATGCGTTTTTTTTCAAAATTGACGCTATTTGTTTGTTTATAGCGCAAAAAAAAACGCAGAGGGGATCAAATACCACCAAAAGAAAGCTTTATTTGTGGGGGAAAAAGGACGCTAATTTTGTTTGGGAGCCACATCGCACGACCGCGCAATTGTCAGTTAAAGCGACGCAGTGCCGAATCGCAAAAAGTGCTCTGGTCTTTGGGCAGCCCAATGGTCTGGGGCTTAAATGGTTAAAATGTGTTTTTATTGTTATTTTAGTGATATTATATATAAAGTTCTTACAAGAGCTCCATAAGAAGCCATGTGTATGGCGAAACATGTAGAGGAAACAAACCTTTGTATTGCGACCGCATGATGTCTTTGTGCTGGTTTTTAAAAAATATATTTTTTCATTTTTATATATGTTTGTTTAATAAAATTATGAAATTGAGAATGTTTCAAAGTTAATTAATTTTGCACCTTTAAACTCCCATCTTTGCTTGCGCAGTCTCTTTAAATCTTTATATCATGGGGAGGTGGTGCTTGTATCAAGACCTCTCATCCCTGGTATAAAATGTTGTTCTTTATAAAGAGGTAGGTGGCGCTGCCAAAAGATTTAGTAATATATTGGCCATAGCAATCTTGAAAAAGTGCTAAAGACATGGCCGTCTACCTAAACTGACAGGCCGGGCAAGGAGAGCATTAATTAGAGAAGCAGCCAAGAGGTCCATGGTAACTCTGGAGGAGCTGCAGAGATCCACAGCTCAGGTGGAAGAATCTGTCCACAGGACAACTATTAGTCGTGTTCTCCACAAATCTGGCCTTTATGGAAGAGGGGCAAGAAGAAAGCCATTGTTGAAACAAAGCCATATGAAGTCCCAATTGCAGTTTGTGAGCTGCCATGTGGGGGACACAGCAAACATGTGGAAGAAGGTGCTCTGGTCAGATGAGACCAAAATTTAACTTGGTCTAAAAGCAAAACGCTATGTGTGGCGAAAAACTAACACTGCACATTACGCTGAACACACCATCCCCACCGTGAAACATGGTGGTGGCAGCATCATGTTGTGAGGATGCTTTTCTTCAGCAGGGACAGGGAAGCTGGTCAGAGTTGATGTGAAGATGGATGGAGCCAAATACAGGACAATCTTAGAAGAAAACGACCCTAAACATACAGCCAGAGCTACAATGGAATGGTTTGGACCAAAGCATATTCATGTGTTAGAATGGCCCAGTCAAAGTCCAGACCTAAGTCCAATTGAGAATCTGTGGCAAGACTTGAAAATTGCTCTTCACAGATGCTCTCCATCCAATCTGACAGAGCTTGAACTATTTTGCAAAGAAGAATGGGCAAAAATGTCACTCTCTAGATGTGCAAAGCTGGTAGAGACATCCCCAAAAAGACTTGCAGCTGTAATTGCAGTGAAAGATGGTTCTACAAAGTTTTGACTCCGGGGGGCTGAATACAAGTGTACACCACACTTTTCACATATTTATTTGTAAAAAATTCTGAAAATCATTCATCATTTTCCTTCCACTTGACAATTATGTGCCACTTTGTGTTGGTCTATCACATTAAATCTCAATAAAATACATTTGCGTTTTTTGGTTGTAACATGACAAAATGTGGAAAATTTCAAGGGATATGAATACTTTTTCAAGGCACTGTAATAGTCATAAATGTTGTAGATAGATATAATTTAAGATGATAGATTAGATAGCTATAGACAGAAGGATAGATAGATAGATAGATAGATAGATAGATAGATAGATAGATAGATAGATAGATAGATAGATAGATAGATAGATAGATAGATAGATAGATAGATAGATAGATTGTAGCAAAACAATTACTATTTTACTAGGGATTCATAAAGCAAATAGGAACAAGAATGACTTAAATGGGTAACTTTCAGTGTTAAACACTTACACTTAGTAAATATGCAAAAAGAGCATGCAAGGCAAAGAAACCATAAATAGGTCAAACAATAATAACCTTTGGGCCATGAAAGAACCTATGACCTCAGGTATGAAAGGGAAGAAAATGATTTTTCCGTATCAAGCTGCTCCCTTACAGGTCCTGATGCCACGGGCCCAAAAGTAATATAACAGTTTATGAGCTTTTGAGTAAGATTTCCCCTTAATGTACACAAATGTTATGTGCGGAGTCCTTTAAGTGGCAGAAGAAGAAGGTGAAGAATTCCTTGTGGTGCAGATACCTTGTGTCTTAAGCCAGCTCAACAAGGGCCCAGGGAAATTGCTGTGCAATAGCGACCAGCAATGAAGAATGACATTTGCACAGTGTTTACTTTGAAGGCTCTCATTTACAGTGATGGGACAAAGGTGTCTGCATGCAGTGTCTTTGTAGTGTGTACACAGGGTGGGCTTCCACCCGCTCACCAATCATAAAGATACCGAAGCTAAAAGAAATGGGATGTCCTGGAACAGGCTCTTAAAGGATCTGCAGATGACGGACGCCCGACTGGAAACCTGATGACCCAGGGATCCAATGATGCCTGTAAAGATGTGCCACAAGATGCCATGGGCGTCCTCACAGCCAATTGGAAGTCTGCGTTAGTTGACCCACGTCACCACACCGCTCAAGCCCTGATTCGTCACCCAGCAGGCAAGGGAAAGAGCTCCTGATCCTTCTTCTGGGCCCGTGATCCCCAGCCGCCTCGTGTTTTTCTCCCCGCCCCATGGATGCCTCTCTCCCCCTTTTCTGGGCTACAGACTCGCTCTTTCCTCCCCTTCCTCCCCTTGCTTGGCATGCTGGGGCTCTAGTCTGCCCCTCGGGCTCCACCATGGAGATGCCGGTCCTTGGGACTACATGTCCCATGGTCCTTCAGATTCAGAATTCAGATTCAAAATACTTTATTGATCCCTAAGGCCATTCCGGAACTGGCAGCGGCAGGCCAGGCTACAGGCCAGGCTACACAGAGCCTGGAATCTGTTGCTGTCAACTCTCAATATGAGATCCAAAGAGCTGTCACTATCAGTGAAGCAAGCCATCATTAGGCTGAAAAAACAAAACAAACCCATCAGAGAGATAGCAAAAACATTAGGTGTGGCCAAATCAACTGTTTGGAACATCCTTAAAAAGAAAGAACGCACCGGTGAGCTCAGCAACACCAAAAGACACGGAAGACCACGGAAAACAACTGTGGTGGATGAACAGATTCCAAATGCAAATAGCACACTTGAAATGAACTCTGGACCTTTTTTCTGATCCTTGTAAATGGGATAATGAGGGAATAAGACACACCTGGCCATGGAACAGCTGAGCAGCCAATTGTCCCATTACTTTTGGTCCCTTAAAAAGTGTGAGGCACATATACAAACTGTTGTAATTCCTACACCGTTCCCCTGATTTGGATGTAAATACAAATTAAAGCTGAAAGTCTGCAGTTAAAGCACATCTTGTTAGTTTCATTTCAAATCCATTGTGGTGGTGTATAGAGCCAAAAAGATTAGAATTGTGTCAATGTCCCAATATTTATGGACTTGACTGTACCTTGGGTTTGTGTGCTTTAGTCACCCTACCACTAATGCCCCCAATACTACCCTCTGGAATATGTTCCACACTGACTATCTCTACCTTTGGGCCCTCCCCCATCGCCTAGTTTACAAACCCCTCTAACTTTTTGGCCATCCTTACTCCCAGCTGATCTGCACCCTCCTTATTTAGTTTCAGTCCATCGCTTCTATAGTCCTGGTGATCGACTGAGAAGTCAGCCCAGTCCTCCAGGAACCCAAAACCCCTTCTTACTACATGAGCTCCTCAGCCACTTGTTTACTTGCCTACTCTCCCTCTGCCTTTCTGGTGTGGCTTGAGGTACCTTGGAGGTCCTTTTCCTCAATTTAGCTCCCAAGTCCCTAAAATCATTTTTTAGAAAACTCCATCTGCCTCTGACTTTGTCATTGGTGCAAACGTGCACCATGACAGCCGGGTCTTCCCCAGCCCCTCCCAGTAATCTGTCCACCAGATCTCTGATGTGCCAAACCCGAGCGCCCGGTAGACAACATACAGTTTGGTGCTTCAGGTCTTGGTTACAGATTGCCCTCTCTGTCCTTCTAAGAATTGAGTCCCCTACCATCAGAATCTGTCTTTCCTTTCCCTTCGCTTCCCCCCCCCACTCTCACTGGAGGAGTTCTTCCCCCGGCAGCTAGGAGAGTCCCTCAGCTCCAGCAGTGTTGGTCCCTGACTGGTTTCACCAATGTCACTCAATGGAGTGTACTTATTGGGATGCTCCACCCCTGGATCGGCTTCCCTGGCACTTCCCCCTCTACCCTTTCTGACTGTCACCCATCTACTCTTTCCTAGTGCCTGCACCTCTTTGTCTCCACCCCCTCTGTGCTGGCCCCTGCCGGCACCTGCCGTGTACGTTCCCGGCTCTCCTTTAGTATGGAGGGTCTTCTCAGTGCTGACAGTTGCTTCCCCAGATTCAGAACCTGGGCTTCCAGGGAAACAATGTGCTTACATTTTGCACAGCAGTATTCGCCCTTGATCGGATAATCAAAGAACGCATACATACCGCAAGATGTACACCAAGTAGCATCTCCACACCCACTGGGCATCATATCTACTATTTTAATGGGGATAGGGGATTACACCCTATCCAAATTACCTAAAAACTAGCTTCCTGACACTAATACTCAACAAGACAATACACAGGTACTCAACAAGACAATACACAGGTACTCGTAGACCAACGTGCACTCGCTGACCAACATGCAACATTTCATACTTACCTGCTCTGTGTAATGGTTTTGCACAGAGCAGCCCCGATCCTCCTCTTCTCGGGTCTCCCACGGGCAAGCAGCTTGCAATGAGGGCACCCAAGCAGGAGCGCTCCCGAGCCGCTGCTCTATGTGTCAGTTCAGACACAGTGCCGTGACTCAGCCCCACCCCCTCTCTCTCCTTACTGTTTCACTGGCTGTGATTAACAGCAACAGGGGCCAATGTAGGAGTGATATGCTGCAGCATATTAACACCCTACAACCTATAACACCCTACACGTTTTGTCATAATGTATGTAATCAGAATTTATGATGAAACGTGTAGGGCGGAGCTAGGACACCATTTTAGAAATTGGCAATCGGAACTATTCTTTGCTGATACATTGTACATGGCTGAATGCTGCTTTTGTAAGTGTAAAATCTTTTTTCAAATTATTCTGTATCCAAACGAGACTTCACTATGGTTGGATTTTTTCATTATATCCACATAATTGTGATGGCAGAGACCAAAGGAGACTGGAGATGGCTATTCCTATTGCAGTGGGCAGGAGTGTTTTAAGGGCCTACCTACTCCCATAAGACCAGTGGGAGGGCTGATGCTCAGGTGTATCCACTAAGGCCTATATTGACCACCTTAACCAGGGTCATAAACTTCTGTAAGCCTCCCATTTTTGTCACATAGGGCGGTGTGATCTCTTCTCTGGCAATTTGGATATATCCTGTACACCCCCTCTGCTGGTGGCATTTCAGCACACATTTCAGAAAGACTGAAATGTGGAGTGGGAGAGATTGGGGGGGCAAAAAAAAACGCATGACAGAGACGCGTGTTGGGGGGGGCTAAGCAGGTAAGCTGTATGGGGCCCCATGATTTCTAACAGCGGCCCTGTGCTCACGCACACTTGGGTAATGCAGCAGGACAATGCCCCGAAACACACCAGCCAGTCCACCTCTGCATGGCTAAAAAAAAAAAAAAAATGAAGGTTTTGGAGTGGCCTAGTCCAAGTCCAAACTTAAATCCCATTAAGATGCTGTGGCATTCCAATGTGGCTGAATTAAAAGAATTCTGGGTGGGACAAAATTCCTCCATAGCAATGTGAAAGACTCAGTGCCAGTTATTGCAAACGCTTGGTTGCAGTTGTGGCCGCCAAGGGTCACAAAACCAGTTATTAGGCTTAGGGGGCAATTACTTTTTCACATAGGGCCAGGCAAGTTTGGACAGCTTTTTTCCCTTAATAAATGAAATCATCATCTAAAAACTGCACTTTGGATTTACTCGGGTTATCTTCGTGTAATATTGAAATTTGTTTGACTGTCGGAATTGTTTTTAAATGTGACAAATAAGCAGGAAAATAAAAAAATCAGGAAGAGGCAAATTTTTTCGCAGCATTGTAAAGAATCTAAAGTCAGGTTCTCTTGAGGTTTCTCCACTCTAATGCCACGTACACACGGTTGGATTTTCCAACGGGAAATGTTCGATGGGAGCTCGTTTTCGGAAATTCCCACCGTGTGTAGGCTCCATTGGACATTTTTTGTCGGAATTTCCGACAAACAAAATTTGAGATCTGGATCTCAGGCACGTATATACACATGTTTTGGGACTGTCCTGCATTGTCAAAGTTCTGGCTAGGAGTATATGATCATTTAAATGTTAGAATGGATTTGTCTGTTCCAAAAACACCTGAGATAGCCCTATTGGGAATACACGAGGATGAGCACAGGTCACATCATAGTAAAATTCTAAATTCACTCCTCTTCTATTATGCTAAAAAGGAGATCCTTGCTGGATGGACCTCGACTAGCCCTCCGACTCTTTCCTCCTGGGAAAAGAGAGTAAACACTGCTCTACCCCTCTATAGGCTGACATATATCAGTAGAGGGTGCCCCTGGAAGTTCGACAAGGTCTGGCTGCCATGGATCGGTGGATAATATTGTCTTTTGGTTTTCTCAGCTGGGTGACGGGTCATCGGGTTGTGGGTGGGGGGGGGATGGATTGCTCCGTGGTTAAGTTGCTAGAAGGGTGTAACTAAACTGTTGCACGCTCCCCTCTCTGGTGTCGTGGACGCCTCTCCTGACTCCTTATCTTTTGATGTATTGACAAGCCTGATAGGAATACCGAGCATGATCAATAATTCAATATTAGAGCGAGTTTATTTAGCTACATCGGATACAGCAGAATACATTTTTTTGTGAGTAAGAGTTTACCTCTAGTCAAATGTATGATCCATTTCTCTATGTACTTGCCTACACATGTCTTGTTTTATTTCCTTTTTTTTGTACTGCATTTTCTACTTTTCAATAAAGCACTCCTGATTGTTAAAAAAAAGAGATCTGGATCTCAAATCCGTTGTCGTAAATCCTGATCGTGTGTACACAATTCCGACGCACAAAGTTCCACGCATGCTCGGAATCAAGCAGAAGAGCCGCACTGGCTATTGAACTTCATTTTTCTCGGCTCGTCGTACGCGTTGTACGTCACCGCGTTCTTGGCGTTCGGAATTTTCGTCAAGATTTGTGGGACCGTGTGTATGCAAGACAAGTTTGAGCCAACATCCTTTGGAAAAAAAACATGGATTTTGTTGTCGGAATGTGCGATAAGTGTTAATACACACGCGGCATAAGTGTTAATACACAATCAGTATTTAAAAAAATCTTTTTTTTTTTTTCCTTTTTGACTCGCAGCGCTCCTAAGGAGGTCCAGTATCCTGATACTTGACAGATCATCTAATTAGCACTGCTGTGGGCTATAAATTTGATTGTGCTGAGAATGAATAATTATCTTTGAAGCTTATCAATCCAGAGGACAACAATTAAATGAAATTACATTCTGTCAGAATCATTACAGATATGAGTGCGAGAGGGAGGAGGAGGCTATTATATAAATCTATATTAATAGAAGGTGCGGTGATTGAACCGATTGAACCGTGACTGCGAGCTCTCTCCACGGAAGGGATTATACAAATCATACTTGGTGACCGTACAAAGCAAATAAGTCATACTTTGCAAATGTTTGAGGATTTCTAAACTTTTTGTTCTATCTGGGTATGATCTCATGATGTACACAAAAAAAAAAAAACTGATGCAGGGTTTTGTTTCAAGACGGAAAATTATTTCTGTTCAAGTATATCGAAAGCCAAAAGTTTTTTGTGTTTTATTTTATTTTTGGATTGAGTAGGAGAAGGTAAAACATCAGTTTTCTTCCTGCCATCCCCTCTCCTTGGGGAGATTTCCCATCACTTCCTGCCATGTGGACTCAGCAGGGAGCAAGAGGATACTTTTCAAATGGGAGGGGAAATCCAGGAGCCAGTGTCCTCATTGGATGAGGATTTACCCTCCATTCCTGTTTTGGAGGCTACTTGTTTACTTGGATTTACCCCTTCTTTGATTCCTGGTGACATTGACATTTAGGACGATTACAGAGAGTGAATTTCCCCAACGGGGACCAGACAGCAATATAAAACATGACGGTGATTCTAACCCTGTCACCACTCTATCCAAATCTTAAAAAAAAAAAATGTGTAGGCTGGGAAGCGATCCAATGTGACTCTAGCATCCATCTTTGGTCAGGTAGAGCCTATTTAAGGCCCTGGCTTCCAGGTTTGGCACATATTTTGCAAGTTGGTAGAGTAGGCACAGGTAGCCTGCCTGGTAGGGATAGAACTAGCGTCAGGGAAAGGTACCTGACAAGGAGGGAAAGCAACTTCTCTGGAAATCTTCCTGCTTGTGCACGAGACGGCCAGACAGCCCCTCTAAACAGGCGCTGGGGAGGAATACCCTGAGGAAAAAAGAAACAGAGAGGATGGACTTTGCCTCAATAATATTACAAATAGTGGCAGCTAGAAAAATAAGAAAACTAAGAAAATTAAATCAATAAAAAAAAAAAGGAAGAAGAAAAATATATAAAGCAAAAAATAATTCAAGGTAACTAATGAAAAAATACGGGTTGAAAAGACACCATCTAGTTCAGGGATCCTCAAACTACGGCCCTCCAGCTGTTGCGGAACTACACATCCCATGAGGCATTGTAAAACTCTGACATTCACAGACATGACTAGGCATGATGGGAATTGTAGTTCTTGTAGACTCTGACTTGTCATTTCAGCCTCAAATCCAATCGTTGTCAAAAGTTTGTAGAATTCACCTCTGTAACATCTCTAAAATTTGCCCCTTTTTAACAAATGAAACCACCAAGCTCCTAATTCACTCCCTTGTTATCTCTCTCTTGACTATTGCAACTCCCTTCTCATTGGCCTACCGCTCCATAGGCTATCCCCTCTTCAGTCTATTATGAATGCTGCTGCCAGACTTATCCACCTTACCAACCGCTCAGTGTCTGCCAACCCTCTACTTCAATCCCTACACTGGCTCCCAATCACCCAGCGAATTAAATTCAAAATACTAACCACAACATACAAAGCCATTCACAACTCTGCCCCGAGCTACATCACCAATCTTGTCTCCAAATATCACCCAAATTGACCTCTCCGCTCTTCTCAAGACCTCCTGCTTTCAAGCTCTCTCATCTCCTCCTCCCATGCTCGTCTCCAGGATTTCTCCAGAGCCTCTCCCATCCTCTGGAACTCGCTACCTCCATCTATCCGGCTATCTCCTACTCTTGCTACCTTCAGGCGATCCCTGAAAACTCATCTCTTCAGGAAAGCCTATCACATCTCCAACGAATCTCCTACCACTTCTACCAGCTCATTCCCCACAGTTACAACCTTTTGTACCACCTGCCCCACCCTATTAGATTGTAAGCTCTTCTGAGCAGGGCCCTCTTAATCCTCTTGTATTTTTTTGTATTATAACTGTATTGTCTGCCTTCTATATTGTAAAGCGCTGCGTAAACTGTTGGCGCTATATAAATCCTGTATAATAATAATAGTAACAACTGGAGGGCCATAGTTTGAAGACCCTTGATCTAGTTCAACCAATCGAAAAAGAAAGAGAAAAAAAAATTAGGTGATTATCCCTATCCCTTAGAAAAATTCAAAGACCTAAAATAATATAAAAAGATATGCTGTACTTACATAGTACCAATAGCCAGTCCTGAATTAAAATAGATTTCTTATATCTAGCACCAAATCTTAGAATTTAGTATGCACAAGAGAGAAAGATCTATGAGGTTGCTTTTTAAAAAAAATATATATATATATTTTTGATTGATATGAAATAAACAATGATTGAATTTTACTTACACGTTTTAAACCTTTTTATGTTAATTGGGGTATTTGTATTTTTCTAGGGGATAATCTGCTAATAAAGTTACCTTGGATTATTTGCCTAATAAATATTTTTCCATTGATCGAATTTTGGAAAAGCACCCAATGCTCTTATTTTCTAGTTCCTGCTACTTGATTTTTATTGCTGTCTCTATCCCTGCTGGGAAGTTCGCCTTCTCTATAATTCCTGGTGACCAAGATCACCACACAGAAAGTGCTAGAAGGTACAGAAAGTGATAGGAAATCCAAAACTTTTGGAGTTGTCACAGGAACAGCAGGGGAAATATTCCAGCGAGGACCCTTGTTGTGTCTAAGAGAAATAAAAAATAAAGTTTGGAAATTGCAAATGTTCCATGGAAAAGAAAATAAAGTAGATATGGCGCTGTTCTATATCTGTGTTTAAAGTTAACTAAATAAATAAATTAGTTGGTGAATATATAAGTGAAAGTGCAACTAGCGTGTACACTACATATCTTTGTCTGTGTCCTTTCACCAAGAGAAGTAAAATATAATAATAATATAATATAATATCAAACAAATATAAATAAAATACCAATTGGTTAAATAGCCTCTGTGCAAATATGCCAAGTGCTAGACCGATAAATCCTCCACAAAAAATGTGTTTAAAAAATGAACATTTCCATTAGTACTTTGAAGTGCTTCTGTGCAAAAACTGTATGCATTAAAATTAAAATTTAAAAATCAAAAACATAGTATTGCCCCGTACACACGATCGGACATTGATCGGACATTCCGACAACAAAATCCTAGGATTTT
This sequence comes from Aquarana catesbeiana, assembly GCF_042186555.1. Taxonomy (NCBI): domain Eukaryota; kingdom Metazoa; phylum Chordata; class Amphibia; order Anura; family Ranidae; genus Aquarana; species Aquarana catesbeiana. The sequence continues at coordinate 619,248,299 of NC_133328.1, read as the reverse complement.
TTCCGACGTATGTTGGCTCAAACTTGTCTTGCATACACACGGTCACACAAAGTTGATCATTCTGAACGCGGTGACGTAAAACACGTGCGTCGGGACTATAAACGGGGCAGTAGCCAATAGCTTTCATCTCTTTATTTATTCTGAGCATGCGTGGCAGTTTGTGCGTCGGATTTGTGTACACACGATCGGAATTTCCGACAACGGATTTTGTTGTCGGAAAATTTTATAGCCTGCTCTCAAACTTTGTGTGTCGGAAAATCCGATGGAAAATGTGTGATGGAGCCTACACACACGGTCGGAATTTCCGACAACAAGGTCCTATCACACATTTTCCGTCGGAGAATCCGACCGTGTGTACAGGGCATAAGTGTATAGTCCCAACTTTAAATATCCAAAAATTAATAAAAATCAAAAAATAATGACCAAAAAATAAATAATAAAGTGCTTCTGTGCTGCTGAAAACAATATTGTGTTGGTATTTTCACTTTGCAAAGTTGATCACAGCATGCGTGCTTTATCCGTACTCTTATTGTGTCTGCACTCACCGGAACTTCCCCCCCTCTTGGGGTATGGAGCATTCACAGTATCTGCCACTGTGCAGCACTCTGGAGGCTGGATAATCCCCGATGTGTTAATAGTTTCCACTCGGCGATGTTTCCTGACATTAGAATTGCAGCTGAATAGGTGTGGAGTGCTCTGGAACAGATGCATGGATGAAGCTCACATCCAACATTTGTTGTTGGAAAATCCGATCGTGTGAGGTATGCCCTTTGGGCATAAGAGAGAGGAATCCTGCAAGAAACTTTAGCAAGATATTTTTGCAAGATAATATGAGGGTCATATCCCTACATAATTTCCTCTTCTGAAGATGGTAAGTTTGATCCCACCTCCAGTTTCTTATTGGCTTCTCCTGCAGTCAATCCAAAGCTAAAGGCAGAATCACACACTACATGCCAGCTGTCAGGTAACTAGTAGCAGGTGATAACCTTGTAGGCAGGTTCATGCATACTTCTTTTCTGTAGGTGGCACTGTGCCAATGCTACCGGGGAAGAGAGTCTGCTATGGGAAAGGGTTTCTCAACCAGGGTTCCATGTTTGCTATGGGGTTCCTTGAGCAATGAGCAATTTCTACCTCTCAGATAAGTTCCCACTGACACCATTGATCTTTAAGCTATCTGTAAGGGGGGTAATTCTTCCCAATGATCAGAAGTGTACGGGGGATTCTTCCCACTTATCATCACACTATTGTATCATGAGTTGTAGATAAAGTAAATTTTAGCAGGGGTTCCCTGAAACCAGAAAGTTATTTCACTGGTTCCTCCATGTTGAGAAGGTTGAGAAAGACTATTTTAGAGGCTCTGTTAGTATTCTCTGAGGAAGATAGGTATCTGATATGATACCAATTTTCCATGAGAGTTCGGGTGACTGTGGGCGGAGACACTTGACTAGCACGAGCGGGGTACTTTTCATGCGTGTGCTCACTCTTCAATACCCGGGACCAAGCAGGGACCGCAGTAATATCAGAATCAAACATTATGGTGACATTATGGTTCCCCTGACTTAGAGATGAGCCTTACACATTGTGCAGTAGAAATTGTACAGAGTTCTTCTGTGAAGTGTCTTTGCCCTGTATCACTACAATTCTTAGCTTGAGGGATATTGCATTTAGGAGGGACACCGCTGAGCCTTTGCCCATTCAATCAGTCCAGCATACCTCTGACATCTCACTCCCTGTGACAGAATGGGGTCCTGCAGTGCACCTAGTGCACACTTCATGCATGCACTTGGTAATGCCTTCTCTCCTGTACCATGCGACCAAGCTGTGGGTCTCAATGACGCGGGGTCGGTTTCAGTACTTTCAGGAAACTGACCGCTGGGGAGGGAAGCCAGATCATTGACCCCCTTGTTAACAGAGGACCTTCCACCATGCCAGGTACTGCGCTTCATGACCGTCTGCATTATTCCTTGCACTAGTTCTTGATTACTAATGGCAATTGAATTCCTCCTCCTGCTTGTCTTTGCCGAGTACCTTTGTAGTGGCTTTGCTTCATACCCCACATGTGCTTAACTGACCCTGTTCTTTCATACATCTGAAACCATCATGCACCCCTTTAAATGACTATAATCATATTTCCTAAGCAATCCGCGGGACTGCTGGATGCAGCAGACCCGCCCAGTTCTCCATGTCAGTACAGCGTCTCCAGAAGCAGGGATCAGAGAGCCCGTGAACCTGGCCTTTCCCCCAATTTATATCACAGGCTATATAGGCAGGGTCTAAAAAGCCAGACAACAGAGGTGCAGAACATTAACTCTTCCCCAGCCTGGGCCAGCTAACTATCTCACATACTGTAGGCAACCTGCCTACATGGCTATCTTAATGAGGGAGCCTTTAAATAAGCAATCCTAAGTCATTTGGGCCCTTAGGTTAGGGTGAGGAATCCACTGGTTATACGGAGAGTGCTTAGCATAGGGAAAGGTTCCTGGTGAGTAGGGACAGAGTAAGGGAATCCTTATCAATGGGCCAGTGCAATATGGTTATAGAATATACAGAGGCTGTCCTCTGATAATGCCACCACAAACGATACTACAGTGGACTGTGTTGATTTGTTGATATTGTCTTGTTGACTAGTGTGCCATAAGGTTCTTCCATTGTACAGTAACTACTATAACTCTGAACCATTACTATAAAACGAAAGCAGTACTAAGACCCTATGCGTGTGGTCCCTCCTAAGCTGATGCCTTGCTCAAGGTTGCCCCATACCCTCCTTTCAAAAATAAAGGTCTAAAGCCTAGAGTTGTGGGTAAAATGAGGGGCTTTTAAGGACTCGGACAAGTGTGCAGTTTGTTGGCCTCTCTCAGGTATTATAGTGAAGATCCAAGTATGAGTAATGTAGGGAACTGGCTCTGGGGTTATGCTGGGCCCTATCCTCCCATCTAGTGAAGGATTCAACCAGAGTAGCAAAACAATTGAGTTATTAAATGATTAGACTAAAACTTGTGGCCACATGCGTGCAGTTTCACACTGAACTCATTACCCACACATATATTTATTAAAACAAAAATGTTTCCTATTATAGGTAAACTAAGCTTTTAATCCTGTTTTCCATAATCCAATTAAAATTCCAAAATCACTTAAGCGGAAGATGCTGTTAATTTATAAAAATCCTCTCACCTTCCCTTATACGGTGTGCCGTGGCTTCTGCTTATCTCTTATTTTCACATCCAGCACTGAGTCTCATAAATGCTTGCGTCAGTAGATGTAAGGTAAATGCATGCCTAATGACATTTACAAAGTACTAAAATTAAAAGGGGAGGGGGGGGGGGGGAAGAAAAATTAGATCAAAAGGTACAGACTGCAAATTACAATTACGAATCATGCACCTTTTTGGGGTTTATTGGGAAAAATTATAGGATCCCTACTGAAGATATATTTACTGAAGTATAGGCAGTAGGGTGGCTGCAGGGGAATACTGCAGAATACTATTGTAGAGCATAGAATTCATGAAGGTATATAAAAAAAACCCATCAACCCATCAATCTTTACCTTTAGAACCACTTTAACTGTGATATGGAGCATGGCTAACTGGAAAGATGATGGTGCCCCCCAGGGACATTGTAATAAAACTACACTACTTCCGCACCAAGGAACAACTAATGGAAGCAGCCCACAATAGAGATTTCTTGATCTTCCAGGGACATCGACAGGAGATCTTTCAAGACCTCTCATAGCAGACACTCTTGAAAAAAAAAGTGATGAAGCCACATTTACAGATTCTTCAGCACCATCATATATCATATCGTTGGAGCTTCCCCTTTGCTGTTCGCTTCTCTCACAAAGGCTCTTCCTTTACCTGCAAAACAGAAGATGACCTTCAGAACAGAAAATACAGCTGAGGGATCCAAACGTCGAGCAACTTCCAGCTCTCCCAAAAATTCACAGGATACTTCCAATCTTCCAGGTCACTCCAGCACACACAAGAGGAGCTGCTTTGCTTCACCACCACCAGCTCTAGAAGAACAGGATGGACTGATATTCCTTTGTCCTATAGGTGATTTCTGGCCCTAAGGGCTTATTCTTTCTTTAAATCACATATAATGTGACCTCGCTTGTAAACAGCCCTGAGTTAGACCTTACACCCTGTTTTAAATGAAAAGTTCTTAATTTAAGATCTTAATATAACTACAATTCTCTGTATATTCCCAACAAATTCATTCCATAGTGAATGATATCCTACCATTCTCCCCTGGGCCTGTGGTCGGGTCTTTTATCCCCCTGGATCAATAGGCACAGGGTAATAAGAACCCATAGACAGAAATGCATATTATTTTAACCAAAATCTGTCTTTAAACTTTCTGCAGTGAGTCTGATAACACCTCTTCTCCTATTATAACCTACACTATCCATCCCCTCTGACAAAGTTTTTTTTTTTTTTCTTCATATAATTGGCTGATGCCATAAACTCATCTGCAGAACATTTAATCCCTTCCCTTACTAATGTTTCGCTTTGTTCTACTCTTATTTTATACTTTAACAAATTCCTATATAACGAGTATAGTAGTACTAGTAACTTGTTCATTGTCTAAATTATATGGACTTAAAAATGGCTGTCATAATCCTGGTCCATAACGTACTGCGCCTCCCATTTGATCCTCAAGTATCCGACACTATTGACCAGATACTCTTTGAGCCTACGGTAACCTCTGGCTGGTGATTTTACACCACCCCCTGGATACTTGCTCCACACTGGAGCCACCTTCCTCCTCTTTACCCAAAGCTTCTCATACCCCTTACCACCACCAGTTATTATTTACACTCCCCAATTCATAACAGATATTACCCACAGCCTTTTTCCCCACCCTAGTCAAATAACCAAAAGACTCCCTGATACAATACACATTACATAGTGTTGACTTTAAATATCTTAACACTCAACGTACAGGGAGTGTTATCTATTGTCTGTGGGTTTCTGTTGGTTGGTTGAGCACTATTTGTATTTGGGGTGTTTACTTATTTATATCACTTATCCTAAAGAAACATTATTCTTATTCACTTTACATACGTTTTAGTTTCCTCTTTGCAGTCCACACAATCTGGTCACACCTGTTCATGACAGCAGGAAACACATTTCTGTACACAATCCTTCCCAAAATTCTTCAGCAGACAATATCCCCAGGTTTATACAGCCTCAGCCTCCTCCAAGCAAAGAGGCATCTTCATTGACTTCCACCACACTACACTGTTCATTCTTCATAAGGAGATCAAAGATCCTGAGGGAAGGTACATACTACTTTCTGGCCTCTTACTAGATAATGAAGTTACCATTGTCTCATATTATGCCCCGAACAAAAACCCATTATCCTTCCCTTCACACTTGTTCTCAGTAGTGGATACACATAAAATTGGTACACTCATGATTTGTGGCGACTCTAACCAAGTGATATATCCAATCTTAGATAAATCCCAGACTCCAATAAATGTCCAGCGCCTCTCCTACCAACATCTCCTTAATCAACACTCTACAAGAAAGCAATATACACATTATTCTCATCCCCACAAACAATTCTCTCGTATAGACCATCTTCTTATCAACATTAGTTCCTCACCCCTCATCCTCAATTCTGTAATCATACCATGTTCCTGGTCAGACCATGATGCTGTCATGACGACCTTCTCATCACTGGTCCCATGACCTAATCACCAAAATTGGTATATTAATGACAATTTACTAACCAATCCCAAATATAGACAAGACATAGAAAATGCTATACAAGACTATCTTACAAACAATAAACCCACGGTTACAGATCCATTGACGCTATGGGAAGCACTTAAACCATCCATCAGAGGGGTTTGTATCAGCCAAGCATCATATCATCGAAAACTAAAGAAACAACTTTTTTATTAGCCAAGCATCATATCATCGAAAACTAAAGAAACAACTAGATGAAGCCTTTTATAAGGCTTCGGAGAGCTTTCAAAATTCACCCTCTCAGCAAAATAAACAAATATACGATAAAGCTAGACTAGAACTTGATCTATTCCTAACAGAATCTGCTGAGAAAATTCTCCATAAATCTGCACACACTTTCTACATGAAAGCCAATAAGCCGACTACATTCTTGGCCTTAGCCTTATGTAAGACAAACTATACCCCCAAACCGATTCGTCTTCAGCTTTCTAAAAACACTTATTCCAGTAACCCTCAAAAAATTCTCCATATATTTTGCAGAGGACTCGCTGACTTGTACCGGGATACTCATAAATTTGAGCAAGCAAAATTTGATACCCTTCTTTCTTTCATTCAACTTCCCTCCCTCTCTGTTACTCAAAAAGAAACTCTTGATAAACCAATTTCAGACTTTGAAGTCCGCACAGCAATAAAAACATTAAAAATTCACAAACGTCCAGGCCCGGGCGGCTTTTCAGCAACATACTATAAATACTTTGCAGCTATACTATCCCCCCTCATGGTAGAAGCCTTTAATTCCCTCCTCCTAAACCATTCCTTCCATACTGAATCCCTATTAGCATCCATCGCCATGATTCCTAAACCAAATACTGATGACACGTTCTGGTCTAATTATAGACCAATTTCAATACTTAATTTAGATATTAAAATACTGGCCAAGATCCTCTCTAACCATCTTAACTCAATTATAGTTTCCCTTATTCACAAAGATCAGACTGGATTTATTCCCTCTAGACAAGCAGGTGATAACATCCGCCGTGCTACCCTTTTAGCTCACATAGCAAGAACCCGCCGCATACCTGCCTGCTTCCTCTCTATTGACATAACAAAGGCATTTGATTCTCTTTCTTGGCCTTATCTTAATTCTATTGTATGCCGATGGGGATTTGGAACACACTTTCTATGTTGGATCTCTTCTCTTTATCAAAACCCAAAAGCATATGTCTCATATTCAGGATACCGCTCTGACCCCTTCATCATTGAAAGAGGAACCAGGCAGGGATGCCCCCTTTCCCCTCTCTTATTTGCCTTGACAATTGAACCTCTTGCACAGCTAATACGCTCCAACATGAATATTAAAGGCCTTGAATTTAGAGGTCATCAACACAAACTATGTATGTTTGCTGACGATGTTCTAATTTTCCTCACCTCACCCTTAATTTCAACTCCAAACCTCATTTACACCCTAACCAAATTTGAATCAATATCCGGTCTCAAAATAAATCCTCATAAGTCCAAAGCTTTAAACATTTCTATTCCACCTGACCTGCAGACACAATTACAAGACTCCCTCCCATTCTCTTGGTCGACAACACAAATTACATATTTTGGTATCACATTTGCAGCAAATCCAACAAATCTACATGCAGCAAACTACCCTTCCATGCTAAATCAGCTCACGACCCTAATGAAAACTTGGTCTTCTCTCCCATTGGCGTGGATGGGTAGAATTGCTGTAATCAAAATGTCAATACTACCTAATATTTTATATCTTTTTAGAGTTCTCCCAATACAGGTTCTAGCATATTTCCTACGAATCTTACAGAGAAAAGTTTCCCAATTAATTTGGAGAAAACTTAAGCCCAGTCTACCACAATCTACCTTATACACTCCCAGCATCCGTGGTGGACTGAGTGTTCCCAACTTCTCTAAGTATTACTATGCTGCCCAATTAGCTCAATTACCTAAATACCATGACACTAAAGAAATTCCCCTTTGGGTCGCAATTGAATCGGTGGAATGCGATCCTTTATCTTACAGCAAACCTTCTTTGGCTTCCACCGGCACAACGCCGGACAATTACAAACCCTACTACTAAACATAGTCTTTCAATTTGGAACAGACTAAGAGCTCGTTTCGGTCTCCAATCTAAACATAATCCCCTTCTTTCCTTCTTTAACAACCCTTCCTTCTATCCAGCCTGGACTTCCCCATCCTCTTTCACCGTCTGGTCAAATGCAGAACTAATACGTTCTTATAATTTTTTTAAATCCACTACTATCACACCTTTTATAACATTACAAGAAACACATGCATTACCTCAGAAAGAAACCTTCAGATTCTTACAAATAAAACAATTTCTAATCCAAAACACTCCCCTAGATTCATCTACCCCAAGCTTTACGATATTTGAATAAGCCTGAAAATCTGACCCTCATAGGCGTGGACTCATTTCAGATTTATACACTCAACTACTTACACACACAACCTCTCCCCCCCCCCCATCCTATACAACCAAATGGGAAACTGATCTAAACCTCCAACCAGACACACTAAACTGGGCTCACATCTGGCAGGCTACTAAATCTGCTACACCAAATATATTAGCCCTAGAGACTAACTACAAGGTACTTACCAGATGGTACCTAGTACCTGCTAGGATATCAAAATTCCTCCCCCAATACCCCGCTAACTGCTTCCGAGGCTGTACCGATTGGGGTACACATTTACATATATGGTGGGATTGTCCCATAGTCAGTGTTTTTTGGTCCAAAATATTCAACATTCTCAGTACCATGTTTAAAACCACAATACTGCCTAACCCAACGGTAGCGATCCTGAATAACAAGCCACAAACCATAACTCACCACCAATTCAAACTTCTACTCTTCGTAACAAACTATTGCAAAACAAACTATTGCAAGAGCCTGGAAAACATCCACATTATGCATGGTATCAGTCAAACACCGTGTAACACAAGCAATGATACATGCCAAAATAGAGGCGATCTTATTAGATAAAGTATCCATGTTTGAATCATTATGGCTTCCAGGATTGAACACCACCTACCACCTGGTCTTGATCACTCACTTATACTTTCCTGAGGATATTTACCAATCTCACATATTACCACATGTGTATCAAACCAAACTCACTAACATACTGTTCTTTTCTGGAGTACTCTTCCCTTCCACTTCCTTTATATATACCTCCCTATTCACACCTTTCCCCCTTCCTGCATATATGGATCCAAGCTACTTAACCAGCTTCATATTCTTAACAATAGTACTACATAAGGAGACACTTGGGATGGTCCGATTATTTACCCTTCTTCCTGGAAATAACCAAGCCACATGGATGGATCTTGGTCCTGGATTGATACCTTACCTTCCCCTACTATCCTGAAGCTAACCATTCCCTCGCTTTATAAGATATCGCGTCTCCTCCAACCCTGATTCTTGATGTTATAATTCATATTTTAGATTTAATTTATCTCACAATATTATACATGTTTGCCTTAATTAGAGAAAATATTTTCAAATTATATTTCGAGTTACATTTTCATATGAAAATATATACTTTCTGTTAAGCTATTGATAAGCCTTTTATTCTACATTTGTACATCTTGTTTACCTACAAACTCATTGTATGATACCTTATATTGTATTTTTTTTTCTCAATAAAATATTTGAACGAGAAAAGCCATCCTAGCAGCTAATTAGCCACTTAATTGCCTTTACAGGAGTTGAATTGTCCCCCCCCTCCTTCTCCCTCCAGTGGCTCTACTGTCCCATCTACGAACCCAGAATGAAGCCCGCGGTTACGCTGGCTTACCAAAAAGCTAATCAAAGACCGGAAGGCCCCAATCAGTCCTATGGTATAGGAAACTGAAAGCGACTAGCATTTTGTCACTTCTCGGTTCCCTGGATGTAAACAGCGCCATTTTTAAATTGTGAAAGCATCTGATCACACTGATCCTGGTGTGATCAGATGCTTTTAAGGGCAGAGGAGATATATGGGGTCTAATAGACCCCAGATCTCTCCATAAAGAGAGAAACAGTGTAAAAATTAAAACAATAAAATAAATAATAAAAAAATTTAACGTGCCTCGCCCCCCCTGTGCTTGTGCGCAAAGACGAACGGATGCAGTGGTCCCACATGCATATGTAAACGACAATCACAATACACATGTGAGGTATCATTGAGAACATGAGAGTGAGCAATAATTTTAGCGCCAGGCCTCCTGTGTAACTCTACACTAGTAAACTGTAAAGGCTTTAAAGTGTTACAGATGATGATTTTTAGGTACAGTAATTTGGCGCAATTCCACTGGCGGACGCAATTTTAAAGCATGACATGTTTGGTATCTATTTACTTGACATAATATCATCTTTTATATTTTACGAAACAATTGGGTATTATATTATTATTATTATTATTATTATTATTATTATTATTATTATTATTGTTATGCATTAAAATTCATTAAAGTGTACATTTTCCAAAAAATTTGTGTTCGAAATTTGTGACATAAACATATGCAACGTCCACCATTTTATTCTCTAGAGCCTCTGCTTAAAAAAAACATGTAATGTTTGGGGGTTCTATGTAGTTTTCTTACAAAAAGATGATTTTTTTTACATCTGTAAGTTAAAGTGATTGTAAACGATCACCTTGTAAAACAACCCATTCATTTTAAATTAGAAAGACAAATAATTTTTGTTTAGGTAGAAAAAAACATTATAAATACCTTTTTTTCCCCTTTAATCACATTCCCTCTGTTCTCAGCTGCATAAGAGCTGGGGGAGGGGAGGGGGGAGCAGCAGTACACTGAGCTTCCCAGTGAATAGCTGTGCAGTGAGGGGATGATGGTGTCAGGACAAATCTGATCATTGGAGGAGAGTTCCCAGCATAGCGAGAGAACTGACCACGGTGTGCTCTCCTGTTTAGTGTGGTCACTTTTTAATAGGAAAGTAGAGGGACTGGCAGGAACACCAGGGATTTCACACAAAGGAAACAATGCAAAGAGAACAGGATACTTTCTCATACAAATACATGGTACAGCAGGCACATATCAGGAATATGAAGTGTTGGGGTAAGAAACGCTTTAAAGTTAATAGGGATCACAGGGCACTTAGAAGATTGGTGGGTCAGGCAGGAGCACTTAAGGCTTCAGGGAGTGGTCAGTAGGAGGGTCCAAGGAAGTCTTCAGTTGGAAGAGAGCTGGCGTCCGGAAAAATTCCCACCCTCCCTCCCTTCTTTAGTTCTGGTGGATAATTTAGCATTCTGTTGGGGACAGTTACATGTATGGGGTGGATATGTCATAGCAGCTGGTGGGGTACAAGGTCCTTGAAGGTAGTAATTATGGCCAAACTGTACATTAATAAAGGGCTGCTATGGCCATTAAACTTCAATTTGTGTCATGTGTGGCTACTTATGTATGGATAAATGGTGGAATGGTGGTCAAGCAGTATTGAAGACAAATCATTTTAAATACCCCAGTCATCAGAACAGCAGATGTGAAGACTTGAGAGCCCAGGGCATCTGACCGATTGGAGATCTCACCAACAGAGTCCCAAAAAGATAGAAGAGGGGCGTGGCTTGGAGCCGAACGAGCATGGCTGCCTGATCTCCTCGCTCTGTCCCACGGAGGTCCTGTAAGCTGCCTAAAGGAGCCCAAATCAGCCGTTAATATGGGGAAACTGAAAGACAAACCACCCCAGTCTCGGTCCCGATCCCCCAGGGGCCCGGATCCGCTCACCGGTAACAACATACCGGAAATCTTCCGGCCGCGATCACGCGAGGCCCCGGCTTCATCTCCGGCCTACTCCGGAACACGGGCCTCAAGCCTCAGCCCTGCCAGGAGAAGCTCACAGCGTGCAGAGAGCCCATCTACCACCCGACCACTTACCATGAATGACCTCAGGTCGGTGGCCACAGATATAAAAGACTCTTTTGCTGCTGCCTTCACAGATCTCAGGAGGGAGATTCAATCGATGCACATGAGAATTGATGACCTAGAAACAACCACTACCCGCCATGATGCCGCCTTACAACAGCTAAAGCATTCATCCCAGATCTGCAACAGCCAGCTCAGAGATCTACACAGGCATATGGAGGATCTGGACAACCGCGGACGCCGCCATAATGTAAGGGTAAGAGGCATACCTGAGTCCGTTGAGCAGAATCACATTATACAGGCCACAATCCAGATTTTCAATGATTTATTAGGAAGACCCCCCGAAACTCCCATTGAATACGAGCGTCTACACAGGGCTCTCAAACCCAGAAGCAGAGACACAGACCCTCCCAGAGATGTGATATGCTGCCTAGTAAATTTTAGATTGAAGGAAGACATACTGAGAAGAGCCAGAGAGCGCCGCAGCTTAATGTACCAGGGTGCTGAAATCAAGATCTTTCAAGATCTGTCCCCCATAACCCTACAAAACAGAAGAGACTTACGCCCGTTACTCGACCTACTCCGCCAAAAAGGGATCCAATATCGATGGAAATTTCCCTTCTGCCTGTCTGCAACAAATGCTGGACGCACTGCAAATCTGAAAATCCCGGAAGATCTAAGGGGGTTCTGCAATACTCTGCAGATACCATTCATCGAACTCCCAGACTGGTATAGAGATTATCGCTCCCCCCAGCTCCAAAGAACCAACTCCATGGAAGCTATCCCGGTGAGAGATGAATTCCACATTAGAAGACGCAGATCATCCTCTCCAAGGCCGTTTCCTCAGAGGGATCAGCTGGACAGAGACCGACAGAGCCCAACAGCGTCCCCAGCCCACAGGCGGGCTAGGCCAGATCAGCCGTAATCAATCCTGTCCAAATGTTTGAAAACAGTTCAACTCATGTTCAGAGTTGCAGTCTCTCTTAGGTCGCCACCCAAACCCTAGTTCCAGGAACACAGTACCGGGATTGAACAGCACTCCGATCGACACTTGAAATCCACCTGATAACGGCTTACCTCAAACCGGACCCGAACTGAACTCACCAGATACAGATAGATAACAATATACTCATACAAACTCAGGAATCCATGAAGACCCCGCGCTACTCACCTCCACTACAACCCAACTCCAGGACACTCTCCACGGGGAAACAGCCCTCTTTCAATGACTCCAACAGAACTCATCCCATTCTCTTAAGTAGCAGAACCTGAGCTGCCTACACCATCAGTGGAATTATGTCTGGTTGAACAACAGGCCTCCACACAAGCCACCTACATCCTCATTCAACTGCCAGCTTCTACTGAGTCTAGGAATGACAACTCGAGATGGTCCCCCCTCCTTTTCAATACGGGGTCATCCACCACAACTCACTACTCAACCTGGGTACCCCCCACCATCCCCCCTCTCCCCCCCTCTCCCCACACCCCAACCCCCCCCCTCTTCTCAGGTACCTTCTTCAGAATGAAGACAACGCAACAAAGAGTTGAACTGAACCTTTGGAACCAAAACCAGCTAGATGCCTAACGTACGGTACTCCACCGTGCTCCGAGATACATTTAGAACTTTCTCCCCCCCCCCCCCCCCCCTTTTTTTTTTTTTTTTTTTTTTTTTCTTCTTCAACTTTATTTACTGCTTTTGAAAATGCTTATGCTGAATGTTTTGATTTATTTATAGGGAAGAAGAGGAGCTCCTCCCGCATGGATAAGGGCTCTTACCCCTCCTGACATATTCCCACTTGCCTTACATTCGCCAGGGATATCCATGGGGGATGAGCTTCCTAATAGTGGGCAGGCTATACTAAACCAACCACTCTAGGGCCACAGCCGTCGAGCTCTGTACAGGCAACTAGACACCTACCAAAGACCACCTCATTCCTAAGCTACCGCTAAATTTCGCTAGAAGCTACCATAGACTGCTCCGGGAATGAGCAACTGCTCGAGGTATAGCCCTATCCTAACTCAATGTCAAGACCACACTTAGACTAGTTCTTACACGTAAGCATCGATGAATCCTTATTTACTTCCCCCCATAGTCAAATGCCCCCCCAAGTTATAGTAAGCTAGCCTCTTAGAGGCTGAGCCATCCCACGCCCCCCAGGTAGCCTTAATACTTACCACGAGCTCACGATTTGCACTAAACCCAACCTCTCCTCAAGATTATTGCTGCTACTAATATCAGTAATTTCGTTTTTGTATCTTCTTTCAAGATATTTATATAAATGGTCTAGCAAAGTCACTCTTCCTGAGCCTTGATGTTTACTGTTTGGGTGGCGACCTCCACATGTCCCCGAACATAGATAGCCTATTTCTAGGACCACAGTTTAAGGTTCAATGTACCAAATGCCTATATTATTGTTTATTGTTTGTTTTTGCTTTCACATCATCAATCTGAGATCTCTAACCACAATCTTTCCCCTTGATACATAAGCAGGCTCCCTCCTTACAAGTCGAATAGACCCGAGATGACCTCCCACGGACAGATCATATCTCGAACCTTTCTTCGAGCACCTTCCACTCCTCCACACAACAGGACAGTGACTATCCTAGTTGACCCACACCGGACATTTCAACCCATAACAGGGTAAGGTAGCCGGACTACGTTTACCTCCGGTAAGTACATCTTATTCCCCGTTACTAAACCCCACTTGTTCAACCCCCCCCCCTCTTTTTTCCTCCCTCTCCCCCCCTCTCTATACACTCTCCTTCCCCCCTCCCCCCTCCCGCCTTTACTTATCTGGGCCTCTCTCCCTCCCTGGTCTCCACCGTAGCATTACCCACTATAAAGCCTAAATATCCTTGAAGAGCGTAAACCTCTCCACAGATTACTCTCACCCACATCGGCCACATCGGTAAATTACACCCCTTCCCCGTATCTTATATACCAACTAGACTATACCCAACGATCATGGACCCCCCACACTCAACTACACAACACAACACGTTTAAAGTTGTCTCTCAAAATGTCAAAGGACTAAACATCCCTGAGAAACGTAGTCAAATTCTCAGCATGATGAGTAAATTAAAAGCAGATGTGGTGTTTCTGCAAGAAACCCACTTTCGCACGAACAATACCCCTAAACTGGCAAGCCGCAGATACCCCACCTCCTTCCATGCCACGAACCCTCTAACCAAAACAAAAGGGGTTTCAATTTTGATTTCTAAAAATCTTTCATGGCAACTGATAGATTCCCTAGTAGATCCAGAAGGCCGCTATATATTCCTGAAGGGAACCATCCACAATCGGATGGTCACTTTAGCAAACATATACAGCCCCAATACTGCCCAGGTCAGCTTTTTCCGTTCCATCGCAACCATCCTTGCAGGCTTTCAAGCAGGGACTACAATTCTTGGAGGTGACTTTAATGTGACACTTCAGCCAACCCTAGATTCCTCATCGGGGTCTTCCACCCTTCCTTACAGAGCACTGAGACAAATCAAAATACAAATACAGGAACTTCTTTTACACGACACATGGCGTACACTACACCCGAATGGGAAAGATTACTCCTTTTTCTCTGCACCTCATAATAGGTACTCTAGACTTGATTACCTCTTCCTCTCCCAAAAAGATCTCCCCTTTCTAAAGTCTGCTACCATCGAACCCCTACTCATCTCAGATCATCACCCGATCACCCTATCCCTATCCTTCCCGGAAAGAAACTCGGCCACAAAGATATGGCGTCTTGACCCATCTCTCCTCACCTCAGAAATCGACACTAACCACATCCGCACCAGCCTAAGCAACTACTTCAGGGAGAACGACAACTCCGACACAGCACCCCTGTCCCTATGGGAAGCACATAAGTGCGTTATCCGAGGGGAATTTCTCACACTTCAGGCCAACCGGAAAAAAACACAACAAATAACTTTACAGGAACTCACCAACAAAATAAAAAGACTAGAAGTACTTCACAAGCAGTCTCAAGCACAAGACACATACCTAGAACTTACTCAAACCAGGAAACTTCTGCTGGAAGCCCTCAACCGTAAAACCCGACGCAAATTCATATTAAACCAAAAGCTATTTTATGAACAAGGGAACAAGTGCGGGAAGCTACTAGCCAGAGCGATACAATCTAAGAAAGCTAGCACCAACATTCACACCATTAAAGACCCTCTAGGTAACTCAAGTTCAAACTCCACAGACATAGCATCTCAATTTGAACGCTACTACACAGAACTTTACAACATACCACTACAACCCGATACAACCATAGGCCAAAACTCTAGAAAAGCCATTATCGCAGACTTCCTCAAAAAACATAGCCCCAAACCCATACCCCAGGAAGAGGCTCACGATCTGGACAGCCCCATATCCGAGGAGGAACTTAAGAGAGCAATTAAACAACTAAAAGCAGGCAAAAGCCCAGGCCCCGATGGCTTTTCAGCACCTTATTATAAGACCTTTATAGACATACTATCAGCCCCTTTCCTAAAGACTTTCAACTCCCTAACATCATCAAATTTACCTTTTCACAGACTACTTGAAGCCCATATCACGGTCATCCCGAAGGAGGGGAAGGACGCCACCTCTGTCACTAGTTATAGACCAATCTCCCTACTCAATGTAGATATTAAATTATTCGCAAAAATCCTAGCAAACCGACTCCTTCCCCTCCTTCCTACAATAATAGGGAAAGACCAGGTGGGTTTTGTTCCTGGCAGAGAGGCCAGGGACAACACCATAAAGGCAATTAACTTAAACCATTGGCTAACCTCCCATAAACAAAGAGGCTTCTTTCTATCCCTGGATGCTGAGAAGGCGTTTGACAGGCTGGCCTGGGACTACCTGGGGGCGGTTTTACGCCACCTAGGTCTGCAGAACCGAATGTTCAACCTAATTATGTCCCTATATACCACTCCAACAGCAAGAGTCAAAGTCAACGGCCACCTGTCAGACGCCTTCTCCATCCGGAACGGAACGAGACAAGGATGTCCATTGTCCCCTATCCTTTTTATCTTAACTCTAGAACCACTACTACGCTGCCTACGATCAAATGTGAACATCAAGGGTATTCCCATAGCAGGACGTACGTATAAAATAGCGGCTTATGCCGATGATATTTTGCTCTTTCTAAGTGACCCACTTACCTCGATCCCAAACCTCCTCAGAGATTTTAACCTATTTCGTCAAATATCCAACCTAAAGATCAACTTCTCAAAATCCCATGCCCTCAACATCTCCCTCCCGGAAGACCTAGTATCCCAATGCCAAGACAATTTCCCCTTTGTTTGGAAACAAAACGCCATCACTTATCTGGGAATCCAATTGACCACACGCCTGTCGGACTTGTACAATAAAAACTTCACCCCGCTGATCCGCACAATCTCCGAGGACCTTCGCAGGTGGGACAAACCCCACTTTTCTTGGTTTGGCCGCGCAGCCATCCTAAAGATGAACGTGCTCCCACGTGTCCTATATCTGCTAAAAACAATACCCATCAAACTCCCTGTAGCCTTCTTTCACACGATCAAACAACAATCTCTGCAGTTTCTTTGGAAACACAAGCGCCCGAGGATAAGCTACTCCCAACTCTCGAAACCCAAAAACAAAGGGGGTATTGGGCTACCAGATTTACAGAATTATTCCAGAGCGTGCCATCTGGGAAGAATTGTAGACTGGGCAGTACACGAAGGGGTTAAAGACTGGGTGAGACTAGAAGGCTCGTTCTCTCACTTGCCCATTAGAAGCACCCCATGGATTCTCCAATGCCACATCCCCAAAACCCTAAAGGAACACCCCCTAATAGAGGCCACCCTCAGAACCTTTAGGGAAGTATGTAAAAAATTCCAAATCTCCTCTAACCCAGGGCCCCTTACGCCTATCCGCCTCAACCCAGCCTTTGTCCCGGGAATGTCCGAGAACTTTCTTAAAGGTACTTGGCCACACAAAGACATATTAGCTCAACACTTCTTTAGAGAAGGTAATTTCATAAACCGTGAGGCACTTCCCCTAAATACGGGGGGTGAACCCTTCCCGCTATGGACTTACTTTCAGATTCGCCATTTTCTTGAAACAACACACAGAAACATGTCTGTATCTAGAAACTTAACCCCATTTGAAAACTTATGCTCCCAAACCACACCGCAACAACACCTGATTGCAAATACCCACTCCATGCTCTTTGCCCTAACTTCCCCCAAAGACACCAAAGCTTGCCAGGCGTGGGAAAGGGAGCTGCAAATAGACCTAACGGAAGAGAACTGGGAACGAATTTTCACAATAGCACACAAAGGCTCCCTCAATGTCACGACACAAGAGAATAATTACAAGACCCTTTGCCGTTGGTACCGTACACCTGAACTTCTAAACAAATTTAATCATGACAAGTCAAACAAATGTTGGAGATGCCTCAATGATATAGGCACATTTTTACACATCTGGTGGTCCTGCCCTCTTCTCCAGACTTTCTGGAAACAGGTTCATGATATCACGTCCCAGGTAACCACATATTCCATGGATTATACTCCTACCAGACTCATTTTACACCATTCCTCCACCTCAGCCCACACATACAGAAAGTCCCTGGGAATGCATATGATCAACGCAGCCAAATTATGCATCTCAGCCAAATGGAGATCCCCCTGTAGCCCAACTATGTCTGAATGGTTTTCCCGTGTGGACAAAATCGCTGAGATGGAGGAATTAATCCACATTGCAAAAGACACACCTTTAAAATACTCCCGAACATGGGCTTGTTGGACCCACTTTTGCACCACAGAGAGATATTCCTCCATTATGAAGACAAACCGTTCCGACACCTCCCACAACGACTGATTGAAATAAGCCAAAAACCCCCTTGAGTCATACACCTACTCATCGAAACTCGCTGGTTCGCTCACTCCTGCTCTTATGTGGATCCCGGGGGGAACCCCCCTTCAGACAGGGACCCACGCACGAGAACGTCCATGCTCTTTTTTGAAGCCCGGTGGAGACTGGGGAGGAGACACCCCAGTTCCTATCTTACCCCCCCCCCACATACTCCTATCTTCCACTTCATCCCCCAATCCCTTTCACGTCTATCTCCTCCTCCTTTCCTATTCCCATACCCCAACTGAACCGACGACGACAACCATCTACTTCCTCCCATGACTAACCTAACTCCGTGATGTAACTCGCCATCTAATCCTCACCTTTCAAAAATTGACGAGACTAACGTACCAGACAGACAGACCCCACCCTACAAGCCCGACACATCCACACGTGTTCAGGAACAAACATATGGACTCATAGTTGACTACATTTGTCCATTCCCTCAACTAGCCCCTAAATTCTGAAATTACATTCAAGGCGATGCTCCCGCCCAAAATGGTTCCGGATCTCAGATGATGAGGTAAACCTCGAGTTCGAGGCTTTCTTATTCTGTCAAACGTCTGTCTGACTTACAGTTGAATACATAACCGACTCGTTTCACTGTAGCGAAATAAGTCATGTTAATAAGAACCATGTTGTCTCTCCATTTATTGTTTGTAAAAACCGTGTAACATGTTTTGTTCACAATAAAATATTTATGGAAAAAAAACAAAAAGATAGAAGAAAACCGTCTGATGGTTTAACCACTTGACCTCCAGAAGACACCCCCCTTCACGACCAGGCCACTTTTTGCGACACTGCGTTACTTTAACTGACAATTACAGACAATTTGGACAGCCTCTGACTCCTCGTCCCCCATTTTCCAGACTTATTACGATGTAAGTACTCATAGGGAAGAGTAGCTCTCTCCCTTTCTTCTTTTTGCACATATCCTCCCCGTTGAGGGGTACAACATTGGATCATACCGGTCTACTCATGTTTTGTTTTTTATAGATTTGCGTGCACCTGCCCCTGAAGAGTGGTATTATCCATGAAACGCGTCGGGCTAATTTGGATGTAGTTATTCTCATGCAGACGCCCTTACTCAATACATTATCTTGAGTTCTCCATCTACCATGTCATTCTAAGTGTATTTACTACATCCAGGATTCGTTCCATAAAACACAGTGGTTGGCTGATTGCTATTAATGTTTGTTTCTACATATGGTCTGTAATATGTGATTGACAATTTTATTCATTGCTGCGTGTATCATGTCATTTTGCCATGTTCCTTGTTTCACCAATAAAAACATGTTTTTGATATCTACTCATCTTCCAGCCATGTGTACTCACCTCATTTAAAGTCCCAACCCCCCCCCCTCTCTTTTTGCAGATTTAGGGATGGAGACATGTGACCCATATGTCTCATTTAAAGTCCCAAACGCCCCCTTTTTCGTTCACTTACCAATTAACTGACAATTGTGCGGTCAACACTGTACCCAAATAAAATTGATGTAATTTTCTTTTGGTGGTATTTGAGCATCACTGCGTTTTTTTTTTTCTTGCGCTATAAATAAAAAAGGCCGATAATTTCTAAATAAAAACAATATTTTTTACTTTATGCTATAAAACATATCCAATAAAACAACTTAAAAAATCAAATTTCTTCATAAATTTAGACCAATATGTATTCTCCTACATGTTTTTGGTATAAAAAAATGCCAATAAGCGTATAATGATTGGTTTTCCGTGAATGTTATAGAGTCTACAAACCAGTAGCGGCTGTTTGTTTTTTTAGGGGGGGGGGCGGCAAACAACCAACCCCCGGCACCTCAAACTCCACCCCCCTTGCTGTCTGCCGGTCCACCGGCACTTACCTCATCTAGGCGGCGGCCACATCAGGCAGTGACGGGGATCGGTGGGCACATCGGGCAGCGGCAGGGATCGGCATCGGTGGGCACATCGGGCAGGGGTCAGGCATCGGTGGGCACATTGGGCAGCGGCGGGGATCGGGGCATCAGAGAACATCAAGCTGTGGCAGGCATTGGGCAGCGGCTTCTGTGTCTTCTTCTCCTCGCTTCTGCCGTGCGTCTCCTCCCCTCCTCCTAGGCATCTTATAGGATCGCCTGTCCTTTCAGCCGATCGGGTGACGGGTATCAGACCCGCTTCCCAATTGGCCAGGAGGAGGATCAGTGTTGCAACAGCGAATATTCATTCGCTGTTGTAACACCTGGGTGGGTTAATGGCGCAATGCTCTGCACAACGAGCCCATCCTATATTGAGCCTGTTAGAGCCTCTGGCTCTAATCAGGTGCTTCAAAAAAACACCCCCGCTGGTGTAATTCCTGCACCTGGCGTCCTGAAAGGGGCCGGATGCATGAATAGGGGGTAGTGACTGTGGATGATAGAGCATTAATTAGGATGTGGCGGCCACGGATAGAGAGGGCGGCGCCCAGGCGCCCCTAATGGATGGGCCGCCACTGCTACAAACTATGGGATATATTTATGGAATTTGTATTTATTTTTTTATACTAGAAATGGTGGCGATCAGCAACTTATAGCAGGATTGCAATATTGAGATGCAACTAACTGACCCTTTTGACATTTTGTGGGAACCAGTGACACTAATACAATGATCACTGCTAAAAATATGCACTGTCACTGTACTAATGACACTGGTTGGGAAGGGGTTAAACATCTAGGGCGATCAAAAGGTTAACTGTCTGCCTAGCCAGTGTTTTTGTGTACTGTGTGTCAGTGGCGGCTGGTGGGCTCGCTTTCTGATTGGCCAGGAGGAGAATCAGGAAGACTATAGCAAATATTAATTCGCTATTGTCACACAACTGGGAGGGCTCAGGGTGCAGTGCTCTGTGCCCCGAGCCCACCCTTTTTTGAAGCCTATCAGAGCTTCTGGCTTTAATTACGTGCTTCAGAAAAAAAAGCCTCATCGGAATCCATGCGTCTGGCGCCCTGAATGTAGATTAGGGGGCCTGACACATTGATTAGGGGGACGGCACCCCTACGCCTTGCATTACCGGCTGTCACTGCTGTGGGTGCTGCTTTCACTAGGGAAAGGGATTGATTCTAGTCCCTGGGACCCAGGATCGATCCCTTCCCCTCCTGTCAGAACTGAGATACGCCTTATTTATATATCTCAGTTCTCTGTGTATTGCCAACATTCTGTGCCCACTGCCCGGCATCTGCAGATCGGCTTCTGCTGTGAATTGTCACAACAGAAGCAACCCACCGGCGGGGGGGTGAGCAACCCCTGCAGGCAGAACTGCAGCATCACATACAGTGGCGGCTGGTGCTCAAAATTTTTGGGGGGGCACAAACAAACTGAAAAATGCTGAAAAAAAAACCCCATCAATTGTAGCCTCACTGTACCATCAATCGCAGCCACTGTGCCATCAATCGCAGCCACTGTGCCCATCAATCGCAGCCACTGTGCCCATCAATCGCAGCCACTGTGCCCATCAATTGCCACCACTGTGCCATCAAACGCAGCCACTGTGCCATCAAACGCAGCCACTGTGCCCATCAATTGCCGCCACTGTGCCATAAAACGCAGCCACTGTGCCCATCAATTGCCGCCACTGTGCCATCAAATGCAGCCACTGTGCCCCATAAAATGCAGCCACTGTGCCCATCAATTGCTGCCACTGTGCCCATCAAACGCAAGCACTGTGTCATCAAATGCAACCACTGTGCCATCAAATGCAACCACTGTGCCCATCAATTGCCGCCACTGTGCCATCAAAAGCAGCCACTGTGCCATCAAATTCAGCCACTGTGCCCCATAAAATGCAACCACTGTGTCATATCAAATGCTGCCAGTGTGCCCCCCGCCGCCCCGCCGTCTGCACTTAACTGTCTCGGTGGGACAGCTATTTCTGTCTTATCCCTTCCTCTCTTCCCATCCTCTGCAATGATTGGACATCTGGTGTCCAATCACAGCGCCTGTTGTTTCAGCCAATCAGGTGACGGGTAACAGATCCGAGCACCTGAGAGGCAGTTTAGTGTTAGGAAAGCGAATATTCATTCGCTTTTCTAGCACAGCTGAGTGACCTGCAAGCGCCCAGCATGGCGCTCGCAGGTCACCTTTTTTGATGCCTATTGGAGCCCTTTGGCTCTAATCAGGTGCTTCAAAACCACCCCCCGCCGCTGTAATTCAGGCACCCGGTGCCCGAAAAGTAGCCGGGCACCTGAATAGAGGATGGCAGCAGCGGCCATAGATAGATTCATGCATTGCATGAATCTATCTATTGGTGCTAGAGGGTGCGGCAGGAGAGAGGGCAACGCCCGTGCGCCCTTATGGACGCACCGCCACTGATCACACATATATATATATATACGTGATCCTGCGCACAGCTGCCGACCTGTAGCAGTAAAAGTGCTATAGAGCGGTCAGCAAGTGGGCTCCAGCATCTTCTATAGCAGGCAGGGCAGTCTTTTCCATTGGGCACGCTGGGCAGTTGCCCGGGGGCCCCCTCTTGCCTGGGGGGCCCCACCTGCCCAACGACCCCAGCTAAGCATCTATGTGTCACCCTCGCTCCAATTTTCTGTGACCCCGTGCCCCGGCCGCCATGTCCAGTCTCAGGCCGGCCCCTGGCGCCCTGTGATTGGGCGAAAGGGGCCATGTGCGGCAGGTGGGGCTGGCCTGTCCTCAATCATGGGAGAGCGGGGCTGGCCTTCACTGTGAGCTGTGGCCGCTGTCTTCTCCTCCTCCTCTCCGGGTCACCGATCATGTCCCCGCTGGGGCAGGCAGTCTGGCAGTGTAACAGGCGGCGGCGCAGAGGCAGAGCAGACCATGAAAGAAAAAAAGGTAAGAGACTCACTCGTGAGTTTTGTTGCTGGCCCGGGGGGGGGGGGAGTAGATATGGTCTGGGGAGAGGGAGCAGCCATAAAGTCAGTGTATAGTGTAATGTGTATTGTGTGTGTAGTGTATAGTTAGTGTGTGTGTGTGGTGTATAGTGTATAGTGTGTGTGTGTGTGTAGTGTATTGTGTATAGTGTGTGTGTGTGTAGTGTATTGTGTGTAGTGTATAGTGTGTGTAGTGTATTGTGTGTAGTGTATAGTGTGTGTGTGTGTAGTGTATTGTGTGTAGTGTATAGTGTGTGTGTGTGGTGTATAGTGTATAGTGTGTGTGTGTGTGTGTGTGATGTATTGTGTGTAGTGTATAGTGTGTGTGTGTGTGTGTAGTGTATTGTGTGTAGTGTATAGTGTGTGTGTATGTAGTGTATTG
Organism: Aquarana catesbeiana; assembly: GCF_042186555.1. NCBI lineage: Eukaryota > Metazoa > Chordata > Amphibia > Anura > Ranidae > Aquarana > Aquarana catesbeiana. Next base: position 619,224,614 of record NC_133328.1, on the reverse strand, counting down.
TGTGTAGTGTATAGTGTGTGTGTGTGTGTGTGTGTGGTGTATTGGTCTGTGGGTAGAGTATTGTGTAGCAGGCAGTATGTAGTGTATTGTGTAGTGGTCTGTGGGTAGTGTATAGTGTATTGTGTAGTAGTGGTCAGTGGATAGTGTAGTTTGTGTAGTAGTGGTCAGTATAGGAATCAGGTGGGTTAGTGTGGTGTGTAGTGTAGTGGTTGGTGTGGTGTGTAGTGTAGTGGTCAGTATAGGAATCAGGTAGGTTAGTGTGGTGTGTAGTGTAGTGGTTGGTGTGGTGTGTAGTGTAGTGGTCAGTGGATATAGTGTAGTGTAGACAGGGCCCCAGTGCACTGTATTGCCCGGGGGCCTATAATGCTCTTAAGATGGCCCTGATAGCAAGGGTGGGCAACTGCAGCCTTCCAGCTTTTGTGGACTTCGTGTTCCATCAGGAATTGCAAAACTAAAAGTTAGGAGTATGACTCCCACAGGTAGAGGCATGATAGGACTTGTAGTTCTGAAACAGCTGGAGGGCTAATCCTGTTCTACAGACAAACAAAATTTCACTTTAACACAGGCTTTCTTTGGCACGACTCTGTGCTTTGTCCTCCAGCGGAACTGAAGCATGTATTAAAGTGACACCTAATAAAAGAAAGTAAATATGAATAAATGCCAGAACAAAGCTACCCAAGTGGTGACCTCTTCTGAACACTAAGTAAACTTTACGCGAGGCTGAGCCAATCTCTCCATTAGTCTTCAGGCATGGCTGAGGATTTGCTATAGCGCTTATGTGCCCTCTATTAAAACACAATATATTATGATAATATCCTAAAAGTATTAGATAAATTAGCTTTGTTTTAGACCCGTAGGAAATTTCTGTGTTTATTTACAGTAAGTGGCTTTAAACGCGCTTAGGACAAACATAGATCTATACACAGACAATATTTTTGAAATAAATAAATACATTTTAAAAACACGATGGACTGCTTGGTCTTTTTTCTGCCGTCACTCTTCTGTGTTTCTATTTTTAAACCCTTATGCCGCGTCCACACGATCGGAATTTCCGTCAGAAAAAACTTGGATGGTTTTTCCCGACGGGATTCCGCTCATGCTTGCCTTGCATTTAAACAAGTAAAAAAAAGGCGCAGTACAAAATATCTCAGTCAACTGTTCCTATTAGTGCAAGGGCAGGATCCACACATATATATATATATAACCATATACATAGGTGGAAGGTCAGTCTATCAAGGCAGCCACCAAAAAGGACCGGAAGCCAAGTCCAATGTGCTAGGAAAAAAACAAGGAAAATGGGCGCCGCTGAGTATGTATCAAACACAATTTATTGATAAAAAGCAATATCCATTCACATGTAGAGCTGAAATGTTGAGTTCAGGTACATCTCCAGCTGGAGAAAGAGAGGAGGACTACAGGTAGCAGCGAATCCATATGTACTGACATCACATCTCGCCCACCGGTGATGGGCTGCAGTAAGCTAGAATGGTAGTCCAATAAACACACCAAAAGGAGGAGATCACAAAGGAGCCGTCAGAAATGGTGTGGGTTCCGGGAAAGGGGAGATCAGGGCGTCAGAGCCGGTCTTCAGCTGGGTAGCGGTGTGGAGCAGCGCCTCGTCCGGCATCCACGGTGGAGAGATGACACGGCCGTGTGATCGGAGCCAGAACGAGGCTAGAATGGCAAACACAGTAGCGCCGGACAGTGACGTCTCTACTGTGCGGCGCATTTCCGAGTCAGCTCGCTATCAATGGAAAGAATAGCGGCACTCCTTTGTCAAGCCTCGTTCTGGCTCCGATCACACGGCCGTGTCATCTCTCCACCTCGGATGCCGGACGAGGCGCTGCTCCACACCGCTACCCAGCTGAAGACGGGCTCTGACGCCCTGATCTCCCCTTTCCCGGAACCCACCATTTCTGACGGTTCCTCTGTGATCTCCATCTTTGGTGTGTTTATTGGACTACCATTCTAGCTTACTGCAGCCCATCACCGGTGGACGAGATGTGATGTCAGTACATATGGATTCGCTGCTACCTGTAGTCCTCCTCTCTTTCTCCTGCTGGAGATGTACCTGAACTCAATATTTCAGCTCTACATGTGAATGGATATTGCTTTTTATCAATAAATTGTGTTGGATACATACTCAGTGGCGCCCCTTTTCCTTGTTTTTATGGTTGCCTTGCATACACGCGGTCACACAAACGTTCTCTGAACTTCCGACCATCAAGAACGCGGTGACGTACAACACTACGATGAGCCAAAAAAATGAAGTTGGTTCAATGCTTCCGAGCATGCGTCTAATTGTTTCCGAACATGCGTGATTTTTTTGTGCATCCGAATTGCATACAGACGAACGCATTTCCGGATAGGAACTTTTCCCGACCGAAAAATAGTGAACATCTTCTCGGTCTTTTGCTGGCTGGATTTCCGCCAGCAAAAGACCGATGGAGCATACACACGGTCGCATTTTCCAACAAAAAGCTCTCATCTGAGTTTTGCTGGCGGCATTTCCGATCGTATGTACGCGGCATTAGACTCCTTTCACACTGGGGCCACGGTGGCGTTAGCGCTAAAGCATTGCGCGTTTTAGCGCTGCCTTAGGGCTGTTTAAGCCGCGCTTTTGCACCGCTTTTTGGCCGCAAGCGGGCTGCTTTTAACCCCAAAGAAGGGGTTAAAAACGCCCGTGTTGCGGCGCTTCCGAATCGCTTTTCAGGCACTTTGGAAGCCATTCATTTCAATGGGCAGGGCGTTTTGGGAGCTACGTACAGGGCTCCCAACCCGCCCCAAAGATGCTGTTGGCAGGACTTTTTCTAACGTTCCGCAAGCGCACCGCCCCAGTGTGAAAAGACACACTGCAATGAATGGGAGGCCGTTTTCTGGTGTTATTTAGAGGCTATTTCTAGCGCTAAAACGCCTGAAAACCGCCCCAGTGTGAAAGGGGTCTTAATGCTTTGGTTTACATGTTTAGAACACACTCAGGGAACACAGTTAGCCCCTTGATCGCCCCCTAGTGTTAATCCCTTTCCTGTCAGTGTCATTTATACATATCACTCTATTAATACCACTGGTCCCCAAAAAGTGTCACTTGGGGGTCAGATTTGTTTCAGTCCCGCTAAAAAACACAGACCGCCGCCATTACTAGGAAAAACAATTAAAAAAAATAGTAAAAAAAGTCCCTAAATCTATCTATAAAGAATCTAAATAAATTTGGTTCTTTATATAATTTTTGTGGATTTGTATTAAAGCAGAAAGTAAAAAAATATTGTTTTTTTTTTTTTCAAAATTGTCGCTCTTTTTTTGTTTATATTGCAAAAAATAAAAATCGCAGAGGTGATCAAATACCACCAAAAGAAAGCTCTATTTGTGGGAAAAAAAGGACATCAATTTTGTTTGGGTACAGCATTGCACGACTGCGCAATTGTCAGTTAAAGCAAATCAGTGCCGTATCTCAAAAAATGGCCTGGTCATTAAGGGGGTAAATCCTTCGGGGGCTGAAGTGGTTAACCCGATGACTCATTCAGCTGTCAGTGGGATTCCCCTGTTGACAGCTGAAGTGTAAATGAAGTCCTGGCAATTGGAGCTGTCAACAAAATGTTTATCAACAACATTGCTGAACCACTAAAACAGAGATAAAAATAAACATTGTGTCTTTTTATCTACCTTTCTGTTTATTCATTTACAGATCAGAGGGATGAACTTTGGTCTGCAGATGAAGTCAGTTTAAGTCCAGGTTCACATTGACAGCAGGAATGAAATTTCATCCCCACATGTCAGTCCCGACTTCGGGGGCGATTTCAGAGACATCTGTGCGGGTTTCTGTAAAAATGTCGCCAAAAGTAGTACAGAAACTACTTTTGGGAATCGGTGCGGCACCACAAAGTCAGCATTGCACCGATTCGGACGGTGCCATTGCCGGCAATAGCCGCCGATTTGGCATTACGATTTGAAATGTCAAATCGCATGCCAAATCGCCTCAATGTGAACCAGGGTTCAAGCAATCTGTCAAGTAAAAAAAACAATGTTTTTTCATTTTGTTTTTTATTAAATTGTTCATCTGTTCCTTATTAACCCTTAATTTACTCTAATCAGCCTTAATTAACTTAATTTATTCTCCATTTAATTCTTATTTTCCTACTGATTTTTTTTTGTTCACTTTTATTTTATAAACTATTAATAATTAAAACTTTTTTTTGTTTGCTTTGTTCGTTAATATTTTTACACCTTTAACATATACACATCTCACATTGAAAAAAGCGCAACATAAAAAAAAAAATGTATTTTATTTGTAAATAACTTTTCAATGCTTTGTACCATTGCCGACAGCTGAAGTGTAAACAAAACAGTTGCGGTAATTATCGGTAATTGGTATCAGTGGGTACTACAGTGCATTGAAAAAGTATTCATACCCCATGAAATTTTCCACATTTCGTCATGTTAGAACCAAAAACGTAAATGTATTTTATTGGGATTTTATGTGATAGACCAACACAAAGTGGCACATAATTGTGAAGTGGAAGGAAAATCATAAATTATTTTCAAAATGTTTTACAAATAAATATGTGAAAAGTGTGGCGTGTATTTGTATTCAGCCCCCCGGAGTCAATACTTTGTAGATCCTCCTTTCGCTGTAATTACAGCTGCAAGTCTTTTTGGGGATGTCTCTACCAGCTTTGAACATCTAGAGAGTGAAATGTTTGCCCATTCTTCTTTGCAAAATAACTCAAGCTCTGTCAGATTGGATGGAGAGTGTCTGTCAACAGCAATTTTCAAGTCTTGCCACAGATTTTCAATTGGATTTAGGTCTTGACTTTGACTGGGCCATTCTAACACATAAATATGCTTTGATCTAAACCATTCCATTGTAGCTCTGGCTGTATGTTTAGGGTCGTTGTCCCGCTGGAAGGTGAACCTCCACCCCAGTCTTAAGTCTTTTTAAAACAAGATATTTGGGGGGAATACCCTAAAAGATGCATTAAAGATGGTGCAGCCATAAGACAATACAACAGAACAAAATATTACAGCGCACACATGCAAAAAAGACATTTAACTCCTGCAAGGATTATTTAAAACACCTAGACAAAAAAACATTATCAAAAAATAATGCATCTTTTAGGGTGTGCCCCCCAAATATTTTGTTCTGTTGTATGGTCTTATGGCTGCACCATCTTTAATTCATCTTTTAGGGTGTGCCCCCCAAATATCTTGTTTGTCTATTGTATGGATTATGACCAAATCCTTTTGGGCGAGGAGCACCCCAGTCCCTCATCAGTGCCTCTCATTAGTGTCCACCTGTGTCATGGGTGGAGACCTCATAGTTCTCCCATATAGAGGAGTGTATGGCTCCCATGGTTCAGAGAAGCAGGATCTCCCAATCTAGGGATAGCGTAGGACCCACTAATCATGGGGTACTTTGTCGCAGTAAGTGGGCTTAAGAACCATATATAGCAATATGGTGTAAACAAATCCCCATATTTTTTAATAATGTTTTTTGGAAATGTCTAGGTGTTTTAAATAAGCCTTGCAGGAGGTAAATGTCTTTTTTACATGTGTGCGCTGTAATATTTTGTTCTCTTTTGCAGACTCGAACAGGTTTTCTTCTAAGATTACCCTGTATTTGGCTCCACCCATCTTCCCATCAACTCTGACCAGCTACCCTGTCCCTGCTGAAGAAAAGAATCCCCACAACATGATGCTGCCACCACCACCATGTTTCACAGTGGGGATGGTGTGTTCAGGGTGATGTGCAGTGTTCGTTTTCCGCCACACATTGTGTTTTGCTTTTAGATGCATGAATCTATCTATTGGTGCTAGAGGGGGTGGCAGGAGAGAGGGGGCAGTGCCCATGCACGATTATGGATGCACCGTCACTGATCACAAATATATACAAGATCCTGCGCACATCTTCTATAGCAGGGTTGGGCAACTACAGCCTTCCAGCTTTTGTGGACTTTGTGTCCCATCAGGCATTGCTGTCAGGGCTGGGCTCAGCCCTTCCTTCTCTGAGCTGGCCGCTCAGCTGTCGGCTAATTGTCAGCTCCCATCTCTCCACAGTGACTCAGCTGTTGATGATATCCTGCTCGTCAGTCCTGGCTACCTAAAGCCGTCCAGGCCACTTCATCTCTGCCTTTGCCTTTGGTCACATCTCAGAGACTTTCTCCTGCGTTCCTGTTGAAGACGTGCTCAGATGACGTCCCTTCTGGCTCCTGATCCTGCTTGCTATACTACTACGTTGATCTCTGGCTCTCTGACATTGGCATTGGCTGACTCCCCGATTTGGTTACTGTACTCTGGCTATGTATTGACTACGCTTACTCTGTTTACCTTTTTATTATTATTAAACAAGTGTGATTAACTGTACTTCTGTCTCGGTCTGATTCATGGCTTCTGACAATTGCAAAACTGAAAGTTAGGAGCATGACTCCCACAGGTAGAAGCGTGATAGGTCTTGTAGTTCAGCAACAGCTGGAGGGCCACCAGTTGCCTAATCCTGTTCTACAGACAAACAAAATTTCACAACTTCTCCTGCAACACGGGCTCTCTTTGGCATGACTCTTAGCTTTGTCCTCCAGCAGAACTGAAATGCGTATTAAAGTAACACCTAATAAAAGAAAGTAAATATGAGTAAATGTCAGAACAAAGCTACTCAAGTGGTGACCTCTTCTGAACACTAAGTAAACTTTACGCGAGACTGAACCAATCACTCAATTAGTCTTCAGGCATGGCTGAGGATTTGCTATAGCGTTTATGTGCCCTCTATTAAAACACAATATATTCCTTCATTGACACTGTGCTTCAGAGAAATGACTACTCCATATCCAGTCTTTACTCCTACCTAATTCAACACCAATCAGAAAAATACCACCTCAAACCATTCCGAAAATGGTCTAACCTATTTGGTGACAATGAACTGCCGGAGAAAATCCTTGAGGGATACCGACACGTCCGCAAACTTATATCAGAAATGTGACGTGAAACACAATTTAAGATCATGCACAGAGCCTACTACCCGTTCCGTATCAACAAAGCGGACCCAACTCAGGCGCAATGCCCCTGGTGCTCCCTACCTCCCTCCACGCTGTTACACCATCTCTGGGACTGCACAGCCATCACCACCTACTGGGACTTTGTACTTACCCACATCTGCAAAATCAACAAAACACAAATTCCATAGGATCTCTTATTATGTTTGTTTGGCTACACACCATCAGCATCCTCTTCATCTGCATTGGGACCCTTAAATATTCCACAGTGGGCCCATCTCTGTCTCCTGGTTGCTCGCTGGACTATTATGTCCCACTGGATTTTACCAACACCACCCACTCTACCAGCAGTGAAAAGAGCTATGCTATCGCTCTTCTACTTAGAGAGACTGGACACCATTACACTAAACTTTTGTTCTACCTCACGCTTCTTCACAAGATGGCGTAAATATATAGAGGTCACATTAACCCAGAAAGTCTTACAAGAATTCATGCAACCATTCCGCTATACCGACTGGTATCTGAAAAGAAATATCTATCACCAACTCACTGGGCAACCTCAAAGTATCCAATATGTCCGACACCTGTACTTTTCGACCACCATAGGACATCCACTGACTCCTGCAGCTCTTTGACGTCCATCACTCTCTTATATCTAAAACTAGTAACTCCCGTAGTTGTTTTTGTTCTGGCTAGGCCAATATCTGAGATCACCAGTAATTCATTTATATCCAATCCATGCTTCCACTCCTGAAGGTATTATGGTATAAGTTGTCACATCTGTATGTATCACATTGCTTTAACGTTGTTGTATAGGTAAATATGACTTACCTGTTCCAATCCCCTCCCCCCACCCCCCCTACTCGGAACTGCACCTCCTCTGTTGTAGTGAATACATATATATAAATGTTTTAGAGCTATTGTACTCTATATAATTGTACTATGAAAAACCCAATAAAATTTTTTTCAAAAAAAAAACACAATATATTATTATAATATCCTAAAAGTATTAGATGAATTAGCTTTGTATTGGACCCGTAGGAAATTTCTGTGTTTATTTACAGTCAGTGGATTTAAACACGCTTAGGACAAACATAGATCTATACACAGACAATATTTTTAAAATAAATAAATAAATTTAAAAAAATTAAGGCAGACACGATGGACTGCTTGGTCTTTTTTCTGCCGTCACTCTTCTGTGTTTCTATTTTTAAACCCTTATGCCGCATACACAAACCCGCAAAAGACCGATGAGACTTTGTCGTCGGAAAATGCAACCGTGTGTATGCTCCATCGGATTTTTGCTGGCCGAATTCCATCCAGCGTGTTCTCAATTTTTCGGTCGGGAAAAGTTCTTATCCGAAAATGCGATCGTCTGTAGCAATTCCGACGCGCAAAATTCCTACGCATGCACGGAAACAATTCGACGCATGCTCGGAAGCATTGAACTTCATTTTCTCGGCTCGTTGCAGTGTTGTACGTCACTGCGTTCTTGACGGTCGTAAGTTCAGCGAACTTATGCGTGACCGTCTGTATGCAAGGCAAACTTGAGTGGAATCCCGTCGGAAAAGCCGTCATATCTTTTTCCGACGAGAAGTCCGATCCTGTGTACGTGGTATTAGACTCCTTTCACACTGGGACCACGGCGGCGTTAGCGCTAAAGGGTCGGTCGTTTTAGCGCTGCTTTAGCGATGCTTTTTGGCCGCAAGCGGGCCGCTTTTAACCCCAAAGAAGGGGTTAAAAACGCCTGTGTTGTGGCGCTTCTGAAGCACTTTTCAGGCGCTTTAGAAGCCATTCATTTCAATGGGCAGGGCATTTTGGGAGTGCTAAATACAGCGCTCCCAACCCACCCCAAAGATGCTGTTGGCAGGACTTTTCCTAATGTCCCTCAAGCGCACCGCCCCAGTGTGAAAAGACACACTGCAATGAACGAGAGGCAGGTTTCATGCATTATTAAGAGGCTATTTCTAGCGCTAAAATGCCTGAAAACCGCCCCAGTGTGAAAGGGGTCTTAATGCTTTGGTTTACACATTTAGTACACACTCAGGGAACACAGTTAGCCCCTTAATTGCCCCCAGCGTTATTATTATTATTATACAGGATTTATATAGCGCCAACAGTTATGCAGCGCTTTACAATAAAAAAGGGAGACAATACAGTTATAATACAATAAGATACAGGAGGATGAAGAGGGCCCTGCTCAGAAGAGCTTACAATCTAATAGGATGGGGCAGGTGATACAAAGGGTTGTAACTGTGGGGAATGAGCTGATGGAAGTGGTAAGAGATTAGTTAGAGACGTTATAGGCTTTCTTGAAGAGATGAGATTTCAGGGATCGCCTGAAGGTAGCAAGAGTAGGGGATAGCCGGACAGGTGGAGGTAGCGAGTCCCAGAGGATGGGAGAGGCTCTGGAGAAATCCTAGAGACGAGCATGAGAGGAGGAGACAAGAGAGCTTGAGAGTAGGAGGTCTTGAGAAGAGCGGAGAGGACGATTTGGGTGATATTTGGAGACAAGATTGGTGATGTAGCTCGGGGCAGAGTCGTGAATGGCTTTGTATGTTGTGGTTAGTATTTTTAATTTAATTCGCTGGGTGATTGGGAGCCAGTGTAGGGATTGGAGGAGAGGGTTGGCAGACACAGAGCGGTTGGTAAGGTGGATAAGTCTGGCAGCAGCATTCATGATAGACTGAAGAGGGGATAGCCTATGGAGAGGCTGGCCAATGAGAAGGGAGTTGCAATAGTCAAGGCGAGAGATAACAAGGGAGTGAATGAGGAGCTTGGTGGTTTCATTTCTTAAAAAGGGGTAAATTTTAGAGATGTTACGGAGGTGAATTTCTCAAACTTTTGACAACGATTGGATTTGAGGCTGAAATGACAAGTCAGAGTCTAGGATTACACCTAGTACCCTGGCATGAGGGGAGGGACTGATGGTTGCATTGTTGATTTTGATGGAAAAGTCATGGAGGGGGGCACGGGCGGGGGGGAATATTAATAGCTCAGTTTTAGAGAGATTTAGTTTAAGGAAGTGGTGCGACATCCATGCTGATATGTCAGTTAGTAAGTTAGTAATGCGAGAGGAGACAGAAGGAGTGAGGTGAGGAGTAGACAGATAGATTTGGGTGTCATCAGCGTATAAGTGGTATTGGAAGCCGTGGGCGGTTATCAAGTGACCAAGGGAGGAGGTGTAGATAGAGAAGAGAAGGAGTCCAAGAACAGAGCCTTGGGGGACCCCCACAGAAAGGGGCAATGGAGAGGAGGAGACAGAGTTGTAGGTGACACTGAAGGAGCGCTGTGATAAATAGGCAGAGAACCAGGATAGAGCAGAATCTCGGAGGCCAAGGGAATGTAGTTTATTGAGAAGGAGCTGCTGGTCAACAGTATCAAAGGCCGCAGAGAGGTCAAGTAGTAGGAGTATAGAGTACTGGCTGTTGGTTTTAGCAGTTAGTAAATCGTTAGTGAGTTTTAGTAAGACAGTTTCTGTGGAGTACTGTGAGGGAAGGTCAGACTGTAAAGGGTCAAGAAGGTTATTTTCACTGAGGTAGGAGCTAAGACGGTTGTAGACTAAGCGTTCTAGAAGTTTAGAGGGGAATGGGAGCAATGAGATGGGTCTTAAGTTGTTCAGGTTGGTAGGTTCCAGTGAGGGCTTTTAAGTATGGGAGTGATCTGCGCATGTTTTAGAGGGGAGGGGAAGGTGCCACTAGAGAGGGAGAGATTGAAGATGTGAGTGAGGGAGCATAAGATAGAAAAATTTTGTAACCTCTTCAGTAGTAGCCAATTCAAAAGAGGAGAGTGTTGAATGTGCTGCTAGGCAAGGTATGTTGGGATGTACGCACAGTGGAGGTATCCTCACGAATTGCATCAATCTTGTCTTTGAAGTGATTGGCAATCTCTTGGGCAGTGAGTGAGTTAGTGGGTAGAGGGGGTGGGGGACGAAGCAGAGAGTTAAAGGTTGAGAAGAGCCGACAGGGACTGGATGACAAGGAATTAAAAAGAGAGACAAAGTAGGCTTGTTTGGCAGCATGGAGTCATGAATTGTATTTTAGAAGGGCAGATTTATATAGGGTGAAGTTTTGCAGGCATTTGGTTTTACGCCACAGTCGTTCAAGAGCACGGCAATGTCTCTTGAGATTTCTAGTGTTGTCAGTTTGCCAGGGTTGTAACGGTCGGGGCCTGATTCTGCGTGTGGTTAGAGAAGCAAGTGCATCTAGTGAAGATGAGAGTGAACTGTTGTAGACAGAGGTGGCCAGGTCAGGACAGGATAGGGGAGAGATTATGTCATATAGGTGGTCAGTAGTAGAATAGAGAAGAGAAGGGTTAAAGTGGCAAAGGTTTCTACAAGTAATTGTTTGCTGCTTGGAGGGATGGGTGGTTGGAGGTAAGGATACAGTGAAAGTAATGAGGTTGTGATCAGAGAGAGGAAATGGAGTGTTGGTGAGGTTGCCAGGGTTGCAGAGATAGGAGAATACAAGGTCAAGGGTATTACCATTGGAGTGAGTGGAAGTATGTGTCCATTGGGTTAGGTCAAAAGATGAGGTTAAGTCGAGAAGTTTAGCTGTAGTTGGGCTGTTAACATTGACAGGAATGTTGAAGTCACCAAGAATGATAGTGGGTATTTCAGAGGAGAAAAAGTAGGGTAGCCAGGCAGCAAAGTCATCAAAAAAGCGTGATACCGGCCCAGGAGGCCGATAAATTGCTGCAATCCTCAGCGAAATGTGAGAAAACAGACAAATACAGTGCATCTCGAATGAAGAGAGAGATAGAAAGGGAGAGACAGGAAGGACTTGGAAAGTGCTTTGTGGGGATAGAAGGAAGCCAACTCCACCTCCTTTCTTGCCGCGTACACACGGTCGGACTTTTCACCTGCAAAAGTCCGACGGACGCCGCCGGACCAAGTACGGCGGACAATCCGACCGTGTGTGGTCTCCATCGGACTTCCGACGGACCGTTTCGGGCGGAAATCCGACGTACTTTAGATTTGAAGCCTGCTTCAAATCTTTACGTCGTACCTCCGCCGGACTCAGTTCCTGACGGAAAGCCCGTTCGTCTGTATGCTAGTCCGAAGGACCAGATACGACGGAGGAGCAGGTTACTGCATCTCGCGCTCGCTGCAATAGAGCGGACCTCCGCTGGCAATAGAGCTACCTGAAGACAGCGGAGGGGCCGGCCGAAGACTTGGGACACCGGGAGAAGAGGCCAGAGAGCGGAGAAGAACCAACCGGACGCCGGGAGAAGATGAACCAGAGGGACCCCCGAAGACAGAAGAAGACCCCCCCCCGGAGCTGTTTAATAAATTATTTTAAAAACCTGTGTTGTGTTTTATTATTGACACTTTTTACCTAGGTGAATGGGTAGGGGTACCATGTACCCCATACTCATTCACATAGGGTGGGGGGGCCGGGATCTGGGGGCCCTCTTATTATAGGGGGCTCCCGGATTCCGATAAGCCCCCCGCCCGCAGACCCCGACAACCAACGGCCAGGGTTGTCGGGAAGAGGCCCTTGTCCTCATCAACATGGGGACAAGGTGCTTTGTGGTGGGGGGGGCACCGCAAGGCGCCCCCTCCCCCAAAGCACCCCCCCATGTTGAGGGCATGCGGCCTGGTACGGTTCAGGAGGGGGTGGGGCGCTCGCTCGTCCCCACCCCCTTTCCTGACCGGCCGGGCTGCGTGCTCGGATCGTGGTCTGGTATGGATTTTGGGGGGACCCCCACGCCGGTTTTTCGGCGTAGGGGGTTCCCCTTAAAGTTCCATACCAGACCTAAGGGCCTGCGACGGGGCTCGCAAGGTTTCAATCTCGCCAAAAAAAGCCGCGAGATTGAATTCCTTTTCTAGTCCCGTCGTACCCAAGTCACGTTCAAAATGAACGGACTTGTCCGTGTGTGGGAAAGTCCGTTCATTCTGAAAGTCCGGCGGAAGTCCGTCGGGAAGACCGGATTCCGGAAAGTCCGGCCGTGTGTAGGCAAGTCCGGCCGTTCAGAAAGTCCGGTGGTAGTCCGCCGGAAGTCTGGCGGCAAGTACGTCGGACCTAGCTTTCTAGAAAGTCCGACCGTGTGTATGCGGCATCTGTCTGTTGGGTCTGGGGGAGTGAGTCCAATGGAGACCACCATGGGAGAGGGCAGCAGGAGAAGCTGAGTCAAAATTTTGAAGCCAGGTTTCTGTTATGGCGAGTATGTTCAAGCCATGAGAGATGAAGAGGTCATGTACAGATGTTAGCTTGTTACAGATGGAGCGGGTGTTCCAAAGGGCGCATGAGATTGGTGGGCTGCTTTGACGAAGCAGGGGGATAGAAATTAAACTGAGTGGATTGCGGTGGTTGCCAGAGGGGTAGGGGTATTGGATATGTGGCATGCAGTTGGAAAATGGCGGACCAGGATTAGGAGAAATGTCACCTGAGACTAGGAGAAGGAGGAGGGCGAGGAAGGCAAGGTGGGAGTGGGATGTGCATGAGCACATGTGTCTAGTGGCCCTGGTGTTTATGTCAGCATGTGGGTGCAGCAAATGCAGGAGATGATGGGTGCCATAGTAGGGAGAGGGTAGGAGTGAGGGTGATATGTGCATGCTGCAGAGAAGAGAAGAGGGGTAGAGTAAAGATAATTTGAGGATAGAAGACACCAATGTGAGAAGGAAGAGAATAAGGAGCATGTTAGTGGATAGAGAGTGGGAAACTGACTTTATATATAATATAAAATAAATGTCCAAGGCTGGTTTGTGTGTCGTCTTGCAGAGTGGAGCAGAGTTCTTGTTGTATCTTCATGCAGCTTTAGTTAAACTGCGTCGGTGAAACTGCGCATCACTCGTGACAGAGCCATAATTTCTGCGCCTTGCCCCTGTCTGCGTCACCCCATAGGATGCTTTAAATTTATAGGGAGACTAAGCAGGCATGCTTTTCTCAGTTGATCATTATTGGGTCTGATTTGAGACACCTGAATATGAGAGAGGAGATGGCTAATACCAGACCAGCTACAGACACAGGCTAGGGTCGTAAAGCTAATTACCTCTCTTGATCACTCAAGCCAAATGGGGTTGAGAATCAATAACCAGTAATATTACTATTGCAGTGGGGTTGGTTTAGAGCTAGCATTAAATAATGCTTTTGGTTTACACTTTTAGTACACACTCAGGGAACACATTTAGCCCCTTGATCGTCCCCTAGCGTTAACCCCCTTCCCTGCCAGTGTCATTTATACATTGATCAGTGCATTTTTTTTTTATCACTGATCACTCTATTAATACCACTGGTCCCCAAAAAGTGTCAGTTGGGGGTCAGATTTGTTGCAGTCCCGCTAAAAATCACAGATCGCCACCATTACTAGTAAAAAACAATTAAAAAAATTAAAAGTCCCTAAATCTATCCCCTATTTTGTAGACGTGATAACTTTTGCGCAAACCAATCAATATATGCTTATTGCGATTTTTTTTTTTTGAACCTCTGATGGAAGGAGGACATCTGATGTGAAGGAGAAGCTCTGATGTGATGGGGGCACCTCTGATGTGAAGGAGAACGTCTGATGTGAAGGAGGAGCTCTGATGTGTTGGAGGCACCTCTGATGTGAAGGAGGAGCTCTGATGTGATGGGGAGAACCTCTTATGTGAAGGAGGACGTCTGATGTGAAGGAGGAGCTCTGATGTGATGTTGAACCTCTGATGGAAGGAGGACATCTGATGTGAAGGAGGAGCTCTAATGTGATGGGGGCATCTCTGATGTGAAGGAGAATGTCTGATGTGAAGGAGGAGCTCTGATGTGTTGGAGGCACCTCTGATGTGAAGGAGGAACTCTGATGTGATGGGGGGACCTCTGATGTGAAGGAGGAGCTCTGAAGTGATGGTAGGAACCTCTTATGTGAAGGAGGACGTCTGATGTGAAGGAGGAGCTCTAATGTGCTGTTGAACCTCTGATGGAAGGAGGACATCTGATGTGAAGGAGGGGCTCTGATGTGATGGGGCACCTCTGATGTGAAGGAGGAGCTCTGAAGTGATGGTGGGAACCTCTTATGTGAAGGAGGACATCTGATGTGAAGGAAGAGCTCTGATGTGATGTTGAACCTCTGATGGAAGGAGGACATCTGATGTGAAGGAGGGGCTCTGATGTGATGGGGCACCTCTGATGTGAATGAGAACGTCTGATGTGAAGGAGGAGCTCTGATGTGTTGGAGGCACCTCTGATGTGAAGGAGGAGCTCTGAAGTGATGGGGGGAACCTCTTATGTGAAGGAGGACGTCTGATGTGAAGGAGGAGCTCTAATGTGATGTTGAACCTCTGATGGAAGGAGGACATCTGATGTGAAGGAGGGGCTCTGATGTGATGGGGCACCTCTGATGTGAAGGAGAACATCTGATGTGAAGGAGGAGCTCACATGTGATGGGGGCACCTCTGATGTGAAGGAGGAGCTCTGATGTGATGGGGGCACCTCTCATGTGAAGTAGGATGTCTGATGTTTACTGACTATCATCAGGATGGTTGTATGCATTGTGCCAGGCCCAGGTTTATCATTCATAAGTAATATTAAGTTATTTACATTTTAGAGATTTTGAATTCTTTTAAAAAGTGCAACAACTGAAAAAGGGTTGAGAAACACTGATCTATAGCAGCATCTACGTCGGTAGGTTACTCTATGTAAGTATTAATTTCATTCTTGTTAAATTCATCAGCGTCCCACACACCATGCCGTAGTCCATACACACTTTACGGCTTGTCAGTTTATATGTTCATCCTTATCAATATGTATATAAATAGCTCCATAACAGGGGAAATGTTCATAACTGTCCAAGGCCATCTATTATTATAGCCTAATGGAGGTCCTTCGACAAGATAATAGCATTTCCACGCATGCATATGTGTATGTAAAAGTCAATAATCGTGTAAATATGCAGGTCCTCCAAATAATTCATGTACTGGTTTATACGAAGGTCTTGGAAATTATATTTAATCCAGAAGGCATTGCTGTGTCTTAGGGCTCATTTACACTTGCTTCGACTTTAACACACATTAAAGTGCCTAGCGCTTCAACATGCTATTTTATGTATTTTTGATGCTTTTCTGATGCTTTAATGAAGGTTGGCAAATGCCTTGTAAGTGTGTTGATTTTCTTTTTGTTTTAGGCTGGGTTCCCACTGATGCGAATTGGGTGCGGGTTTACCTGCATCCAATTCGCATGAGAGGAGACTGTGACCTGCTCTCAATGGAGCCGGTTCACACAGCTCCGTGGTGGCTGTGGAGCGGATTACACAAGGGTCCTGTGTGTCTTTGGTTTTGTTTTAGGTCCAAATTCAGGCAAAAATTCAGGACTGATTCATCCCTGAAATGGAGAACAGGGGCGCACCGGACCCCTGCTGTAAGTTGCAGTGTGAACCCAGCCTTGAGCCCGGGTTCACACCTATGCGAATTAGATGTGGCTTACACCGCATCTAATTCGCAGGACATTTTAAAATACATTCATATGAATGCATCTGGTTCACATATGTGCGTTGCATTCGCACTGCGCATTGCACAAAAAAGGTGTGCGTTTTCTGGGCAATGCGGTGCGAATTACGAGCCCCTTATCTTCTATGGGAACGTATCTGCTTCGCAGATGCATTACGTTCTGAACATGGATTTTCTACTTCTCCTCACTACACCTCCCCCCCCCCCTCTCCCTGCTCACTGATCTGGAGCTAAAACACAGTGATTCCTTTGAACAGGGGATTTTTATCTCCCCAGTGAAACCTGAGCTTCAATTCGCACCCAACATGTGTGAAACCGGGCTAAAGGGGTCCAGTAGAACCCCCCACTCAGCAGTACCCCCCACTCAGCAGGTCCCCAGCCTATCAGTACCCTCATTCAGCAGATCCCCAGCTCATTAGTACCCCTGTTCAGCAGATCCCTAGCTCATTAGTACCCTCATTTAGCAGATCCCCAGCTCATTAGTACCCCTGTTCAGCAGATCCTCAGCCTATTAGCACTCTCATTCAGCAGATCCCCAGCTCATTAATTCCCCTGTTCAGCAGATCCCAAACTAATGTGTACTCTCATTCAGCAGATCCCCAGCTCATTAGTACCCCTGTTCAGCAGATCCCCAGCTTATTAGTACCCTCATTCAGCAGATCCCCAGCTCATTATTACCCCTGTTCAGCAGATCCTTAGCTTATAAGTACCCCTGTTCAGCAGATCCCCAGCTTATTAGCACTCTCATTCACCAGATCCCCAGCTCATTGGTTCCTCTGTTCAGCAGATCCCCAGCTTATAAGTACCCAGTTTGAGCAGATTCCCAGCTTATTAGTACTCTCATTCAGCAGATCCCCAGCTCATTAGTATCCCTGTTCAGCAGATCCCCAGCTCATTAGTGCCCTCATTCAGCAGATCCCCAGCTCATTAGTATCCCTGTTCACCAGATCCCCAGCCTATAGTGCCTTCATTCAGCAGATCCCCAGATTATTAGTACTCTCATTCAGCAGATCCCCTGCTCAGTATTATCCCCAGCTCAGCTGATCCCTCACTCAATAGTATCCCCAAGCTCTGCTGATCCTCTGGTCTGCTGATCCTCCTCTCTCTGGTCCCGCTCACTGCCTGCTATATTGCTCCCCCGCTGCTCACCACATGTGACATCTGCTAGTTTCTCCTGCTCTGGTCCCCCAGTTCTGCTGATCCTCTGCCACTCAGTCCTCTCTCTCCAGTTCTCGTTCCCCTTCTGCTATAGCATTCCCATGTTGCACACCATGTGTGGCATCTGCTAGTTACTTCTCTCCAATTTGGACCTCACTCATGTTGCTGCTGCTCCCCAATGCACACCAGATGTGACGTCTGCACCAGACACTCCCAGAATATATACACATAAACCCGGAAGTGACTGCTAATGAAGTCTTTCTGGTTTGTTTGCTAGTTTCCCAGTGCATCCTGGGATATCTCATATCTGCAATACCTCCTAAACAAAGCAAAGTTAACTCTGAATAAAGGCCCCTCAAAAGCTGTAGGTGCTGTTAGCGAGCGTTGTCGTAGACTTCTATGGAGACGTTGAAGACATCAAGAATGTGACATGGGGTAACCACTTTATTTAGTGACAGGAGCTTTAATTGGCATTCAGAGTACTTTTAAAAAGTGTGTCCAATGCCATGTTTTGAAGCAAGTGTAAACGAGCTGTTAATAGAGATGGGCCAGACATCCCCCTATTCAGTTCGTACCAGAACTCCCAAAGTATCAATGCTAATTTTTTTTTTTTTTTAAAGATTGTTTTTACAGGAGCAGTGATTTTAATGAAACTTAAATCGCCACAATAAAAATGAAAAATTCCTTTAAATATAGTGCCTGGGGGTCCCCTTATTCTGCCTGTAAAGTGGTGCATATATACTGTGTATAGAACCTGCTGCAGCAAAACTGACATTTCTAAAGAAAAAAAATGAACGAAATGACATTTACATTGCCGGCAATACAATACCATTGCCGGAAATAGAAGAATGTTAAAAAAAACACTTGGGGACCCCCCCCCAATCTATACCAGGACCTTCGAGTCTGGTATGGATTTTAGGGGGAACCACACACCAAAATAAAAAGAAAAGACGGCTTGAGGTCCCCCCCAAAATCCATACCAGACCCGCATCCGAGCATGACAGGTCAGGAAGGGGGCGTAAAAGCGAGTGCCCCCCTCCTAATTCACGGGGGTGTGGGTCACATGCCCTCAACATGGGGAGGATGGGTGCTGCCCCCCACACTAAAGCATCATGTTCCCATGTTGATGAGGACAAGGGCTTCATCCCCACAACCCTGGACTGTGGTTGTCGGGGTCTGCGGGCAGGGGGCTTATCGGAATCTGAAAGCCCCCTTTAACAAGGGGGCCCCCACATCCCACCCCCAATGGGAATGAGTATGAGGTACATAGTGCCCCTACCCATTCACCAAAAAAGTGTAAAAATAAATAAAAACAGGTTGGAGCTTTTGACAATTCCTTTATTAAAAATAAAAAAACAGTGTCCCCCGATGTAAATCCATCGTCAATCATGAAGAAAAAAAAATGCTCCGCCGTCAACTAAGGCAAACTGCCGATGCCTGGCTTGCCGTTTGACAGTTCTTATATAGGTAAGAAATTCTGAAAAACTGTGTGTGTGTTTTTATTACTTTTTGACTTTTTTGGTGAATGGGTATGGGTACTATGTACCCCATACTCATTCACAAGGGGGGGGCAGGATCTGAGGGCCCCCTTGTTAAAAGGGGTTTCCAGATTCCAATACACCCCCTGCCTGCTGACCCCCATAACCATAGCCCAGCCCAAAACACCCCCCCATGTTGAGGGCATGTGGCCTGGTATAGTTCAGGAGAGGGGGCATTCGCTCGCCCCCCCTTTTTCCTGACCTGCCAGGCTGCATTCTCAGATAAGAATCTGGTGTTAATCTTTGGGGGGACCCCATGGTGTTTGTTTTTTATCGCCGGCAATTTTTTTTTCAGTTGTCAGCGTAAAAGCCCGTTGACAGCTGATGACTCTTCGGTTGCTAAGGACACTGCGGCCAGCTTCTCTCCTTAACAACCAGTTATTCACTGCGCCCTGATTGGGCAAAGCTTTGCAAAATCATATTACCCTTAATAGTTACTGCAAATATGCTTTTTACTGGTGTTCTAATGTATGAGCTTAGGGCAATTTATGTGGGATTGAATGTCTGTCCCACCCCCTAGCACTTGTTTTTTTTTATCCTTGCCTTTGTCGGCTCAAGTCACGTGACCTGACAAAGGGGTTAATCCCTGAAACATGTAGTCTATTCCTGAATGAGCTCCGGCATCTTCTTTCACCATCCTCCTCTCCTCCCATTGCCCTGTTGACAGTTGATCGGCCATAGTCGGGCCTGAGGATCGCTGCTGCCGCTCCATGCGTAGACGCAACCGCCTAAGTTTCTCTGCCTGTTCCTGCTGTCCCCTCCATTTGTGATTGACTAGCCCTGCACTGCCTCCCCGAGCTCCATTAGTTGAGCGTGCTCTCCTTGGGCTCACTGACCCTCCCTAGGAGCTCCATGACTGGATGAAGCCGTCCCCCATCTGGTTCTGCTTGAAGATTGGGGACGGTGTCAGTATGGCAGTGGACAGTGCCAGTATTAGAACACAGGAGGTTGCTAAGTCTTTAATAAGATAAGAGCCATATCCTCTCCCACAGACATCCAGTGCAGGTTGGTGAACACACACAATGGACTCAAAGTGTAAGGAAATGGTGAGATTTTAGTGTGTGGCACTCACTCTTGCCCTCCGCCTCCTCTCTGGGTTCAGCCTCCAGCAACAGTGCTCCTCCTGGTCCCCTGACTGGCTGACTCCAGCTTAGCTGACTGTGACTTCTTTATCTAACACCGCCTTTCTTCTTCCGAGCACCGCTCCTGTGCTCTAGTGGAGTGTTTCTCCCATGTGTTGCTCCTAGGGTTTCCACCTCATCCCTTTAAACCTGAACACATATGAATTACACGGGTTCTGAGGCTAATTTGATGCAGATAAGGCACCAAGTGAGATTAATTACCACTTTAATCAGCCACAGAACCTGTGTAATTAATATGTGTTCGGTTTTAAAGGGATGAGGTGGCAACCCTAGTTGCTCCTGTCACAGCCAGGACACTTGAACATCACCGAGGATACCAGGTAACCGGGCAAACGGCCTACCTCTTTGCCCACGTGACTCCCCAGCGGCCAATGACAGTGCCACCCTGAAGTTCTAGAAGTTGCGGGACTTATTGTGAGGCGAAGTGGGGCAGGCTGAGGACAGTGCTGACAGTCCGCTGTGCACTGCGATCAGTATTCTGTACTGCATGCCAGTCTTTGAAAGAAGAACGCGGCTCCAATGTTCCCCGGCGCCCAAACTCCTCCACTTTACAAACGCTACATTGCTACAGCTTTGCTTCAGCTCTAGTGCTTGTGATGTAGAGAAGATCGGGCCCGGAGGAGCAGCAGAGGGAGAAGATCAGATGATCCTGATGGCGCCTCTGACTGATGTGATGTAGGGCGGTGCCTACCTTGCCTATTGGTAGTGATGGCCCTGACAGCGCTCCATGTGTTCATTTCTTTAATCCCTTTCTGCCTGCGCTATAGCCGAAAGATGGCAGCAGCTTGAGCTTACTTTGATGGGAGGGCATACATGGATGTCCTCCTGTGATCACGCTGGCGTGCAGCCCCTGCGGTGCACGGGCAGTGCACTCTATAATCACAGACTCCTGCGGACACAGCTGATCACAGATCAGGGCAAAGGGCCAATCACAGCGCCCCTTTGCCACGTGATCAGCTGTGTCTGATGACAGCTGATCATGGATGTAAACACAAGCCGGTTATCTGCTTTTCTTTTCTCACACTGACAGCGTGAGGAGAGAAGAAGAGAGACAATAACTGGCTTGTGTGAAAGGGACATCGACACTGATAATCAGGGCACTGATTATCAGTACAGTCTCAACAGTGCGCACCAGTGCTGCCAATCAGTGCCCATCAGTGCCACCGATCAGTGCTGCCTACCAGTGCCCATGAGTGCCGCCTATCAGAACCTATCATTGCCACCCATCAGTGCCCATCAGTGCCGCCTATGAGTACAGCCTCATCAATGCCTCCTCATCAGTGTCACCAATCAGTTCTGCCTACCAGTGCCCATCAGTGCCGCCTATCAGCAGTGCCATCTTAAGAGCATTATAGGCCCCCAGGCAATACAGTGCACTGGGGCCCTGTCTACACAATCACACACGATTGCCCATCAAATGCAGCTTTACTGTGCCTGTGAATGCAGCCTCACTGTGCCCGTGAATGCACCCTTACTGTGCCCATCAAATGCAGCCTCACTATGTCCACCATTGCAGCCTCACTGTGCCCGTGAATTCAGCCTCACTGTGCCCACCATTGCAGCCTCACTGTATCCGTGAATGCAGCCTCACTGTACCCACCATTGCAGCCTCACTGTGCCCATGAATGCAGCCTCACTGTGCCCATGAATGCAGCCTCACTGTGTCCACCATTGCAGCCTCGCTGTGCCTGTGAATGCAGCCTCACTGTGCCCACCATTGCAGCCTCACTGTGCCCGTGAATGCAGTCTCACTGTACCCGCCATTGCAGCCTCACTGTGCCCATGAATGCAGCCTCACTGTGCCCATCATTGCAGCCTCACTGTGCCCACCATTGCAGCCTCACTGTGCCCATGAATGCAGCCACACTGTGCCCACAATTGCAGCCTCACTGTGCCCACTGTTGCAGCCTCACTGTGCCCGTGAATGCAGCCTCATTGTGCCCACCATTGCAGCCTCACTGTGCCCACTATTGCAGCCTCACTGTGCCCACCATTACAGCCTCACTGTGCCCATGAATGCAGCCTCACTGTGCCCACCATTGCAGCCTCACTGTGCCCATGAATGCAGCCTCACTGGACTGTACCCACCATTGCAGCCTCACTGTGCCCATGAATGCATTTGGAAGATTTCCCCTCAATGCCTGGTGACAACTAAAAATTTTAAATTTTCCATTACTGATTGTCCCATTGATGATGCTAACAGGACAAAAAGAGAATGGACCTACCTGAGGAGCACAGATGTCAATGAAAAACTTTATTAAGATGGTATTTTTCAAATAAAACTGAAGGTATCACATCCTTGCACTCTATATCAGGGGTAGGCAACCCCCAGCACGGGTGCCACAAGCAGCACAAGAAGCCTCTTTTGCCAGCACTCGGCTCCCTCCCCATCAGCAGAGCATTGCAGGGAAGTGTCAGTGAGACACTAATGCATTCCAATTTCAGAGTTCCCCATGCCACACCTGCACTGAGGGGGAGGCACTGCGCCCCCACACATTGTAAAAAATTGGAAACATTGTTTGGTTTTCTAACTTTGCTGTAGCTGCGATCGTCAGCTTTTGTGATGGGGAAGAGATTGGGTGCAGTTCTGCTGGGGGGGTCCCTGTTACCAGGAGGAGAAGGATTGTCATTGGTCACTGCTAAAACCAATCACAGTCCTGCTAGCCCCACCCACCATATGGAGGAAGAGGACTCTCTTGGTTGCCAGTACCAATCTCAGAAAGAAGGGATTTCACTGAATGAGAAAACCACAATCAGGTGACAGTTTGTGAAATTACTGTCGAGCTTCTGGTAACTTTGTTGAAATTATTTCTGAACCTTTGCGTCACTTACTACTGAACCCCGGCACTCTGTGTCCCTTTAAGCCACAGCCAGTATTCAACGCAATGAAAATCACACCCAACTTTTGCTGCGGCGCAGAGTGCTGCACTTTCTCAGCTGCGGGGCCCAACTTATGATCCTGCACACAGGCCCACTGCTTTCAGAAAATGCCCCTGACCTGAGCTCATCATTGCAGATCCATTCCAGATGCTTGTATGTGACATCACATACATCCCATACATCCCATACATCACATACAAGCACGTGGGCTGGATGTGAGAGGTGGATCAGCAGGATGAGTGTGCCTGGACAGGTATGTGTCTCATCTCTGCTTCCCTTCACCACTCTGCATATCACACATATCATAGATGAGAAGAGGGTACAGCAGTGGAGCAGATGAGCAGGGGGGGTTAGAGGTGGGACAGATGTGCAGGGAGGTTACAGTGTTAGGACAGATGAGAAGGTGATTCAGTAGTGAGACAGAAGAGCATCGGGATACAACCCTGGAGCAGATGTGCAGGGAGGTACAGGTGTGGGGCAGATGACAAAAGGGGTATATTGATGGGGCAGATGTGCAGGAGGTACAGTGGTGGGAGGGATGAGAAGAGGGTTCAGTGGTGGGACAGAAAAGAATGGGGGTTACAGTGGTGGGAAAGATGAGCAGGGGGGTTCAGTGTTGGGGCAGATGAGAAAGGGGTTACAGTGATTGGGCAGAAGAGCAGGGAGTACATTGGTGGGGCAGATGTACAGCAGTGGGGCAGAGGAGCAGGGGGGTACAGAGGTGGGGCAGAAGTACAGAGGGGTGCAGAGGAGAAAGGAGGTACATCGGTGGAACACATGAGCAGGGGGCTACAGTGGTGGGGCAGAAGAGCAGGGGGAACAGAGGTGGGACAGATGATAAAGGACGTTTCAGTGGTGGGGCAGATGAGCAGATAAGTTCAGTGTTAGGACAGATGAGAAGATGGTTCAGCGGTGAGACCGAAGATGTACAGTGGTGGGGCAGATGTGCAGGGTAGTACAGTGGTGGGACAGATTTGCAGGGGGGACAGTGATCTGAGATGTGAAGGTGCATGAATTGGGGCTGATCTGAGGCGTGAGAGTGAAGGATGTTAATTTCTCACTACTACTCAGTAGTAGCATTTACAGCAGTTTAGAGCATTTACTTTATAAAAAATTATTTTCGTGATTGAGAGTGTGAAGTTGACAATTTTTTGTTATAAAATCGGCACTTTCAATTTCTTTGAAAACATGTTTTGGTACACTGTGCTCAGAAGGTTGCCCACCCCTGCTCTTTACTCTGACCTAAATAGAACTTGAATTAAAGGCATTTAAAAAAAAATGGCACACTTTAAAAGAACCCCTTATGTAGGTCACAATAAACTTGCATGTAGAATGTTGTATCAAAGTTTTCTCATGTCTTTATCACACGGATGTCCCCAGACAATCACAAATAGGTAGGAATGAAGTAAAAATCTTTCTTTGAGGATTCCCAGGAGAATACTAAAATATTCTATGAACTATGAAAACTATGAAAGGATGGCACATAACAAATTAATTCCAATGCTGTGTTTTTCCATTCCAATGTCACACAAGTGGGTGGGCTCGGGGCACAGTATTCTTTTTTAAAGACAATTAGAGCATCAGGCTCTAATCATGCGCTTCTAAAAAAAAAAAAAAAAAACCCTATTGAAATCCATGCGTCCGACACCCTGCATGTAGATTAGGGGCCGGAGGCATGGACGAGGGGGCGGCGCCCATGCGCCCCCTATGGACGGGCCACCACTGTTCAATATTTGGTTGGCCCACCCTTTGCAGCTATAACAGCTTCCACTCTTCCGGGAAGGCTGTCCACAGGGTTTAGGAGTGTGTCTTTGGGAATGTTTGACCATTCTTCCAGAAGTGCATTTGTGAGGTCAGGCACTGATGTTGAATGAGAAGACCTGGCTCTATGAGCGAGTTTGGGGTGGAGGAACTTGACTGGCCTGCACAGAGTTCTGACCTCAACCCAATAGAACACCTTTGGGATGAATTAGAGCGGAGACTGCGAGCCAGGCTTTCTCGTCCAACATCAGTGCCTGACCTCACAAATGTGCTTCTGGTAGAATGGTCAAACCTTCCCATAGACACACTCCTAAACCTTGTGGACAGCCTTCCGAGAAGAGTTGAAGCTGTTATAGCTGCGAAGGCCAACTCAATATTGAACCCTACGGACTAAGACTGGGATGCCATTGAAGTTCATGTGCGTGTAAAGGCAGGCGTCACAATACTTTTGGCAATATAGTGCATGTTCCGGGGGGTATGGAGGGCATTTTGGGGACATTTATGCAGCATGTGCTGTTTTTATTGTTATAGTAATAAAAGAAATGGTTTTAATATATTTGGGTCGTATGTTCCCGAGCAGCATAAAAATCCATTGTGCCCCAACTTCTCTTGTTTTCTTTAATATATTTTTGGATGAGGTGCCATGTTAATTTTATCCGCCAACTTTTCTCTAATCGACTAGTCACCATAGGATTGCAATGACAGTGTGATAGTAAACGTATCCAGCATAAGATTCACACACATGTGCAGTCAGGCTAAATATAAATTGGTTATTTCAGGTTTTAGTTGGCAGATGTCAAACACATGACCCTATAGGGCTCATTGGAATTAAGTCACAGTAGTTTTGAGTGAATCAGAAATAACGTGAATGATATGGTGTTATTAAAGAGTCCTCTTGGCAATATGAGAGAGACTTATGCACATCAAAATTTAGAGATTGGCACTCCCAATAAGTCACAGTTTGTCACGTTTTAGAACCAAAAGTGGTCAAAATGCCAGACATAAAGCATATAAATTGTGAGAGTTTTTTTACAATACTGTACATTACATCTTCCTTAGAATAGCAGTATTGCGTATCCCAGGGCTGGGACCAACTATGCATCCTCCAATTCTCAAATATGTGCCTCCCAGGTATGGTCCTCAGGCCACCTTTAATCCTCCTGTGATTCATTGGGAGTGCCAATATACTAAACTTGATTTGCACTAATTTTCCTCATATTACGAAGAGGACTATTTTTGTGCAGGAGCCGGTAGGAGGCTATTTTTTTTACTGCAAAGTGGCGAACAAAGTGCCGTTGATTTTGGCCACCTTTAATCCTACTGTGACTCAATGGGAGGGCCAATATAGTGTAACAAAACTGGATTTGCATTAATTTTCCTCATATAACGAGGTGGACTGTTTATCAATACTATGACATTCAAGTTATTTGTGATTCACCCAAAACTGATCTGTCCAACTTCCAGTGGATGGAAATTGGGAATGAATCAATGATCCTTATTAAAAAGATATGAGAGAAATCATTTATACAACATTCGATATGCAAGTGTATTGTGGACCATTATGACCTACATAAGGTTTTTTTTTGTTTGTTTTTTTAGTGAGTTTTTTTTTTTTATCGCTTCTAATTCAAGGTGGTCTTATTTGGCTATTAGTAGTAGGGGTTTTTGTAATAAAAAAAAACATATTTTCTTTCTATATGCACAGTATATGGTTGTGATACCTTAAGCCTTCGTTCAAAAATCCCATATTAACATTATATTTGAAGACAGGGTATTCTCCAATTCGTTTTTCCCTTCTTTTTTTGATTTTTTTTTTTTGATTAACTGCTTGGTATTCATAGGGTAAAAACTTTAGCTCCCTTTTATACATTTTAGTAAGGTTCTGGAAGGGATTCCCACCCTTCCCCACTCTATGCAATGCTAAAAAAAAGATTAGCTTTCAATGCACCTTAGGTCAGCTATTCTCATCCTAGGAGTTCCATAAGCTGTGGCTTATGGACCTCTCATCTGATGGTGCTGGCATGGTTCTGGGTCTAATGCCGCGTATACACGGCCAGACTTTGCATCAGGCAAAACTCCGTCGGCATTTCCGACAGAAAGATTTAGAACATGTTCTATATCTAAGTCCGTCGGAAATGCCGACAGAAAAAGTCCGATGGGGCTTACACACAGTCGGAATGTCCAATGAAAAGCTCCCATCTGACTTTTTCAGCCGGAAAGTCCGACCGTGTGTACGGGGCATAACACCACTTAACAGTGCCAGTGGACAGGACCGGATTAAGAGCATCAAGGGCCTGGTGCTGAGGATTTCGGTGGGCCTTTTTATGGAAATGAATAAAATGGAAATGCAAACAATTTTTTGCTAAACTAAATTAAATATTTTATTTCCATTAAAGTGCCATAACAGAAACATATTGAATGATGATGGGCACTGATAGGTGGTACTGATGAGGAAGCACTGATAGGCAGCACTGAAAGGTGGCATTGATGGGCACTAATAGGCGGCACTGATAGGTGGTACTGGTGAGGAAGCACTGATAGGCGGTGCTGATAGATGGCATTGATGGGCACTAATAGGCAGCACTGATAGGTGGTACTGATGAGGAAGCACTGATAGATGGCATTAATGGGCACTGATGGGCACTGATAGGCAGCACTGATAGGTGGTACTGGTGAGGAAGCACTGATAGGCGGTACTGATAGATGGCATTAATGGGCACTGATGGGCACTGATAGGCAGCACTGATAGGTGGTACTGATGAGGAAGCACTGATAGATGGCATTCATGGGCACTGATAGACAGCATTAATGGGCGCTAATAGGTAGCACTGATAGGTGGCATTGATGGGTACTGATATGCGGCATTGATGGTCACTGATGGGCAGCATTGATGGGCACTGATAGGCAGCACTAATAGGCAACACTGATGGCGCTTATGGGGCTGCACTGAGTTAGCCCAATTCAGCCAGTTCACACTGAGCTGACAACCTGAACATAGGATAGGAAATAATATTTG
Organism: Aquarana catesbeiana; assembly: GCF_042186555.1. Lineage (NCBI taxonomy): Eukaryota > Metazoa > Chordata > Amphibia > Anura > Ranidae > Aquarana > Aquarana catesbeiana. Next base: position 619,196,721 of record NC_133328.1, on the reverse strand, counting down.
CCACTACCGGCCCAGGCCCCAGTCTATGGTTCCTCGCAGCTCGCAGTGCCGCCAGCAATCCTATCCCATCGATCCTCCCGGGCCAGCCTCTGAATGATGTCATGCTGGTCGGGACTAGGAAGCTCCTGTGTGGTGGAGATCACTCTGCCTGACAGGGAAGTGTGTTGGTCCTAAAGGAGGAGCGAACCCAGCACACTGACACGGGTCCACAGAAGCTGTGCAAGTGTCTGTTAATAATACAATGTAGTGGCCGGCGGCTGGCACCTGGCAATTGTGTGCAGACTAGACTAGTGTCAGTGTATTGGGCCGATGTTAAAGTAGGGGCCTGGAGCTGCAGCCTCAATAGCCCTTACGTTAATCCAGCACTGCCACTGAAATTACACCAATGATCTTTTTAGTTGTCTGTAAGGGGGGCATTCCTCCCATTAGCCCCTGATAAATTTGTTGGAACTCAAGACCTCAAGACCTTACATTTATTTTAAGGGTTAATTGGGGTAAACAGGTTGAGAAAGGCTGCTTTAGGTGCTTGATGGTCTATATACAATGGGCAATGTTTGTGTTAAATATAAAAAAAATAAATAAATAACAAGAAAAATGAGTGAATTTGGGTATTTTTTTGTATAAATTTACATTTTTTTACAATTTTTTTAATAATTTCCCTCAAGAAGTGGACCACTGGTTCATGAAAAGTATTGAGTCATTGCTAGATTGTGATAATTACATTTTAACAAATACCGTACATCTTATGGCAATAATGGGGTTTATGTAGGAGTATTATTGAGGCTGAGGATGAAACGTAACATCAGTGTAACAAGCACCAGCCTGTTACACACTGGGCTTTATGATGTATACCAGGGGTAGGCAATCTCGGCACTCCAGCTGTGGTGAAACTACAAATCCCATCATGCCTCTGCCTCTAGGAGTCATGCCTGTAATTGTCAGGGTCTTGCAATGTCTCATGGGACTTGTAGTTTCAAAACAGCTGGAGGGCCCAGGTTGACTACCCCTGATGTATAACAGTATCTTACAAAAGTGAGTACACTCCTCACATTTTTGTAAATATTTTATTCTTTCTTTTCACTTTGCTACAATGTAAAGTAGTGAGTGTACAGCTTGTATAACAGTGTAAATTTGCTGCCCCCTCAAAATAACTCAACACAAAAAAACCGCTGGCAACAAAAGTGAGTACACCCCTAAGTGAAAATGTCCAAATTTGGTCCAAAGTATCAATATTTTGTGTGGCCACCATTATTTTCCAGCACTGGTCTTAATCCTCTTGGCCATGGAGTTCACCAGAGCTTCACAGGTTGCCACTGGAGTCCTCTTCCACTCCTCCATGACAACATCACAGAGCTGGTGGATGTTAGAGACCTTGCGCTCCTCCACCTCCGTTTCAGGATGCCCCACAGATGCTCAATAGGGTTTAGGTCTGAAGACATGCTTGGCCAGTCAATCGCCTTTACCCTTAGCTTCTTTAGCAAGGCAGTGGTCGTCTTGGAGGTGTGTTTGGGGTCGTTATCATGTTGGAATACTGCCCTGCGGCCCAGTCTCTGAAGGGATGGGATCATGCTCTGCTTCAGTATGTCACAGTACATGTTGGCATTCATGGTTCCCTCAATGAACTAAAGATCCCCAGTGCTGGCAGCACTCATGCAGCACCAGATCATGACACCCCCACCACCATGCTTGACTGTAGGCAAGACACACTTGTCTTTGTACTCCTCACCTGGTTGCCGCCACACACGCTTGACACCATCTGAACCAAATAAGTTTATCTTGGTCTCATCAGACCACAGGACATGGTTCCAGTAATCCATGTCCTTAGTCTGCTTGTCTTCAGCAAACTGCGGGCTTTCTTGTGCATCATCTTTAGAGAAGGCTTCCTTCTGGGATGACAGCCATGCAGACCAATTTGATGCAGTGTGCGGCGTATGGTCTGAGCACTGACAGGCTGACCCCCCACCCCTTCAACCTCTGCAGCAATGTTGGCAGCACTCATACGTCTATTTCCTAAAGACAACCTCTGGATATGACGCTGAGCACGTGCACTCAACTTCTTTGGTCGACCATGGCGACACCTGTTCTTAGTGGAACCTGTCCTGTTAAACTGCTGTATGGTCTTGGCCACCATGCTGCAGCTCATTTTCAGGGTCTTGGCAATCTTCTTATAGCCTAGGTCATCTTTATGTAGAGCAACAATTCTTTTTTTCAGATCCTCAGAGAGTTCTTTGCCATGAGATGTTTAACACTGTTATACATGCTGTACACTCACTACTTTACATTGTAGCAAAGTGTAATTTCTTTAGAGTTGTCACATGAAAAGATAGAATAAAATATTTACAAAAATGTGACTGAGGGGTGTACTCACTTTTGTATATATATATATATATATATACCTTTTTGTATATGATTCAAAAGTCCAAAAATCCCCCCCTTTTTTTTCTTGTATAAATGTCAAAGGGATTACAGGGATGTTAATATGTATCCTAAGAAGATTCATGTAAAGAGATCCATGTATCAAAAAAATGAAATAAAACTGTCCTCAAAATAGTTTTAAGAAAGAAGACATGGCAGAAAATCCTTTTTATGGATCTTATACAGAACGTTGAGTTTAAATCTCTCTGAAACGTTTGTTTTACTGTATAATTTGAAAATATAATTTAAATTAACTATACATTATAGATGGGAATAAACATTAAAGGTTAATAGATTTTCAAAAGTTTTTTTTCTTCCCACTTTAAACTGTTAAGTGAGCTGGTGAAGTCTCCTAATATGAAGCCTTTGGAACGAAGTACTCATAGAGCTCCTACTGTGCCTCTTCATTCTTCTGTCTTGACAGCCCTGTACTCCATGGGGAATACTTGGGATCTCATTGTACAACTGGATTATAGAGCCGTATTGCTGCTGGAACATGTCTAATCTCTTTAGCTGGTTTATGAAATAAAACAGAACACTAGCTGTAGCCATGCTTGATATTCTGTTTATAAGGAGCCTCCCTACATGCAGTTATTTCATTTAAATTTTATTATAAAAAATATTAAGTGAAATGCACTTAAAGTAAAAATCCAACCCCCTCTTTCCCCATGAGAGCACTTACGTAGACTTATTAAAATAAATTATGTTTTTCTAGGTGTCTTTGGTCTGGTCCGGCGATTTCACAGGTCTTCTTTGCCCTCTCCTTCCTCTCAGTGGGCAGATCCTGAATGCGGCAGACCTCTGCGCTACATAACGATGTCAAGGATCCATGCATGCTGGGGATCCACTTCAAGTTTTATGACCCAAACCTAAATGAGGCAATAAAGCATATTTAAAGGCATAATACAAGGGTTGTACCAAAAGTAATGCAAAAGCAGGTATAACTTTTTTATTTACTTGCATAGATCATTAAAATTTCAGTGTTGGTAGAGCTGGTAGAGTAACTTTTCCTCTATAGTAACTTTTTTATGCTGTCATTGAGTTCTTGACAAAGGAGGAGTGCAAGCAGTCCAACATTGATGGTCTCCCATTGTGCGTTTAGTCTTCAATGCTGGTTTCCCCTTCTTTAAACTTCTTTATCCAACTGTGCACATTGCTCATCTCAATAAAAATAAATGTGTGGTCCGTGGCACCATAAGTTATTGTCCTTCATCCCAATATATAGACAGAACAAGAGGAAACACTGCGCATGTCAATGGTGTCATCTCCATAAGCATTCTGTAGCCTACTTTGGATGTTGGACATCCTACACCCATCCCTTTTCAAGAACACAATGACGGCACATTTCTTTTGCTTGGGATCCATTATTTACTCGCAATACAAAAGAAGAAGCATTGCTATAGAGGAAGAGTTACTCTATCATCATAACCTATGTAAGTTATTGTTAGTCCCTGAAAATGAAGAAAGCGCTGATGCGCGAAACGCGTCGTCAAGTGACACCATCCAACTCAGAGGCATCTCATCCCTGAGGGGACACAGACCGGCAAGTCAGCGGCTCAGTGGTTCACCAGCTGACACTCCGGCGGCTGTGAGGCTGAGCTCTTCCCCCTCCGAAGCGGCTTTCCAGCTGGGCTGACGTCATCACCCATCGCCACGGAGCTTCGGCGAGCCTTCTCTCCTCCCGGCAGCTTTTCTGTGTGAGGCTGAGCTCTCCCCCCTCTGGAGCGGCTTCCCAGCTGGGCTGACGTCATCGCCCATCGCCACGGAGCTTCGGCGAGCCTCCTCTCCTCATGGCGGAGGTGTTGTTCCCCTCCACGCCATACCAACTGCACAGCCATCCGGAGCCGGTGAGCCATCCCTGCAGGGATTGGACCCCACATCCAGCAGGGATCCTGCGAGTTCCCAGCGTATCCCTACCTGGGTTCCCTTCTCTCCAATTCTTCTCCCTTTTCTACCCATTACAGTTTGGGACTATGCAGTCGGATGGATCTCCTGTTTTGGTTTTCTTGATGCTTGATGGACCATCTGCCATTAATTATGCTTCTATAATTTCATTTTAGTGCTGTGTTATTATGGGACTGCTTTTATAAACTGTTTTTATTAAATTATCTAGTTTTTCACTTCGGACTGTTGCAGTTTGACTTTGTGTTATCTAAAGAAGTCACCCCTCATCTCCTGTTTTATAGACCGGTGGTTCTGAACCTCATTGATACCAGGACCTCGTAAATTCTTCCAAAACCTTTCATACCCCAAGGCTAAAAAATAATTTTTTTTATATTTGCATGATAAAAGTATGGGAAAATATGTATTGAAAATCTGAAAGGTTCTGATTTTGGCTGGGTGTTAGTTTAGGGGATGGGATTTCTGGAAAGAGCTGGTGGGGGCTCTGTGGAACACTGTAGTAGGTTGGGAGTACCATAGAGGGCTGGAGGCTCAGCAGCAGGCTGGGGGGCATTATGGAATCTGAGGGCTCTTAGGTGGCCTGGGGTACACTGTGGGCCACTATGGGAGGTTGGGGGGCACTATGGGAGTTGGGAGGCACTATGGGAAGTTAAGGAATCTGCAGCTGGCTGAAGGCCCCAGAGAGGGAAGCTGCAGCCTGGAAGTAGGCCACAGCCTGGTGGTTGGGAACCAATGCTATAGAAGCAACTGGAAGTGAGAGGAAATTTCTCTAAGGTGAGGGAAGTCCCTTATTACACAGTCATCGGTACAAGAGTGTCTTTTGAAAGATTTTATCTCTTATTTGTTCTGACGACAACTCAAAGTTTTGTACTTTCTCTAATTTTCAGGCTTGTTGTCCACAGTCAACAGGCTGAATACAGAGAGTAAAGGTCCCCAGTGAGGACACAGACAGCAATACAAATTGTCTCTAACCCTTCACTACCCTTCCCTATACAAGGCCACACACTGATGACATCGCTCTTCGTAAAATGCTTTATTTGGCCAGAACACATACATGGAGAGTCCCCATCCCTCTTTGTCGCATTTCTTCCTTATGGGCTTAATCATAGAGATTTAAGGAGCACTGGCTATTTTTCCCACATGTTTACTATGACACCACTGATGATGTTAAAGGTATCAGCGTTGGATGGATTGGTAGGGAGAGTCATGCTCTCTAGTTGTCCTGATCACAAATGCCACCTTGGAATAAAGTGAAGGTAAATACAACATTTTGAGTTGCTACCAGAACAGGAATAGAGGGGAAATTTTCCAATGGGGCACTTGTTCTCCTGTCAAAGAAGGGGTACCCCACACATTGCTTAGATATCCTCTCACCGTCTGTTGTGTCTACAGGACAGAAAGTGAAGGATAATCTTCATAATAATAAATAAATTACAAATAAAAAACACCTCCCCTACACTATCCAAAATGGAAAAAAAAAAGTTTTGGCTTTAGACAAGCTTTAATTGCAAACTTGCACTCTCAGAACCCTAACCCCCTACAGTTGATCCAGAGGAAGGAAAAAAAAACCTTCATAAAGCATAGAACAGTTTGCTCCTACAGGGAAACATTTTTTTTCTGGATCCCCTAGGCAATTAGATACCCCCTGGATCCACAGTCTATAGTGTCATATCTTATAAATATTAATAACTGTGCATTAGTAACTTTACTAGGAACCCCCACAAGGATATTTGAAAGCAAGTGCATGACATTGTCCAATTAACATTTACTGGTTCATCTATGCCAGTGACAGATGATGTATAGAACAGGAGCTGCATATACAGTATATCTATTTTTTTTTTGTATAGTAGAATGGTTAAATACAATTTTTATATTTTTGCTGTGCAGAGAGATTTCCCTATGCAGTACTTCTTGCTCCGAAGACAAAACAAAAAGTAGGAGGAAATCTATGTCTCCAAAATTAAAATATATCTAAAACGAGCAGGGCTTTCTGATTCCTACTGTATTAAAGTGTTTTTTAGTTGTACGGTCTACCCTCAAGTTGTAAAGCGCTGCATAAACTTTCAGCGCTATACAAATACTGTATAATAATAATAAATCCAAGAAAAATGTTTACTACTGTAAATTACAGCTTACATGTCCAACTTACCAGTTGCTGATCCCCCACTCAGTAGTAACCCCCAGCTCTGCTGATCCTCTGCTCAGTAGTAACTCCCAATTCTGCTGATCCTCTGCTCAGTAGTAACTCCCAGCTCTGCTGATCTTCTGCTCAGTAGTAATCCCCAGCTCTGCTGATCCTCTGGTTTTTCTAACCTCCTCTCTGTCAGGTCTGCCAGGAGACTCTAACCGCCCCTCCGGTTTCCTGACCGGTAGTCTTCTTATCCCAGAATCAGGTAGAGGGATGGACGAGATCCTGCAGCCAGAAATATGGGACCACAATAGAAAGTGCCAACAGGCTATATCAAGGAACACCAACAAGCAACTCGCGGTTAGTAGTAGTTAGTAGTTAGGAAGGGCTATCCAAGAGCGGTCAGTCAGCAAACCAAGGTAGCAGTCCAAGGGGGTAAACCAGGAGGCAGCATCGGGAACAGGCAGAGTCGGTAACAACGATCAACAAAATCCAAATGAGTAGTCCAAGAGGCGAAGTCGGGAACAAGCAGAAATCGGCAACCAAGAATAAAGTATGTTAAACACCAACAGCAGAAAACAGAACCTATACTAGAGCAAGGACAGGAAGGGGAAGTGATGATTTATAGGTCACTAGATCAGGTAACTGCCTACAGTTGGTCACTGGGTGGAGCCAGGGTCCATAATCAAAAAGCAGGGAATAACAAGAGCTCTACACCGATGGGAGCTCCCCAGTGGCTAAGGCAGTAGGAAACCACCAGGTCCCCAGATTGAATCCTGGACACGGCGTGACAGTACCTCCCACACAAAAATGCCCCCCGACCTATTTGGGTATGGATGAGTGCCTATCGTAGAATGACTTGACCAGCCGTAGGGCATGAGCAAGCACCCAAGTCCTTTCTGCAATTGAGTAGCCCTTCCAGTCCACTAGATACTGCAATTGTCTACCCCTACGTCGGGAATACAGAATTTTACTAATTTCATACTCCTGATGGTCATCCACTGAGACTCGTAAAGGACGTCTAGAGGGTAGAGAGAACCTATTCTTGACAAAGGGCTTATGCATGGATACATGAAACGTATAGGGAATTCGAAGGTGTGGGGGCAAGCGTAGTTTATAAGTCACCGGGTTGACCTGACAAAGAATACGAAAAGGTCCTATAAATCTAGGGCCTAACTTGGGAGAGGGTTGCCGCAGTTTAATGTTCTTGGTGGACAACCATACCAGCTGATTGAGATGATAGCGGGGTGCAGGTTTTCTACGATGGTCTGCATACACCTTGTATCTGTGTACTGACTGAAGCAGAACCTGTCTTATGTTTCTCCAGTGCTTAGTTAACCTTGACACCATGTTGGCTGCCGCAGGTACCTCTACCAGAGAAGACTGGAAGGGAAGAACCCTGGGATGATATCCAAAGGCAGCTTGGTAGGGAGAACATCTTAGAGAAGAGTGCCACTGCGAATTGTGCGCTAATTCAGCTAGAGGTAACATCTCGCTCCAGTTGTCATGTTCAGCATTGATATAACCCCTTAGATAGATCTCCAAATCTTGATTGACCCTTTGCGTCTGGCCATTAGATTGGGGGTGGTATCCCAAAGACAGGGAATTCTTGATCCCCAGATGTTTGCAAACAGCCCTCCAGAACTATGATATGAATTGTGGGCCTCTTTCGCTAACAATATTGACAGAAATGCCGTGTAAACGGATGACATTTTCAACAAAGGATAGAGCTAAGGTAGGGGCAGAAGGTAGTGTGGGCATAGGAATGAAATGGGCTAACTTAGAAAATCGATCTACTACAACCCAAATGACGTAGGTGAATATGATATTCATCAGTTCATCACCTGTGACACAAGATATGTCACCTACCTCTTGATGTGCTCCTGTAATTTCCAATTTGTAGACAGAACCACCAGGACCATGGCTATAAGGGTGGAGGAGCATATAAAAAACATCAAAAAAGGGTTTCAGTACCATAGTGTGTCCAACCACTTTAGGTTGGTACACAATAAAGACCCCTCCCTACTCAGATTTTGGGGTATTGATAGGGTTCGCCAGCATTGGAGATGTACAGACATGGCAAAGAAGGTGTCCCAAATGGCGACGCAATGGATATGTAGACTCCAATCTTTGCAGCCTAGGGGGTTGAATATTGATATCGATCTGAAGTGTTTTTTGACTGGCTATTGAGGACTGTTCTACTATGGGCCATCCATCACATTTTTTGGTGGGTGGAGTATAGCATTTTATCTTTTAAAATCTATTTATATGGGGTGACTCTTTCCAGGTTTTCTTCTCCTTTTTCTTCTTTTTTCTTCTTTGCTAGTTCATCTAGCTTGTACACATGAATTTATAGTATTTTATAAAACATGTATTTTTTATAGAATATTTTTTCATATATAATTTTATTTTTCCAATTTATTTAAGTTTTGGCTATGCATATATTTTGTTTCAGGCCTTTTTAGATATTGACCACTAGATGGCGTTGCTCTGTGGTGTTTTTTTCATTATAGGCTATGTTGCATGCATCTAGGTTCCACATTTATTATGCCTGGCCACTAGATGGTGCCAGTTTACATGGTTCCTGTTTTGTATTTTTTTTTATCATGTCGCTATTTTCTTTGTGTGATTTAGCTATGACATTTTATCAATTTGCAATGTTTTTAATGTGTCTTTTGAGTTTTTACATGTTGATATCAGGTTGGGTTATGCTGTATGGTGGGAACAGTGTGTGTGTAAGTCGGCATCCCCCAGAGGGAGATTTTGCATTACATTTTTGTCTTCGCCTCCATTTTGGAGGAGTCCCACCAACAGCACCCTTTCCATTCACTTTTAAGCTAGCTAGGAGTGCTGCAACATCACTCCCCGAAGAAGCTAATACAGCGAAACATATGTTGGAGCAGAGGAGCCACCATTCCAGGTTCTGATCCCACTATCTAGGCTTGGCCTTAGGAGAGACGCGGACTTCACACTATCCCTTTAGGACTAGCCGACTTGCAAATGCTGATTACAACTGGTGCCAGATTGGCACTGTAACATGTGAGTGTAATCGCCATTTGTTGTTGTCATTTGCTTTTATCTATTAAAAATACTACACTATGAGACCTTCCTCTATGTCTCTTGTGGAGTAATTTTTCCCATCCTAGTTTCATCCCAAGGGGCCTGTGGAGTGGAACTGTGCTGTCAGTGGAATCAATTGGTATTCCAGAAGTGCTGTTTGGCCTTCCTGTAAAAAGGGTCATAATTCTCTGGTGAGTGGCCACCCATCTCTTAAGCACTTGTGGTGAAGAACTAGGAATCCGATTTTGAGCATCAAAATTTGGTGTTGGGATTTATCATATATGGACTTTTAGCTTGCTATTTATTTGTATTTGCATTTTTGATTCACTGAACATCACTAGCGCCTCATTCTTTAATATGGTGTTGATTTCTTGAGAAGAAGGCGACCGGATGAAGTTTATTGGAAGTAGGATCTCGTTGAGATAACACTGCTCCGGAGCCTACTTCGGAGACATCAACCTCCAAGAAAAACTGAGCAGAAGGCTGAGGGTGGCGGAGTACAGGAGCGGAGCAGAAGGCAGACTTTAGGAGATCGAACTCCTCCAGAGCTTCTGGAAACCACAAGGAGCAGTTGGTTCCTTTCTTAGTGAGAGCAGTGATGGGAGCCAAAATTCCTGATAAATTTCCGGTAGTAATTACAGAATCCAATAATTTGCTGAATTTCCTTTAAAGTGGTAGGTCTGGGCCATAGTAAGATGGCATCGAGCTTCTTGGAATCCATCTGGAATCCTTCGGAGGAGATTATATACCAAAAGAAAAGTATTTCCGGTAGTTCAAAGGAGCACTTGGAAAGTCTGGTGTGCAACCCATGATCTCTTAAACGTTGGAGAACAGTGCGTACATGGCAACGATGATGCTGTAAATCCTTAGAGTGAATGAGTATATCGTCCAAGTAGACGACAACAAAAGTGTTGAGTAGATCCCTGAATATGTCATTTATGAACTATTGGAACACAGCGGGGGCATTGCAAAGACAAAATGGCATCACGCGACACTCATAATGCCCTCTACGAGTATTGAAAGCTGTCTTCTATTCATGTCCTGCTTTGATTCTGATGAGATTGTAGGCAGAACAAAGGTCCAGTTTGGTAAAGATCTTAGATCCTTGAACCGGGTCAAACAGCTCAGTAATTAGAGAGGATACCGATTGCTTACTGTAATTCGATTAAGAGCCCTGAAGTTGATGCAGGGCCTAAGTCCTCCATCTTTTTTCTCAACAAAAAAGAACCCTGCCCCCACAGGAGAAGAGGAAGGCAGAATAATACCCTTCTTTAGATTGTCTTCGATGTACTCTTCCATTGCCTTAGTCTCCGCAAGGCTGAGAGGATAGGTTCTCCCCTTAGGTAGGGGAGCACCGGGTAGCAATTCAATAGCGCAGTCATAAGGGCGGTGGGGAGGGAGGACCTCCTCTTCTTTTTCAGAAAATACGTCAGAAAAATTGGCATAGGCATCAGGTAATTCAGGATCAGTAGACACCATATGAATGGACACTTTATTACCATGTGTGATATCTGCTAGTTTCTCCTGCTCCAGTTCCCCAGCTCTGCTATTCCTTTGACACTCGGTCCTCAGTCATCAGTTCACATTCCACTATAACGTTCCCATGTTGCACACCACGTGTTTGTTGCTTCTCTCCAGTTCGGACTCTACTCACCTTCCTGCTGCTCCACAATGCACACCAGATGTGACCAGACACTCCCAGAATATACACACATGAACCGGATTACTTATTTTTAGTTCGCTTGTTGGCTTCTCAGTGCATCCTGGGATATCTCATACAGTACCTGCAATATCTCTAAAACAAAGCAAAGCTAACTAAATAAAAGCATCTCAAAAGCTGCAGGTTTTGTAAGCGAGCATTTTCATAGACTTCTATGGTGGCTTTGGAGATGCTTTGAAGCACCAAGAAAGCGGAATAGGGTATCATTTTTGAAGCGAAGCTCCCTTCCTCCCGGCGCACTGCGGCACCGGAAGGGAGATCACCTCTCCCCCCTCCTTCTCGGCAATCATCTGGGACACGTCACAGGTCCCAGATGATTAACCAGCCAGTCATGGCGCGCGTCGTGGCGCGCGCATCCGCAGTGGGTGCCCGGCTGTGAAGCCACAGTCGGGCGCCCACAGTTACAATGCCGGTGCCGCAGAGAGGAGCGGGAGACGAGCGGGGCTTCATTCACCCGCATCGCTGGACCCTGGGACAGGTAAATGTCCGATTATTAAAAGTCAGCAGCTGCAGTATTTGTAGCTGCTGACTTTTAATTTTTTTTTTTTAAAGCAGAACTCCGCTTTAAATGTTGGGGTTCTCAACACTTTCTGTCCCAATGATAATGGTGACCAGGAAAAAATTGGGTGAATATTCCTTGAGGGAACACAGACAGCAAGAAATACCCAACAGTTATCCTAAATTCTTACCCACTCTTTAAAAATGAAAAAAAAAAAATGGCTTTAGATATGATTGAAGTTAAGTACGGGAGATGAATCATTGAATTAACCAACATGTGGCTTACCTCTGGAGTTTGAAGGTTATATTCTGCAGCTGCTTCTCTTGATGCTACTTCACCTAAATGCCATATATTTGAAATAACAAAGGCCGGCATGCACTTAGGTTTGTACTAGCAAAGCAAATGTACTTAGTACTTGGGTAAAAATATCTGGATGTCTATAATAAAAAGACATTTTTCTTTCTTGTATCTCAGGTTGATAGAATTGTAGTGCACATATCTTATATAACAGTTCAATGTTCAGACATTCCATGTCCCAGCCGTTTCTGAAAATAGAAAAAGATGAAGATGGTAACGTTTTGTTAAGTAGCTGTGTTATCCTATATAATCATTTCATCAAAATGCATTGTGTTCTTTTCAAGGTAAACTTCAACTGCATTCAAAGTAACAATAAAAGTTTATGGGTTTTTTTTTTGTAGTCTTAGCAGCTGCAGTCCATGTTACTGACGTAAACGAGGCCTTACTGACGTTTTACAAGGGGGAAAAAAATATAATTTCCAATTGCCAGTAAATGACATTTCCCAGCTGCTTACTTCTGTTTTTTAAAAAAAATGGCTGGGGATTCACTTCATCTTCACTAGTCACTTATCCTAGATGGGGGTCGGGTAAAAATGTTAAAAGAACCGCATGGGCATGGGCCGGGTAAAAATTGGGAAAGAACAGCATGGGCACCCTAAATTCCATAAACGAGCATGTAAAGGAGGCTTGTCGATTGGTGAGACTACGTCTCAAGACACCTGCAACCTGTGACCTGATGTTCAGGGAATCAGATGATATCCCGAATGGCTGACGCGTTTCAAGGGCGCACCCTTTTCCTCGATTGACCTTAGGCTCGGAGGAAAAGGCTTCGCCCTTGAAACGCGTCAGCCATATCATCTGATCCCCTGGACATCAGGTCCGGGTTGCAGGTGTCTTGAGACGTAGTCTCACCAATTGACAAGCCTCCTTTACATGCTCGTTTGTGAGTATAAACATTGTTTTTATGCTTTTAATATAATTCTACCATTGGTAATGCACAAAGTCAGTGTGCCCTCCTTCTTGCTTTTTTGTTTTAGTTTCAAGAATACCCATTGTTCTGAGGAGGGCTGCAAGACTGCAGGCACGGTCTAAATCTAAAGAGTTGGTCGCTACACTTAATTATAGACTAAGCACCCAAGCGCAGGAGATTATTATTGTTTTTTTTCACCCTAAATTCCATACCAGACTCTTCTAGTTTAGTATGTATTTTAAAGTGTTACTAAACTCAGGACCCTGCGTTCACTATATCTGCCGCAATCTTGTCTCCCCTTTCCCAACCCACCAGGCTGTATGTTGGGATGAGTACGGATTTTGAGAGGGGCTCCAAACTTGTTTTCAGAGTGGGGTTGTCCCTTAAAGTGTTACTAAACCCACAACAGTAAAATCAGTCTGTACAGTATATGCAGTAAAGCATACTTACTGCGGAACTTAAGGGGTTAATCCTCTGCATTGTTTTAAAAAGGCTGTTTGATCCTGTCTTCTCTGATCCTCTCCTTCTTTTACTGTCCCCAATCCATCTCCTGATAGAACAGGGCCTTGGAGGCACTCTGCACATGCTCAGTTTGGTGTGTATTGATAGAGAGGTTTTTTTTTGTGGGAGGGTGCATGTGATTGGCACAGGACCAATCAGCACTGTCCAGACAGAAGGACAGGGGGCCATGCAGCCTCAGAGGACAGTCAGAGGAGAATTAAAGGTCCTCCCACAAGCTTTAACCAGACACTGATAGAAGTCGCACGACTGCTATATACTGCCACAGTACACAGAACATGGAAATGCAATTATTTTAGTAAATATAAACAGCTAAATACCTTTTCTCATTAGCAGTACAGGAGGTCCCCGAGTTACGAACCTCCGCTTGCGAACGACTCCTACTTACGAACGGGAGGCGGCGTGACGCTCTGCACAAGCGTGGCCACTTTTCGATGGCGGGCACATCGGAAAACGATGTCTGCGCATGCGCGGCTACATGACAGAACATCGGAAAACGACATCTCTGCCGTTCTGCGCATGCGCTTCCGACTTACGAACATATCCGACTTAAGAACAAACTGGCAGTCCCTAACCCGTTTGTAGCTCGGGAACTGCCTGTATATAGCAGTCTTGTGATTTCTATCAGTGTCTGGTTAAAGCTTGTGGGAGGAGTATTAAAAAAAAAAACCTCTATCAATACACACCAAACTGAGCATGTGCAGAGTGCCTCCAAGGCCCTGTGCTATCAGGAGATGGATTGGGGACAGTAAAAGAAGGAGAGGATCAGAGAAGACAGGATCAAACAGCCCTTTTAAAACAATGCAGAGGATTAACCCCTTAAGTTCCACAGTAAGTATAACATGCATGCTTTACTGCATATACTGTACAGACTGATTTTACTGTTGTGGGTTTAGTAACACTTTAAGAGACAACCCCACTCTAAAAACAAGTTTGGAGCCCCTCTCAAAATACATACTCATCCAAACATACAGCCTGGCGGGTTGGTAAAGGGGAGACTAGATTGCGGCCCCCTTATGAATCATTCTAGACTACATACCGCCAACATGTGCAGGGTATTTCGCCAAGGGAGACCCCCTTGTCTACATATTGAGGAGGACAAAGGCATCTTCGATGCAATCTTGATGCAATCTTTGTAAGAGTCTGCAGGCAGGGGGCTTAGCAAAATCTGCAAGCCCCCTTTAAAAACAAGATAGCTTCCAGATGCTTGCACCCCTATGTGAATGAGTACCCCATACTCATTCACAAAAAAAGTAGTACAAAATAGTAATTAAAGACAAACTTTTTTCCTTTATTAAAAACAAAAAAAGTCTCACAATATAAATCCATCATTAATCAAGATGCCCAGTGATGCAGATCCACGTAAATCACGCTGAACAACGCACACTGACCCACTGACTTGTCTGCACCTGCTGACCACCACACACTAATACCAGCATCCTGAGCTGTCATTTGGTATGTAAACAAATGAGCAGGGGCAGGGGTACTCCGGCGGTCTGCTGGGCTGTCTCTCCTAATGTGTCATGGGTGGCAGCGTGACACTGGAGGGGACCTTGTGGTCATGCTGGGCTCGGGTTTGCGGTCCCCAGTGGTTCACAGCTCTTGTGTTGGCACACTATGTGCAATTTTACACCAGTGTTCCCAGGGCTTTTCTCCACGCTTCACCACGATCCATTAAGGTAATCTACTAGCAAGCACCTCTATTTTCACTTCAGCATTTCTTTGGTAGTAGTATATGCACATCTCTGCATCAATTTCTATATCCTTCTGCTGCTTTGTATCACTTCACCTTCTTATTCTGGATTTGATTTCATCATGGACAATTATGCCGTGTACACACGGTCGGACTTTTCAGCTACAAAAGTCCGACAGCCTGTCCGACAGACTTTCAACGGACTTTTGGTGGACTTTCGACAGACTTTCTAACGACTGGACTTGTCTACACATGATCACACCAAAGTCCGATGGATTCGAACGTGATGACGTACACCGGACTAAAATAAGGAAGTTGATAGCCAGTAGCCAATAGCTGTCCTAGCGTCGGTTTTTGTCTGTCGGACTAGCATACAGACGAGCAGATTTCTGGGTCCGGCGGAGTTACGACGTAAAGATTTGAAGCATGTTCCAAATCTAAAGTCCGTCAGATTTGTGACTGGAAAAGTCAGCTGAAGGTCCGGTGAAGCCCACACATGATCGGATTGTTCGCCGGATTTGGTCCGTCAGCGTCCAACCGTGTGTACGCCCCATTACTGACTGTGCACCTTGGTCATATTCTTATTCTCCTATCATGGTTATGGGCTCTACCCCATTTCTACATATCTACTCACATTGATATGGTTATATATCCTTCATTCTATTTCTCATAATCTAGAAGTCTCATTAACCTTGACATGAAGATTTCACACTCCATGGGGGATCGCAGTCGCGTTCCTGGCTTTTCCTATTGGATCCCTTCCTCAGCTCCCGGGCCAGACATTATTAGCCGGTCCCTGGCCCGCTTTATCGCACGTTTCAGCTCATACGTGAGTATTTGTAGGAATGGCCAGCTATTTTTCATCTATTTCAAGCTCCCTATGTTGGTTGATACATCAGACTATAATGGTCACCCCCCCCCCCTTTTTTTGCCTCTCCCTCTCTCTGCCCCCCTTTGTAGAAATTGTAGAAATTGTAAAAGTTGGATGTCGGGAGTGGGGAATTTCAGAGTAAGAAGTATAGACCTAATAAGGTATGATTTTTTATACTTCAGGAATGTTAAATGTAAAATCTATTGTGTTATGTAAACATGTAATGTTTATGGATGTATTTTTTTAGATGTTGAGTCCTTTTGAATGTTATGTCTTTTAAAAAATTTAAATAAAAATGAGTTGGACAGACTATAATGGTCATTTGTCCCCATTTAGAACATGGATGCACTGCTCCCGAGGAGTGGATGAAGTCCACGAAACGCGTCGAGCATATCTTGATGCATTCACTGTACATCGACACCTTAGATGGTTTTAGCAATTTATGTTTTTACCTGACTATTCTGCCAAAGTGTCCAATATGCATATTTCTTACTGTTATGTTCTATGTTACTAACAATTTTCCCAATGTAATTTGACAACTTTACTATGCATGTTATGCTATATCCTTGTCAAATTTCTTTATTGATTTTGAAAATATAAACATTGGTACAATTAACAAAATATTGATTACATTAAATGGTAGCATTAGTTGAATTTACATATCAGATCTTAGTATTTCTTGTATTTACAAGCAATGAAAGACTTAAAGGCTATATGTTTTAGAAAGACTAAGGTGTTACAATCAATTTTAACAATTATATAATCAACAGCAAAAAAAAATGAAAAAAATTGTTAAACTTTTAACTTTGAGTAATATGTAATAAAGAAATAATATTAATTACTACGAGATTCAGTTATTTATAATAGGGCATTAGAGCATACTATCTATTATTCTATTATAATTGAACATTATAGAAGTGAATGTTTCGCTACCATTTCATTATGTAAAAATAAATAGGAGAAGACAGGATAGAATAAGGAGAAAAGAAAAGAATTAAAGGAAAGTAAAGATAATAATAATTAAAAATTAAAAAAAGAAGTCTGGATTAGTAGAGGTTTCCGGGGATTTCTTAGTAACAATATGTACATAGTATCTTTTTTTTATCAGTTATTCAAAACAAAGTTATATAGTTACCAAGGTCTTAGTAAAGAAGTGTCAAAATTAGGAGAAAGAAAGTGGGTCACCCAAGGACTCCAAATTTTCTCAAATTTATGTATGTTATCGTTGGATATGGCATCTGTTTTCGAGAGGATCATGCATGTTATGCTGTATTATACCATGCCATTTAATGGTTAAGCAATAAACATATGGATGTTTTTACCTACATGATTTGTTTGGTCTCACCACACACCTCATTCAAAGTCCCAAACTTCCCCCCTCTTTTGTTGCATACTGCACAGGGATGGAGGCGCAAACTTTCCCTTGCGTCTCACTCAAAGTCCCAAATGTTCCCCCCTTCTTTTATTATGTGAATGTACCTACTCATTTACAAAAAATGTAGTACAAAATAGTAATTAAAGACAAACTTTTATTCCTTTATTAAAAATAAAAAAGTCTCACAATATAAATCCATCATCAATCAAGATGTCCAGTGATGCAGATCCAGGTAAATCATGCTGAACAACGCACACTGACCAACTGACTTGTCTGCACCTGCTGACCATCACACACTAATAACAGCATCCTGAGCTGTCACTTGGTATGTAAATGTCAGGGCTGGGCTCAGCCCTTCCTTCTCTGAGCTGGCCGCTCAGCTGTTGCCTAATTGCCAGCTCCTATCTCTCCACAGTTACTCAGCTGTTGATGATATCCTGCTCATTAGTCCTGCCTACTTAAGCTGTCCAGTCCAGAGGAGCTCTGTCTTCGCCTTGGTCAACATCACAAGAAACATCTCCTGCGTTCCTGTTTAAAGACTGGCTTTGCTGACATCCCTTCTGGCTTCGGATCCTGCTTGCTGCTCCATTACTTTGATCCCTGACTTCTGGCTTGGCTGACTATCCGTTCCGGTTACTGAACTTTGGCTATGTTTTGACTACGTTTGTTCTTTTTACTTTTATTTTTAAACAAGTGTGATTTAACTGTACTTCTGTCTCGGTCTGATTTCATGGTTTCTGACAGCAAACAAATGAGCTGTGGTAGTGGCTGACATCATTGACCAATGGGGCCAAACCAGGAGTTCACCCCTTATTGGCCAGTATACTGATAGCTTATATAGTAATTTATCCTAAAGATAGCATGTCACCTAGCCCATTCAAGGCCTATTTCAACTCTTTCAAAGATGCCAATAATCCACAACAGTAACACAAATACCTCTTATTGCCAGTGGTGCCCTTTGTTGACTAGTAATGGCCTGATCCATTGGACTGGTGTTACAACAAGGGTGGAAGTCATGACCAAGTCACTAAAAGTGACGTCCCCTAATTGTTTGCAGGTTTTCTTCAGCTCCTTGGAGAGAGAACTTCTGTGATGGCCATTTGTCTTGTAGATGTAAAGAAGAGCGCCTCTAGGAGTTTTAGAAAATTAAACCTTTAAGGAGGACCTCAGTTCTCTCTAATGCCAACTTATTTTGGCCCCACTCTTACTGTGCATCTGCAATAATGCAGATCCCAGAAGCAGACACCAAGCCGTTAAGACTTCATCAGATGATGAGGAGGGAAGGGTGTTTTTTAAAATTGTCAGTCTAAGTAGGAAAAGTCAGCCTAAGTAAGAAGAACATTAACCACTTCAGCCCCGGAAGAATTTACCCCCTTCCTGACCAGAGCACTTTTTGTGATTCGGCACTGCGTCGATTTAACTGACAATTGCGCGGTCGTGCGATGTTACACCCAAACAAAATTGACGTCCTTTTTTTCCCACAAATAGTGCTTTCTTTTGGTGGTATTTGATCGCCTCTGCGGTTTTTTATTTTTTGCGCTATAAACAAAAATAGAGCGACAATTTTGAAAAAAAAGCATTATTTTTTATTTTTTGCTATAATAAATATCCCCCAAAAATATATAAAAAAACAATTTTTTTCCTCAGTTTAGGCCGATACGTATTCTTCTACATATTTTTGGTAAAAAATAAGCGATTATTGATCGGTTTACGCAAAAGTTATAGCATTTACAAAATAGGGGATAGTTTTATGGCATTTTTATTATTTTATTTTATTTTTTTTAAATGGCAGCGATCATCGATTTTTATCATGACTGCGACATTATAGCGGACACATCGGACATTTTTGACACATTTTTGGTACCATTGTCATTTATACAGCGATCAATGCTATAAAAATGCACTGATTCCTGTGTAAATGACACTGGCAGTGAAGGGGTTAACCACTAGGTGGCAGTGTAAGGGTTAAGTGTGTCCTAGGGGCGTGTTTCTAACTGTGGGGTGGGTGGTGGCTCCATGTTACACGTCACTGATCTCTGCTCCAATGACAGGGAGCTGTGATCAGTGATGCTTGTCACTAGGCAGAACAGGGAGATGCTGTTTACATCAGCATCTCCCCGTTCTTCCTTCCCGTGAGGCGATTGCAGGGATCCCCGCGGCGATCGAGTCCGCGGGACCCGCGACCTGACTCACGGAGCTTGCCGCAGGCGCGTGCGCCGCCGGCGGCACACGTGTGCCCGCTGGCCGCCTCTTAAAGGGCAACGTACAGGTACGTGGTTTTGCCTGAACGAGCCCTTCTGCCTCAGTATATCTGCGCGAGGCGGTCGGCAAACGGTTAAGGCCCCTTTCACACATGCGGACCGTTTGTCCGTTTTTGTATCTGTTGACCGATGAAAAATGGACAAACGGTCCGCATGTATCTCTATGGAAAAATAGATGTAAACAAATGATCATCCATTTACATCATTTTACATCCGCATCTGTCAACGTCCATTTTTTTAAACGGATCAAAGCTCTATTTTTGTTCAGTAAAAAATAAAACCTAATGGACGAAAAACGGATGTAGGCCCCTTTCACACGGGCGTTCCGTTTGTCCGTTTTTCATCCATCCGTTGACAGATGAAAAACTGACATCAAACATCTCTATGGAAAAACAAATGTAAATGGATGATCATCCATTTACATCCCCTTCCATTAACATCCTTTTTTGGAATGCATAAAAGCTCTATTTTTCTTCCGTTAAAAAAACAGATCGAATGAAAAACAGATGCAAACAGACAAACGGTCTGTATTTGCATTGGTAGTGGATGTAAAAAAACAATGTAAAAACTGATGAGCAACTGATGTAAAGTTCATCCCTTTTTTTTATTTTTTGTGGTGACTGAACTGATGAAACGAACGGTCCGCATGTGTGAAAGGGACAATAAGCACAGCACTGTACATTCACCTGCTGGGCACAGCACCAGGGCCTCCCTACTGCACATGCATCGGTTGAGCACAGTGCCAGATCTCAGGAAGACAACGGCCCCTACTGAGCATACACCGAGCAGACAATGCCAGCAGCCACACTACTGTGCATGCACTGGCCGAGCAAAGCGCCAGAACTCTGAAGGACAGTGAACCCTACTGTCCATGTGTCAAACAGACAGCGCCAGAAGCCACCTGAGCACCGGAGCTGGATGGATTCTGTCAGTGGCCCCTACTGCACATACACTTTATTGCCAAAAATATTGGGACACCTGCCTTTACACACACATGAACTTTAATGTCATCCCAGTCTTATGCCCCGTACACACGGTCGGACATTGATCGGACATTCCGACAACAAAATCCTAGGATTTTTTCCGACGGATGTTGGCTCAAACTTGTTTTGCCTACACACGGTCGCACAAAGTTGTCGGAATTTCCGATCGACAACCACGCGGTCACGTACACCACGTACGACGAGACTAGAAAAGGCCGGTTCAGAACCAAGCACGGCACCCTTTGGGCTCCTTTTGCTAATCTCGTGTTAGTAAAAGTTTGGTGAGAGACGATTCGCGCTTTTTCAGACTCGTGGTTTTCAGATCGTATTTCTGCCGTTCAGTTTGTGCTTGTGGGTTTGTATCTGCTCTTCAGTGCGTGCAAGCAAGTTCCGCGTGACTTTAAAGAGTCATTGTATTCTTGTTCGTTCGTTACTGGTTTTCAGGTCGCTCTTCACAGGCCTTGCTGTTCTTCAGTGCGTTCTGTTACTTCGTTCTGAGCAGCCGACCATTTTCTAGCCATGTTTCGTATGCGTACTCCTCGTAGAGTTCGTGCTGTGCGGGGGCTTGGTGTTGGGGTCCTGACCTTGACACAAGTCCAGTCCATGAACAGGGTGGGGAGGAGTTCATGGACCAAGAATTGGTTGCTTCAGCGTGACCAGTTCTGTCATATGCCTTTGCTCCGTGAGATCCGTGAGAATAATCCTGATGATTTCAGGAACTTTCTCAGGATGACGGACCCCGTGTTTCACCGTTTGTTGGCTTCGCTGACCCCCTATATCAGCAGGCAGGATACCTGCATGAGGCAAGCCATCACTCCGGAGCAGAGGTTGGTCGCTACCTTGCGGTATTTGGCCACAGGGAGAAGCCTGCAGGACCTCAAGTTCTCGACAGGCATCTCCCCCCAGGCTCTGGGGATCATTATCCCAGAGACCTGTTCTGCCATCATCCAGGTCCTGCAGAAGGAGTATATGAAGCTAAGATTTTTATCCTTTAATATCACATTTTATTGTATTTAATGTTTGCTAATATATTGTATTTCTTTCCTCATTCCCTAATTACCATGATTGTAATATGCTGTGAATGTCCCCTTTGTTCTCATGCATGCTGGATTTTTATGTAATTATTATTTTATGTCCTTCATACATATTTGCCCTTCAATAACCTCTCCACCATGGTGTCTCCTGCCCTATATTCACCTCATGTAGTCACTTAACAATGTATTTTATCAGCTCCATAGTAGTGCTTTACCCCAAACACCCCCTAAAATGTTTGGAAATGTTATTTTTGATTTTAATTCAGGCAGAGTGCCAGAGGCTTTTTTTGTGGTGTCCCCAAATTTTTGGTAACCCTCCCTCCCCCAACTGCTAAGTCAGCTGATCCCAATTCTCTATCTATTCTCAATCATCTATCTGCTGACTTTGCCAATCCCATACACACTATACCCATCTCTTTACTGGTCAGATTTATGGATGAATTACCCAAAGCATGTAGTGCCTGCCTGTATACTTTCCAATGGTACTGTTTAAAGTTTTTGTATCCTATTATTATCTTGATAGGTAATAGCAGAATGTCAAAATGTCCTCAAATGTGTACAGTGTGTATTTATATCTTTGTATTCAGACACTTCTTACCTGTCCAGTGGTCTGCCAATAGTGTAACTAAGGAGGGGCTGTTCCAAGTAATACCCATTATTTAGGCATTCATCTCTCAATGAAGTGAAGAGGGTTACCTGTCCAAGAGTTCCCCCCCCCTATAATGTTAGAAATGGCCCATGAGGGGGGGAGGGGGAATATGATAGGTGTACCTTATACTTTGGCCTTGTTAAATTCCCCTTAATAAATGCTATCTGGAGGTTGCCCCAGAATGTTTGTGTCTAATCTGCTTGCCATGTTTCTGTGAAAAAATAGTAATGTTTATTGTTTTTTCCTCAACAGTTTCCTTCCACGCCACAGGAATGGCAGACTGTGGCCTCCCACTTTGCCCAGCGGTGGGACTTTCCTAACTGCGGAGGGGCAATTGATGGGAAACACGTCCACATCGTCCCACCACCCAACTCGGGGTCGTACTATTATAATTACAAGGGGTTTAATAGTATAGTGATGTTGGCGGTGGTGTCGGCTAATTACGAGTTCTTGTATGTGGACGTGGGGAAGAATGGCCGGATGTCCGATGGTGGAGTGATCGCCCAGACGGAGTTCTACAGGCGTCTCCAGAATGGCAGCTTGGACTTGCCACCTCCAGAGGACAATGTTGAAGGTCTCCCATTTGTGTTCGTTGCTGATAAAGCATTTGCGCTGGGGGACCACCTGATGCGGCCATTCCCGATGAGGACCCTCACCCCAGAACAGAGGGTTTTTAATTACCGGCTGGCCAGAGCCCGAAGAGTGGTGGAGAACACATTTGGAATCCTGGCCAGCCGGTTCCGATTATTTCTGACACCCATCCATATGGCGGAGTATAAACTGAACCATATAATACTTGCCTGCTGTGTTCTCCATAATTTTTTAAGAAAACATTCAGCCAACTATGCTGGCTCAGTTGGGCCTGAGGCCGGAATCCCAAATCCATCAACACTGACGGCGCTTGAAAGTGGCCGTCCTGGCTTGCCCTCCCTGAATGCCCGTGATGTCCGGTTACGCTACCTGGAGTTCTTTGCGGGTAGGGGGGCTATCAATATGCCAGAGAATCTGTGACACCTTTTTCAAATAAAAAACAAACAAAAGAAATTCTTTGTGGACATTTACTGCTTGTGTTTGTTTTAGCTGACCCTGACAGAAATGTTTTGAGTACAGAAAATGTCGTGATTGGGTAACCTTATAAAAAACAGTGTTGGCTGGTACTTCCTAAATGCCAAAACACATTTCACTACAAGTGCACTTGCAACTACACTGAACCTGCACTTGTAGTGCAAAGTGTAATTGCCCTTAGGAAATAACCCCCATTTGTGCATAAAACAGCAATTACATCACCCCAAAAGTGTTGAGACAATAATCCACACATTCTTGAGTAAGGCACTTTTTTATAGCTGCACAATCACATGTGCATTTACGCAAGGTTTTTAAAACAAACCAACATGTTTGTTGTATAACAATGTTTGCAGTAGCATTATCAAAAATCGAAATATCCATTTCAGATAAAACAGGCCTGTGTAAAACCAACAAGAAAGCCAAAAAACTTGAACTTACAAAGTTCACATATGGTAAAACCTGAAGGCTATATCAGACATGAGTATTTAGGAACTGTGTTTGATATAGCGTTCAGATGGGGGGAAATCACCCCTGGAAAAGCCAAATTTGGAAGATGCACACCAATTTACGAATGTCAACATGTGCTATCTGCCATCAGGGGGGATCAAGGGACGTGTTTTGGGGGAGCAAGCCCTTCCTCAATGCGACTTTATAATTGAGGAAGGGGTTGCACCCCCAAAACGCATCCATTGATCTCCCGTGATGGCAGATAGCACATGTTGGCACACTGTGTGCATCCTCCAAATTTGGCTTTTCTAAACATTGCAAAAATTTTAGTAACATAAAACAGGTGATTTTGTGGGGTTTAAATTCGCCCCAAAACATCAATGATGTTATTATTTTTTTTAATAACATCAGTGATTTGTTGCTGGATGTTTTGCAATTGGAGATTACACCCCATGATCTCCCCGATGAGTATCTGGGCACTTTCAGATGTAAAGCGTTCTGGATCACGATCACCTAAAAAGAGATAAAGAAGAAAAAAAAAGGTCTCAAAAATCTGCCACCATCCATCTCTTTTACCTGAGTCTGTGGTCGCAGACACTCACCTGTTGTGGTGCCAATCTCCACCACGTCTTCTTCTTCCTCCTGCTCAGTTTCCTGGGTTGGGATTTCCCCTTCTTCCAGAGGGGGGGGTCTCTGGTCTCCTGGGATGAGGGGTGTCCTCCGAGTCTTTTCTCCCCTATGTAAAACAAAAATGGTATACTTAGCACACAGATATTTGATGGCAGAACTAGAAATAGGAACCATTGCTTGGAAGTGGGGTACAATTGTCTATTTTAGCCGAGTTCCAAGATGTATATTTTTTATTGCCCTTTGTCAAGCTGCAATACTTTACCTGTTTGGTACAAGCTTCACAGATGTAGCCCCCCCTATAGTATACACTGGAGCACCTGTGTGGCCCCCCTAATAAAAAGGGTGTTCTGGGGTCCCACACTAGTGCTCCAGTGTCCAGATGTGAAAACAGCTGCTCAGTGTCCTCTCCTTACACACAATCTAGTTGGCATTTCATTCTAGTAACAAACCCATCTACACAAACAAATATTTGGCATCCAAGTAGGCCCCCAAAAATGTGTGAAAATGCAATGGTGTTCTAGAGGCCGAAAGAAAAATGTTTGATACGAACGAATAATGGGCCCATGAACATTAAAGTTGACCTTTTGAAACGTTACAATTACTAAAAGCATATGGAGCAGAACGAACGGAATAAAGACAGAAAGAATAGGAACACAGCACAACTACTTACTTTTTTGCAGCACTCTCCGGATCTTTCGGTACTGCTCTGGCTCTCTCAACTTCAGGTCCGACCACCGCTTCCTGAGCTGATCTTTCGATCGTCGTACCCCGAAATTCCTCTCAAGACTCCTGACCACTTTCGCCATGATTTTGGCCTTTCGGATGTTGGGGTTGGGGTAAGGCCCATATTTTCCGTCATAGTCGGACTTCTTCATGATGTCGACCATCTCCAACATCTCCCCAAACTACATATTTGTGGCCTTAAAACGTCTCCTTCTGGATCGGGACGTGCCTGGATCCGGGCTTTCCTCCTCCTCCTCCTCGTTGCTAGAATTAGCATGCACCTGCTGTAACTCCGCCATGTGCTCTTCACCCACTGCACCGAACGAAAAGGGGCGGGGAATAGACTAGAAAGAACGTCAGGGGCGGGCGGAGTTACACGCATGCGCAGTGTGTATAAAGCGTAACACGCGCGCGTATTACGTACGATCTGTGAGCGGAGGAAGGAGCATTGGACGCGCCGATCATAAGAACGATGGTGAGAGCCAAACTTGTGCCTATACTGCTTCTAGATTGAGGCCTATATTGTAACAAGATTAGGAGAGTTTTGTCTGACATTAGGCTTTGTCTTGTGTTGTGTCTTGCAGTGAACATGGATATCTTAATGAAAGACAATGACTTCATGTCAGTATTCATAGATATGCTAAGTGAGCTGCCCTGTCTGTGGGAGATTACCCACCCCCATTTCAAGAACCAAGCAAAGAGGAAGGCAGCACTGGAGCAATTGTGTGAAATTGTGAAGCAGGTGATCCCCACGGCAGACATCACTTATTTAAAGATTTTCATTGGTGGCCTGAGGAGTACATATCTGAGGGAGCGCAAGAAAGTCCTGGATTCACAGAGATCCGGAGCAGCAGATGACATCTATGTCCCCAGGATGTTGTACTACGACAGGCTGCATTTTCTGGCAGGCCAGACTGAACCCAGGCCATCCCTCTCCAGTCTTCCTTCCACGCTTCCTTCCCCCCCGGCTGAGGCTTCTGACGCCCAACCTGGGCCTTCCAGGCGATATGTGGAGGAGCCCAGATTGAGCCAGGTATAGCATTCCTTTAAATATTTCTGCTTGTCCAATCAATGATGTTAACTAGATGTTAGTTGGGAGTACTAATTTAGGATTGTGATTGATGAAGCAACAACTAAAACATGTCCCTTTTTCATACACAGGGAAGTCTCAGCCAGGAGGTGGCCGGGCCGAGCCGGCTGGCTGATATCAAGGTCCCTCCACCACACCTGAAAACAGAAAGTGGCAGTAGGACGAGTACCCTAGAGGAGGCGGCTATAGCATTCTTTTGGAGGGCTACAGAGGTCCTGGGAGCACCCCACACCATGCAGGAGAACATTGCTGCCTTCATAGCCTATAAAATGCAGAGGATGGAGGAGGGCCAAAAAGCCATGTGTGAGGCTCTCATATCAGAGGCTCTGGAGAAAGGTATGAGGGGCCAAATTACACCTCACACACAGCTTTGGGATGGTCCTCCTCCTCCTCCTGCAGGTCCTCCTCCTCCTCCTCCTCCCTCTCCTCCAGGTCCTCCCAGTCCTCCTCCTCCTCCTCCTCCTCCAGGTCCTACTCCTCCTCCTGCCACATCTCCAACTGCACAGCCACAGCCCGGAAGGAAGCGTGGAAGGAAGACTAGACAGTGATTACCCTGGATCCAGTCTGGTCGGCCAAAAAATGCAGCCTCTTGTACCACAGCCTGGGGACACAGATGTCATCTGCTGCTATCCGAGTCTCTGTGAATCCTGGACCAGACTGCCCTCCCTTAGATATGGACTCCTCAGGCCACCAATTTTGATGTTGAAGAATTGATGTCTGCCGTGGGGGTCCCAGGCTTCACTAATTTCTCATGTTGATCCAGTGTTGCCTTCCTCTTTGTTTGGTTCTGATACCTTAATAAAGGATTTTTGTTTTGAATTATACTCTCCTATGTGTTTTACTTCAAAAAGGACAGTTTGTTTGTGAGGATTCAGGTACATTTCTAATATACAATGTGAAATGAACAAGGGACACCAACACCAAACAATCTCCTGGAGATTAAATAATAAAAGATATCAATGGTGTTGGGGTAACTTGACACACAAAACACACCCAAAAATATTCTGGAGTAAAAATAAAAATAACATTGAACAAAGATCAGCCTTGGAAAAAATACAAACATTAAATAAAAAAAAAGTCTGAAAATCCAAAAAAAAAAAAAAAAAAAAATATAAAACTGTCAGATGTGACAACTAATAACAATATATTGAGGGAATCCCACTAAAAAAACACAAATAAAAGTTTGTGAGAAGTGTGTGTAAATATGAGCAGCAAAACTACTTCATTCTTGTCACATTATAAAGAAGAAGAGAGTGCGCTGTATTAAACCATTTTTAACATTGCAGCGTGACGAAAGTGCTGTATCCATTGCGAACGCTAAGTTTACCAGAACGAGCTGTCCCGTGTCGGAATTTCTTCTGAGCATGCGTGGCACTTTGTGCGTCGGAACAGGCCACACACGGTCGGAATTGACGCGATCGGATTTTGTTGTCGGAAAATTTTATCTCCTGCTGTCCAACTTTGTGTGTCGGAAAATCCGAGGGAAAATGTCCGATGGCGCCCACACACGGTCGGAATTTCCGACAACACACTCCGATCGGACATTGTCCATCGGAAAATCCGACCGTGTGTACGGGCATTAGTCTGTAGGGTTCAGTATTGAGTTGGCCCACCCTTTACAGCTATAACAGCTTCAACTCCTCTGGGAAGGCTGTCCACAAGGTTTAGGAGTGTGTCTATGGGAATGTTTGACCATTCTTCCAGAAGCGCATTTGTGAGGTCAGGCACTGATGTTGGACAAGAAGGCCTGGCTCGCAGTCTCCACTCTAATTCATCCCAAAGGTGTTCTGTTGGGTTGAGGTCAGGACTCTGTGCAGGCCAGTCAAGTTCCTCCACCCCAAACTCGCTTATCCATGTCTTTATGGACCTTGCCTTGTGCACTGGAGCGCAATGTTAATTTCATCAACCTAAATGTTTTCGTCAAATTTTTCGTCAGCTGCATTTTTACAGTGATAAAAACTAAAAAAAGTACACCACATTTTCGTCCACTGACAAAAACTATGATGAAAATCAATTCCATTTTGATTATCGAATGAAAATGAAATGAAAATGTGAGGCAGGGACATTTATCCTCATGAACTAACTTCCGGTTTCCATGGAGCTCTGCCTGCTTCCACTCCCAGCAAACAAGCGACTGTGCAGGCAGCATTACAGGCCTCCGAATCCCGACAAGAGTCCCACTTCCGACTCACGAGTACGCGACGACAACCGTCCAGAGCAAAGAGCACCCACTGTGAGTGTGTAAACTACAGTTGCAGGCCTGAGGCCTCCCCTCAGACCACCGTCAATCCAGAGCACTGTGTGTGCATTACAGGCCTCCTCTGACCACCGGAATCCAGGGCACAGTACATTACAGGTCATCCCTCCTCTGACCAGTGACCACCATTCACCACTGTGCAGCATTGCGGGCCTCCTCTGACCACCAGCATCCAGAGCACTGTGCATTACAGGCCATCGCTCAGACCTGAGACCACCATCCAGCACTGTGCAGCAATACAGGCCTCCTCTGACCCCCGGCATCCAGAGCACTGTGCATTACAAGCCATCCTTCAGACCTGAGACCACCATCCAGCACTGTGCAGCATTACAGGCCTCCTCTGACCACCAGCATCCAGAGCACTGTGCATTACAGGCCATCCCTCAAACCTGAGACCACCATCCAGCACTGTGCAGCATTAAAGTCCTCCTCTGACCACCAGCATCCAGAGCACTGTGCATTACAGGCCATCCCTCAGACCTGAGACCACCATTCACCACTGTGCAGCATTGCGGGCCTCCTCTGACCACCAGCATCCAGAGCACTGTGCATTATAGGCCATCGTTCAGACCTGAGACCACCATCCAGCACTGTGCAGCATTACAGGCCTCCTCTGACCCCCGGCATCCAGAGCACTGTGCATTACAAGCCATCCCTCAGACCTGAGACCACCATCCAGCCATGTGCAGCATTACAGGCCTCCTCTGACCACCAGCATCCAGAGCACTGTGCATTACAGGCCATCCCTCAGACCTGAGACCACCATCCAGCACTGTGCAGCATTACAGGCCTCCCAACCACCAGGATCCAGAGCACTGCCCATTACAGGCCATCCCTGAGACCTGAGACCACCATCCAGCACTGTGCAGCATTACAGGCCTCCCCTGACCAACGGGATCCAGAGCACTGCGCATTACAGGCCATCCCTGAGACCTGAGACCACCATCCAGCACTGTGCAGTATTACAGGCCTCCTATGACCACCGGCATCCAGAGCACTGTGCATTACAGGCCATCCCTCAGACCTGAGACCACCATCCAACACTCTGTAGCATTACAGGCTTCCTCTGACCACTGTCAAAAGCACTGCATGCATTCCAGGCCTCCTCAGACCACCATCCAGAGCATTATGTGCATTACAGGCCTCCTCAGACCACCATACAGAGCACTGTGCAATGAATAACAGGCCTCCTCAGACCACTGTCCAGAGCACTGTGCAGCATTACAGTTTGTGAGTTTGTTCAAGCCTTAATACCATAAATAATAACATATTTTTTACTCCAGGAGTATATAATAAGTTTGGAAATTCTAGAGAAATGCTTAAATAACGCATTACAATTCAACTAAACCCATTAGAATTTAGTCGAATAAAATTATAATGGTAATGTAGGGCATTTTAGTCAATTAAAATGTACTGCGGATTTAGTGGACTAAAAACTAAAACAATTGCAGATGACTAAAATGGGACTAAAACTAAAATGGCATTTTAGCCAAAAAACTAAGACTAAAACGAAATCGAACTTTGCTGCCAAAATTAACACTGCTGGTGCGCAGTCATGTTGGAACAGGAAGGGGCCATCCCCAAACTGTTCTCACAAAGTTACCCTAGCAGCAGTCCATATAGTCACAAATAAAAATTGGCGAACACACCGTAGCGCAGGGACACTAACAACAACATACAGTGAGATTGCATACGTCAGGGACACCCTATAGGCAGGAACTCAACAGAGGGAACTTTCATAGGCTGGTAATGGTGTAATGACAGCATAAAACTAGGAGGGTTTATTATCACTTTAATATAAAAGAAATGATTCTTAGGGATTTTTCTCAGACAGTTTTTCCTTTTTTTTCCCAAGGTCTGGTTAATCATTTTTATCTGGAGATCACTTCTACAGTGTAATATCCTTATCTAGAGACGTCTCCCGAGGATGCAGAACGTTTCAGAACATTACACAATTCAGAATGATTTGAAGTTTCAGCATTCTCTGTTCTCACTCCATAAAGAGACTGTGTACTGATACAGATAGGAATGGGCAGTGTAATGCCCCGTACACACGGTCGGACATTCCGACAACAAAATCCTAGGATTTTTTCAGACGGATGTTGACTCAAACTTGCCTTGCATACACACGGTCGCACAAAGTTGTCGGAAAATCCGATCGTTCTGAACGCGGTGACATAAAACACGTACGTCGGGACTATAAACGGGGCAGTAGCCAATAGCTTTCGTCTCTTAATTTATTCTGAGCATGCGTGGCACTTTGTGCGTCGGATTTGTGCACACACGATCGGAATTTAATCGATCGGTTTTTGTTGTCGGAAAATTTTATAGCCTGCTCTCAAACTTTGTGTGTCGGAAATTCCGACGGAAAAAGTCCGATGG
This sequence comes from Aquarana catesbeiana, assembly GCF_042186555.1. Taxonomy (NCBI): domain Eukaryota; kingdom Metazoa; phylum Chordata; class Amphibia; order Anura; family Ranidae; genus Aquarana; species Aquarana catesbeiana. The sequence goes on along the minus strand of NC_133328.1, from coordinate 619,165,751 downwards.
AGCCCACACACGATCGGAATTTCCGACAACATAATCCGATCGCACTTTTTCTGTCGGAAAATCCGACCGTGTGTACAGGGCATAATAATTGGGTGTGCAAATGGTCATTTTGTCTTTAACCACTTGCCTACCGGGCACTTTCACCCCCTTCCTGTCCAGGCCAATTTTCAGCTCTTTGTCAAGATGGACACTGCACAGGCTCGCTTATTTGCTGAGGAAATTTGCAAACTGACACGCCAAGTCCAGGAATTTGTCTTTGCGTGTAAACGCACCTCCAGCAGTAACGCAAGAGCCAGAGCCCAAAGTTAACCCTCCTGACCGTTTTTCTGGTGACCCCCATGTGTTTTCTAACTCTAAAAATAGTTGTATGCTATACTTTAAGCTTAAGCCGCACTCCTCCTGGTTCTGAAGCACAGCGGGTCAGCCTGAATATTACATGGTTGCAGGGGGATCCCCAGTCCCGGATGTTTAGTCTCTCCGCAGAAATAAAGATAGTAACCCCCTAAATTGGGACTTTGAATGGACCACCCACTCACAAATGTGGAATAAAATACATAAAAAACACACATGATAAAGATGCAAAACATGTGCTACATGAAAAATCAACCAGTCAATATATGTATGCACTGGTGGTGTTCCAATACCTTTCTCAGGGGCCAGGGGTTCAAAATTTTTTTTAACATTCAAATAAATTCCAATGTGATGATTCCATGTCAAAAATGTGCACTAGGGACCAATCAGTCCATATTGGCACTACACAACTCGCCACTTGTGGGTGTCATAAATATTAGGTACGTTCTCAGGGTGCACAATATCAGCAATATCTATCTAGAAATAATCCTGAGGTTCAGTTCAGTTAAGTGGGACATAACAGCTGGTTGAAGATAATACTGTTCGGCTAAATAGCCCAGGAAGCAATGTCCCAGCGTTCCACCTCTGATAGGACCTATGGGTATGACGATCCGGCGTGCAGTGTGTAGTCGCTGAAAGCGTGCCTCTTTAGTCTCTCCGCAGGTGACCCAGTCAGAGGGTCAGTTGAAGCCTTTTTCAAAGCCTTGGGTTTATTGTATGATGATCCTGATTGTGCCCACTCAGCTAAAGCTAACCTTAGGTCATTACCTCAGGATAAAGCACCGCTGAACAATACTGTTCTGATTTCTGCCGCTGGGCACCTGACTCAGGGTGGAATGGCCGAGCTCTAAGAAGTCAGTTCAGTTTAGGCTTATCAAGACTCCATCAAAGACTCCTTAGTACACTACCCTGAACCAAAGTCTTTGAATGAAGCCATGCAAGCAGCCATCTGCATAGACAGGCGTTTACGGGAAAGGCCTACTGAGAGGTTTGTTTCTTTGCCCCCCAGTATGCTGCCCACCTTTTCTTAATTTCCTGAGCCCTCTCAACCTCTCCAGGAGGATGAGCCCATGCAAATTAGTGCTACCCATTTATCTCCTGGGGAAAAGGCTAGAAGGAAATCTCGGGGTCTCTGTTTATACTGTGGTGACCACGGCCACTTTGTCGCTAGCTGTCCTAATAAGCCGAGAAACGCCAAGAGTCTAGTGCAGGTGGGGTCTGCTTCTATTGACCATACTGTGTCTGTTTCCCTCAGAGATAAGCTATTTGTTCCTGCACAACTTAGTTCTGCCGAGTTTTCTCACCGCCTCTCAGCTTTCACTGATTCTGGTGCTGCTGGCAATTTCATCGATAGGGACCTAGCACACAGTCTACAGATTCCAGTGACTAAAGTGCACAGACCCTTCTCAGTTTTAGTCATTGATTATTCTTCCTTGTCCATGGGCCTGGTGACCTTGTGTATGGTACCTATTACCCTGACCATTGGGGAATTTCATAGGGAGACAATCAGCTTCTACCTGATCTCTTCTCCTCCTGCTTATCCCCTTATCTTGGGGTATCCCTGGCTTGAACTTCACAACCCGCACATAGACTGGGCTGCAGAGGAGATTGGATCCTGGTCCCAGACCTGCATCCAGAATTGCATTAAACCTGCTGACCAGTTGCCCAAGTATAACTCTTGTGTGGCCAGTACCAGTCACATGCCTTTTTTCCAGTCCTATTCAGATCCTGGTCATGACAATGTTTCCAAATGTGACTCTAGTTTACTTGACCGCGTGCCTTTATATGACTCTCTTATAACAAAAGACGCTGACAAGTCTATTGAGTTCTCTACAGGTCACCTCTCCAGCCAATTGCCACAGCCTGAACCCTCTCCTCCTAGAAACCCAGATTGCCAGTTGTCTCGTAGTCTTGAGCCCTGTTTGGAAACTTCCTCTAAGTCCTCAGAAGTCAAGTTCCCTGGATTACCCCTACCTTTGCCTGTCACTAAACTCCCTTGGACGCACAGCCAGGCTAACTTGTCCACAAGTTCCACTGTCACTACACCCGGTGAAGAGATTCGGATAGTCGCTACACCTGATGATGCGGCCCAGTCGGCCACTGCATCAGTTATGGCAGTCCAGCCCATGCCCATTGAGCTTCCTGTTTATTCTTTTTCAGGACTTTCTGGTGATGCGGTTTAGACAGTCGCTGCACAGCTCGGTCGGCCTCTGCATCAATTGTGCCAGTCCGGCCCACGCCCATTGAGCCTCCTGCTTTTTTTTATTCAGGGCTTTCTGTAACCTGGCCTCATCCTACTTCCACTACACCCATTCTGACTGGTCTAAGAGGTTCAATCCACCCTTTGGATAAACTGCCTCATTCGGCCAGGTGGGGCTTTCAACCTTCTTTTCAGGGCTCTCTGCATTCCGCTCGTGTTTTAGCTGTCCGGCTTGACCCCTGTAACACGTCCCCTGCTAACCAGCCTGACCTTGTGGATCCATGGACCTTTGCCCAGTCTAATGGTCCTGTGCTGGATGTCCAGCTTGTCTTTGAGGGTCTGGGGGCCCCTACTCAGAGGGGGGGGTAATGTCAGGATCACTTATTGCCCCTGCTACTCATTCCAGCATCCGGGTGTTGGCTGTTGCATTCCCCCTGTCTGTGTTCACCTGGAAGGTGATTGATCTGGTCAGTCACCTGATATAAGCAAACTGCAAGTAGTCTGTTGTTTGCTCTGTTTGCATCTTCCCTGGTGTGGTGGCCAGGCACTATAGCATTGTGTATAAGTCCTGGGGGCGACCAAGTACTGGTAGGCTTGCTGCCTTAAGGGAAAGGGGGCTGCTATAGGTGAAGCACACAGTAGCTAGCTATAGTGTCTGACCACCTGCATTGAGGTAGATGTGACGTTCGTGACAGTCAGTGGCAGGAATAGTGCCCCATTGCTGGTGTTAGTGGGAGGAATAGTGCCCCATTTCTGGTGTTAGTGAGAGGAATGGTGCCCCATTTCTGGTGTCAGTGGGAGGAATAGTGCCCCATTACTGGTGTCAGTGGGAGGAATGGTGCCCCATTGCTGGTGTCAGTGGGAGGAGTGGTGCCCCATTGCTGGTGTCAGTGGGAGGAATGGTGCCCCATTGCTGGTGTCAGTGGGAGGAATGATGCCCCATTGCTGGTGACAGTGGGAGGAATGGTGCCCCATTTCTGGTGTCAGTGGGAGGAATGGTACCCCATTGCTGGTGTCAGTGGGAGGAATGGTGCCCCATTGCTGGTGTCAGTGGGAGGAGTGGTGCCCCATTGCTGGTGCCAGTGGGAGGAATGGTGCCCCATTGTTAGTGTCAGTGGGAGGAATGGTGCCCATAGCTGGTGTCAGTGGGAGGAATAGTGCCCCATTGCTGGTGTCAGTGGGAGGAATGGTGCCCCATTGCTGGTGTCAGTGGGAGGAATGGTGCCCCATTGCTGGTGTCAGTGGGAGGAATGGTGCCCCATTGCTGGTGTCAGTGGGAGGAATGGTGCCCCATTGCTGGTGTCAGTGGGAGGAATGGTGCCCCGTTGCTGGTGTCAGTGGGAGGAATGGTGCCCCGTTGCTGGTGCTAGTGGCAGGAATAGTGCCCCATTGCTGGTGTCGGTGGAAGGAATGGTGCCCCATTGCTGGTGTCAGTGGGAGGAATGGTGCCCCGTTGCTGGTGCTAGTGGCAGGAATAGTGCCCCATTGCTGGTGTCGGGGGAAGGAATGGTGCCCCATTGCTGGTGTCAGTGGGAGGAATAGTGCCCCATTGCTGGTGTCAGTGGGAGGAATGGTGCCCCATTGCTGGTGTCAATGGGAGGAATAGTGCCCCATTGCTGGTGTCAGTGGGAGGAATAATGCCCCAATGTTGGTGTCAATGGGAAGAATAGTTCCCCAAGGGCCAGATATAGGTAGGCAGAGGGCCGTACCCACCCACCCTTGGGATGCAGTTTGGAGACCACTGACCTAGATGTTTGATAAACTTTAATCAGAAATACAAAGAGTTCTGTTGTCCCGTCATCAGGGATAAGCAAAAATCCATAGCCTGAACAGAAATTTGGACAATGTCCTCCACTTTGTTATGTGCTTCATGTAATTGGTAGTTATTACCTACACAGGCATCGCTTATTTATCTTGTCCCAAAGGCATGTCGTTAGAAAGGAGTGTAAGGGTGGAGGACAACATTGGAAAAATGAGATGATAAATGACATGATTCATATCACTTTAATAAGAAGAAACCGGTGTGACTGTAGATGACAGCCTCAAATATTGTCAGACATTTTTATAAAAGGGACATTATAATAGATTTAGAAACTTTAAAAACATTTTTTTTTAAATAAACTGCTGTGAAATACTATTTTATACCTGTATATAACAAATAAACACTCCTAGACTTTGGTGCTTAGGGACTAGACATGGGCAGAACAGAAAAATTTGTTTTGTTTTGGATAGATTCATTATTTTACTAATCTAATTTTGTTGATTCGTTCCGGAATTCATTTAGTTTAGTTTCATTTAATTGTTTTGTTCATTCATTTTCTAACGAATTCAAATTTTTCAGATTTGAAATTGAAATGGTCGAAAAATTATTGACCAATTTGAATTCTGTGTAAAGAATATCCACCAATGACCCATCAGCTGTCAGCGGGCTTCCCCACTGACAGCTGACTGTAAACAAAGGAATTATTAATTCAGAAAAAAACAGCGTGGGGTCCCCCCCCCCAATCCATACCAGGTCCTCCGGGTCTGGTATAGACTTTAAAGTGAACCCCGCACCAAAATTTAAAAACAAAACAGTGTGGGGTCCCCCCAAGATCCATACCAGACCCTTATCCGAGCATGCAGCCCGTCAGTCCTTTATTAAATTAATGTCCACCGGTGTCGATTCATTATCAATCACGATGAAAACAAAAAACTCCAGCCTCGTTCAAGGTTCCCAACATATGCCTGGTCTGACATTTTTTAAATGACGAAGGGACAGAGTCACCCAATGACGTCAACGGGTGACCCCAGCCCCCTAGATACATCCGAATTTCTGAATAGCCAAAAATGAGTCCTAAATTTATATTCGGGCCAAAATGAAGTGCACGTGTCTATTAGGGACCTTAGGTTTAGCATCACCTGCCAGGATTGAGAGGTCTGCCCTTCTTTCAGCTGGCCAACCCCTGGTGAGATGAACACTGATGGGCACTGATAGGCGGCACTAATAGGCGACACTGATAGGTGACACTGATCAGGAGGCACTGATGGACACTGATTGGCAGCACTGATGGACACTCATAGGCGGCACTGATGGCCACTGATAGGCAGCACTGATGGGCGCTGATAGGCACTGGTAGGCGGCACTGATGGGCACTGATAGGCAGCACTGATAGGTGGCACTGATGTGGAGGCACTGATGGGCAGCACTGAAAGGCACTGGAAATCGGCACTGATGGACATTGATAGGTGACACTGATGAGGAGGCACTGATGGGCACTCATAGGCAGCACTAATGGCCACTGATAGGCTTTGGTAGGCGGCCCTGATAGGTGACACTGATGGGCAGCACTGATGGGCACTCATAGGCAGCACTGATCACAACTGATAGGCGGCACTGATAGCCACAGGTAGGCACTGGTAGGAGGCACTGATAGGTAGCACTGATAGGTGACATTGATGAGGAGGCATTGATGGGCAGCACTTGTGGGCATTGATTGGCAGCACTGGTGGGCACTGTTGGGACTGCACTCATAATCAGGACTATGGATGAGCCGAACACCCCCCGGTTCGGTTTCGCACCAGAACTTGCGAACGGACCAAAACTTCGGACGAACGTTAGAACCCCATTGAAGTCTATGGGACTCAAACATTCGAAATCAAAAGTGCTAATTTTAAAGGCTAGTTTGCATGGTATTGTCCTAAAAAGTGTTTGGGGACCCGGGTCCTGCCCCAGGGGACATGTATCAATGCAAAAAAGAGTTTTATAAATGGACGTTTTTTTGGGGAGCAGTGATTTTAATAATGCTTAGAGTGAAACAATAAAAGTGTAATATTCCTTTAAATTTCGTACCTAGGGGGTGTCTATAGTATGCCTGTAAAGGGGCGCATGTTTCCCGTGTTTAGAACAGTCTGACAGCAAAATGACATTTCAAAGGAAAAAAAGTAATTTAAAACTACCCGCGGCTATTAATGAATTACTGGTCAGACAATACACATAAAAATTCATTGATAAAAAATGCATGGGATTTCCCCACAGGGGAACCCCGAACCAAAATTTAAAAAAAAAATGGCGTGGGGGTCCCCCTAAATTCCATACCAGGCCCTTCAGATCTGGTATGGATATTAAGAAATAAATAAAAAAGAGAAGAGAAAACTTCTTGTTACGTAACCGGGTGACCCCGCCCACGGGGACAGCCATGGGGAAGTCCCCGTCAAGTCCCCATGCGTCAGAGGGGGGTGGGGTCACCGGGTTAATAATACACTTACTTACATGTATAGAATTTTGATGATCTTTTTATAGTTGAGTTCCATCTCAATAAAACTTTATTGTGCAGTTAACCTCCAGACGAATATTCTGGTTGGTGGTTGCCCGATAACGGACACTGTTTTTTTAGCTCTACATTATTATTGTTCACCATTTCACCATTTGTCTAATGGTCATGTTGGCTGCTCTTTTTATTTAGTTGGCGCAGTATTATTACACATTTTTTACTTTTTATGACAATAACTTGCATATAAGCCTTTAAAATTAGCACTTTTGATTTCTCCCATAGACTTTTAAAGGGTGTTTCGCGGCTTTCGAATTTGCCGCGAACACTCCAAATTGTTCGCTGTTCGGCGCACTGGCGAACAGCCGATGTTCGAGTCGAACTCGAAGCTCATCCCTAATCAGGACACTGATAATCAGTAATAAAGATTATCAGTGTAGATGTCCCTTTAACACAAGCCAGTTATCGGCTCTCCCCTCCTCAGCGTGAGGAAAGGAAAGCCGATAACCGGCTTGTGTTCACATCGTGATTAGCTGTCATTGGACACAGCTGATCATGGGGTAAAGGGCCGCTGGGATTGGCCCTTTAGCCCAATCTGTGACCAGCTAAGTCCGAAGCGGGCGTGCGGACAGTGCGATCTTGGGAGGACGTCCATGGACGCTCTACTGGCAGAGTAAGCCCGCTCTGTAGCCATCTTTCCGCTATAGTGCGGGCGGGAAGGGGTTAAATCTTCTTTTTCATGCCCCCTACACCTAAAATGATCAATTAACCCTTGTAATGCAGGCGCAGCCTCACGGCAAGGGAGATTTTTCAAGTTTGGGTTTTAAGATCTCAATGCACATGTCAATAACCTAAAACTCTGGTTCTGCAAGGAGTTAAAAAAAAAAAAAAAAACTACCACGACTAACAGAATGTGGTGACTATAAAGGAGGTTGTAAACCATTTTCCGAGCTGTAAATGCGATGGACCCTTCTTGTAAAAACCAACTCCTATTGCGTGGTGCTGTAAAGAGCAGTCTGGACAATGAGAGCTCCACTGATAGTAAAACAGTCTACTTCCTGCTCACAGATCCGCTTCTCTTTTTATAAGGTGGATACTCCCTTTTTTTTTATAGTGTAATTCTCCATGTGCCAGGTACATAAACAGACATAGACTTAGAAACGTAGAAAGATACGCGAGGGACGTGGTATTTATAAAGAGACAAGCATTTTATCGATCGCTCACCACATTTTTGGTTCCAGGCGTTCATGAGATGATTGGCTGCATTTATAAAGAACATTCGCTGGGCAGATTCGGCTTGCTGAGTGTCTTCCTGTAGAGTCTCGGAAGGATGAGAGCACCACAAGGATAAGGTAAGACCTGTAAAGTTTTTTTATTAAACACATCTGCTTTTGCCAATGCGTTGCGGGGAGGCTGACAATTCTCCTTCGTCAGGGCTTGTGTGCTGGCTAAGGAATCAGAACTGTGGTGGATTTCAACTGTGTAAGAAAATGGATAGTGGAAAGGTCTGGTGACAGGAGGGACTGTCTCTTGCCAAACATGTTACAATGGTTGGTTTTGGCCGCCTTTAGATAATCACGGCTCTAGGTTGGTTTCCACATCATGTTTCACCTCCGATGCACGCTAGCAGGCTTGACAGTAGTCGGCCACACATCCAAAAAAAAATCATCTTTAATTAGACATACAGTGCCCTAAAAAAAATATTCATACCCCTTGAAATTTTCCACATTTTGTCATTTTACAACCAAAAAACGTAAATGTATTTTATTGGGATTTTATATGATAGACCAACACAAAATGGCACATAATTGTGAAGTGGAAGGAAAATGATAAATGGTTTTCACATTTTTTACAAATAAATATGTGAAAAGTGTGGCGTGCATTTGTATTCAGCCCCCTTGATGCCCCGTACACGCGTTCTGAATTTTCGGCCCGCAAAAGACCGATGAGAGTTTTTTGTCGGAAAATGCGACCGTGTGTATGCTCCATCGGACTTTTGCTGGCCGAATTCCAGCCAGCAAAAATATTGAGAGCATGTTCTTAATTTTTCGGTCGGAAAAAGTTCCTATCGAAAAATGCGATCGTCTGTGGCAATTCTGACGCTCAAAATTCCTAGGCATGCTCGGAAACAATTCGACGCATGCTCGGAAGCATTGAACTTCGTTTTCCTCGGCTCGTCGTTGTATTGTACGTCACCGCGTTCTTGACGGTCCTAAGTTCAGAGAACATTTGCGTGACCGCGTGTATGCAAGGCAAACTTGAGCGGAATCCCGTTGGAAAAGCCATATCTTTTTCCGACGAGAAGTCCGATCGTGTGTACACGGCATTACTCTGATACCCCTAAATAAAATCTAGTGGAACCAATTGCCTTCAGAAGTCACCTAATTAGTAAATAGAGTCCACCTGTGTGTAATTTCATCTCAGTATAAATACAGCTGTTCTGTGAAGCCCTCAGAGGTTTGTTAGAGAACCTTAGTGAAGAATCATGAAGGCCAAGGAACACACCAGACAGGTCAGGGATAAAGTTGTGGAGAAGTTTAAAGCAGGGTTAGGTTATAAAAAAATATCCCAAGCTTTGAACATCTCACGGAGCACTGTTCAATCCATCATCCGAAAATGGAAAGAGTATGGCACAACTGCAAACCTACCAAGACATGGCCGTCCACCTAAACTGACCGGCTGGGCAAGGAGAGCATTCATCAGAGAAGAGCCAAGAGGCCCATGGTAACTCTGGAGGATCATATCACACTATATCCACCTAATATACCCGATCACTACACAGAGATCCACAGCTCAGGTGGGAGAATCTGTCCACAGGACAACTATTAGTCGTGTTCTCCACAAATCTGGCCTTAATGGAAGAGTGGCAAGAAGAAAGCCAACTTCACAGATACTGGGAGTCAATATTGAGAACAATTAATAGTGCTTTTTCCACTGATATACCTTTAGACCCTAAGCCATGCCTTTTAGGCATTTTGGAGGAGGTGGTGCTGGATCATTTCCTTAGGGAGGCAGCTGGCAGAGCTTTGTTTAAGGTCCGCAGCCTCATTCTACTGCATTGGATCTCCCAAGTGGTTCCAACGCAGCAGATGTGGATAGATCACATGGGCACTGTGCTTAGGTATGAAAAATGTAAATATGCACATAGAGGTAACCCGCATAAGTTTGAAAAAGTACGGGGAAATGGGATGTCAGTGCCGGGCTTGGCCCCTGTAGACCTGATCATAGACAGATTGTTAATGTAAAACACCAGCAGACAGTGTGGGTAAAATTAATATCATCAGGAAACTGTCCCGCAGGGTGATGGAGGGGCAATTGACATTAAAGTGGTTGTAAAGGTTTATTTTATTTTTTTAAATAACAAACATGTTATTCATACCTGCTCTGTGTAAGGGTTTTGATCCTCCTCTTCTGGGTCCCCTGGCAGCGCTCCTGGCTCCTACTCTGCATCGAGTGTCCCCACGGAGAGCTGCATTCCTTAGGGGCACTCTTGTGGGCATGCTGATGAGTCCTGCTTAGGGTTGCCACCTGTCCAGGATTCACCAGACAGTACGGGTTTTGAATCATGCGGACTGAAACCCGGACACATTATTCAGACCAGGCTGTGGCTCCCCAAGTAACCAAGAGAGTCGCACACAAATCTGTTGCTGTCAGGGAGCTGCGGGCGGCTGTCTGGGGGCAGGTTCAGCATCACTGGGGGGGGCAATTTGGCCACACCCACATTTGGCTGCGGCACACTATGCGTACTGCATTACTACTCTCCTTGGGGCACCCAAAGGTGCCCTAGTCCACTAAAGTGTTCGGGTTTGGCTTGAAGAAAAGGTGGCAACCCTAGTCCTGCTGCTGTATCCATTGACACAGACAGCAGCACTCGGCCCCGCCCCGTGTCTCTGGATTTGATTGACAGGATTTCATTGACAGCAGCAGGTGCCAATGGCTCCTGCTGTTATCAATCTATCCAATAAGGACCCGAGACAGTGGCTGGAGCTGCTAGGTTCTCATCGCTGGAACGATCGGGTTCAGGTAAGTTAAAGGGGGGCTTTGGGGAGCTGCAGCACAGAAGGATTTTCAAGTTACTGCATAGAATGTATTAACGTGAAAAACCTTGAGACTTTACAACTCCTTTAAAACTCTTTGTATGTTTATGTCTTTATAGGTGTATTTCATGTGAGTAAGAAGAAAACTATCCTGTCCTACTTAGGGCACTTTCACACTGAGCCACCCTGGGCGTCGGCGGTAAAGCCCCGCTATTTTGACCCCTTTCACACTGGGGTGTTTTTCAGGTGCTTTTGGCCTAAAAACGCGTCCCCTGCAGTCCCAGTGTGAAAGCCCCAGTGCTTTCACACTGGGGCGCTGCTCTGGCAGGATGTTAAGGTTACTTTCACACTGGGGCAGGCAGGCACCGGCGGTAAAGAGGTGCTATTTTTAGCGCTGCTTTACTGTCGTTTTTTGTGCAGCGCTATTCGGCCGATAGCGGGGCGGTTTTAACCCCCCGCTAGTGGCCGAAAAAGGGTTAAAACTGCCGGCATGGCGCCGACGGTTTGGCGACGCTGCCTCATTGTTTTCAGTGGGAAGGGGCGCTTTTGGAGCAGTAAATACACCGCTCCTACAGCGATGCAAAGATGCAGCTTGCAGGACTTTTTTTACCGTCCTGCAAGTGCGCCGCTCGGGCTTTCACACAGGAGAGAAACTTTACAGGCGCTATTTTTAGCACTGTAGCGCCTCAGTGTGAAAGTAGTCTTAAAAATGTCCTGCAAGCAGCATCTTCGGGGTGTTGAAGGAGCGGTCTATACACCTCTGCTCCACCATTCCTGCCCATTGAAATGAATGGCCACCGCTGCTGAAGCACCTGCACAGCGCCTCGGCAGCGGCGCTACACGGGCGCGTTTAAGCCTTTTTCGGCCGAATAGCACCGCTACAATGACGGCAAAGCGCTGGTGCATCGGCGCTTTGAACTCTTTTTATGCCGCTAGCGCGGGTTAAAAGCGCCCTGCTGGCGGTCGAAAAGCACAGCTAAAACGATGGTAAAGCGCCGCCAAAAGACCCCTTTCACACTGGGGTGGGCGGGCATTGACGGTAAAACGCCACTAGACGCCGTCTAGTTTTAGCGGCTCTTTACCATCATTGTAGCGGTGCTGTTCAGCCGCTAGTGGCCGATAAAGGGTTAAATGCGCCCCTCTAGCGGCGTTTTACCATCAATGCCCGCCCCAGTGTGAAAGGGGTCTTTTAGCGGAGCTTTACAATCGCTTTAGCGGCACTTTTCAGCCGCTAGCGGCCAAAAAAGGGTTGAAAGAGCCGCTGCACCAGCGCCTTGCTGTCGCTTCGGAGGCGCTGCCCATTGATTTCAATGGGCAGGGGCACTTTGAAGTGAATCAAAGAAGCTGCTTGCAGGACTTTTTTTAGCGTCCTGCCAGTGCACTGCTCCATTGTGAAAGCCCTTGGGCTTTCACACTGGAGTGGGAGAGGCACTTTACAGGCGCTATTTTTAGTGCTATATCGCCTGTAAAGCGCCTCAGTGTGAAAGGGCTCTAAGTGTGTTAAATTGTGGCTATGTACTTTATTTTGGTTGACTCATTACAATGCACATGGACTCTCTGGAACGTTCATTGTTATTGATATATGACTTGTCGACTTTATCAAATAAAGTTCTAGCTGATTAAAAAAAAAAAAAGACTAAAGCCTCGTACACGCCATTGGATTTTCCGTAGACAAAACCTCGGACTTTTGTCTGAAGGCGTGTGCCTGGATTTTGTTTTACATACAAACGGAAAGGAATTGTTGGCCAACAAACACGAACGTAGTGACGTACTATGTGGTTTTTAGGCTCTTTAGCGCCACCCTTTGGGCTCCTTCTGCTAATTTCGTGTTGGTAGAAGTTTGGTGAGTGTTGATTTGCGCTTTTCTTTTCACGCTTTTCAGTTCACGCTTTTCAGTTCGTTTCTGAACCCCTGTTCGTCAACCAGCCATGTTGCGGAATCGGAGGAGATAACGTGTTATTTATTATTGGCTCTGGAGTTATTGCTTTGACCCAAGTCCAGTCCAGGAACAGGAGGAGAAGGATTTCTTGGACCAAAAATTGTTTGCTTAATTGTGACCAATTATGTCATATGCCTTTGCTGTGGGAGCTCCAGGAGAATAATCCGGATGATTTTTGGAATTATCTCCGGATGACGGACCCCTGCTTTCACCAACTCTTGGCATTGTTGACCCCCTATATTAAGAAGCAGGACACATTCATGAGGTTTTTTTTTTTTTTTTGGTTGAACAATGATTTGATTTGGTATATTTTCTATATTTTTGGATGCATAGAATGCACTTTTTGGTTAAGTTCTATTGGCAGATAACATGTCTAATTTTATTTGTTTTCTTTTTTTAATGCACAATAAAAAAATATTGTGGAGAATAATACTTGGCTATGTGTTTTACTTCAAATGACAGTTTGGGAGTAGTAGTTACATTTTAAAAAATACAATGTAAAATTAACAAGGGACACCACCATAGTTGTATCTTTGATCTTATAAACTACAGAATAATGGTGTTGTGGTAACTTGCCCACAAAAAAAAAAGCATAATAATATTATTCTTGATATCACTAGGGAAAAAAAAGCCTTTAAAAATTAGTTTGCAATAATTCCATCAGTATCACCAGCAAAGCAGCTTCATTATTATCCCATTAAAGAAGAAGAGAATTGTGCGCTGCATTTTCGAGATTTCATAATTTGCCGCGTCACGAATGTTAAGGGCACATCATGCAGTGCGAGGAACGATCACAGAATGCGCCTTTCCTGCACCGGGTTCCAATGTGAACGGCCCCTGCAGTTGCTATTTAGGATTCATGCCGCCAATGCTAACTAATCAGCAGTGTACAAACAAGATTTTGCCCTCCTTTTCTTTACATTTCCAGCACCAGAGGAAAAAGTAGACAGCAGATAATTATTCAACTCACAGCCAGAGCTAATTTTATCTCACATTGTGCCATTAATCCAGAAGCTAACAGACACGTTGGGAAATAGTCTGTTTTATGTGAGTGAATTGCTGTATGCCCGAGTGTTGCTGTGTGGCAGAGATTTCCCTTGAAGCGCGGGATCCCAGCTGTCAATGACAGCCGTGCCATCGCCCACAATGATGTGGTCTTCAGCCATTTCTGCAGTGTGGTTTTTGTAAGCCGGTGTGCGGTCGGCAGGTAGTTAAAAATTGCTTCAACCCCTCGATTTTCTACATGGCAGTAAAACTGCAGCTTTAACAGAAAGCAAAGAACCCGGAGAAAAAAAAAAAGAGGCTTAATGGAACGGCAGCATGCTAAAACCCTCATTTCTAATAATTCTCTTCATTTTTTTTTTTCATTAATCTCCCAGCCGTCATGCTGTTCACACAAATGTCTGCGTACGTTTTATCTCAGGTGGTCCGCAATGAACATTACAGCACTGTGATTATTTAGGTGGGCGATAAAATAGAAATTTATTCAGAATACTTTTTAATGACAAGGTAAGAGGAGGAAATTTAAAAAGAAGCTGTCATCAGTTTTAGTATATTTTAATACGTTGACCACTTGCTCTTCTTTAAAAACTCAATGCCCCTGGCTTCCATGGCTGTACTGTTTCTTAGTACTCCCCAGTGGCGGCTGGTGCTCAAAATTTTTTTTGGGGGGGTGCAAACAAACTTAAAAATCTTAAAAAATACTTTAAAAAAAACATCAATTGCAGCCTCACTGTGCCTATCAAATTCAGCCACTGTGCCCATCCAATACAGCCACTGTGCCCATCATGTGCAGCCACTGTGCCCACCAAATACAGCCACTGTACCCAGCATATGCAGCCACTGTGCCCACAAAATACAGTCACTGTGCCCATCATATGCAGCCACTGTGCCCACAAAATACAGTCACTGTGCCCATCATATGCAGCCACTGCGCCCAGCATATCCCGCCATTGTGCCCACCAAATGCAGCCACTTGTGCCCATAAAAAGCAGCCACTTGTGCCCATCATATGCAGCCATTTGTGTCGGTCAAATGCAGCCACTTGTGCCCGTCAAAAATGCAGCTACTTGTGCCCAGTATATGCAGCTACTTGTGCCCATCATATGCAGCCACTTTTGCCCAGTATATGCAGCCACTTGTGCCCATCATATGCAGCCACTTTTGCCCATCATATGCAGCCACTTGTGCCTGTCAAATGCAGCCATTTGTGCCCGTCAAATGCAGACACTTGTGCCCCTCAAATGCAGCCACTTGTGCCCGTCAAATGCAGCCACTTGTGCCCGTCAAATGCAGACACTTGTGCCCGTCAAATGCAGACACTTGTGCCCGTCAAATGCAGCCACTTGTGCCCATCAAATGCAGACACTTGTGCCCATCAAATGCAGACACTTGTGCCCGTCAAATGCAGCCACTTGTGCCCGTCAAATGCAGACACTTGTGCCCGTCAAATGCAGCCACTTGTGCCAGTCAAATGCAGACACTTGTGCCCATCAAATGCAGACACTTGTGCCCGTCAAATGCAGCCACTTGTGCCCGTCAAATGCAGCCACTTGTGCCAGTCAAATGCAGACACTTGTGCCCATCAAATGCAGCCACTTGTGCCCGTCAAATGCAGACACTTGTGCCCGTCAAATGCAGACACTTGTGCCTGTCAAATGCAGCCACTTGTGCCCATCATATGCAGCCATTTGTGCCCATCAAATGCAGCCAATCGTGCCCGTCAAATGCAGCCACTTGTGCCCAGTATATGTAGCCACTTGTACCTGTCAAATACAGCCACTTGTAAAGTTCTGTAAAGAACTATGCTATTGTGTATTTTGTTTTTAAGTCAAGGGGGCTTCTGAACTTTGACTTTTGTTTTCCTTTTGGCCTCAAATCCAATAGCTGTCCAAATTTTGTGTCTTAATCTCCATAACATCTTCAAAATACGCCCCTTTCAAACCAACTGCACCACAAAGCTACTAAATCACTCTTTTGTTTTCTCTCATCTTGACTATTGCAACTCCCTTCTGATTGCCTACCTCTACATTGTCCCTTCATTCCATCCAGATAATGTTCCGCCGAGTAACTTGATACCCAACATGCAGTGCTGTGTTTTGGCCTAGGCCAACAAGGCCAAGGCCTAGGGAGGCACTTTGCGGGGGGGGCGGCAAAAAAGCCGCCCCCCCCCCACCAAAACGGCACCCGCGCCCTCCTCCCGCACAGCAGGGCACATCAGGGGAGTACAGCTTAAGAGTGCAGTGGTGTCTCGGCTGCAGATGGGGCCAGAAAGCAGTTTAAGCAGGAGCCATTAAGCCGCCCCCGTAAAGCCGTGATTCTCGCTCTCTGATTGGCCCTCTGCTGTGGCCAATCATGGGGAGGGAAACAGCGGGCAGGAGGCTGAGCGGCAAAATCAATTCGGCTGACAGAAAGGGGAGGGGGGCGAGCGGGGGAGTTCTCTGCTGCTGCCGAGTTCACTGGTAAATTGAGCAGCAGTGTTGTGACAGGGAGAGGAGAGCTGTGGGTTGTCTGTATATCTCCCTGCTCGCCTCCCCCTCCCCTTTCTGTCAGCCGAACGGAGAAGAGAGAGAGCGGCTCTAATTGGTTTCGCCACGCCGCTGCCCAGCTTCCTGCCCGCTGTTTGCCTCTCCATGATTGGCCACAGCAGAGGGCCTATCAGAAGACTCTGGGGGGCATCATGGGAAAAGTAATCCCTGAAGAGTGGCGGCCCCTGTGTATCCACGGACATCATGCTACAGCCCCCAGCATGCATGCACTCTGCTGGGAGGGGGTTTACAGGAGGAGAAAAAGAGTACTGTGCTGGGGGAAGCTAGATAGGGAGCCACCCTGTACCCGCACCACCAGAGCCACGCTGTACGCGCACCACCAGAGCCACGCTGTACCCGCACCACCAGAGCCATGCTGTACCCGTACCACCAGAGCCACGCTGTACCCGCACCACCAGAGAGCCACGCTGTACCCGCACCACCAGAGCCATGCTGTACCCGTACCACCAGAGCCACGCTGTACCCGCACCACCAGAGAGCCACGCTGTACCCACACCACCAGAGAGCCACGCTGTACCCGCACCACCAGAGCCACGCTGTACGCGCACCACCAGAGCCACGCTGTACCCGCACCACCAGAGCCACGCTGTACCCGCACCAACAGAGCCACGCTGTACCCGCACCACCAGAGCCACGCTGTACCCGCACCACCAGAGCCACGCTGTACCCACACCACCAGAGAGCCACGCTGTACCCACACCACCAGAGAGCCACGCTGTACCCGCACCATCAGAGAGCCACCCTGTACACGCACCACCAGAGAGCCACGTTGTACACGCACCACCAGAGAGAGCCATGCTGTACCCGCACCACCAGAGAGAGCCACGTTGTTCCCACACCACCAGAGAGGGAGCCACGCTGTACCTGCAGCACCACAGAGAGAGCCACGCTGTTCCCGCACCACCAGGGAGCCACGTTGTTCCCGCACCACCAGAGAGAGAGCCACGCTGTACCCGCACCACCAGAGGGGGAGAAAGATGAAGCCACTGCCAGGGTAGAGACATGCTACACTACTGAGTAAAGTTGGCCTGGGCAACCCAGAGTGAGCGAACGTCCAGCCGGACGGATCACTGTTGCAGTTTCACCGGGTCTGGTAAGAGAGCCTGTTGGCCATTATCCATTACTGTTCCCAGGAACTGAGCCATTAGGAAGTGCCTAACCTGATATCCTCTAGGCCAACCCTAGTGACGCCACTGTCCCGGAGCCCACAACATGTTCCGGCACTGAGTTTCGGTAACTGGCCAGACAGGGATGTGCCAGCGTGGGCACCCAGGACATCTGCCGTCTGGAGTCCCACAAGCGGCGATGGGCTTTCCGTAGCAGCCCACACCTCTCTCCCCACTGTCAGCCACACACACTCAGTACACAGCCAGGAGGAGGAGGAGCCACAGAGGAGGGACACGACTTCAGTGCAAGAACCTCCCAAAGCACCCAGCACATATCCCCTTACCCCCAAATGAAAAGATGCCGCATCCCTCACTGTCCTCCTCCCGCGGCCTCCCTCTGTTCTCTTCCTGTGTCGTCCCTCTGTCCTCCCATGAAGATGACAGGGCGGATCTTAAAAAGGAAGGGGTGTGGCCTTGACAGGAGGGGGTGGGTCGTAGTTAAATTAGGGGGTGCGCGAGCTTAGTCAGGCCTAGGGCAGCACAAAACCTAAATACACCACTGCCAACATGTCACGCTTCAAAATTGCGCCCGCTCATGGAATGGTGACAAACTTTGACCCCTAAAAAACTCCATAGGCGATGTTTAAAGAAAAAATCTACAGGTTACATGTTTAGAGTTACAGAGGAGGTCTAGTGCTAGAACACCGTATTCATATGCAGGCGCGACTTACGTATGCATTCGCTTCTGCGCGCGAGCTCGGCGGGACGGGGCGCTTTAAAAAAATTTTTTTTAATTTATTTTAATTTTTATTTTTACACTGTCCTTTATAAAAAAAAAAAAATTGGGTCACTTTTATTCCTATTACAAGGAATGTAAAGATCCCTTGTAATAGAAAAAAAGTATGACAGGACCTCTTAAATATGAGATCTGGGGTCAAAAAGACCTCAGATCTCATATTTAGACTAAAATGCAATTAAAAAAAAAAATGAAATGTCTTTTTTTTTGCAAAAAAAAAAAAAATTCCCCTTTAAGACCATTGGGTGGAAGTGACGTTCGACGTTGCATCTGCCATCCAATGGTATGGAGCCAAAAACCACATGCCTGAAAAAAGACACCCCCCCCCCCCCCCCCCATCGGAATCCATGCATCTGGAGCCCTGCATGTAGATTAGGGGGACAGACACATGATTAGGGGGGGCCAGCGCCCGTGCGCCCCTAATGGACGGGCTACCACTGCAATTTACACAGCAATTTAAATACCGTATTTATCGGCGTATAACACGCACTTTTTTCCCCTTAAAATCAGGGGAAAATCGTGGGTGCGTGTTATACGCCGATACCCGCTAATTGTGAGCTATTGGCGGCGATCGCCGCCGACATTCACATAGCGAGTAGTTTTAAATATGGCGCCGTGGAGTTCGGAGGGACTCGGTGGAGCTGAACGAGCGCCGCCGAAATCACAGAGCCGAGATACACATAGTCGAGTGTATTCGGCTCTTTCCGGCACCGCTCACAGTCACGCCCAGTCCCGCCATTGGACCTGTGTTATGTCCATCATAGGGCGGGACTGTGAGCGGCGCCGGAAAGAGCCGAATACACTCGACTATGTGTATCTCGGCGGCGTTCGTTCAGTTCCGCCGGCGCCGAGTCCCTCCGAACTCCGCGGCGCCATATTTAAAACACAAACTACTGTCGGCGGCGATCTGTACTGTGTATGTCGGCGGCGATCAAGCATGGACACTGGGGGCAAGGCTGCACTGACCACTGGGGCAAAGTTGCACTGACAAGACTGCAATGACACTGAAAAGGCTGCAATGACACTGACAAGGCTGCAGATGAACACTGATGAGGCTGCATTGATGGGCATTTAAATGTAAGTTTTTTTTCCTTAAATTTCCCTCCTAAAAGTTTTTTTCCTTAAAATTCTCTCCTAAACTTGGGGTGCGTGTTATATGCCGATAAATACGGTATATATTTTACATTGACATCAGTCCCTGCCCTCAAGGAGCTTACAAGCTAAGGTTGTAAACTCACATTCATACAATGCCTTTTTTTCCCTAATCATACTTATTTTTATTTATTTCCGGTACTTATATAGCGCCATAAATTTATGCAACTCTTTTACATATACATTGTACATTTATATCAGTCCCTACCCTCAAGGAGCTTACAATCTAAGGTCCCTAACTCACATTCATACATACTAGGGACAATTTAGAGAGGATCCAATTAACCTACCAGCATGTCTTTGGAGTGTGGGAGGAAACCGGAGTACCCGGAGGAAACCCACGCAGGCACAGGGAGAACATGCAAACTCCAGGCAGGTAGTGTCGTGGTTGGGATTCGAACCAGCGACCCTTCTTACTGCTAGGGGAAAGTGCTATCCACTACACCACTGTGCCACATACTTACCTAGGTGGATGCTGCATCTGTCCCCCGGCGTCTCTGCACTGAGAACTGAGTGATCAAACACCGTTGATCACTCGGTTCTCACAGATCCCCGAGAGGAGAGCTGCTGCCTGTCAATCAGCATCTCTCCTGCTCTGCTCCTCCACGCTCATTGGAGCGCTGAGCTGTGGAGAGGGGTTTCTCTGCTCCCAGGCACAGAGGATCAGACCCCGGGGACAGCCAGGCACTCAGCATTTTTTAGGGTGATCACTGACAGACATCCAGCAAGCCCCTTGTGGTATGTCAAGCAGAAAGCTGAGGGGGGGAACTACAAGTCCCAGCACACCCCTACCTGTACTCCCACACACAGCAGTGCTCTGCGCCCCGAGACCACCCTTTTTTTTTCTTCTTTTTTTGAAGCCTTTTAGAGCTTTAATCACATGCTTAAACCCCCTCCGCATTGGAATCCATGCATCCGGCGCCCTGTATGTAGATCAGGCGCCCAGACGAATGGATAGGGGGGGCGGCTCCCGTGCACCCCTAATTGACTGGCCGCCACTGGAATTAACCCTTTAAGGCTGGGGTCACACTATTGCGGAGAAACCGCATCCAATTCGCATAGCAGGAGATTGTGACCGGCTCTCTATGGAGCACACGTCTCCGGGGAGAATTGCACAGGAGCGCTGTGCGCCTTAATTTTTGGCCAAAATGCGGGCTGAATTCGGACCCGAAACGGTGAATTGGGGACGCACCGGACCCCCTGCTGTGAGCCGCTGCGTTCTATAATGTGAACCCAGCCTTACGTGTAGGAAAACTAAGGGGGTTGATTTACTAAAACTGAAAAGCGCAAAATTTGGTGCAATTCTGGATATAAACCAATCAGCTTGCAGGTTTTATTGCCAAAGCCTAATTGAACAAGCTGAAGTTAGGAGCTGATTGGCTCCCATACATGTATGCATGAAATTTAGCACTCTTGAGTTTTAGTAAATCAACAGCTTTAAGAGTCTTCTCCTGTAGAATTTGCCCTCTTATGTTACTTTTTTATTGTCTGTTTCAGATAGTCATACAAAACGATCACATTGTGTAAATCTTCCATAGAAGGCTGAGGCTCGGGGAATGTATGCATTCATAGAAACCAAACAATAGGTTGTTTTTTTATTTTTTTATTTTTTATTTTACATTCCTTGTAGTGGATAGCACTCTCGCCTAGCAGTAAGAAGGGTTGCTGGTTCAAATCCCGACCACGACACTACCTGCCTGGAGTTTGCATGTTCTCCCTGTGCCTGTGTGGGTTTCCTCCGGGTACTCCGGTTTCCTCCCACACTCCAAAGACATGCTGGTAAGTTAATTGGCTTCTGTCTAATTTGGCCCTAGTATGAATGTGAGTTAGGGACCTTAGATTGTAAGCTCCTTGAGAGTAGGGACCGATGTGAATGTACAATGTATATGTAAAGCGCTGCGTAAATTGACGGCGCTATATAAGAACCATAAATAATAATAATTGCAAGAAAAACTCACTACAGTGATAATGAAGTATAAGAACAAAAAAAAAAAAAAAAGCAAAAAGAAAGCTAAGGGTAAGGTCATTGCAAATGAGACTATTATCTACGACTACGATATATTTTCAGTAAGAATATATTTTTCAGATATTGTAACACTTTCTGATGCCCCTTTCACATGTTCCATGCTTGCTCTATTATTGTATTTTGGCTGCTGTGTTTGATCTATATAAGGTTTGTGCAGGCTCCCTCTAGTGGCCGTCATCTGTAATGTCAGGGAAGGCGATTAGAACCGCTGGCAGCAAATGATTACAATTTTTTTATTAGGATTTGTCTTCTTATTATAATACAGGATTTATATCGGGCCCACAGTTTGTGCAGCATTTTACAAAATAAAAGGAGTCAGAACCGGCTGCTTTCACACTGATCCATTTTGTTCGGTTAAAAAAAAAAAAAAGAAAAATACATGAAAAATGCATCCTTTAAATCATGGATGCTCAACCTGTGGCCCCTCCAGCTGTTGCAAAACGACAAGTCCCATGAGGCATTGCAAGCCGCTGACCGTTACAAGCATGACTCCAACAGGCAGAGGCATGATGGGACTTGTAGTTCTGCAACAGCTGGAGGGGCCACAGGCTGAGCACCCTTGCTTTACATCCTATGGAACTCTTCACACTGGTCCTTTGTGTTTTAGTTGCATTTTTAATAAACCTCCTTGCTGCATTTTTGGTGACTGTTTGGTCAGGTAACAAAAAAAGAAAACACACCAAAACGCCGCAAAAATGCAAATTGCCTGTCGGAAGTGCTTTATCCAGTCCAGAGATATGGGGGAAAATATAGCGCACATGCATGAAAAATGCAAAAAAAAAAAAAAAAAAAAAGGTGCAAAAATACATATGCATTTTTAATGCGTTCCTGATACAGAGCAGCATGAGTAGCCGAAGGGCTTGTTCACACCACATGTATTCCAGTGCTTGTTTTTCTGCATCCAAAATGCATAGAAGATAGGTTACATGTTTGTCAATGGCATAGTTCACAGCAATGCTTGCAGTTCCAGTGCATTCCAGTTCCAGAAAAAAAAAAAAAAAAGTTTAAAAAATGCAGCTGGGAAGTGCTTTTTCCAGTCCAGTCTAGAAATATGCGTTTTTCAGACATTTGCGTTGCATTTTACCCCATATCTCTGGACTGGACAAAGCACTTCCCAGTTGCATTTTTTGAGATATGTGGGGGGGGGGGGATGCAACACAAACGCATAAAAAATTGGCACAAAAATGCAACTGCGAAGTGCTTTTTCCAGTCTAGAAATATGGGGGTTAAACGCAACGCAAATGCATAAAAAACGCAGCAAAGAAAGCAACTGGGAAGTGCTTTGTCCAATCCAGAGATATGGGGTAAAACGCAACGCAAATGTCTAAAAAACGCATCAAAAATGCAACTGGGACTGGATGAAGCACTTTCCAGCTGTGTTTTTGAGGCAATTTTTAATGCGTTTGCGTTGCATTCCCCCCCCCGCCCCCATATCTCTGGACTAGACAAAGCACTTCCCAGTTGCGTTTTTTGTGATATGGGGGGAAAATGCAACACAAACGCATAAAAAATTCTTCAAAAACACAGCTGGAAAGTGCTTCATCCAGTCCCAGTTGCATTTTTTATGCATTTTATGGGGAGGAAAAGGCAACACAAATGCATAAAAAAAAGCGTCAAAAACGTAGTTGGGAAGTGCTTTGTGCAGTCCAGAGATATGGGGGACAAACGCATCAAAAACACAACTGGGAAGTGCTTTTTCCAGTCTAGAAATATGGGGGTTAAACACAACGCAAATATATAAAAAACGCAGCAAAAAACGCAACTGGGAAGTGCTTTGTCCAGTCCAGAGATATGGGGTAAAACGCAACGCAAATGTCTGAGAATGCATCAACAATGCAACTGGGACTGGATGAAGCACTTTTCAACTGTGTTTTTGATGCATTTTTTATGCGTCTGCGTTGCATTTTCCCCCCATATTTCTGGACCGGACAAAGCACTTCCCATGTGATATGGGGGGAAATTGCAACAAAAAGGCATAAAAAATTGTTAAAAAAACGCAGCTGGGAAGTGCTTTTTCCAGTCCAGAGATTTGGGGGGGAAACGCAATGTAAATGCATCAGCAACGCAACACACCATGGCAAAAACGCATATGTGTTTTTGCTGCGTTTTTGATAGAGATGAATGTAAAAGCAGTCTTACAATACTATTCAATACCAAGGGATTAGGAGGGTCCTCCTCGCAAGAGCTTACAATCTAAAAGATTTTTTTTGAGCACACCTAAAATCTCAAAGGATGGATCACTGTCAATGGAAGAACGCCGATGTGCGGACATGAATAAAGAGTCGCAGTAGTTTGTAGAATTCTGTGCAGTTATAGTTGTCAGGACGGGGTGGGATGATCCAAATCAGTCGCATTGTGAGCGATCACCCTCATTTTTTTTTTTTTTTTGATGGAAGCGCACAATAAAGAGCACATTGTAATGTAATCATGTATTTTATGTTTGTTTAGACCTTTGCAGAACACAGGGACAGCAATAAAAGCCTTGACATTTCTCCCCCGGAAAGCCTTCCTTCAAAATTTTCCATCCCGAGACCTTCTACAACCATTACATAAAGTTTTACTTTTCTTTCTTTCTTTGGCATTAAAGCTGAACTCCAGGAAAACCAAAACTCCTCCCTTGCAGTGTGGCGCCAGAAGTAATATCAAAGCCAAAACTTTATTTTAGAGTAAGGGAGGGTTATAATCCTCGTCAGGTTATGTTGTGTCATCTGTGCCCCATTGGGGAGATTTCCCTTCACTTCCTTTCCCATAGCCAAAACAGGAAGTGAGAGGAAACCCCTCTAAAGTGAGCCAATTCCTGAACTAGTGTCCCCATTGAAACATTTCCCCTCACTTCCTTTCCTATATCCAAAACAGAAAGTGAGAGGAAACCCCTCCAAAAGGAGCCAATTCCTAAACTAGTGTCCCCATTGGAAGATTTCCCCTCACTTCCTGTCCTATAGCCAAAACAGAAAGTGAAAGTAAGACCCTCCAAAAGGAGCCAATTCCTGAAGTAGGAAGGGAGGGCTATAACCTCCGTCAAGGTATGCTGTGCCATTTGTGCCCCATTGGGGAGATTTCTCTTCACCTCCTGTTCCATAACCAAAAGAGAAAGTGAGAGGAAACCCCAAAGTGAGAAAATTCCTGAACTAATGTCCCCATTGAAAGATTTCCCCTCACTACCTGTCCTATAGGCAAAACAGGAAGTGAGAGGAAATCCCTCCAAAGTAAGCAAATTCCTGAATTTGTGTCTCCATTGGAAGATTTCCCCTCACCTCCTTTCCCATAGCCAAAACAGGAAGTGAGAGGAAATCCCTCCAAAATGAACAAATTCCTGAACTAATGTCCCCATTGGAAGATTTCCCCCTCACTTTCTGTCTTATAGCCAAAACAGGAAGTGAGAGGAAACCCCTCTAAAGTGAGTGAATTCCTAAACTAGTGTCCCCATAGGAAGATTTCCCCTCACTTCCTGTCTCTTAACCAAAACAGGAAGTGAGAGGAAACTCCTCCAAAGTGAGCAAATTCCTGAACTAGTGTCCCCATTGGAAGATTTCCCCTCAATTCCTGTCCTATATCCAAAACAGGAAGTGAGAGGAAACCCCTCCAAAGTGAGAGAATTCTTGAACTAGGGTCTCCATTAGAAGATTTCCCCTCACTTCCTGTTCTGGTGACAACATAAAATTTGGGATTTTCTTTTACTTGCTAGTGAATCTCCCTAACAAGGGCACAAACAACAATAAAAACTGACAGAGGTTCAATCCCATCTCCACTCTATCCAAAACTAAAAACAAAAGTCTTGTCTTTAGTATCACTTTAACGGCTTGTTTTTGTGTAGGGAGACCAGGTAACACATTTTTTTTTTTTACATGATCCTCCGCTCCCGCAGCCTTTTTTCATTTATATAATAAAAAATATAAAACCCGGGACAAGGGGTGGGCAGAAGGGAGAGATGCCCTGGGCACAGCGGGTATTGTAGGGATGGGGGCGCTGCAAGTTCCTTCTACTATAAGGCTGAGAGGAGAAGTGACAGCGGCATCACTATTTCTGTCTGCCCAGCACTAGAAGGGGCAAGGAGAGAGCTGAGCGGTGGCAACCCGTCCATTAGTGGCACACAGGCACCGCCCCCACTATCCATGCGTCCGGCCCCCTGATCTACATACAGGGCGCCGGACCATGGATTCCAATGCGGGATGGGTGTTTCTTTGAAGCACCTGATTAGAGCCAGAGGTTCTAATAGGCTTCAAAAAAGTGTGGGCTCGGGGCGCAGAGCACTGTGCCCGAAGCCCACCCAGTTGTGTGAGATAGCTATTTTCACACTAAATCTCCTGAGACCTGTTTCCCGATTGGCCAAAACGTCAGGCAATCGTACTGAATGCCTAGCGCTCAGGAGGAAGAGAGTGGAGACGCGCGGTGGAAGCTGCTGGAGGAGCAGACACCGGAGCCGCTGCCCACACCTCGCCACCTAGATGGGGCCCGCCCGCCACGCTGGAGGGGACACCAGAACCGCTGCCCACACCTCGCCACCTAGATGGGGCCCGCCCACCGTGCTGGAGGGGACACCGGAACCGCTGCCCACACCTCGCCACCTAGATGGGGCCCGCCCGCCGTGCTGGAGGGGACACCGGAACCGCTGCCCGCACCTCGCCACCTAGATGGGGCCCGCCCGCCACGCTGGAGGGGACACCAGAACCGCTGCCCACACCTCGCCACCTAGATGGGGCCCGCCCACCGTGCTGGAGGGGACACCGGAACCGCTGCCCACACCTCGCCACCTAGATGGGGCCCGCCCGCCGTGCTGGAGGGGACACCGGAACCGCTGCCCGCACCTCGCCACCTAGATGGGGCCCGCCCGCCGTGCTGGAGGGGACACTGGAGCCGCTGCCCGCACCTTGCCACCTAGATGGGGCCCGCCCGCCGTGCTGGAGGGGACACCGGAACCGCTGCCCACACCTCGCCACCTAGATGGGGCACGCCCGCCGCGCTGGAGGGGACACCGGAACCGCTGCCCACACCTCGCCACCTAGATGGGGCCCACCCGCCGTGCTGGTGGGGACACCGGAACCGCTGCCCACACCTCGCCACCTAGATGGGGCCCGCCCGCCGTGCTGGAGGGGACACCGGAACCGCTGCCCACACCTCGCCACCTAGATGGGGCCCGCCCGCCGTGCTGGTGGGGACACCGGAACCGCTGCCCACACCTCGCCACCTAGATGGGGCCCGCCCGCCGTGCTGGTGGGGACACCGGAACCGCTGCCCACACCTCGCCACCTAGATGGGGCCCGCCTGCACGTGCTGGAGGGGACACCGGAACCGCTGCCCACACCTCGCCACCTAGATGGGGCCCGCCCGCCGTGCTGGAGGGGACACCGGAACCGCTGCCCACACCTCGCCACCTAGATGGGGCCCGCCCGCCGTGCTGGAGGGGACACCGGAACCGCTGCCCACACCTCGCCACCTAGATGGGGCCCGCCCGCCGTGCTGGAGGGGACACCGGAACCCAGCACTGCCCACACCTCGCCACCTAGATGGGGCCCGCCCGCCGTGCTGGAGGGGACACCGGAACCGCTGCCCACACCTCGCCACCTAGATGGGGCCCGCCCGCCGTGCTGGAGGGGACACTGGAACCCAGCACTGCCCAGTGCTGATCAAATAACACCAAAATAAAGCTCTATTGGTGTGAAAAAAAATTGATACAAAACTGGCTTGGGTACAGTGTTGCATGACCTCGCAATTACCAGTCAAAGTAGCGCAGTGCTGAATAGTCATGAAGGGGGTAAAACCTTCTGGAGCTGAAGTGGTTAAAGCAGAACTTCACCCAAAAAAACAAGTTATAAACAAATGGGCAGATTTACCCCCCTTCATGACCAGGCCATTTTTTTAACCCTTTAAAGGGTTAACTGTGTGCCTAGGACCTAGGTTGTGCTTACTCACTGTGGGGGAGGTGCTTTGACAAGGGGAAGGCAGTGATCCCTATCCCTGCCTTTGCAGAGACACAGGATCCATGTCTTTTCTACAAAACAGAACGGCGATCTGCCTTGTTTACATAGGCTGACCCGACGTTCTGCCCGTGTAATCGGCGGGTGCCGGCGGACATCGAGCCCGCGGTGCCCGCCGCTGGGCTTTTGCTGTGTAAAATCACAGCAGGAGTGGCGTGCGTGTGCCCCAGACACCCCAAAGGTGTCAGATCACGGACCAGGTACCTGATCTGGTGCAGAGCAGCCACTTTAACGCAGCATATCTGCGGTGGGCGGTCGTTAAGTGAAAAAAAAAAATGACAAGAACAGCTTCTGTTGTAATATTGGCTTTCTATCCAGAGACTTTGCTCGCAGTACCTTTTTCTGCCATTAGATGTCCTCGGTCTGATATCTAGCGTCATTCAACTGATTTCCTGGCTGGACCCACCCACCCAGCCTGTGATAGGAGAAGAAGCCATTTCTCTGTCGCTCTGCTCTCCCCTTCAATCAGCATGCCATTTTTGTGGTAACAGAATCCATTTTGGCATAGTCATCCCTAGACAAGACATGACTTAAAAATCTTTTTACAGTGAACTTGTGCTTTTGAAAGTGTATGGGTAAAGCAAGAGTTTCACTTACTTTGTCCCACCCCCCTAGCAGCAGCACATGCTCACCTTCCGTTTGCTATCCTGCTGTTCCGTTCAGACCCTGGGAGCGAAATAAAATACGCTGTACTGCCATTTATGCGATTCAATACCAGTGGCGGCTGGAGCTAATTTTTTTTGGGGGGGGGGGGCAAACAAACCTGGCCCCCTCACTACACTCCCACCCCATCGCTCGCCCACTGGCCGCCAGCCCCGCACTCGCCCCCTCCAGGTCACGGCTTCCCCCCCCGGCATCTCTTCCAGAGTCCCGGCGGTCGCTTCTCCTCCCGGCCAATCGGGTCTTAGGACTCCTGGCCAATCGGGTCTCAGTACCTGCTTCCTGATTGGCCAGGAGGAGAAGCAGGAAGACATTAGCGAATATTAGTTTGCTTATGTCACACTAGTGGGAGGGCTCAGGGCGCAGTGCCCACCCTTTGGGCTCGGGGCGCAGTGCCCACCCTTTTTTAAGAGAATTAGAGCCTCTAATAATGTGCTTCAAAAAAAAATACCCCATTGAAAACCATGCATCCGGCGCCCCGCAAGGAGATTAGAGGTCGGGACGCATGGATTAGGGGGGCGGTGCCCCTGCGCCCCTTATGCACTGCTCAATACCCTTCGTCTCTGGGCTGGCGCTTGGCCATGGACCACTCTGACACCCAATGCTGTTAATTGTGAAGGGGAAGGGTAGTCCTCCAAGTCACAATTAGAACCTTACTCCCTATCAGTGGAATGGGCTTGAAGCACCAGGCAGCACAGTGGGAATGCGCATAGCAGGGTGACAACCCTACCGGTGCTTTGTAAGGCAGTGGCGTGAGCGTTGTCACCTTGTAAAAGAAAGGTGACATCATCTAAATGTAAGCCTCGGTTCACACTGCTGTGACCCCGTTGTCGTGCGATTTCCAGTGCGGCTTTTTATGTGACATTAGAGCCCATGGGACTCTATTGAAGTTGCATCAAAGGAGTGCAAGTGCCTTTTTTTTAAGTCGCTGCGACTTGAGTCACTTTAATTGAAACGGCTGATTTGGGGGGGGGGGGTGCTAGGAAGGGGGTGGGGAAAGAGGAAGTGCCTTTTCTTTTTTTCTTCAAGTCTCTGCGACTTGAGTCGCTTTCATTGGAACTGAAGTAAATGTGTAGTGACTTGTCATGCGACTTTAAGTCGCAGCAGTGTGAACCAGGGCTAAAGTGTCCACATTATTGCACACCTTCCAACTTTTTGAGATGGGAATGAGGGACACTTATTAGCAAGAGTATGCAGGCATAGGACACGCCCCCTGCCACGCCCCCCCCCCCCTTTAAAGGAGAATTATACAAAAAATATTTTACCACTACTATTCCTTTATATTGGCTTTTAAAATTTACAAATGCAGCAATTTAGAAATTAGATGAAAGGTTTAACTAAATATATAATAGATAGTATTTTATATACAACTATATAGATCAGACCAAAATGACACGAGGAGGAAAGAGGGACTTTGTTCCAAAACAGGGACATTTGGAAGGTATGTTGTTGATAAAGCTAGAGAAAAAAAACAAAAAAAAACATAAAGCTAATAAAAGAATGATTATGTATCAAATATGGTGCTTTCTACACTTTAAGCTTATATTACTCCTCCCTTGGGTCTTTCTCCCCCCCTCCTCCTCCTCCTCCTCCTCATCCTCATCCTCAACCAATGACATTTTTCAATCAAATCTTTCCATTTTCAGTACATACTTCATTTTAGCCCCACTGATGTCCTCACTGGGTCTCTGTGCTTCTCTCTGCAATGTAGGCAGATCCTGGCTGGTGGGAGGAGCCGGCTGTATATAGCTTCCTGAAAACGTCCCAGCACCCTACCTCAGCACTCCCATCAAGGGCCCCCCCATGCAAGCAGTAGGTCATCACTTGGGAGGAGTTATGCAAAAATCAAAATGCCTTGCTAGTCTGGAGGAGTGGGCGTTCCTAGTCAGGCTGTATTTGCATGTGTACTGCCCACATGTGACTGAAATCCAATGAATGGAAGAGGCCGGCCAGGGATAGTAAGGCTGGGGAGCAAGGCTGGGGCAAGGGGTGGGCAGGAGGGGTGCATGGATAAAGTAAACAGATGGGGTATGCGGCGCTCCCTATACTCGGGGGAACGTGTTCCCTGTTTAAACATAAAGGTGTACTCCCCACATACTTGCAAATAATCTCTGAGCCAGGCATCACAGCAAAACTGCATCGTGTTTAGGGTGACATAAAGAATGAATGCCACCTTCCTATTGGCACGTGGCACCTTTTTTCAGCAATTTAAGCACAGTTTGGAGACGCGGGCATAATTGCGTCGATTCTGCCCGTGATTTGAATTCACTTAGATGCCTTATGGGATGCTGTTTGTCGCATCAAATAAGCTCATGTTCTTCATTTTGGCCCGGCGCCAGACGCATTTTTTCACGCATGTTTTGCCGTGATTTTTGTTAGACATTCACGTGAAAATGGCACCACGTTTGGGGTGACATTAAGAATAAATGCCAGCCATGCCACTGAAGAATGAACACCACCCACATGCACGTTTTTTGGCGTTTTGCCCTGATTTTAGCACAGTTTGAAAACACGGGCAGAATCTCGCCAATTCTGCCCACCATTCCAAATCCCTCAGGTGGGCACAGGGCCTTGGTGAACCTGCGCCCTTCGTGGTCGATTTTAACGACTGCAAGACCGCAAAACGCATATATACCTTGCGGTTTGCAAGTGGTTTACCGCGGTTATGGGTGAAGATATTGGCCATAACCCCGGTATCTGTTTCTTTAGCTTTCTCACAAAAGGGGTTCCAAGTGGCTCGTGACCCGCTTTCAGAAGTGGCGGGAGGGCACGTCCCTCACCCACCGCTCGCCAGTACTTCTCAGGCTTACTGTTCAAACCGGTCAGCCCCGAAGAACGATCCGACGGTGCGGCCAGCTGCTCGGTACCCTTCGTCTCAGGGCTGGTGCTTGGCCATGGACCACTCTGGCACCTAATGCTGTTAATTGTGAAGGGGAAGGGTAGTCCTCCAAGTCACAAGTAGGACCTTACTCCCTATCAGTGGAATGGGCTTAAAGTAGGGTTGCCACCTGTCCGGGATCGACCCGGACAGTCCGGGTTTTGAATTATGTGTCCGGGCTTCAGACTTCCTGAAACCCGGACACATTATTCAGAATGGACTGCAGTTCCCCAAGTAACTGAGTACCACAACCGCCAAGTACATAGGTGTGCGCGTGGGTCCCAAACCCATGGACAGGAGAGGAGAGAGGGCTCATTCTGCTCCTCCTCCTCCCACCCTTACCACTCTGTCTGCCCACCCACACTCCAATCCCCAGCATTCTGTGCCTCAGGAAACGGATGGAGATTTGAACCCCAGCAGCTGGCAGATACATTGTGGATGCCTGAGCCTCCATCCTTGGGCGAGCGAACTCACCATCCACTGTCTGATACTGAAGTCTCCCTCCTCCCTCCCTTCTCTTTCCTGTCTCTGAGCGAGTGAGTACACTGAGGTAAGGGGGACTCAGATATAAGGGGTGACCTGTGGACTCTGATGTAAGGGGGGCTTTGGGAACCCTGATTTAAGTGTTGGTCTATGATCGCCTCTATGGCCTTGGAGGACTGGAGCAACATTATGACGTCACTTCCGGTCCAGGGTGAAAGTAAACTTTTTTTTTTTTTTAAAAGCAAGAGATCAAAAAAAAAAAGTTTTTTAATCTTTTGCTTTTAAAGGTAAATAAGAGATATGGGGACTTTTTGACCCCAGATTTCTCCATAAAGAAGACCTAAAAGGGAGATTTATATTCTTTGTAATAGTAATAAAAGTGATAAAAAAAATTAAAGGGACAGTGTTAAAATAAAAAATAAAATAAATAAGACTTTTTTTTAAAAAGTGTCCCCATCCCTCCGTGTTTGCGCACAGAAGCGAACACGTACATAAGTCACACAAGCATATGTAAACGGTATTCGCACCGCACATGTGAGGTATGGCCGCCAAAGTTAGAGCGAGAGTGATAATTCTAGCACTAGACCTTCTCTGTAACTCTAAACAGGTAACCTGTAAAAAAAATATTTAAAGCGTCGCCCTTGGAGATTTTTAAGTAGCGTAGTTTGTCACTATTCCACGAGCGTGCGCAATTTTAAAGCGTGACATGTTAGGTATCTATTTACTCGTCGTAACATCATCTTTCACATTTTACAAAAAAAAAAAAATCGGAGTATATGATGTGTTTTGATGTTTTTTTTAATTCATGAAAGTGTATGTTTCGTAAAAGAATTGCGTTTGCAAAAGCGCCGAGCGAATACCATGTGACAAAGAAAATTGGAGCGATCGCCATTTTATTCCCTAGGGTCTCTGCTAAAAAAATAAAATAAAAAAATGTATAATGTTTGGGGGTTATAGGTAATTTTCTAGCAAAAAAATACCAATTTAAACTTGATAACAAAAAGTACCTGAAAAATTCAGGTCTTTAAGTGAATGCCAGTAAAATGATAACAATGTAACAATTTGTAAACATTGAAAACTTATTAATAAACATTGTAGTGGATGTTATCTTTGACTGTTAAAGCCAACACAACCTTAAAGTGACCCCGTACCCAACTTTAAACTTTTAAAGGAGCCCCCCCAGGCCACGACTGTCTTTTTTAAAGGGAAAAATAATGAGAGCACAGCTGATGTCTCCTGCAGTCCGGTGCATGCCCCCTGCCGACCCACCAGCTATAATTGGTTCCTCATCTCCCTGGTAATGTACCAACTATAACCTAAGGGGCCCCAGGGCCCACGTCAGCTGCCCTTTAGTTTCTATGGAAACTCAGCTGCGGCCTGACTTGTGCATCTGAGGTCCGATTCTGTTTACTGGATAAAGGAGAAGGAGGCCTGAGGTCGGGGGGGTGTCTTTTATTTGTATGTCAACCTTGTACTTCAAACTTCTGCCTGAGAGAAGAAACCACAACATGTTTTTTTTTAATTATTGGCCAAAAAATGAATTTGATTTAAAGTGTATCCAACACCAAAACCCTTTTTTGGAATGATTAGAACCCTTGTTGGGTTTTCATTTTTCCCTCATTGGGGAGATTTCCCTTTGCTTTTTGTTCTGGTGACACAACAGGAAGTGGGAGGAAATCTCTCTGAAGTGACAGTTGTCCACATTTCCCCGCCATACTGTGGTGGCAACTGTAACTTTTTGGATTTGCCATCACTTTCTATTCTGGGGTCATGGTCATAGAGTAGCACAGCAAGGCAACCTTTTGCCACACAATTCAATCTTTTATTGCGTTTTGTAACTGGAGTGGAGCCTGGGTTATCTACTAATATTTTAGCCAATCCCAGCCGACTGTCATTCCCTTGTCCAATGAGAGTGCCTCAGTGGGTGGTAAGGGCTCTCACACTGGACAGTGGAATGGCTGTTATTGTTAATAGTTGCAGAGGAATTTGGGGAGGCTTAAGGCAAATTGGGGTGGTCTCCAACCTGCCCGGGGACAAAAGTAAGGGTCTCAAGCATGCCCGAGGTAAAAGTAGGGACCTCCACACTTTTTGGGATGTTGTGGGGGGTCTCCACTCTGCCTGGGATAGAAGTGGAAGTCTCCTTGGGATAAAAGCAGGGGAGTTCCAGCCTGCTTGGGGAAGAAGGGGGGTCTGCCTCACTTTGGACAGAAGCACCCCCACCCTAGGCAGAAGCAAAACTAGGGATCTGGGAGTCTTCAACCTAGGCAGAAATAAAGCTAAGGATCTGGAGGTCTCCAACCTAGGCATAAATAAGGCTAAGGATCTGGGGGTCTCTAACTTAGGCAGAAAAAAGCAAAGGATCCGGGGGTCTCCAACCTAGGCAGAAGCAAAGCTCATAATTTGGGGGTCTTCAACCTTGGCAGAAATAAGGCTAAGGATCTGGGGGTCACCAACCTGGGCAAAAGCAAAGCTTGGGATTTGGGGAATCTTCAACCTGAGTAGACTCAAAGCTCTAGGCAAGGGTTCTCCAGCCAGCAAAGAGGTCAAGCTAAGATCTGGAGGTCTCCAACTTGGGCAGGAACAAGGAAAGAAAGAAAGGTTTCCACCCTGCCTGGGGTCAGAAGTAGGGATCAAAACCCTGCCCAGGGTCAGATATGAGGGTCTCCACCCTGCCTAGAGTTAGATGCTGGGGTCTCCCACTGCCCAGTGTTGGATATGGGGGACTCCCTATGCCTAAGTACAGATGTGGGGATCTCCATCCTGCCCAGCGTTGAAATTGGGGATCTTGCCCGGGAACAGGTGTGGGGTCTGCCTTCTGCTTGGGGTTAGATATGGAGGTCTTACCCCTGACTGAGTAATATCTCCATAGATCATATACATTATATCGGGGTAGAATATTATTGCGCCCCCCAACCCCCATGCAGGGTCAGACCTGAGGGTTCTCCCCTCAGCCTGGGGTCTAATGTGAGGTTCTCCCCTCAGCCTGGGGTCTAATGTGGGGTTCTTCCACTTCCTCAGGGTCAGATATGGGGGTTGGGGGTTGCCCCCCGTCAGATGTGAGGTTCCCCCCGCTGGATGGGTCAGATGTGAGGTTCTCCTCCCTAACTGGGTCAGATGTGAGGTTCTCCCCCCTAGCTGGGTCAGATGTGAGGTTCTGCCCCCTAGTCGGGTGAGATATGGGGGTCTCCTCCCCCATGGTTGGGTCAGATATGGGGGGGGGGGCCTCCTCCTCCATGGTCGGGTCAGATATTGGGGTCTCCTCCATGGTCGGATCTCCCCCATGCCGGGGTCGGGTCTCCCCCATGTCCGCCCCCCGCCCACACACACACACACAGGAGTCCTCCAGCTTCTCCGGTTCCTCCGGTGGTTAGGCGGAGTCTCGGCTCTGTGTTTAGCTCTCTCCGGTCCACGTGGCTCCGTCAGCCGCTATATAGAGTCTCCGGCGGAGGGAGCGGAGGGGAGAGGCAGGGAATTGGAGCGGAGTCCGGGATTCTCTCCGGTAAGTTCTGTCCTCCGAGCCGAGCGATGAGAGCCGAACAAAGAGAACCGAGTCACCGGGAGGAGGGGACCGGGCACCGTGCGGGGGAGGGATACTCACTACCAGATCCAGGGACCGACAGGGGACACCGGGCTATACGGAGAGAAGACGGATCTGTATACCGGGGACCGGGCACTACGAGATAATGGGGGAAAACCATGACTGGTATAGACAGGGCACTACGAGATAATGGGGGAAAACCATGACTGGTATAGACCGGGCACTACGAGATAATGGGGGAAAACCATGACTGGTATAGACCGGGCACTACGAGATAATGGGGGAATACCATGACTGGTATAGACCGGGCACTATGAGATAATGGGGGAATACCATGACTGGTATAGATCGGGCACTATGAGATAATGGGGGAATACCATGACTGGTATAGACCGGGCACTACGAGATAATGGGGGAATACCATGACTGGTATAGACCGGGCACTACGAGATAATGGGGGAATACCATGACTGGTATAGACCGGGCACTATGAGATAATGGGGGAATACCATGACTGGTATAGACCGGGCACTATGAGATAATGGGGGAATACCATGACTGGTATAGACCGGGCATTACGAGATAATGGGGGAAAACCATGACTGGTATAGACAGGGCACTATGAGATAATGGGGGGAATACCATGACTGGTATAGACTGGGCACTATGAGATAATGGGAAAACCATGACTGGTATAGACCGGGCAATAAGAGATAATGGGGGAAATACCATGACTGGTAAAGAACGGGCACTACGAGATAATGGGGGAAAACCATGACTAGTATAGACCGGGCACTATGAGATAATAGGGGAAAACTATGACTGGTATAGACCGGGCACTATGAGATAATGGGGGAATACCATGACTGGTATAGACCGGACACTATGAGATAATGGGGGAATACCATGACTGGTATAGACCGGGCACTATGAGATAATGGGGGAATACCATGACTGGTATAGACCGGGCACTATGAGATAATGGGGGAATACCATGACTGGGCACTATGAGATAATGGGGGGGAATACCATGACATGTGTATGAGTGTAGGGTGTACAGAGCTCATACATGAGTGTAGGGTGTACAGAGCTCATAGATTAGTGTAGGGTGTACAGAGCTCATAGATGAGTGTAGGGTGTACAGAGCTCATAGATGAGTGTGGGGTGTACAGAGCTCATAGATGAGTGTAGGGTGTACAGAGCTCATAGATGAGTGTAGGGTGTACAGAGCTCATAGATTAGGGTGTACAGAGCTCATAGTTTAGGGTGTACAGAGCTTATCGATGAGTGTAGGGTGAACAGGGCTCATAGATGAGTGTAGGGTGTACAGAGTTTATAGATGAGTGTAGGGTGTACAGAGCTCATAGATGAGTGTAGGGTGTGCAGAGCTCATAGATGAGTGAAGGGTGTACAAGGCTCATAGATGAGTGTAGGGTGTACAGAGCTCATAGATGAGGGTGTACAGAGCTCATAGATTAGGGTGTACAGAGCTCATAGATTAGGGTGTAGAGTGTACAGAGCTCATAGATGAGGGTGTACGAAGCTCATAGATGAGGGTGTACAGAGCTCATAGATGAGGGTGTACAGAGCTCATAGATTAGGGTGTACAGAGCTCATAGATGAGGGTGTACAGAGCTCATAGATTAGGGTGTAGTGTGTACAGAACTCATAGATGAGGGTGTACAGAGCTCATAGATGAGGGTGTACAGGGCTCATAGATTAGAGTGTACAGAGCTCATAGATGAGGGTGTACAGAGCTCATAGATGAGGGTGTACAGAACTCATAGATGAGGGTGTACAGAGCTCATAGCTGAGGGTGTACAGAACTCATAGATGAGGGTGTACAGGGCTCATAGATTAGGGTGTACAGAGCTCATAGATGAGGGTGTACAGGGCTCATAGATTAAGGTGTACAGAGCTCATAGATGAGGGTGTACAGAGCTCATAGATGAGGGTGTACAGAACTCATAGATGAGGGTGTACAGAACTCATAGATGAGGGTGTACAGAGCTCATAGCTGAGGGTGTACAGAACTCATAGATGAGGGTGTACAGAGCTCATAGATGAGGGTGTACAGAGCTCATAGATGAGGGTGTACAGAGCTCATAGATGAGGGTGTACAGAGCTCATAGATGAGGGTGTACAGAGCTCATAGATGAGGGTGTACAGAGCTCATAGATGAGGGTGTACAGGGCTCATAGATTAGGGTGTACAGAGCTCATAGATGAGGGTGTACAGGGCTCATAGATGAGGGTGTAGTGTGTACAGAGCTCATAGATGAGGGTGTACAGAGCTCATAGATGAGGGTGTACAGAGCTCATAGATTAGGGTGTAGTGTGTACAGAACTCATAGATGAGGGTGTACAGAGCTCATAGATGAGGGTGTACAGGGCTCATAGATTAGGGTGTACAGAGCTCATAGATGAGGTTGTACAGGGCTCATAGATGAGGGTGTACAGAGCTCATAGATGAGGGTGTACAGAGCTCATAGATGAGGGTGTACAGAGCTCATAGATGAAGGTGTACAGAGCTTATAGATGAGAGTATATGGGTAGGATAGCCTATGGGCGTAGTCTGGGATGGGAGGGCCGGCTCATAGTATGCATTGTATAGATCAGCAGGCTGGGGACAGCCAGGATCATCATAGTCCGAGCTCCTGCTGCCTTTGGAGCCCCCTGCCAGGGACGGATGGTCAGTGTGGATTTTTTTCGGACAGCCCTAGTTGGACTTGTTGACAGCTTGGCACCGTAGACGTGCCTGGCACGCTGCCCAGGAGGGAGGGGGGGGGGGGAACAGGACTGGTACCTTCTGAATGATCCCATCACTACACAAAGTGCCTTGATCCCCTGTTAACTCCGTGCGCTGCACATTAGCTGGCGCAGCCGGGGACGCCGATGTGAAGACGTGAGATTCTCCGACACGACTCGGCTGAACGGTGAGCTTAGAACTTTTTTTTTTCTGCTGAGTAGTTGACATGTGGGCATGTAAACACATGCGGCTACGCTGGGTGCCGCTCTGCCTGGCATAGCACTCGCCACCCACCCCCTCCTCGCATTGTGTCCGGGGTGTTATATAGCCCAGCAAAGCCGATCCGACAATCAGATCAGACGGTCACGTTCGTACAAAGAGTAACAATGTAACAGGCTTTGTAGACACTGCCAGTCCATATGATTAGAAGAGTATTAGAGGAGTATTAGCAGAGATCTCAGCACCGGTGCCCCCCCCTCCTCCCGCAGGCTGCAAGAAAGAATGTTTATTTCCTTTACTATATCACCAACATAGGCTGTAGTGTGTTATGGAGTATGTAGAGTTCATTGTTACTGTGGCCACAAGAGCTTACAATCTAACGTCGTTCTCTGTTGCTTACATTTCAGTACTGGCACCCCCTCCTCCTCCCATATCAAACCCAGAAAGTATGCTTCTTTCCTTTACTATGTCACTGACATATGGTGTAGTGTGTTATGGAGTATGTAAAGTTCTTTTCTTCCTTTGGCCACAGGAGCTTACAATCTAACTTCGGTCTCTGTTGCATGTATCTCGGTACTGGCATCCCTTCTCCCAGATTAACACCCAAAGGCTGCATGAAAGATTCTTTATATCGCTGACATGGTGTGTAGTGTGTTATGGAGCACGTAGAGTTCTTTGTTACTGTGGCCACAAGAGCTTACAATCTAACATCGGTCTCTGTTGCTTATGTCTAAGTACTTGGCATCCCTCCCCAGATTAACCCAGAAAGCGTGTTTATTCCCCTTTTCTAAAGCACTGACATATGGTGTAGTGTGTTATAGATTATGTAGACTCTTCTTTGTTACTGTGGCCACAAGAGCTTACACTCTAACGTTGTTCTCCGTCACATATATCTCAGTATAGGCACCCCCTCCTCCCAGATTAACCTCCCGAGACAGCGAGAAAGTGTGTTTTTTACCTTTACTATATCACTGACAAATTGTGCTGTCTTATGGAGTACAGAAATGACTTTTCTTCCTGTGGCCGCAAGAGCTTACAATCTAACGTCAGTCTCAGTTGTATGTAGCTCAGTGCTTGCATCCCTCCTCCCAGATTAACCTCCACAGGCTGCATGAAAGTTAGTTTATTTCACTGACATGGTGTGTAGTGTGTTATGGAGCATGTAGAGGTCTTTGTTACTGTGGCCACAAGAGCTTCCAATCTAACGTCGGTCTCTGTTGCTTATGTCTCAGTACTTGGCATCCCTCCCAGATTAACCCAGAAAGTGTGTTTATTCCCCTTTTCTACAGCACTGACATATTGTGTAGTGTGTTATGGAGTATGTAGACTCTTCTTTGTTACTGTGGCCACAAGAGCTTACACTCTAACGTTGTTCTCCATCACATATATCTCAGTATAGGCACCCCCTCCTCCCAGATTAACCTCCAGAGACAGCAAGAAAGTGCGTTTTTTTTTTTTTTCCTTTACTATATCACTGACATATTGTGCTGTGTTATGGAGTACAGAAACGACTTTTCTTCCTGTGGCCGCAAGAGCTTACGATCTAACGTCAGTCTCAGTTGCATGTAGCTCAGTGCTTACATCCCTCCTCCCAGATTAACCTCCACGGGCTGCAAGAAAGCTTTCTCATTTCTTTTTTATCATATCACTGACATACTGTGTAGCGTGTTATAGAGTAGATAGGAGTGTTTTCTTCCAGTGGGCACATGAGCTTGCAATCTACTGTCTGCATGTGTTGCACGTATCCAAAACTTGCTCCCTCTCTCCCATCCTTCCAGATTAATCTCCACAGGCTGCAAGAAAATTAGCTTATTTCCTTTTCCTATATCACTGACATAGTGTGTAGCGTCTTATAGAGTACATAAGAGTTCTTTCTTTCCTGTAGCCACATGAGCTTGCAATCTAATGCCAGTCTCCGTTGCATGTAGCTCAGTCCTGGCTCTCCTCCTCCTCCCAGATTAACCTCTGAAAGCTGCAAGAAAGTTTATTTATTTCCTTTGCTGTAGTGCTGACAGATTGTGTAGTGTGTTCTAGAGTACCTAGGAGTGTTTCCTTGCTGTGGGCACATGAGCTTACAATCTGTCTCCAGTGCATGTATCCGAAGCTTGCCCCCCCCCCTCCTCCCAGATTAATCTCTGAAGGCTGCAAGAAAGCGTGTTTATTTCCTTTATTATATCACTGACATATTGGGCATAGCTCCCAACTGTCCCTGATTTCGAGGGACTGTCCCTGATTTGGAGCAATGTCCCTCTGTCCCTCTTTCCTCCTCCTTTGTCCCTCATTTTGCTCTGATCTATATAGATGTATATAAAATGCACTTTTTATCTTTCAAAAAGTGTTTTCCAGTGCTAAACCTTTCCTCCAATTTCTAAATTGCTGCATTTGTAAATTTTAAAAGCCAATATAAAGGAATAGTAGTGGTAAAAAAAAAAGCACTTGTAGATTTAATGAACTTTTTTTTTTGGGTTAATTCTCCTTTAAGGGGGTGTAACAGGAGGTGTGTCCTATGCCTGCATACGTTTGCTAGTAGATGTCCCCCATTCCCATCTCAAAATGTTGGGAGGTATGATATTTGGTGGTTTGTCATGGAGTATGTTGGCTTCTTTTGTTCCTGTCACCAAATGAGCTTGCAATCTAACGTCGACCTCCATTGTGTGTATCTCAGTACAACCACCGCTCTCCCAGATTAACCCTCAAAGGCTGCAAGGCTTCTTTCCTATAACACTAATATGTTGTGTAGTGTGTTATAGAGTACGGAGGAGCGATTTCTTCCTGTGGACACATGAGCTTACAATCTAATGTCTGTATTCACGGCATGTTCCCAGTACTAGCACCCCTCCTTCCAGATTACCCCCTGGAGGCTGCAAGAAAGTTTTTTTTTTTTTTTTTTTTTTTTTTCCTTTTCTATAGTATTGACCTATTGGGGGTTATTTACGAAAGGCAAATCCACTACAAGTGCAAAGTGCACTTGAAATTGCCCTGCAAGTGAACTTGGAAGTGCAGTCGCTGTAAATCTGAGGGGAAGATCTGAAATGAGGGGAAGCTCTGCTGATTTTATCATCCAATCACGTGCAAGCTAAAATGTTGTTTTTTATTTTCCTTGCATGTCCCCCTCCCAGATCTACAGCAACTGCACTTCCAAGTGCACTTTGCTCTTGTAGTTTGCACTTGTAGTGCAAAGTGGATTTGCCTTTTAGTAAATTACCCCCACTGTGTAGCGTGTTGTGAAATACGTTCTGTTTTTCATCTTGCCACAAGAGCTTGCAATCTAACCTCGATCTCAGTTGCATCTATCTCAATACTGGCACCCCTTCTCCCAGATTACCCGCAAAAGGCTGCAAGAAAGCTTATTTATTTTATTATATTATTATTATTACTATTTTATTTTACTATATCACTGATATATTGGGGTTTATTTACTAAAGACAAATCCACTTTGCACTACAGGTGCACTTGGAAGTGCAGTCGCTGTAGATCTGAGGGGAAGATCTGAAATGAGGGGAAGCTCTGCTGATTTTATCATCCAATCATGTGCAAGCTAAAATGCTGTTTTTTATTTTTGTTTATATCACTGACATAGTGTGTAGTGTGTTATGGAGTACGTAGAGTTCTTTGTTACTGTGGCCACAAGAGCTTACACTCTAATGTCGGTCTCTGTTGCTTATGTCTCAGTACTTGGCACCCCTCCCAGATTAACCCAGAAAGTGTGCTTATTCCCCTTTTCTACAGCACTGACATATTGTGTAGTGTGTTATGGAGTATGTAGACTCTTCTTTGTTACTCTGGCCACAAGAGCTTACACTCTAACGTTGTTCTCCGTCACATATATCTCAGTATAGGCACCCCCTCCTCCCAGATTAACCTCCAGAGACAGCAAGAAAGTGTTTTTTTTTTTTTTTTACTATATCACTGACATATTGTGCTGTGTTATTGAGTACAGAAATTACTTTTCTTCCTGTGGCCGCAAGAGCTTACAATCTAACGTCAGCCTGTTTTTTATTTTCCTTACATGTCCCCCTCGGATCTACAACGACTGCACTTCCAAGTGCACTTGTAGTGCAAAGTGGATTTGCCTGAATAACCCCCAAAGTGTAGCGTGTTATAAAGAACGGAGGAGTGTTTGCTTCCTGTGGGCACATGAGCTTACAATCTAATGTTCGTCTCTGTTGTGTGTATTCAGAATTTGTTCTCCTCTCCCCCACTTTGCAGACTAACCTCTAGGGCAGTGGTTCTCAACTCTTGTCCTCACTAACAGGCCAGGTTTTAAGTATTACCTTGAGGAGATGCAGACTAGAATACTGCAATCACTGAGCAGCAAAAGATATCACCTGTGATGTGTTTCAGTTATCCTGCAAACCTGGCCTGTTAGTGGGTCCTGAGGAAAGGAGTTGAGAAGCACTGCTCTAGAGGCTGCATAAAAGCATGGTTATAATGTGTATTTCCTTTACTATAGCACTGACATGTGGTGTAGCATGTTACTGTATAAAGTTTGTGGGAGTGTTTCCTTCCTGTAGCCACGTGAGCTTACAATCTAATGACTGTCTCTGTTGCATGTATGCAAAACTTGCTCCCTCTTCTAAGATTGAGGTCTGAAGCTCCGCAGGCTGCAAGAAATGGTGTTTATTTATTTTACTATACATATTGTGTAGCGTGGTATAGAGTACAAAGGATTGCTTCCATCCTGTGGACACGTGAGCTTACAATCGAATGTACGTTTTCATGGCATGTTCTCAGTACCAGCACGCTTCTCTTCCCAGATTACCTTCTGGAGGCTGCAAAAAAGTGTGTTTCTTTTCTATTGTATTGACCTATTGTGTAAAGCATGCTGTGAGTACTTTCTTTCATGTTGCCACAGGAGCTTAC
The DNA here is from genome assembly GCF_042186555.1 of Aquarana catesbeiana. NCBI lineage: Eukaryota > Metazoa > Chordata > Amphibia > Anura > Ranidae > Aquarana > Aquarana catesbeiana. Next base: position 619,122,982 of record NC_133328.1, on the reverse strand, counting down.
AATCTATAGTCAGTCTCAGTTACATGTAGCTTGGTACTGGCACCCCTTTTCCCCAGACTACCCCCAAAGGCTACAAGAAAGCGTGCTTAATTTTTTTACTATAGTACTGATATATTGTGTAGTGTGTTATAGAGAACAGAGGAGTGTTTCCTAACTGTGGCCACAGGAGCTTTCAATCTAATGTCTGTCTCCTTTCCACGTATCTGAAACTTACCACCTCCCCTACTTTCAGATTAACCTCTGAAGGCTCTGAACCTCCACAGGTTGCAAGAAAGGGTGTTTCATTTTTTTTTTTACTATAGTACTGATATATTGTGTAGTGTGTTATAGGGAACAGAGGAGTGTTTCCTTCCTGTGGCCACAGGAGCTTTCAATCTAATGTCTGTCTTCATTGCATGTATCTGAAACTTGCCCCCTCCCCTACTTTCAGATTAACCTCTGAATGCTCTGAACCTCCGCAGGCTGCAAGAAAGTGTGTTTATTTCCTTTTACTATACCACTGACATATTCTGTAGCGTGTTATAGAGTACAAAGGATTGCTTCCATCCTGTGGACACATAAGCTTACAATCTAATGTCCGTCTTCATTTCATGTTCTCAGTACCAGCACCCCTCCTCCCAGATTAATTTCTGGAGGCTGCAAGAAAGTGTATTTCTTTTCTATATTGTGTGTTTCTTTTCTTTTCTATTGTGTAGCGTGTTGTGAAATACACGTTTTTTTTTTTTTTTCTTCATGTTGCCACAAGAGCTTACGATCTAAAGTCAGTCTCTGTTGCATGTAGCTTGGTACTGGCACCCCTTCTCCCAGATTAACCCTCAATCTGCAAGAAAGCTTGTTTTATTTTATTACTATAGCACGGATATATTTTGTAGAATGGTATAGAGTTCGTAGGAGTGTTTCCTTCCTGTGGCCACATGAGCTTTCAATCTAATGTTCCATTTTCATTGCATGTATCTCAGTATCGGCATCTCTTTCTCCTCCTCCCTCTGGAGGCTGCAAGAAAGGGTGTTTATTTCCTTACTGTATAGCATGTTATGAAGTACCGGTACATAGGCATTGTTTTCATCCCATGGCCACATGAGCTTATAATCTAATATCCGTCTTCCTTGCATGTATATCAGTACTGGCACCCCTCTCCCCTCCTCCCCAGATTAATCTCTGGAGGCTGCAAGAAAGTGTGTTTTTCTTTCTTTTACTATATCACTGACATATTGCGTAGCTTGCTATGAAATGCATAAAGTACTTTTCTTCCTGTGGTCAGAAGAGCTTACACTCTAATGTCATATGTCTTAGTACTGTCGCCTCCTCCTCCCAGATTAAACTCAGAAGGCTGCGAGAGAGTTTTTATTTCCCTTAGCACTGATATATTGTGTAGTGTGCTATACAGTACGGAGGAGTGTTTTCTTCTTGTTGCCACGTGAGCTTACAATCTAATTTCCATCTCTGTTGCATTGTATCCCAAGTATCTGCACCTCTCTCTCCTCCTCCCAGATTAACCTCCAGAGGCTGCAAGAAAGGGTGTTTATTTCCTTTACTGTATCACTGTGCGATGTGTGTTATGGAGTACATAGCATTGTTTTCAACCCGTGGCCACATGAGCTTACAATCTAATGTCCATCTTTATTTCATGTTCTCAGTACCAGTACCCCTCTCCCGTCCCTCCCAGATTAACCTCTGGAGGCTGAAAGAACGCGTGTTTATTTCCTTTTACTATATCACTGAAATATTCTGTAGCGTGTTCTAGAGTACAAAGGATTGCTTCCATCCTGTGGCCACATGAGCTTACAATCTAATGTCCGTCTTCATTTCATGTTCTCAGTACCAGCACCCCTCTCCCGTCCCTCCCAGATTAATTTCTGGAGGCTGCAAGAAAGTGTGTTTCTTTTCTTTTCTATATTGTGTGTTTTCTTTTCTTTTCTTTTGTGTTGTGAAATACAGAGTTTTTTTGTTCATGTTGCCACAAGAGCTTACGATCTAAAGTCAGCCCCTGTTGCATGTAGCTTGGTACTCCAGAGGCTGCAAGAAAGGGTGTTTATTTCCTTTACTGTATCACTGACATATTGTGTGTTATTGTTTTCATCCCGTGGCCACATGAGCTTACAATCTAATGTCTGTCTTCCTTGCATGTATATCAGTACCAGCACCCCTCTCCCCTCCTCCCAGATTAACCTCCGGAGGCTGAAAGAAAGTGTGTTTTTTTTATTTCTTTTACTATATCCCTGACATATTGTGTAGCGTGTTATGAAATCCGTAGAGTAATTTACTTTCTGTGGCCACAAGAGCTTATGATCTAATGTCGGTCTCTGTTGCATATGTCTCAGTACTGGCACCCTTCCTCCCAGATTAACCTGTGCAGGCTGAGAGAGTGTCTATTTCCTTTAGTATATCGCTGACATACTGTGTAGCGTGTATAGAGTACGAAAGAGTGTTTTCTTCTCGTAGAAACGTGAGCTTACAATCTAATGTCCATCTCTGTTGCATGTATCTCAGTACCGGCACCCCTCTCCCTTCCTACCGGATTGACCTCCGGAGGCTGCAAGAAAGCATGTTTAGTTCCTTCAGCATAGCACTGATATATTTGTATTTTGGTGAATGTAGAATTATTTTTTTTCCTGTGACCACATGAGCTTACAATCTAATGTCTATCCCCATTTACATGTATCTCAGTATTGATACCCCCTATCCCCTCCTCCAGGAAAAATCTCCGGACGCTTCAAGAAAACGTCTTTATTTCTTTTACTTTATCACAGACATATTGTGTCGTGTGGTATAGAATATGTAGAATTGTTTCCTTTCTGTGGCCACATAAGCTTACAATCTAATGTCGGTGCCCGATGCATGTATCTCAGTACTGGCACCTCTCTACCCTTCTTCCAGATTGGCTGCAAGGAAGTGTGTTTATTTCCTTTCCTCTGTGATTGACATACTGTCTGGTGTATTATGGAGTATGGAGGCCTCTTGTGGCCACATGAGCTTACAATCCAATGTCTGCCTCTATTGCATATATGTCAGAACTGGCCCCCCTCTGCCTTCCTTTTTAGTTTAACCTCTAGAGGCTGCAAGAAAACGATTTATTTTACTATATCACTGGCATATGCTGTAGTGTGTTATGACATACTGTATACGAGTTTTTTTTTCTTGTTTCTTCCTGTGGGCACAAGAGCTTACAATCTAATGTCAGTCTCTGTTGTATGTATCTCCGTACAGGCACCGCTTCTCCCAGATTAACCCCCAAAGGCTGCAAGGAAGTGTGTTTATTTCCTTTCCTCTATGATTGACATGCTGTGTGGTTTTATTACGGACTATGAAGGCCTCTTGTGGCCACATGAGCTTACAATCTAATGTCTGCCCCTATTGCATGTATGTCAGTTCTGGCACCCCTTTCTCTCCCAGATTAGAGGCTGCTAGAAAATGTACTTTATAACACACTACACATGTTTATTTATTTTACTCTATCAATGACATGTGTAGTGTGTTATAAAGTACATTTTTTTCTTCCTGTGGACACAAGAGCTTACAATCTAATGTTATATGTATCTCAGTACAGGCACCGCTTCTCCCAGATTAACCCCCGAAGGCTGCAAGGAAGCGTGTTTTATTTCCTTTCCACTAGTATTGACATACTGTGTAGTGTATTATGGAGTATGAAGGATTTTTTTTATTGCTTCTTGTGGCCACAGGAGCTTACAATCTAATGTCTGTCCCCTTTCATGGATCTCAGTACTGGTTCCCCTCTCCTCTTATCTCCTCCCTAAAGCTGCAGGAAAGCTTTATTCTTCTTTTAGCATAGCACTGTGTGTTGTGGAGTATTATTTTCTTCCTGTGGCCATATGAGCTGACAATCTAATGCCCGTCCAATGCACACACAGCGGAGACTTCCATTGGAGAATCATAGGCAGTTTTCTCATGGGGTTAACTTGGCTATTTAGTAACAGTGATGTAGCCTTGTAAGGTCAGCGCCCTGGGGGACATCGAACTATTGTTACTACAGCCGTGTCACCGGGGCTCAGGGGACGTTGTGTAATGTGAACTCCATAGACACATACATTTTAGGAGCGATTTAAAATTTTCGATCCATATTTTTTTTTCAAAATCCCAAACCAGTCGAAGATGACTTTGCTGAACCATAGCTTTTTGGGGGTGTTTGGGTAATTGGATGATATTTGCTAAAATTGCCTTCGTTTATTCTGTTTTCGATGTCAACAAACGTATTCAAGCCATCAACTTGTCGATCGAATTCGTGGGTGGTAGATTGCGTAATCTTTTGGCGATTAGTCGCACATGTCTATGCGCGTGGATGGCACGTGGGTTAAAATTGTCTGAAAGTTGTATATGGTCAGCTTGACCCGTTGATGCCCACATAACACGTATGCATCACCTGGCAGAGACCGTGCTTTTAAAGACTGCTCTTGACCCCCACTAGCGATCATTAGCCAGCAGTACCAGTTCCCATTCATGTGACCACTGGGACAGTCAAACACAGTGGTTGCATTACCACCGATCCTTCCTGAACCACAGGCATTGAGAACCCTTTTAAGTCTAGGTTCAGACCTGTGCTTTTCGGGAAAGTGGGCACAATGGCAAGCTTTCCCAACACACAGAGAAACGCACTGCACGTTAGCAGACATGTGGCTGTGCCATTAATTGTTAATTGAGAGAATGCGTACACCAAACCGCATGGTACCACAGCAAAATGCGGTTCCTTGTGGAGCGTTTTTGGAAAGGGGTCAGGGAATTCTTTTCTGCATTTCTTTGGCTGCTATGTTGAAGCTGATGACCTCTGGGAGATGTGACGCACATATCTCAGGAGGCTTCAGGAGCAGAGGAGACCTCATTCTTGCCTAGGCAAGCATGGCGGCCAGGGGGTGGGAAGAAACGCTCCACCACCTACCATTCTGGGAAGCCATCTATCCCTGATGGTTCCCCTGATGACGTGCCACCATGTCACCCTCCTCCTGCCAATGTGTTGAAGCAGATGACCCCTGGGAGATGTGACGCGCATATCTCAGGAAACTTCAGGAGCAGAGGAGACATCATTCTTACCTAGGCAAGCCTGGTGGCCAGGGGGTGGGAAGAAGTGCATTACCATCTTCCTTTCTGCAAAGCCATCTGTCTCCAGTAGTTCCCCTGATTACGTGCCCCGTGTCACCCTCCTCCGGCCACTGTGCTGAAGCTGATGACCCCTGGGAGATGTGACGTGCATATCTCAGGAGGCTTCAGGAGCAGAGGAGACATCATGCTTGCCTAGGCAAGCATTATGGCCAGGGGGTGTGAAGGAACGTGTCGCCATCTTTCTTGCTGGGAAGCTGTCTGCCTCTAATGGTTTCCCCATTACGTGCCACCATGTCACCCTCCTCTGGCCACTGTATTGAAGCTGATGACCTCTGAGAGATGTGACAGGCATATCTCAGGAGGCTTCAGGAGCAGAGAAGATGTCATTCTTGCCTAGGCAAGCATGGTGGCCAGGGGTGGGAAGAACCGCACTGACATCTTTTAAAATAAGAAGCCATCTGTCTCCAGTGGTTTCCCTGATGAAATGCTAGTATGTCACCTTACTCCAGCCACTGTGTTGAAGCTGATGACCCCTGGGAGATGTGACATGCATATCTCAGGAGGCTTCAGGAGAAGAGGAGACATCATTCTTGCCTAGACAAGCATGGCGGCTAGGGGGTGAGAAGGAGCGCGCTGCCATTCTCCTTTCTGGGGATCCACAGACTGCTCCAGTGGTACCCCTCATGAAGCACCGCCATGTCACCCTCCTTCAGCCACTGTTGAAGCTGATGACCTCTGAGAGATGTGACATGCATATCTCAGGAGGCTTCAGGAGCAGAGAAGATGCCATTCTTGCCTAGGCGAGCATGGTGGCCAGGGGTGGGAAGAAGTGCACTGACATCTTTTAAAATGAGAAGCCGTCTGTCTCCAGTGGTTCCCCTGATGACACGCCGCCATGTCACCCTCTTCCAGCCACTGTGTTGAAGCTGATGACCCCTGAGAGATTTGACATGCATATCTCAGGAGAAGAGGATACCTCATTCTTGCCTAGGCAAGCATATGGGGTCTAGGGGGTGGGAAGCAGCGTGCTGCGATCATCCTTTCTGGCAATCCACAGATTGCTCCAGTGGTGCCCCTGATGAAGTGCCACCATGTCACTCTCCTCCAGCCACTGTGTTGAAACTGATGACCTCTGGGAGATGTGACATGCATATCTCAGGAGAATTCTGGAGAAGTGGAGACATCATTCTTGCCTTGGCAAGCATGGCGGCTAGGGGGTGGGAAGGAGCATGCTGTGATTTTCCTTTCTGGGAATCCACAGATGGCTCCAGTGGTCCCCCTGATGAAGCGCTCCCATGTCACCCTCCTCCAGCCACTGTGTTGAAGCTGATGACCTCTGAGAGATGTGACATGCATATCTCAGGAGGCTTCAGGAGCAGAGGAGACATCATTCTTGTTTATGTGAGCATGGTGGCTAGGGGGGCTACAGTATATTATTTCAGATTGGGAAGGGGGTCTTGTAGTGAAATAAAAGTGTTGAGTCTGAGCGTGTGGCTGGGTATGCAACCGGTTAATCCATCGCTGTGTTTTTGGATGGCAATGTTTTCAGAGAAAATCCACACAGGCACATTGAGAATATACAGACGTCATTCCTTGGTGAGAAGTTAACCCAGACCCCAGCGCTGCAAGCCAAGAATGCTAAGCCCAATGAGTCACCCTGCGTATGCTGTAATGTATCACAGCGGGGTCTGTGCCCCCCACCTCGGGAGAATTTGGCGCTACTTTTTTTTTTTTTTTTTTTTTCTTCCATTACAGAAGTGACGTCACTTTTGAAGTTTAAAAAAAGAAGAAACAATGAAAGTTTTGGTAGGAAGTCAGTATTTGGTGGTGGTGGGTGTAGCACAGGATGCAGTCATTTCCTGGGGGGATGGAGGTCTAGGGGTGGGGGTCTGGAGGAATGTGTGTAGGGGGGTCTGCTTGGTGGAGTTGGGTTCATTAGCTGCCAGTGTAATGTGATGCTGGACGCAGGGAAGCCCATCCGTCTCTCATGTCATGGCCTCCCGTTTCTGGAGAAGTTTGACTTCATAAGAGTTTTTACAAAACTTTTTTTGTTCCCAAAAGTTATTATTATTATCCAAAAAGTTGATTCTTAAAGGGAAACTACGTCTTTTTAAAACTTTTAGGGTCCGTTCACACTTGTGCTAACGCTAGGGACACCATTTCAGGTGTTACTGCATTAGGGCAGCCCTTTCGGTTTAAGGGGTTTATTCACGCCAGCGGACATTGCGCATCTGCGGTGTGTTGTGACAACGCGTCACAGTACAGGTCCTCTTTGTTTTTTACATTTTTGAAACGTATTTAAATGACACTGTAACGTCATGCACGGAAGTGCATTTCAAAGCAAATGCCCGCATCATTTTATCGCAAGGAACACCAGCGCAGTGCGTTGATGTGAACGGGCAGCCCATTCATTTTGGGGGCTCATTCACACCAGCGGGTGCGCATTACACAAGCGGGCTTCCATGTGTTGATAGCAGTGATTCTATAAAAAGTCTGCGGTTAAGTTGCGTTTTTACTGTCCCCCCCCCCCAATCCCCAAAACCGCTCACACCCCCCCCCATGCTGCAAAGGCAAGGTTATAACGCACCATTAGGGCCCGTTCACGCTAGACCATTCGTTTTGTTATAAATCTGATTTTTAACTAATTTCGACAAATTCAGATATTACCCGTTTTTTTACCAAATTTTTCCAAATATTCGTAAATCTGAATATTCAAAAATTTGTACATTCCAAAATCCGGAAATTGGAAAATCTGAAATAATTAACTATTTAATTATAGGCATTGGAATTTCCTTTCCAATTTGGCTGTTAGTGAACGTAACGAATACGAATTGTTCCGAATTATCCGAAATAATTATCCGAAATCCTGTGCAGATCATGTGCAATGTCTGTAAAGTGCGATCTCAGCCATACATTTAGTATGGCTGAAATCGCATCTGCACCAAAATGTAGCAGGACCCCCCCCCCCCCCCCCCCCCCGCACCTGAATCGTATTGCATGGGTGTTCACTAGGGATGCCACTTTTTCTTTAAGCCGAACACTTTAACCGTGCACAGCAATTTTTTATTTTTTTTTTTTTAGTTTAGTTTACACTATACAGCAGGGGTAGGCAACCTGGGGCCCTCCAGCTGTTGTGGAACTACATTTCCCATGAGGCATTGCAAGGCTGGCAGTTACAATTACTCCCAGAGGCATGATGGGGCTTGTAGTTCTGCAGCAGCTGGAGGGCCCCAGGTTCCCGAGTATAACAGACCTAGGACACCATTGGGTGCTCAAAAGATAAGTAATAGGGCGCACATAGTGCCCCCTCGCCCTCCTGTCAGGCACTGTTCCAAGCCACATTCCTGTCTGAATAACGTGTCCAGGCGGACTAAAACCGGGACACAGGATTCAAAACCCAGGCTGTCCGGGTGAATCCCGGACAGGTGGCAACCCTATGTGTTCACGCCCATGCGATGCAATTCTGGCGACCGCACTGCCCTTTGCGATCTGTTTACCGGGTTTCGTTAAGATAACATCGACACCCGCAGCAGATCACGTGGACGCCGCGCGATTGCAATGCGGTGTGGGAATCGCACAGGATTCGCTGCGTTTCCCGCATCGCGATAAGTGTGAAGCAAGGCTCAATGTTCACCCTCAAGAGTTGCACGAAAGTCACACCTGGATGTTATACAATGCAATAGTTGTGCGTTATCACAGGTCAAAGCCAAAGTCGTATTTTAAGTTGCACCCGTCCAAAGTTGCGTCAAAGTTGCACTCCAAAGTCGGTGCAGTTATGCTTCCTGCAAATATCTCTGAAGGGCCGTTAGTCACAGAGTTTTTCTTTTTGGCTTAAACCACGCAGGCAGCCCCGGTCAGGGGCCCGGAGAGTATGAGCCGACATCTGCTTCTATTTAGGTGAAGGTTGAAGCGTCACGCACAGATGACACAATCCGGGAACTGAATACAATTTCTCTGTATGTGCTGCGATTTGCGGTTTTAGAGAGATTCCATTGCGATGACGGGCTGTGATTGTCTGAGGGACTGTTCGGGTCGGTCGGGGAAGACTTTGTATAGCGAATCGCTCCATGTCAGCCGTTTGTAAAAACACCGAGGCCGGGTTCACACCTATGGAAAGTGGATGAGGGTTTCCCTGCATCCAAATCGCATAGCAGGAGAATGTGACCGGCTCTCATATCTCCGGGGAGGCTGCGGAGCGCACTGCGCTGTGCGTCTTTGGCTCCGTTTCAGGGCCCGAATTCAGACAAAGATTCAGCCCCGATTCATCCTGAAATGGGGAACAGGGACGCACAGCGCTCCTGTGCTATCCGCAGCGGGTTTCAGTGTGAACCAGGCCTCAGGGCCAGTTCACACCACATGCAGTCCAGTGCGTTTTTTTTTTTTTTTCTGCACCAAAAACGCATGGAAAGTAGGTTATATGGTTTTCAATGGCATAGTTCACACCAGTGCATTCCAGTTCCAGAAAAAAAAAGTAGAGCATGCTGAATTTTTCCTGCACCGGACTGTACTGGAACGCTGTAAAACGCATAAACGCACTGGAATGCATCGGAACGCACCTAAACGCACCAAAAACTCACTGGAACATACATGTCCCTATTTAAGGTTAAAAAAAAAAAAAGAGGGGGGGGGGGGGGCACTGGACTGCAACAAAACACACCAAAAACGCATAAAAAAAGTACTGGAAAGCAGCAAAAACGCTCATGCAAAAAAGCACCTGGAACGCATCCGGACTGCGTTTCTATGGTGTGAACTTGGCCCTAAGACCCCCTTCACACTGTGGCAGTTTTCAGGCGTTTTAGCGCTAAAAGTATCGCCTGAAAACTGCCTCCCCTGCACCCCCCAGACTGAGAGCCCGAGGGCTTTTACACGGGGGCGGTGCGCTTGCGGGACGTTGGAAAAAGTCCTGCAAGCAGATTCTTTGGGGCGGTTTGCGAGCGCTGTATACAGCGATTCTCCACCGCCCCCGTCCATTGGAATGCATGGGCAGTGTCTTTGAAGCGCCTGAAAAGCACTTCGGAAGCGCCGCATCACGGGCGCTTTTAACCCCTTCTTGGCGGTTCCGAGCGCCCTGCTACCGCCCAAAAAGCAGCGCCAATACGCTGCTCTAACGAGCGTCACTTTACCGCTGACGCCCCCACACCACCCCAGTGTGAAAGTAGCCTTACGGAACCATATTCACTAACAATAGGAAACGATCGGCTGCTTTAAGCCGTCTTTTCACTCCTAAATTTAACCCCCACACCCTGCTATTTAGAAATCTGAATTTTTTTTTTTTTTTTTTAACATTTGAATTATTTATTTATTTATTTTTTTTAGTGCCTGCTCACACCAGAACAGGGGGGTGAAACTCACATTCACATGCAGTATCGTGCGGTCTGGTTGCTGTGCATGTTTTAACTGCTTCATCTCCGCAAGGTTTACCCCCCTTCCTGACCAGGCCATGTTTAGCGATGAGGCACTGTGTCGCTTTAACTGACAGTTGCGCGGTCGTGTGACGCTGTACCCAAATAAAATGTATGTACCCCCCCCCCAACAAATAGAGCTTTCTTTTGGTGGTATTTGATCACCACCTGCGGGGTTTTTTTTTGGGTTTTTTTGTTTTTGTTTTTTATCTTTTTTGTGCGAGAAACAAAGAACGACCGACAATTTTTAAGAAAAAAACAATATTTTTTTTACTTTCTGCTCTAAAACATAGCCAATAAAAAAATGTAAAAATATCAAATTTCTTCATCAATTTAGGCCAATACGTATTCTGCTACATATTTTTGGTAAAAAAAAAAATCCCAATAAGCGTATATTGATTGGCTTGCGCAAAAGTTATCGTGTCTACAAACTATGGGAAAGATTGATTGATTTATTTATTTTTTAAAACTAATGGCAGCAATCAGCGATTTATAGGGGGGCTGCGATATTGTGGTGAACACTAATTGACGCTGTTGACACTTTTTAGGGATCAGTGACACCAATACAGTGATCAGTGCTAAAAAAATAATGCACTGTCACTGTACTAATGACACTGGCTGGGAAGGGGTTAACATCAGGGGCGATCGATCAAGGGGTTAAATGTGTTCCCTGGGAGTGTTTACTAACTGGGGGGGGGGGGGATGGGGGTGCTTTTACTACTTGAAGACCTAGATCAGTGTTCCTTCTTCACAGAAACACAGGATCCGTGTCCTCTGCACTCACTTAATATTAACAGTAAACTCACCTTATATGGTGAAATTCAGTATTTAAAAACCCGTCTGTTTAAATTTTGAAAAGCATCGGCGAGCGTGCTGATCTGACAGGTTTGCTGGTCTGACAGGTTTGCTGATCTGACAGAACACCGCTGCTTTGAAAAATCAACATCAAAACAGTTGCAGGGATTTGAAAATACTGAATTTCACTATATAAGTTGAGTTTACTGTTACAAATAAGTGTGGAATGCAAGACTCTGGTGGGTGTAACATAGTAGGTGAGGTTGAAAAAAGACACAAGTCCATCAAGTCCAACCTATGTGTGTGATTATGTGTCAGTATTACATTGTATATCCCTGTATGTTGTGGTCGTTCAGGTGCTTATCTAATAGTTTTTTGAAACTATCGATGCCCCCCGCTGAGACCACCGCCTGTGGAAGGGAATTCCACATCCTTGCCGCTCTTACAGTAAAGAACCCTCTATGTAGTTTAAAGGGGTTGTAAAGATAAAAATTTTTTCACCTTAATGCATTCTATGCATTAAGGTGAAAAAACTTTTGACAGTACCGCCGCCCCCAGCCCCCCCGTTTTACTTACCTGACGCCTTGAATCTTCGCTGCTCATCCTCGTCATCTTCATTGCAGCTCAGCCTGGTCGCTGATTGGCTGCAGTGGATGGATTGAAAGCAGCGCAGCCATTGGCTCGCGCTGCTGTCAATCACATCCGATGACGCGGCGCGCCGGGGGGGCGGGGCCGAGTGATACAACGAGCGGCTATAGCCGCCGGCTGTATCACGGGAGCGCGCCCGCAAGCACTCACCACCATGCGAGGGAGCTCGCATTAAGGTGGTAAATGCTTGCGGGGAGGAGCTGAAACAGCCGCCGAGGGACCCCAGAAGACCAGGTTCGGGGCCACTCTGTGCAGAACGAGCTGCACAGTGAAGGTAAGTATAACATGTTTGTTATTTAAAAAAAAAAAAAAAATTACCTTTACAACCCCTTTAAGGTTAAACCTCTTTTCTTCTAATTTTAATAAGTGGCCACGTGTCTTGTTAAACTCTCTTCTGTGAAAAAGTTTTATCCCTATTGTGGGGTCACCAGTACAGTATTTGTAAATTGAAATCATATCCCCTCTCAAGCGTCTCTTCTCCAGAGAGAATAAGTTCAGTGCTCGCAACCTTTCCTCATAACTAAGATCCTCCAGACCCTTTATTAGCTTTGTTGCCCTTCTTTGTACTCACTCCATTTCCAGTACATCCTTCCTGAGGACCGGTGCCCAGAACTGGACAGCATACTCCAGGTGCGGCCGGACCAGAGTCTTGTAGAGCGGGAGAATTATCGTTTTATCTCTGCAGTTGATCCCCCTTTTAATGCCAATATTCTGTTTGCTTTATTAGCAGCAGCTTGGCATTGCATGCCATTGCTGAGCCTATCATCTACTAGGACCCCCAGGTCCTTTTCCATCCTAGATTCCCCCAGAGGTTCTCCCCCCAGTCTATAGATTGCATTCATATTTTTGCCACCCAAATGCATTATTTTACATTTTTCTACATTGAACCTCATTTGCCATGTAGTCGCCCACCCCATTAATTTGTTCAGATCTTCTTGCAAGATTTCCACATCCTGCGGAGAAGTTATTGCCCTGCTTAGCTTAGTATCGTCTGCAAATACAGAGATTGAACTGTTTATCCCATCCACCAGGTCATTTATAAACAAATTAAATAGGATTGGTCCCAGCACAGAACCCTGGGGGACCCCACTACCCACCCCTGACCATTCTGAGTACTCCCCATTTATCACCACCCTCTGAACACGCTCTTGTAGCCAGTTTTCAATCCATGTACTCACCCTATGGTCCATGCCAACGCACCTTATTTTGTACAGTAAACGTTTATGGGGAACTGTGTCAAATGCTTTTGCAAAATCCAGACGTCTGCTTGCCGCCTTCTCACTGTATCCCTCCTGTGGACGAGTGCGGGGTGTAGCAAGATGGCGGCAAAGGAACACTTCTGTTACAAATTCTGACGGGTCACCTAATTTGACGAAACGCCTGATAGCAGTAAAAACCTGACCGTACGATTTGCGCTGCCGGTTTAATTGCGGCTTGCGACTTCACACAACAGAAGCCTATGCAGGTTGCAATGAAACAGCAAAAAGTAGTGCAGGAACCTTTTTCAAAGTCTCCGCGACATGGGCTATTTGGACAGTTCCATTGCTGACAATGGGGTGCGACTTGTCATGCGATTTGGAACTGTCAAATCGCAAGGCAAATCGCAGCGGTGTGAACGGGGGGCTCACTGACATCACACCACAGCTGCAGCATGGAGATGAGTATGGGTGTTTATTTTTTTTTTATAAACCTCCATACTTCTCCTTTTAAAGCAGCTCATTGAAATCAACAGGCTGCCAACGCACCAAACACGTCCCAAGAAGTGGATGTGCCTAAATTTGTTGCCACAACGCACTATTGAGAAATGCTGGAACACGTGCGCGGTGCATTTCGGGCCCCATTCACGCGTCGCATAGCGATTTTGGTGGACGATTTCCTCAGGATTCTGCATGTCGCACATAGTGGGGCTGCCCATTTCACTTCAATTGATGGGAGTATCAACAGTGTGGCTCAACTCATTTACTCCGCCCATTTAACCACTTGCTTACCGGGCACCTAACCCCCCCCCCCCTTCCTGCCCTGACCAATTTTCAGCTTTTAGCGCTGTCACTCTTTGAATGACAATTGCACGGTCATACAACATTGTACCCAAAGTTAGAATCTTTAATATTTGCAAACAAAATGAAGGTTTCCTATTTGGAATAATAAGCTGTCAAGTTAGTAAAACAGCGATATCAGAACCGATTCAATTATACAGTTTGTAGTGTACATAGATTTGCAAGACAATGGGATAAAGGAATATTCCTGAACTTTGTTTTATCTCATGGTTACTATGATATTGTGTGAATGCATCAATGCAGTGCCTGTTATCTCAGCTTGCAGAGCTTGGATTCATTGAATGAGTTTACCAAAAATGTAAATATTGCAGAATATACAGCCTCATGCTACATAACTAAGCTCCATTTCATGCTGAATAAACTAAATTATTAATGTATCTTAACCGCTTACAGACCGCCACACACAGATGTAAGTCGGCACAATGGCACAGGCAGACAAATGGGCGTACAGGTACGTCCCTTTAAATTTGCCGCCTTTCGGGTGCGAGCCCGCCGCACGTCACAGGAGCTGGTCCCGGGAACTCGATGTTCTCCAGCGGCCGTGGAAAGGTAGAACAGGAAGATGTCTATGCAAACAAGGCATTTCCCCATTCTGTCTTGTGTCCTGACAGAGATCTACTGCTCCCTGTGATCGGGGGCAGTGATCACTGTCATGTCCTAGGTAGCCCCCCCCCCCCCCTCAGTTAAAATCACTCCCTAGGACACACTTAGCCCCTTCATCAGCCCCTAGTGGTTAACCCCTTCCCTGCCAGTGTCATTTACACAGTAATCAGTGCATTTTTATAGCACTGATCGCTGTATAAATGACAGTGGTCCCAAAATAGTGTCAAAAGTGTCTGTGTCCGCCATAATGTCGCAGTCACGATAAAAAATTGAAGATCACCGCCAATACTAATGAAAAAAACTAAAATACAAATTCCATAAATCTATCCCATATTTTGTAGACGCTATAACTTTTGCGCAAACCAATCAGTATACGCTTATTGCAACTTTTATATTTTTTTTTTTTTACCAAAAATATGTAGAAGAATACATATCGGCCTAAACTGAGGAAAAAAAGTAGTTTTTTTTATATTTTTGGGGGGTATTTATTATAGCAAAAAGTAAAAAATAATGCAAAAAATAAAAAACGCAGAGGTGATCAAATACCATCAAAAGAAAGCTCTATTTATGGGAAAATTTTGGGTACAGCGTCGCACGCCCGCGCAATGGTCAGTTAAAGCGACGCAGTGCCGAATCACAAAAAGTGCTCTGGTTAAATAGAAAACTATCTTTTTAGATAGATTTTTACTCCAGAAGCATTTTATTAAAACAAATTTGCTAAAAAGCAAAAAAGAAAAATCAGTTTTAATTTACATAAATCAGATTTTTTTTTTTTTTCGATTTATTAAAAAAAAAAAATCAAAATCATTGATTTATATCCACTCTGCTAGTCGCCGTATTTCTCTGGAGGTAGTGGAGTCTCCTAGTGACAGTGATCATTAGCATTTCAAAGGTGTCGTTCCTAATAGCCTGGAGTGACACTTTCCAAGGAGGAAGACATAGACCCCCGAGGAAGGAGTAACACTTGTCTGTGAAATCCTGGAGAGCCACTTCAGCGAGAACCCCCCCCTCCCCCTCCCCCGGGGGGGGATCGTCCGGAAACTCTTAAAGTGTCTTTTGTGTAGAAGGTATGCAGCCTCAGCCGGCCTCTAATTTTCACAGGTGGAGGCCGCTTTTATGATTAACAATAGCAGCCCTGTCCCTATATTAAGGGACTCCAGATGTTGGGATGAGCACACCGTGCACGGTTCTCATCGGACAACTCCCAGTATTCCCGGAAGACAGCTGGACTTGTCAGGCGGTGTAGGGCGAAGCTTTTGCCACGGTAAGCGTGGAGCCTTTTGTACGCCGCGCGCCGATCCAGGATAAACCACCTCTCCTACACACACACACAGGTGCAGAACATTAAGGCCCCATTCACACCTGAGCGTAGCAGGATTGCCTGTTTCCGTTCTGATTTTTTTTTTTTTTGTGCGTTTTTCACCTATGCGTTGCGCCCCGTGGGCTGCCCTCAATTTGTTTGGAATGAGAAGTGCACATTAGTTGCGTTCGTGTGCACTGCTTCTTCCAAACAAATGGAAGTGAGGGGGGGAAAGAGA
This sequence comes from Aquarana catesbeiana, assembly GCF_042186555.1. Taxonomy (NCBI): domain Eukaryota; kingdom Metazoa; phylum Chordata; class Amphibia; order Anura; family Ranidae; genus Aquarana; species Aquarana catesbeiana. The sequence continues at coordinate 619,106,887 of NC_133328.1, read as the reverse complement.
GGCCTGTTCACAAGCGCAAACCGTCCAACTTGAAGGAGCTGGAGCAGTTTTGCAAGGAGGAATGGGCAAAAATCCCAGTGGAAAGATGTGGCAAGCTCATAGAGACTTATCCAAAGTGACTTGGAGCTGTGATAGTCGCAAAAGGTGGCTCTACAAAGTATTGACTTCAGGGGGGTGAAGAGTTATGCACATTGACTTTTTCTGTTATTTTGTCCTATTTGTTGTTTGCTTCACAATATAAAAAAAAAAAAAACATCAAAGTTGTGGGCATGTTCGGTAAATTAAATGTTGCAAATCCTCAAACAATCCATGTTAATTCCAGGTTGTGAGGTAGGGCTGGGGAAAGAATCGATTCGAAACTTGAATCGAGTTGAGAGGTCAAATCAATTCAAATGACACTGTGCCGGTCCTGAGGAGCTGCGGTGCAGGAGCTTTTAGGCGAGGCTGCGGCTTCGGCCTAGTCCACAAGGCCGGACGCCACGGACTAGGCCGAAGCCGCAGCCTCGCCTAAAAACTCCTGCCTGCAGCTCCTCAGGACCGGTGCACTGTCCATCAAAAGAATCGTGAATCGAGTTTTTTTTTTTTTTTTTTTTTTTAAATCGCAGATTTGTTTTTGGAGAAAATCGCCCAGCTCTATTGTGAGGCAACAAAACACGAAATATGCCAAGGGGGGTGAATACTTGTTGCAAGGCACTGTATGCAAAAAAAAAAAAGAACTATTAAGCAGTGGATTTGTATGGATTTTTTTTTTGGAGAATAATGAGATCGTTAGTGTCACTGTAAATCACGTACTGTAATCTGATTTTTCAATAAACAAACACTTCACAAATCATTCGAATAGAATGGAAGGGGAATTTATCAACGATGTGGACAGAACCTAACAGGGTGTGGAGTCTTTATTGGGCTTTTGTCTTTTATGGCATCACCTGGCATAGAACACGGTTTCTCAACTCCAGTCTTCAAGGCGCCCCAACAGGTCATGTTTTCAGGATTTCCCTCAGATGAAACGGATGTGGTAATTACTAAGGCAGACAAACTGATCAAATCACCTGTGCAAGACAATGGACGGTCTGAAAACGTGACCCGTGGGGGCGCCTTGAGGCCTGGAGTTGAGAAACGCTGAGATAGAACACTGTGATGGAACACCCTTCCACCGAAGACGGAGAGGAGAGTCCAGATATAAATACCAACCGTCAGATTATACCGGAGAAGAGGAAGCATGGATAGACAGAAATAGATGTATAGAGGGAAGTTGTCAATGTCCATCTGAGGTAGGTCTTCTTAAGCTGGCCATACAGTAATAGAATGTTGATAGAATATTTTCATTTTCAGGAGTGTTTGATTTCCCTAATCCAGGGGACAGACCCTGATGTAAGGGGGAAACTGATGGAGATCCTGATGTAAGGGGGGACTCTGATTAAAATCCTGATTTAAGGGGTGGGGGCTCAGTTATAAGGGGGAACGCTGACATAAGGGGGACTCTGATGGGGATCCTGATGTAAGAGTGACTCTAATAGGGATGCTGATGTAATGAGGGCTCTGATGTGATGAGGAATTCTGATTTAAGGGGGACTCTGATGGGATTCCTGATGTAAAGGGGACTCTGATGTAAGGGGGGGACTCTGATGGGGATCCTGTTGTAATGGAGACTCTGATGGGGATTCAGATGTAAGAGGGGATCTAATATAAGGGGGAACTCTGATGAGCATCCTGATATAGAGGGGGGGTGCTATAAGAGGGGAATTCTGATGCAAGGGGGGACTCTGATTGGGATCCTGATGTTAGAAGGGGAGGGGGATGTGATATAAAGGGGGAACTCTGATGTAAGGGGCACTCTAATGTGGATCCTAATGTAAAGGGGACTCTGATGGGGATCCTGATGCAAGGGGGACTCTGATGTAAGGGGTGACTCTGATTGGGATCCTGATGTTAGAAGGGGAGGGAGATGTGATATAAAGGGGGAACTCTGATGTAAGGGGCACTCTAATGGGGATCCTAATGTAAGGGGGACTCTGATGGGGATCCTGATGCAAGGGGGACTCTGATGTAAGGGGGTGACTCTGATTGGGATCCTGATGTAAGGGGGGCTTTGATACAAGGGGAGACTCTGATGGTGATCATGATGTGGTGGTGGTGGGGGGGACTCTGGTATAATGGGGATGCTGATATAAGAGGGGGCTCTGATTTAAGGGGGGAATCTAATGGAGATCCTGATGTAAGGAAGAATCTGATGGGGATCCTGATTTAAGGGAGACTGTGATGGGGATCCTCATGTAAGGGGGAATCTGATGGGGACTCTAATGGGGATAATGATATAAGGGGGGACTCTGATGGGGATCCTGATGAATGGGGAACTCTGATGTAAGGGTCCTGCTCCTGTGAATGTTCTTCACTGATCACTGTGGTGGAAAATAAACATTGATTTGACCTCACTAATGACTAGAAAATCAAAATGTAAGGTTTTCTAGCGGAATTCCCCCCCCCAGTGGTCAGTGGTAATCCTAGGTCGGCGGACCTTCAATATCCAGAACATGGGCTGTGTGTAGTGAAGGAGGAATCAGCCTGGAGTTGGCATTCGAGGGCCTTTCCTTCGTTGGGTATGACGGCGGGGTGACACATGACGAGCGAACCGCTGGAAGATCAAAGCGTGTTTTGTGGAAGAGGCGCAGGGAGGAAGCCGAGTGTTTGAAGCCGCCGAATGACCCCATTGAAGCCGGGAACGGATCCCCCTTCATCTCCGTCCTCCTAGAAGTCTGAGCGTCTCCGTTTATTGCAGCGCCTGGGGCCAGCTGCGTGCGGATGTTGGCGGCTGCTGTCAGGAGGATCTCAGGATGTGAAGAGAAATTCGTTCGCTTGAATCCTTCTTTTCCATTCCGCACAATAATATCACAGCTTCAAGGGAATTGGCGTTCTTCGTGACGTTGTGTAGAATGGCGCGGAGCGAAAGGGTCAGCACAGAGATATGTTATCTCAGTGTTTGGTAGATGACAGGGAGTGCAAAGAAACTTGAAATGCTATTAGCCTGGCTGTTATGCTGAGCCAGTGGATTCAAGCAGAGCTGTGCTTTACCTATAGATTGTATCATGTTCTCAGTCTCTGACCACCTCTTGTGTCATGTCTGCAGTCTGACCATCTTTTATATCATGTCCACAGTCTCTAACCTCCTCTTGTATCATGTCCACAGTCTCTAACCTCCTCTTGTATCAGGTCCACAGTCTCTAACCTCCTCTTGTATCATGTCCACAGTCTCTGATCATCTCTTGTATCATGTCCACAGTCTCTGATCATCTCTTGTATCATGTCTGCAGTTTCTGACCATCTCTTGTATCATGTCTGCAGTCTCTAACCTCCTCTTGTATCATGTCTGAAGTCTCTGACCATCTCTTGTATCATGTCCACAGTCTCCGATCATCTCTTGTATCATGTCCACAGTCTCTAACCTCCTTTTGTATCATGTCCACAGTCTCTGACCATCTCTTGTATCATGTCCACAGTCTCTGACCATCTCTTGTATCATATCCACAGTCTCTGATCATCTCTTGTATCATATCCACAGTCTCTGATCATCTCTTGTATCATGTCCACAGTCTCTGATCATCTCTTGTATCATGTCCACAGTCTCTGATCATCTCTTGTATCATGTCCACAGTCTCTGATCATCTCTTGTATCATGTCCACAGTCTCTGATCATCTCTTGTATCATGTCCACAGTCTCTGATCATCTCTTGTATCATGTCCACAGTCTCTGATCATCTCTTGTATCATGTCCACAGTCTCTGACCATCTCTTGTAGCATGTCCACAGTCTCTGATCATCTCTTGTATCATGTCCACAGTCTCTGACCATCTTTTGTATCATGTCTGCAGTCTCTGATCACATCTTGTATTTTGTCCACAGTCTCTGGCGATCTCTTGTATCATGTCCTCAGTCTCTGACCATCTCCTGTATCAAGTGCTGCAATCTCTGACCATCTCCTGTATCATGTCCACAGTCTCTGTCCTTCTCTTTTTTCCATTAACTCTAAACTGATGACCTGTATGAGCTTTTAAATCATCGCTATGGAAAATAAAGGGTGTCAAAATTTGTCACCGTTTCAGGGGTGCAAACAATTTTAAGCCTTGACATGTTGGGTATCTATTTACTCAGTGCAACTCATCTTTTATATTTTACCCAAAAAATTGGGTAAATTTGTGTGCCTTAAAAATAACTTTATTGTATTTTTTTTGCTGAAATATTGCTTTTAGTAAACTGTAAAAGCTAATATCGTGTGGGAAAAAAATAGAACTACCACTATTTTATTCTCTAGGGTCTCTGCTTTCAGAAAATATCTAATGTTTGGGGGTTTTAAATGATCTTCATGATTTTTTTTTTTTAAGTGTGTAAAAAAACTACAAAAATTACCCTGGCAGCGAGAGGGTTAATATCCTTGCATTTTCTGAGATTTTACCTGCATTTTTTTTTTCTAAGTTGGAGACAGGGTCTCTTTTAAAGTGTAAAATCTGTAAGGTGAACTTCCACTGGACCCCCTCCCCATCGCACCCGGTCCCGCTGACCTGGAGTCCGGCGATCACCCGCTCTGACACATTGGGTAGCCGCTTTACCGTTCCGGGGGTATTAAATCCCTGCGGCTTTCTCTCTTCTTCTCCTCCACTGACAGGATGTCTACACAGGTTCTGATTGGTCGGCGCTGACCAATTAGAATGCCTCCTATACATAACGTTACGAGGTATGTTTAGGGTATTAAGCCGAGGGGATTTCTAAGCCCCGGACCAGGAAAGCGGCTACCCGATGTGTCAGAGCGGGTGATCGCCGGACTCCAGGTTAGCAGGACCCCAACCATTTATCTATCTATCTATCTATCTATCTATCTATCTATCTATCATTATAGCAGAGACCCTAGGGAATTTTCTATTTCACACGGTATTTGCGCAGCGACTTTGCAAACACAATTTTTTTGGGGAAAAAAATACACTTTAATGAATTTAAACTAAACACAATAGTTACCCCAATTTTTTTGTATAATGCGAAAGAAGATGTTACACCGCGTAAATAGAAAACTAACATGTCACGCTTTACAACTGCGCACACTCATGGAATGGCGACAAACTACGGTACTTAAAAATCTCTTTAGCCTTTAGAGGTTTCCAGTTTAGAGTTACAGAGGAGGTCTGGTGCCAGAATTATTGCTCTCGCTCTAACATTCGCAGCGATACCTCACATGTGTGGTTCGAATACCGTTTACATATGCGTATGCAACTTACGTATGCGCTCGCTTCTGTGCACAAACACTGAGGGCGCTTTAGATTTTTTATTATTTATTTTACATTTTTATTTTTATACTGTCTTATTTATTTATTTATTTATTTTGTAGCACTTTTATTCCGATTACAAAGAATGTAAACATCCCTTGTAATTGAAATAAGGATGACAGGTCCCCTTTATTGAGAGATTTTGTGTCAAAAAGACACCAAATCTCTTCTTTACCTTTTTAAAAGCAAAAGAGAAAAAAAATAATTGATCTTTCACTTTTAAGAAAAAAAAAAATTTATATAAAAAATATATATATATAATATATTTTCTTCCCGCCAGGGCCAGAAGTGATGTCATGACATCGCTCTGGTCCTCCAAGGCCTTAAGCTGGCCATACACCATATAGTTTTCTCATTCGATTTTCTTTAGATTTACCTTCAATTACCGGTATGTAGTGCAAAGGCCTACCTGATTACATGCAAATTGAAACTGTTTCGGTTTGACCTCCTAGTATATGATTTTGGTAAATCTAAAGGAAAGTTGTACAAGAAATTGTATAGTGTATGGCCAGCCTTAGAGCCGATCAAAGAGTGTTAACCCTTTAATCGCCTATGGGAGCAGCTGGCACCGCCTGATAATTTCTTGGGCAAACAAGTGGAAATGTTAAGCTCGAGAAACACTGGTGAGCTACAAGGAGGGGGGGCGGGGGACGACATCCTTTCTTCCTAAACTGAAGACAGGGTCTCTAATTTTCATTCTTTCTTTCTAAGTTGGAGAGAGGGCCTCTTTAATTTTCATCCTTTCTTTCTGTCTCCAACTTTAGAAAGAAAGGATAAAAATTAGAAACCCTGTCTCCAACTTGGGAAAAAAAGGGTCTCTAATTTAAGTTGGAGACAGGGTCTCTAATTTTCATCCTTTCTTTCTAAGTTGGAGACAGCATGAAAATTAGAGACCCCGTCTCCAACTTAGAAAGAGAGGATGAAAATTAGAGACCCTTTCTAAGTTGGAGACAAGGGTCTCTAATTTTCATCCTTTCTTTCTGTCTCCAACTTAGAAAGTTAGGATGAAAATTAGAGAACCTGTTTCCAACTTAGAAAGAAAGGATGAAAATTAGAGACCCTGTCTCCAACTTAGAAAGAAAGGGTCTCTAATTTTCATCCTTTCTTTCTAAGTTGGAGACGGGGTCTCTAATTTTCATGCTGTCTCCAACTTAGAAAGAAAGGATGAAAATTAGAGACCCTGTCTCCAACGTAAATTAGAGACCCTTTCTTTCCAAGTTGGAGACAGGGTTTTTCATCCTTTCTTTCTAAGTTGGAAACAGGTTCTCTAATTTTCATCCTTTCTTTCTAAGTTGGAAACAGGGTCTCTAATTTTCATGCTGTCTCCAACTTAGAATCAAAGGATGAAAATTGGAGACCCTTTCTAAGTTGGAGACAGGTTCTCTCTAATTTTTCATCCTTTCTGTCTAAATTGGAGACAGGGTCTTTTTAATTTCCGTCTTTTCAAAGCTCTATTATATAAACCCGCGTGACATTTGTGTTTAGCGGCTCAGCATTTACAAGGATTGTCTGACAGCCGTATGAAACAATCGAAGCAAATAGAGCCGAGACATTTGTTTTATCAGAGGGCTGACAGTCAGTCACACAGCATCCTATCAGCGTTCGGCAGAAATGCCTCATCATCTTGTCTCCTGGAGTTCTCATAGATAAAGAGTTCCTGCTCCATCTCCAGTTATTGCCGTGAATTCAGCAATCATGTCAAAATGTCTTCAAAGCCACAATTCTTTGTCTTTTATATACAAATATGTCCATTTTTAAATGTGACTTCCAGCTTTATCTTCAGCCTTGCACAGATGTACCAGCTCCACCCCTGGGCCATAACACACCCAAAAACTCAACCCGGTGCCAAAAAAAAGTGCACACACATAAATAGTGAAACACAAAACGTGCAACGGGTGTTACACTGACCTCCACTAGGAAGGACCTTACCCTGATCCCCCGGGGCGTTAGGCTCCTGACGGGAACTGAAGTACTTCACTAGGTCCATCTGGCTGAAACCAGATGGACCCCCATTCTCGTGAGGGTCTGCCGAAACAGACCCACCCAAATACTTGGTGGACTCCCCCGAAGGGAGACCCCATGAGAGAGGGTGAACTAATCCAGAGGGCCATGTCCACCCCCATACCAAGACTTTCTAAGTAGGCCGGAGGACCCACATGTCAGGGATCACTTCATTTCCTCCCCCAGCCTGACTGTCCCTGTCCCTCTCCTTCTTCATTCATTGGATTTCAGTTATGGAGACTCAGCATCGTGTGTGGGCATTGCCTATGCAAATATAGTCTGTCTAGGAACGCCTGCTCCTCCAGGCAGACATCTACCCATCAAGACATTTTGGTATTTAGTTGAGCGTGAGGGTCAAAGAATTTTGACCTTGGTATACCTTCTAAATGGCACCATAAAAAAAGATGGGTTTGCCTGCTGTCTATAATTTTTATGTGTGACTGGAGTTAAAATAAAATATCCTCTATCACAAGGTAATGTTTTTGAGAGAACATGCAACAGTAAATTTGTTCAAACTAGGGTCTGTGATAGCAAAAAATGTTGGTTGGCCTTGCATTTTTATTTTTGCTAGGTTCAGAATACTCTTATGACCAAAGTACAGGTTATTATCAGCTTAGCTTGTTGGACATCAAATATTTGACTTCTTTTTTGAAAGATCTCATCTCCTTGACCTATGGAGTCTTGTAAACACATTGAGCAAGTGAACTCTATTTCATATTGTGAGGCACTGGTGGGCAGGATTGTGGATGGTGTATGTGTCATCTAGGCTTCTCCCATACACATGATCACGGGCTCCAGGGTTAATCACTGATATGGAAAAAAATCAACATTTTTGTTTTCTCAGAATCTTAATACTTTCTTGGAGCTTTGTAGAGCTTTGAGTGGAATAAAGGGACTTGCGCTTTGTAAAAATTTAGCTCAAATGGAGGTCCTGAAGCTTTTTTGAGCACGATAGAGGTCCTCAAGCTTTGTAGAGCCGTGGGTTGGATAAAGGTCCCGGAGCTTTGTAAAGCTGTAGGTGGGATAAAGGTCCTGTAGCTTTGTAGAGCTTTGGGTGGAGTAAAGGCCTTCAAGCTTTGTAGACATTTGGGTGGGATAAAGACCATGGAGCCTGATTGGGATAAAGATCCTGTAGTTTTGTAGAGCCGTGGGTGGAATTAAGTCCCATGAGCTTTGTAGTACTTTGGGTGGGATAAAGGCCATGGAGCTTTGTAGAGCTTTGGTAGGAATAAAGGACCTCAAGCTTTGTAGAACTTTGGGTGGGATAGAGGCCATGGAGTGTTGTAGAACTTTGGGTGGGATAAAGGTCCTAGAGCTTTGTAGTACTTTTGGTGGTATAAAGGACCTCAAGCTTTGTAGTTTTTTTGAGTGGGATAAAGGTCCTGAAGTTTTGCAGAGCTTTGGGTGGGTAATGGTCCTGGAGCTTTGTAGAACTTTGGGAGGGATAAAGATTTTGGAGCTTTCTTGAGCTTTTGGTGGGATAAAGACCCTGGAGTTCTGGAAGCCGACTTAAATTGGTGAAACCGGAAAAGGAAGTGGAAAATGAGGAGACCCTGTGGAGCTGGAATATATACATAGATGGTGCTTTGAGACATTTTTATGGCGGGTGAGTTTTTTACAAGGAGATGTGTGGATTGGCACCTTGAATCACTGTATTCCTATTAAGGCACATTGTGTGTAAATTAAGAGTCACCTGGAATAGTTTGCACAGAAGATCTGAATACTTTCTACATATGAACTGAGACAAGTTATTTTTGCACATGAATGTCTAATACTGAAACACATATTATACAGCATGTTTTAAGGCAGGGGTCTTTAGACTTTTGGAACAAGAGGCCAGTTTACTGTCCTTCAGACTTTAGGAGGGCCAGACTGTGGCCAATGGGAGTAAAAAAAAAAAGACCCAAGGTCTGTGGGATAAAACAGTGCCCCATTGTTGGTGTCAGTGGGAAGAATAGTGCTACATTGTTGGTGTCATTGAGAAGAATTATGCCCCATTGTTTATGTCAATGGGAGAAATGGTGCCCAATCGTTGGTGTCATTGGGAAGAATTGTGCCCCATTGTTGGTGTCATTGAGAGGAATTGTGCCTCATCATTGGTGATGGGGGGGCGATTATGCCCCATTGTTGGTATCAGTGGATGAAATGGTGCCCTAAGGGCTGGATAAAAGCAAGCAAAAGGCCACAGTTTGGAGACCACTGTTTTAGGGAGATATATTTACTTATGTATTTGAATGAGGACCACCCAGTGCTAGAAGACATCTGAGAAATGGTACATATTAGGGGCTTCTTCACAGATCTACTCTCTGTACGGTGTGTTGTGGTGCCATTCAGTGTGAGTGGCAGCCTAATGCACTGCACAGAAGAGTGCAATGCACAATCTACTCCAGTGCACCACGAAAAAATTCTGTTTTTGTGGCATACACCATAAGTACATGCACGTTTACGCTAATGCATGAAAGCATCAGTAAATATGCGAGTATGGTTGGGTGCAGCCATTCAGTTCTATGGCCACCTACAGGCGCTACCTACAAGTCCTGCGTAAACATGAAAGGATTTTCAGCTAGAGCATATTTTAAGCCTAAAACCGCCCATGTGCAAGAGCCCTGAGAGCTCATTCGCATCAGCAAATTTGAGTATTGTTGTCCGATGCAAGAACAGGGCCAATTGGCCAATTCCCAGTGCATTTGGCGTGCTGAAAAAAATATGACGTTGCATTTTTTTATGCAGCACATTCCGACGCGTTGTAATGCATCTGCAACACGCTTCAACCAATAGGATTACAAAGTTTTAAACAAATAAAATAAAATTAAAATAAAAATATGAGTACTGCAGTGCGCTTTAACAGTACATTCCGGCACACATGCACACCAGCGCACGCACGTTATGTGCTGTGTGCTATGAATGAGCCCCCAATAAAAAGATTATGGGTAATTGCATTTCACTATATATAAAAAAAAACTAATTTTCCCTGTATTTACATAAGAAGTAAATGGCAGGTTTTTACAGGCGCTGGCAATTTTCCCATAATGGTATTTTACTACTCTTGCAAAGGCACGAAAGGAGCTGGCAAGCGTGATAAGGGGTTTTATTGTATATTTTGCGAGCAGGAAATGACCTGAGGGTAATAGTAGAGGTGGAGGGTTATTGGTGATATTATTTGCTGTTTTAGCCAGAATTGATAAGACCGTAGCCGAGTTCACAAAAACAGAACACGTCCTAATTTTTCTTTTTTCCGAATTTTTTTTTTTTTTTCTTTCTTTTTTCTTTTTTTTCCCCCCAATGTAGCAAATTTGAAAAGAATAAACAATCGTCTCGTGCCAGGAGTTGCTCTTTACTGCCATCTTTGGGCTGATGGAGAAATAGAAACGCCATGTCCTCCGTATTGTTTCAGGCTTTGGGAAAATGTGGATTTCGTTATACGATCATTTCTTGTCGTTTTATAAGGCCTCGTCAACATGGCCCTAATGATGAATGCAAAATTTTACTGGCGGAAAGATCTGGTATAAAAAGTGCATCTGAACCAGCTTATGTCCTTATGAGTCGAGATGTGTGCATTCTGCGTCACTGTCCCAGATAACACCCTAATCTCATTTGTGTGCTGCTTCCATCGCATGAATGACTAATTCAAGGGCGAGGTGTAAACCTAATTTTTTTTTTTGTAATCGGTGGACATCATTTATTTTAAAGGCTGAGGTCATTCTGCACCTGCGATGCTGCTGCATGTATGACTCATTCAAGGGGAGATGTAAACATTAATAATGTGTAATCAGCAGCGGCACAGGCGCACAACAACCTTGCTGATTTTATAGGCTTTTAGTCATTCTTCCTGCGCTGCTGCATGTATGACTCATTCAAGGGGAGATGTAAACATTAATAGCGTGTAATCGGCGGCGGCACAAGCACATGGCGACCTTGCTGATTCTGTAGACCGAAGTCATTCTTCCTGTGCTGCTGCATGTATGAATCATTCAAGGGGAGATGTAAACATTAATAGCGTGTAATCAGCGGCGGCACAAGCACATGGCGACCTTGCTGATTCTGTAGGCATTTGGTCATTTTTCCTGTGCTGCTGCATGTATGACTCATTCAAGGAGAGATGTAAACATTAATAGCGTGTAATCGGCGGCGGCACAAGCACATGGCGACCTTGCTGTTTCTGTAGGCTGAAGTCATTCTACCTGCATATATGACTCATTCAAGGGGAGATGAAAACATGAATAGTGTGTAATCAGCGGCACAGGTGCACGACAACCTTGCTGATCCTATAGGCTTTTAGTCATTCTTCCTGCGCTGCTGCATGTATTACTCATTCAAGGAGAGATGTAAACATTATTAGTGTGTAATCAGCGGCAGCGGCACAGGCACATGACGACCTTGCTGATTCTTTAGGCTTTTGGTCATTCTTCCTGCGCTGCTGCATGTATTACTCATTCAAGGAGAGATGTAAACATTAATAGTGTGTAATCAGCGGCGGCACAGGCACATGGCAACCTTGCTGATTCTGTAGACCGAAGTCCTCCTTCCTGCGTTGCATGTATGGCTCATTCAAGGGGAGATGAAAACAATAGTGTGTAATCAGCGGCAGTAGAGCAGACACAGAATGACGTCACCGATTCTAAAGGCTGAGGTCATTATGCACCTGAACCACTGCCGTATGAATGACTTCTTCAAGGGGAGATGTAAACATTAGTACTGTGTAAGCAGCGTCAGTGACGCAGAATAACCTCCGCATTTAGTCATTCAGTATATGTCACTGCCGCTGCCTGTACATTGTTTATGTTTACATGTCAGCCTGGAATTCACTAGGCGTAGAGTCTGTTTTCATTGTACGTGTGTAAACAATCATATATGCAACAATCAAATTCAGACTGTGAACGCAAATTTTTCCTAGTTTTGGTTTACGTAGCTACAAACCACGAGCCATCATAGAGCAACGTGAATGAGCCCATAGCATGCAATATGGCTGCGTTTAGCATCGTATAAATGATGGATCTGACTGCAGCTTATTGCATGCTTGTGTGCAGGGGCCCTAGGATGTACCCCAGTTTTCTTGTATAGCTCCTGCTTTATATACTGTAGTTGAATCTAAACCCTAACTGCATGGCATTCAGATTACTACTTTGTTGCATCTCAGTGCTGCTGATCTCCTCCAGCCACCTTCCGCACTTCCTGTCTACATGCATCAGCTGCACGGCATTGCTCTGGACAGACTGACAGAGGGATGAGTTCATCAGGCTTCTGCTTCTTATTTCACTGTCCAGTCACAGGCCAGGGGAGGGACAAGACATGCAAATGTTGCTTAACTGCAGCAGAGTAAAATCAGGACTCCTCCTCTGCCAGACAGGGCTGTGCTGTGTGGCAGAGCTATGTAAAACTCAGGATCGGATGGACAGAAATACAAATCCTTTGGCAGGTAAAAGTGCTCTGTAAATGTAAATTCATCTGTAGTGCCTGGAGTTCAGCTTTCAATTACAGAATGGCTTGTGCAGTAATTATGTGTTCAATCAATTATGAATGTAAGTGGAACTTTTCTTTAATCCAACTAACAATGTGGTTCCCAGCCCCCACACATGTATGGGAGGCAGCACACATGAAGATGCTCTGCACACGGCTCTGCACACATGGCACTGCAGATGGCGAGGATCTCATGGGCTGTTATATGAATCTGTACCGCGTTAAATAATTACAAAAATATTTGGTGTGAATTAAATGGACGAGAGTGTGTTATTCACAGAATTGTAACTGACTCAAATATTGATTTATTTTTCACACTGTTGAATGGATATTTAATTTATTCTACCCCTATACAGTTCTTACTCATATATAGGTTGTGTGTTGATGAACTGCTTCTCTCCCCATACAAGTCAATGGGAATGCAAAAGCAGCAAGTCAATTGCACCTTCACACCTCAGATCACCCCAATTCCTTCACCTTCACACCTCAGATCACCCCAATTCCTACACCTTCACACCTCAGATCACCCCAATTCCTTCACCTTCACACCTCAGATCACCCCAATTCCTACACCTTCACACCTCAGATCACCCCAATTCCTACACCTTCACACCTCAGATCACCCCAATTCCTACACCTTCACACCTCGGATCACCCCAATTCCTTCACTTCACACCTCAGATCACCCCAATTCCTACACCTTCACACCTCAGATCACCCCAATTCCTTCACCTTCACACCTCAGATCACACCAATTCCTACACCTTCACACCTCAGATCACCTCAATTCCTTCACCTTCACACCTCAGATCACCCCAATTCCTTCACCTTCACACCTCAGATCACACCAATTCCTACACCTTCACACCTCAGATCACCTCAATTCCTTCACCTTCACACCTCCGATCACCCCAATTCCTTCACCTTCACACCTCCGATCACCCCAATTCCTACACCTTCGCACCTCAGATCACCCCAATTCCTACACCTACACACCTCAGATCACCCCAATTCCTGCACCTTCACACCTCAGATAATCCAATAAGCCTGCATATTCACCCCTCAGATCAGCCCCAATTCCTGCACCTTTACACCTTTTAGATCATCCCAACTCCTACACCTTCACATCTCAGCTCACCCCAATTCCCACACCTTCACATCTCAGCTCATCCCAATTCCTACACTGTCACACCTCAGATAATCCCTGAAGCCTGCATATTCACCCCTCAGATCAGATCACCCCCAATTCCTGCACCATCAGAAACACATACCTGCTGCAGTTGGTGGTGGACTCAGGCTTCATGTACATTGGAACTTTTTTTTTCCAAAGCTCCTAAACTCAACTCCATAAAATATTTGTCAATGTATACATAGGCTTTGGGCAGAGTTTAGGAGCTGCTTGTGTTCAGGATAGGAACGCAGAAGAATGGCGTTCAGGATAGGAACGTTTTGACTGTGGGGAAAACGCAAAATTGTGCAAAATTGCGGTAAAAAATGTGTGCGTTTTCCCACGGTCAGGGTAGGCTAGGGTACATGTAGCCTAAAAGTCTGCAGCCGAGGAGGGTTGATACATGATTGTCAGTGACATTAGGCGAGCCTCTCTGATATATCATGGAGGTGGATGAGCTGCAGACATGGAGGTGCAGGCCAAGCTTTGCAATTGCCTTGATGGTGTACGTCCTCCTGCGTCCGTGTGAGTAACTCCATGCACTGTACCTGTCACTACTACAAGTCTGAATACATTTCTGAGATGTCGCAATATACAGCTGTGATGATATGAGTGGTAGCTGGTGCTCAATATCTTGGGGGGGAGGGGGGCGGCAAATCAACACCATCCCCCTGTGCACGGGAGACGATCGGGAAGGCGGCGATAAACCCCACCCCCCCACGTGGGAACCGGATGGGAAGGCGGCGATCAGAGGCCTCCTTACCTTAGGAGGCAGATGGTAGGGCTGCTGTTCCTCGCTCCGGGGCTGTTGCTTCTCCTCCCGGCCAAACAGGAAGTAGGTCCTGAGACCGGATTTGGCCAGGAGTCCTAAGACTCCCTGGCCAATCGGGTCTCAGGACCCGCTTCCTGATTGGCCGGGAGGAGGATCAGGAAGACACTAACTAATATTAATTCTCTATTGTCACACTAATGGGTGGGCTCACCCATTTTGGAACCATGTGAATCACGTGCTTCAAAAAAAAAAAAAAATCCATGCGTTCGGCGCTCTGCATTTAGATTAGGGGCCGGACGCATGGATTAGGGGGGCTGCGCCCCGTATGGACGGTCCGCTACTTATGATCAGAAGAGATAGCATTTCCAAGTCTCTTCTCCCCAGCTGATCAGACTGTACACTGACACCAGGGATGGTGTTATCTCTGAGCCAGTATCTCAGTCCAGGAGGTACATGATGACCCTGGATGAGGCCTGAACGAAAATGGCGCTGATCTTTAGATAAGCAGATGAAGACGTTATCATGAGGAGTCCTGTGATCTCTGTGAGAGGTAATGGGCACCTGAAGGGGTTAGACTGACACATCGCTTAGCATGAATTCACAATAACAATAGGAAGATATTTTTCTCATCTGTAGGAATGTTCTGTAATGCCGTGTCCATGTGCAGTACAGATCTGACCTGCAGCGAGTTATAACGCAGCCATCTGCCAGTAGAGTGGTGATAACTTTTTATGGTGGATATAGATGAGAAATTGCGTACTACGGAACGCGCGCTCCCAGCTTTCTCGAACAACATGTAAAATTAGATGACTGCATTTACTTTCCAGGACACCCACAACTATTAGTATCTACGTATATCAAAACCAGCCCCATAACATCAACTCCATCCAATTTCAGAAGATGGGAACCTTATCTGTATCGCCTGACGCACCACCCTCTCCAGCTGTTTACACAGTGGTGGAACTACCAGGGTCACAAAGGTCGCACTTGCGACTGGGCCCTGGCATTCCGCCACCGGTGTGGGGTGGTTGGCTCTGTGGACCGTAAGGATCAGTTCACACTACTGGGATTCCAAAGTTGTGCGACTTGCGTGTGATTTCCTTGTGACTTGCTTGCGATTTCTTTGCGACTTTTGTGATTTAACATTGCAGTCTATGGCACTCATTAAGATGGCGCCCACTGAAATGAATGTGTTTTGACTTGTCATGCAGCTTTATGTGTCTCACGGTGAACCGGGGCTTAAAAAGGGCCCCTGAAATGGGAGTAAAGGGCCCAGGGATCAGTGGGAAGAGCCCCAGGCTTGGAGGGAAGGACCCCAGGACCGATGGAAAGGGCCTTAGTGGTCAGGGAGGGGCCCTTGGTCTTTTGCACTGGGGTTCTGAAGGTTCTGACTTTACATTGATTTTAGTCCCTGCCCTCAAGGAGCCCAGGGATTAGTGGGAAGGGCCCGAGGCTTGGAGGAAAGGGCCCCAGGACCGATAGGGCCTTGGTGGTCAGGGGGGCCTTTCATGGTTTCTTGCAGCGGGGTCCTGAAGGTTCCAACTTTACATTGATGTAAGTCCCTGCCCTGAAGGAGCCTGGGATCAGTGGGAAGGGCCCCAGGACCGATAGAAAGGGCCTTAGCGGTCAGGGAGGGGCCCTTCTTGGTCTTTTTCACTGGGGTTCTGAAGGTTCTGACTTTACATTGATTTTAGTCCCTGCCCTCAAGGAGCTCAGGGATTAGTGGGAAGGGCCCCAGGCTTGGAGGAAAGGGCCCCAGGACCGATAGGGCCTTGGTGGTCAGGGGGGCCCTTCGTGGTTTCTTGCAGCAGGGTCCTGAAGGTTCTGACTTTACATTAATGTAAGTCTCTGCCCTCAAGGAGCCTGGGGATCAGTGGGAACGGTCCCCAGGCTTGGAGGGAAAGGCCCAGGACTGATGGAAAGGGCCTTAGTGGTCAGGGAGGGACCCTTCTTGTTTTTTTGCACCGGGGTCCTGAAGGTTCTGACTTTACATTGATTTTAGTCCCTGCCATCAAGGAGCCTGGGGATCGGTGGGAAGGGCCCAGGCTTAGAGAGAAGGACCCCAGGACTGATGCAAAGGGCATTGGTGGTCGGGGGGGGGTCCTTCTTGGTTTCTTGCACTGGGGTCTGAGGGGTCTGACTTTACATTGATTTTAGTCCCTGCCCTCAAGGAGCCCTGGGGATCAGTGGAAAGGGCTTTAGGCTTGGAGGGAAGAGCCCCAGGACTGATGGAAAGGGCCTCGGTGGTTGGGGGGGCCTTTCATGGTTTCTTGCAGCGGGGTCTTAAAGGTTCTGACTTTACATTGATTTTAGTCCCTGCCCTAGAGGAACTTACAATCTAAGGTCCCTATGTCACATTCATACATACACATACTGGGTTAGGGTGAGCAGATGTGCCCAGTTTCGAGGACAGTCCCCGATTTTCATCCCCAGTTAAAAGAATATGCTCCCGGTTTCTTTCCAGCTTTAGTGAGGGCCTCAGCATGTCTTTGAAGTGTCTGAGGATACCCATATAAGCACAGGGAGAGCATGAAAACTCCATGCAGATAGGGTCCTGGATGGGGGATTTTGAACCATGGACCCCAGTGCTGCAAGTCAGAAGGGCAAACTACTCGGTCACTGTGCTGCCCATGGTTCCTCTGGTGGATTCCCCTTCTTTGTGTGCGTCTTTTGTCTTGTCTATGTCCCTGCCAGGGGAATTCTGCCTCACTTTCTGTTGTAGTGATCACATAGGAGGTAGAGCCACAGTTGAGCAACGTTTTTACCACCCCAAACTGCTTCCCCTTAAAGGGTAACTCCACTTTCGTGAGGGGGAAAAAAAGCAAATAAAAATAAATATAGGGGTTGATTTTCTAAAGGCAAATTGACTGGGCACTTTGCAAAGAGCAGTTGCACTCTGAAAGTGCAATTGCTCCAGAGCTTGGTAAATGAGGTAGTTTCACTTTACAAAGAATACCCAATCACATGCAAGGAAAATAAAAAAAACAGCATGTTTGCTTGCACATGATTGGAAGATGGAAGTCAGCAGAACTGCTCATTTGCCAAGCTCTGGAGCAACTGCTCTTTGCAAAGTGCACAGTCTTTTTGCCTTTAGTAAATCAACCCCATAGCGTATACAATTATGACAAGTCATATTGTAATTGCTATTTAAAAAGTCCTTTTCTTTTCAATCTGCAGCCGCTGTAATTTTCGGTAACATGCAATATGGCTACCTGGAGGAGTTCTGTACATAGATGGTGTATACAGAATGCCCCCCAGAAACGTCATTTCCTGCTTGTGTGATTGGCTCACTGATTTTCCCAAAAGTCTGCACTACGATACAAGTCAGATTTTGGGCATCCTCTGCAACACAAATTGTTATTTTTGGTGAGATACTGTCAAAGGGAAATCATGTCTAAAGGGATGCAGGCCTAGCCAATTTCCTCATTAGAGCCCTGCAGGAGCAGTAGCTGATTGATCATTGATCATCATTTGATCATCATCATCCCATTCACATTGCACATGGACACAGTCAAACAGTTATTTCTTCACAATAATAAAAGGTAGGAATTTATAGCAAAGTTTGTTAAAGCGGCAGTAGCAGCTGGTGTTTCTGGTGTGTGTTTTTTTTTTTTTTTTTTTTTTTTTGGGGGGTGGGTGGCAAACAACCACCCGCACCGGTTGGTAGGTCGGCGGCACCCCCCTTCCCCGGCGGCACTTACCCCATCAGTTGCAGGCGGGTGGGCTCCTATAGGGGGGTTGCGGGCTCCTACGGACGGCCGAGTTGCGGGCTCCTGTATCCTCTCTGCATTATGGCGGCTTCCGCTGTGTGGCCCCTCCCCCCTTCTCCTAGGCATCCAATAGGATCACCTGTCCTTTCAGCCAATCGGGTGACCGGTGTCAAAACCCGCTTCCTGATTAGCCAGGAGGAGGATCAGTGTTACAACAGGGAATCAATATTCGCTGTTGTAACACACTTGGGTGGGCTTGGCGCGCACTCTCTGCTACCCTATATTGAAGCCTATTAGAGCTTCTGGCTCTAATCAGTGCTTCAAAAAAACAGCCCCTTCGCATTGGAATCCATGTATCGGTGTCCTGAAAGGGGCCGGGTGCATGGATAGGGGAGGTGGCAAAGGACGGTGGGGGGTGGCGTCTGTGCTCCCTTAATGGATAGGCTGCCCCTGTAAAGCAGAGCTCCACCCAAAAGGGGAAACTCCGCTTCTTTGCTCCTCCCTCCCTTTTTTTTTGGGAGGACTGATCCCCCCCCCATCCCCCCCCCCCGCTTCCCCCACCACCGGGCTATTCAGAAAGCACCAGCAGGGAACAGTTCACTGCCAGTTTCCCTTACAACGAATGGCGGCGGAAGCACCCGAGAGCCGATTGGAAAATCAGCTGGGGTGCCGACATCGTGGGATCTCTGGACAGGTAAGTGTCCATATATTAAAAGTCAGCAGCTACAGTATTTGTAAAAGAAAAAAAAAATTGGGGGGGGGGGGGGGGGGGGCACTCCTCTTCAAAATCCCTGCAATGTACATAGATCACCCAGAAGGGAATGCTTTTTTTTTTCTCAGCAAAAGTGGAGAACATAAAAGCTCCCGGGGGGGGGGTGGGGTTGATCCATCGGGCGTCAGATTGATTGCTGATATAAAGGTCTCGTGCTTCTGGTTTTGGTGAATTTGATTTGGTGATGGGATTAGATTGTGTTTGGCGGCCGTACAGCGATGTGTGTATACAGAAGACATGTCAGGATGGGGTTGGGGGGGGATGTGAAGGGTGGGTACGGCGGCTTTGCACAGCACACACGTGATTTCCTTTGCTTGTTCTATTTTAAGTTGCAATCATTTGACATCTGACATGTATGTGAAAGGCACTTCAGCACCAATCAGCGGGGCCAGGGACAGGAGCAGCCCTGACAATACAGCCGCCGTACAGGCTGCAATAATTGTGTTTGTTCAGAAAGTAGTTTTTTTTTTTCTCATCAGGTTGTTCTCTGCGGCCTTTTATTTTTAGCACTTATAAAGAGAGTCGGAGGTCTTGTCTGACTTTGAATTAAAGTAAACCGTGTCACTGGATGAATCACCATGTATCTTTAACAGATGCCATTTTATTTTAATTTAGAAAATACTGCTTTCACCTTTTTTTTTCTGATCATTTCAGTGCTGCTGATCTCCTCCCAGCTTCTTTCAGCCACTTCCAGTCTACGTGTACTCCAGCCTGAGCTGCACATCGTTGCTTGAACCCAGATTCCTGACAATGGTGGTCCATGTCTGCACACAGCTTGTTACATAGTGACAACACAGGAGCACAATTAGAAGACCCCCATACCTGGAAGCGCCTTGACCATTTGTCTACTGGGGCATTTTTACATTTTTTTGCACATATTTAAAAAATCAACTTTTTTTTTTTTTTTTTTTTTGCTAGAAATTACTGTAAACCCCCCCCCCAAGGAAAGTATATATTTTCTAAAAGCAGAGATCCTGAAGAATAAAATGGTGGTAGCTGTAATTTTGTATGTTGCACAATATTTGCACAGCTATTTACTGTGTGTGTATTATTAATACAAATTCCTATATCCCTGTATATTGCGTTTGCTAAGGCTGGGTTCATACCTATGCGGATTTCGTCGCATGGTAGGAGATTGTGACAGGCTCTCTATGGAGCCGGTTCACACATCTCTGCGAATTTGCGCAGGAGCCCTGTGCGTCTTTTGGTCTGTTTCAGGTCCGAATTCAGTCAAGCATTCGTACTGAAATGGGGCCTAAAAAACGGTGAACGGAAACGCACCGGACCCCCGCTGTGAGCTGCATGCAGCAATAGTGTGAACCCAGCCTCAGATGCCCATCAGAGTTTTTTATTAAACTATCGACACTTCTTACTGACACCACCGAGTGTGGAAGGGAGTTCCACATCTTTACCTTTTTGACAGTAAAGAGCCCCCTACGCAGCTTAAAAGTAAGGTTTATCAAATGCATATTTTCAGAAAAAAAATACATTACAATGAATTTTAGTGCAAACAAACAATATTATGGTAAAAAGAAAAAGGTTTGGGTCGCGTCAAGTAAACATGTCAAGCCTTAAAATTATGGATGGCTATGGAATAAAAAAACTACGGTACCCCAAACTCTCCATAGGCGGTACTTTTTAAAATTCTTTACAGCAGGGGTCTCAAACTGGCGGCCCTCCAGCTGTTGCAAAAATACAAGTCCCATGAGGCATTGCAAGGCTGACCGTTACAAGCATGACTCCTTCAGGTAGAGGCATGATGGGACTTGTAGTTCGGCAACAGCTGGAGCGCCACCAGTTTGAGAACCCTGCTTTACAGGCTACCAAGCCCCCTATGTGATAGCATGGGCAAGTGACAGGTCCTCTTTATGGAAACTTTAGGGTTCTATTACGTTCCTAATGTCTCCCCTGTCCACTAGTGCAGCTCCCCTGCAGCTCCTTCATTGACCGCTAATGTAAGGACCATTCTTCCCACTGACCACAAATATAAGAAGCATTCTTCCCATTGACCACCAATGTAAGGAGCATTCTTCCCACTGACCACAAATATAAGAAGCATTCTTCCCATTGACCACCAATGTAAGGAGCATTCTTCTCACTGGCCACCAATGTAAGGGGCATTCTTCTCGCTGACCACAAATATAAGATGCATTTTTCCCATTGACCACCAATTTAAGGAGCATTCTTCTCACTGGCCACCAATGTAAGGAGCATTCTTCTCACTGGCCACCAATGTAAGGAGCATTCTTCCCACTGACCACAAATATAAGATGCATTTTTCCCATTGACCACCAATGTAAGGAGCATTCTTCTCACTGGCCACCAATGTAAGGAGCATTCTTCTCACTGGCCACCAATGTAAGGAGCATTCTTCTCACTGGCCACCAATGTAGAGGGCATTCTTCCCACTGACCACAAATATAAGAAGCATTCTTCCCATTGACCACCAATGTAAGGAGCATTCTTCTAACTGGTCACCAATGTAAGGGGTAATCTTCACACTGATCACCTATGCAAGGGGGGCATTTTTCTTATTGACCAGTGATGTAAGGGGAGCATTCTTCCCACTCACCCCCCCTGTGAATTGGTTTTATCAGGGGTACCCTGGGAACTTAAAATGTATTTAAGGGTTACTCTAGGGTAAAAAGGTTGAGAAAGCCTGGTCGAAGGGCACCTCAATAAGAATAATTTCCCATCCTCTGGATCACCAAGTGCTCATGCCTTCCATGAACTCATTTTAATATGGTTGGGTTTGATGGACATTTGTGTTTTTCTTTCAAGCTAACTATGTAACTGTTGTGTAAGGGGAGTCCTCTAGAAGCACGGGAACACGAAGGCTGAGACTAAAAATACAGCTGTCTGTGGGAAGAGGTGACAGCCGGCAGTGTGGAGTAGAAGGAGATGATTGCAGTGTCACTTTTCACTCTGCCCTCTTAGTCATCTCTATAATATACGTTAGATTGCTGTATGCCCCCACATGTTTTCTGCCACACCAGTTTGGTTATCCATATCGCCTACATCTCTCCGTTTTTTTGTTTTCTCCCAATTTGCACTGGCCTTTTAAAAAAAATAAATTTACATCCAGTGCACACAATGCTGTTATACTATAGTCGTCATAAATCAGACAGGAACATAATGAGTTTTTTTTTTCTCCAACATCATTAGAGTCATCTATTCTCACCATGAAGAACAACTATCCTGGGTCTTCGTTTGAAATGCCGCCGTTGTTACCATGGGGCAGTGAATTGCATGTATTGGTTTTTTTTTTTTCAAGACATTTAGTAGATGTGGAGTTTAGTAGATGTTCTTCACTAAATTATAGCACCGAACCAGTTATTTTAAGGACAAGTTCAGGACTTTTAAGGCACTCCAGCCCTCCACGTTGGCCCCCTTCTACCATAAGCTGAAACATAATCTTACACCCCCCCCCCCCCCCCGAAGTTGATTAATTGCTTCTTCAGATGGTGGTGGCCTCCTTCCAGAGCCAGGCTACCTGTGCACTAATAGCCTATAATATTAAACTGGGCTTACCTGTATGTCCGATTCAAATAAGTGCATGGGCTAGGGCAGCCCGGAACTTGTTTTTTCCCACCTGGGATATAGGCAATATGGAAAGCCATCAAAGTCTGAGGAGGTAAGTAAACACCTGTAGGTTTGGCATGTTTTTTTTTTTTTCTCTTTTTGGTGAGCTTAGGTATAGAAAAAGTAATGATCATTGGACCAAGGAACCAAAAGTCAAAAAAAACTTTTAATACTGGTGTTATTTTATACAAGAAGACACAAAACATCCAACGCGATTGGTGGACTCAAAGATCTCCCCTTTCTACACAGCGGCCACAAATACTGTATGGAGTTGGGAGGTATCAAAAAGGCTCCAGAAATAATTATTTGAAGAAAAGTTGGGGAAAGTGTGCAGGAAGGATATAGCAACATGAGCCACCGATATGGGTTGACTTTTTAAAGTCTTCTTGTATGAAAGAACACCTGTATTAAAACGTTTTTTTGGACTCTAATGCCCCGTACACACGATCGCACATTCCGACAACAAAATCCATGGATTTTTTTCCGACGGATGTTGGCTCAAACTTGTCTTGCATACACACGGTCACACAAATGTTGTCGGAAATTCCGAACGTCAAGAACGCGGTGACGTATAACACGTACGACGAGCCGAGAAAAATGAAGTTCAATAGCCAGTGCGGCTCTTCTGCTTGATTCCGAGCATGCGTGGAACTTTGTGAATCGGAATTGTGTACACACGATCGGAAATACAACGGATTTTGTTGTCGGAAAATTTGAGATCCAGATCTCAAATTTTGTGTGACATGGATGGAAAATGTCCGATGGAGCCCACACACGGTCGGAATTACCGACAACAAGCTCCCATCGAACGTTTTCCGTTGGAAATTCCAACCGTGTGTACGTGGTATAAGGGCTCATTTACACTTGCTTCAACTTTAGCACACAATAAAGCACCAACCGCTTCAACATGCTTTTTTTTATGTGTTTTTGATGCTTCTGTGATGCTTTTTTTGGAGCTTTAATAAATCTTGGCAAATATCCTGTGTGTGCTGATTTTCTATTTGTTTTAAAGGGACCTAGTAGAACCCCAGCTCAGTAGTACCCCCCACTCAGCAGATCCCCCGCTCATTAGTAGTCCTGTTCAGCAGGAAAGGGAGAGGAAATCACACCTCATTAGGGGATATGATAGTTATTGGGCAGGTTTTTGGACCTGTCCACTGTCTAACCCAGGGGTCTCCAAACTTTCTAAGCAAAGGACAAGTTTATTGTCCTTCAGACTTTGGGGGGGGTGAACTGTGGCCAGTAGGAGTAGAAAATGCCCTGACACCAGTGCCCCATCATTGGTTGTAATGGGAGAAATAGTGCCTCATTGATGGTATTGATGGAAGAAGAGTGCCCCATTGATGGTATCGATGGAAGAAGCATGCCCCATTGATGGCATCGATGGAAGAAGAGTGCCCTATTTATGGTATCAATTTAAGATTAGTGCACCATTGATGGTATCAATGGAAGACGTGCCCCATTGATGGTATCAATGGAAGACGTGCCCCATTGATGGTATCAATGGAAGACGTGCCCCATTGATGGTATCAATGGAAGAAGTGCCCCATTGATGGTATCAATGGAAGAAGTGCCCCATTGATGGTATCAATGGAAGAAGTGCCCCATTGATGGTATCAATGGAAGAAGTGCCCCATTGATGGTATCAATGGAAGAAGTGCCCCATTGATGGTATCAATGGAAGAAGTGCCCCATTGATGGTATCAATTGAAATAGTGCCCCAATGATGGTATCGATGGAAGAAGAGTTCCCCAATGATGGTATCGATGGAAGAAGAGTGCCCCATTGATATCAATTTAAGAATAGTGCACCGTTGATGGTATCAATGGAAGAAGAGTGCCCCATTGTTGGTATCAGTGGAAGAAGAGTGCCTCGTTGTTGGTATCAGTGGAAAAACAGTGCCCCATCATTTCAGTCGGTTGGTGGAATAGTGTCCCGAGGGCCAGCTAAAGACAAGCAAAGGGCCACATTCGGGCCCCAGGCCGCAGTTTGGAGACCACTTGTCTAACTCCATCGACTAGTGTTGGCCTATCACCAGGATGGACTAGCTCACTGGCCAATAGAAATGCGTGGGGGGCAGGGGGGACAGGAAAGCTTGGACTGTTCCAGAAAATGGTGAAGGTTTCCCATATCCAGCATTTTGTCAGAGTCGGGGGGAATAAGAGCTGATGGAATATTTATTCATTTTTTATTTATTTTTTTGTCGTAGAGTTAAAAATGGTGACGGCTCCCTGAATTTTTTTTTCGGTTTCTCTCTTCCTGGCTGTGACAAAAAGGATAATGAGAAATAATTTTTTTTTTTTTTTTTATCACATCATCCATAAATCTGTACAACCTGAACTTTCGGCCTCTTGAATTTTAAATTTTAATTTAAATTTATGCCGGGACAGAGAACTTCTCCAAATTTACTTCATTAAATTCTCTGTGCAAATGATAAATTGGATAATAATTAAAAGCAGCGAAAATCGGTAAGCTTAGATTAAGCCTAAAGAACGCATTAGCTCATTTGCGGGGGATTAGGAAAGGAAAAAGTTGCGCTATAATTGGCCGTTCAATCTCTTAAGCTCTCCTCCATATTATCACAGGAAAAATGAAGGTTGTTCTACGCAAGAAGCAAATCTGCTCTGTTTAATCCTTCCCAATAATTTTCTACAAAGTCACATAACACGCCGTACCATTTTTTTTTCTTCTTTAATTTGAGGAAAATACATGGCTTGAATGGAGAAGCGGAAAATACTTTAGCACTGAACTGGAAGCTCAGCTGAGAAATAAAAGGAATGTTTACAATAAGTACAGAGACATTAAAGAAACCAGTCAGAGATTTGTACCAATCTGATTCTCTATACTTTGTTATAATTAAGCATTCGCACCTCTCAGGGATGGGTGTGTGTTCTGTTATAAGCTTGTATTCTCTCCCTGTCACAAATGTTATGTTATGCTAGAAGACCCCCATGGAGGCTCACTTGTCTCCTGCTGATAACTGACACCATGCCCGAGACAGTGGAGGGGAATACACTATATCGCCAAAAGTATTGGGACGCCTGCCTTTTTACACACACATGATCTTTAATGGCATCTCAGTCTTAGTCCGTAGGGTTCAGTATTGAGTTGTCCCACCCTTAGCAGCTATAACAGCTTCAACTCTTCTGGGAAGGCTGTCCACAAGGTTTGGAGTGTGTCTATGGGAATGTTTGACCATTCTTCCAGAAGCACATTTGTGAGGTCAGGCACTGATGTTGGACGAGAAGGCCTGGTTCGCAGTATCCACTCTAATTCATCCCAAAGGTGTTCTATCGGGTTGAGTTCAGGACTTTGTGCAGGCCAGTCAAGTTCCTCCACCCCCCAAACTTGCTCATCCATGTCTGGACCTTGCTTTGTGCACTGATGCGCAGTCATGTTGGAACAGGAAGGGACCATCCCCAAACTGTTCCCACAAAGATGGGAGCATGAAATTGTCCAAAATGTCTTGGTATGCTGACACCTTAAGAGTTCCCTTCACTGGAACTAAGAGGCCAAGCCCAACCCCTGAAAAAAAGACCCCACACCATGATCCCCCCTCCACCAAATTATTTGTACCAGTGCATAAAGCAAGGTCCATAAAGACATGGGTGAGCGAATCAGTAGGAGGAATAGTGCCCGATCATTGCTGTCAATGGAAGAAATTGTGCCCGATCGTTAGTGTCGGTGGGAGGAATAGTGCCCCGTTATTGGTGTCAGTGGGAGGAATTAGGCCCCATTGTTGGTGTCAGCAGATAGTGCCCCAAGAGCCAGATAAAGACAAGCAAAGTGGCGCATCTGGCCCTTGGGACACAGTTTGGAGACCACTTGTGGCTGTGCCATGTCAAGCTGACCAAGATTGTGCGAGATCAGGAGGTGCATGCTGGGTAGCCAGCATGCACGGAGTCCAGGAAGGAGGACACTGTGGCTTCAGATGCCCACACTGGAGAAGGCCGCGCTGTGCATGAACTTCATAAAGTAAGAAAACGATGCTGCACAAAAAGAAAACTGGGCATAGTTTACAGCATACCTTTGTCACATGGCACGAGGCATGAGTATTCTAGGGGTATTTTTATCTTAACCACTTCCAGACCGCCCGCCATCGTTTTACGTCGCTATTTTGAAGAGGAATAGCGTTGTTATGGCAGCAGCTAGCTACCATAAGCCATTATTTTGTATTTTATTGCATTTTAGTGTAAATATGAGATCTGAGGTTATTTTTGACCCCACATCTCATATTTAAGAGGTCCTGTCGTGCTTTTTTTTTTTTTTTCTATTACGGGATGTTTACATTCCTTGTAATAAGCATAAAAGTGATACCATTTTTTTTTAAAAAGAACAGTGTAAAAAAAATAAAATAAAAAGGTAAAAATAAATAAGAACATTTTTTTTTATTTTTTAAACACTCCCCGCACGGCGAGCTTGCGTGCAGAATCGAACGTATACGTGAGTAGCGCCAGCATATGAAACGGATGTTCAAACCACACATGTGAGGTATCGCCGCGATCGGTAGAGCGAGAGCAATAATTTTAGCCCTGCACCTCCTCTGTAATTCCAAACATGCAACCTGTAGAATTATTTAAACTTCGCCTATGATGATTTTTAAGGGTAAAAGTTTGTTGCCATTCCACGAGCGGGCGCAATTTTGAAGCGTGACATGTTGGGTATTTACTCAGCATAACATTATCTTTCACAATATAAAAAAAAAATTGGACTAACTTTACTGTTGTCTTATTTTTTTTCCAAAAAAAGTGCGCTTGGAAGACCGCTGCGCAAATACGGTGTGACAGAAAGTATTGCAACGACCGCCATTTTATTCTCTAGGGTGTTCGAAAATATATATATATGTTTGGAGGTTCTAAGTCATTTTCTAGCAAAAAAAAAAAGAAAAGGTTTTTAACTTGTAAACAACAAATCTCAGAAAGAGGCTCGATCCTTAAGTGGTTAAAAGTCATATTTCGTCCGGAACTCCGCTTTTAACTAATCTTTTTTTTGTATGGGGGTATGGCAGGGGGTGTGTCCTATGCAGGGTGGATATAAATCAATGATTTAAAAAAAAAAAAAAAAATTTTGGTTTATATCGATTTTTTTTTTTTTTTTTATCAAATTTTAATTTAATAAAATGCTTTTGGAGTAAAAATCTATCTAAAGATAGTTTTCTATTTAGAGGTCCGCCCACCGCTGCAAAAATTAAAAGCCGGGAGCTGTACATACTGCAGCTGCTGACTTTTAATAATTGGACACTTACCTGTCCTGGAGTCCAGCGATGTCGGCACCGCAGCTGTTTCCATCGGCTGTCGGGTGCTGGTACCGCAATTTTGAGTGAGGGAATCCGGCAGTGTAGCCTTACGGCTTCACGCCGGGAACTCTACTGTGCATGCGCGAGGCTCCGCTCCTGTCTCCTACTGGCCCGGTGGCTGGAGAAGGAGGAGGAGGGAGCCTGGGCGGTGACATCAATACCCGTGGTGGAGGCTCCCGGAAGTGGGAACAGGATACCTGGGAAAGACAGGTATCCTGCCCCCCCCTCAGTAACCATGAGATAAAACATAGTTCAGGAATATTCCTTTATCCCATTGTTTTGCAAATCTATGTACACTACAAACTGTATGATTGAATCGGTTCTGATATCGCTGTTTTCTAACCTGACGGCTTATTATTCTAAATAGGAAACCTTCATCTTGTTTCAAATATTATTTATTTATTATTATTTATTTATTCTAACTACCAGCAAGAATAAGTCCTTAAATTTAAAGGGCACCTGTCATTTCAGATCCATCATGGCAGCGCCTGTTAGATGGCATCCACTCACCTGGTGCCGCCACGTCCCTCCCCTTGTAGTGTCACTGCCGCATCACCAGCTGACCCATTAAAGCGAATGGGACGGTCGGTGAGTGAACAGCGGGTCAGAGGAGGAGGCGCTGCGGGACAGAGATGACAGTTGCTCTTTAAAAATTAGGATTTAAATCAAATCCACCCTGGTCCTATACCTACATATTTATGCTAATAGGTGTCCCTCGTTCCCATCTCAAAAAGTCAAGAGGTATGCTTTACACCTGATGATGTCATAACTGGGTCTCTTTGCTTATCAATGCTATGCAGGCAGATCAAGGCTGGTGGGAGGGGCCAGCAGAGTGCTGTACATAGCATCCTGAAAACATCCAATAGTCCTCTCCTGAGCCGGGCTCTTGGGAGGAGTTATGCAAATATCAAAATGCCTCGATGGGAGAATGTCAGCTTGGAGGAGTGGATGGTTTCAAAGCCCACGTGATGCTGAGCCTCCAACGATTGAAAGATCTGAATTCCAATGAAAGAAAGGAGGTAAGAGCGCAATGATGCTGGATGTCCTCCAGCCTGGGGCAGTCTCGGACTTGCTGCGGCTTCTAATGCACATGGTGAGAAGCCCACAGTGTGCGGTGAAATCAGAGTAAGACCCCCATACACACAATATTTGATTTTCTGCAGATTTTTGTCTTCAGATTTACCGAAAACCATGTAGTGCAAGGGGCCTGCCTGACTGCATACAAATCGAAACTCTTAAGGTTTGACCTCCTATTATGTGGTTTTGGTAAATCTGAAGACAAAAATCTGCAGAAAATCTAATAGTGTGTATGGGGGGGGGGGGACTTAAGTCATTTCAGGAGAGGAGGAGAGTCGGTACAACTGTGCAAGGCTGAAGGTCAGATTTCATGACAGATCCACACTAAAATAAACATTGGAGTCACCCGCCTCTCTGTATACAGCCAACAATGGAAAGGTTTAGTGCGCTCGCCGGGAGTCGTCACATCACACGGGCGGGTCGGGAACTTGTGGAATTCTGTTTATTCGGAAGGCAATCGGCGACCCGGTGTGACTTTTTATCTCTTGGTGAGACTTCATTCCACACTCCCTGTGACTGTCCTACTAATTAATAATCGGCCTCGTTGGGTGGGGTGGAGGAGGGGGGATCACCAGTGATGGGAGTAATACCCCGAGCTCTCGATTGGATATCTCATAGTCCATCGCAGGCCAAGGCTCAGTCCACCCAAACGGGAGATTTCAGCTCTAGGTGGAATATGGTTGCCACCTCATCCCTTTAAACCCCAACACATATTGATTAAGGTGGTAATTAAACTCACTTGGTGCCTCATCTGCATTTAATTAGCCTCAGAACCCGTGTAATTCATATGTGTTCGGGTTTAAAGGGATGAGGTGGCAACTCTAATGCCGCGTACACACGGTCGGACTTTCCGGCATACTTGGTCCGGCGGACCAGAGTGTGCCGGACAATCCGCCCGTGTGTGGGCGGCGGCGGACTTTTCCGGCGGACTTCTTCCCAAAAGCCCGCCGGACCTAGATTTGAAACAAGTTTTAAATCTTTCCGTAGGACTCAGTTTCGGGCGGAAAGTCCGCTCGTGTGTGTGCTGGTCCGACGGAAAGCCCGCTCGTGTGTAGGCTGGTCCGACGGACCAGATACGACGCGAGGGCAGGGTATTGCATCTCGCGCTCTCTGCAATAGGAAAAACAAATCTTCCTATTGCGGTGAGCGCGGTGCATGCCAGGCCCTTAGGTCTGGTATGGATTATAAAGGGAACCCCGCTACGCCGAAAAAACGGCGTGGGGTCCCCCCTAAAATCCATACCAGACCCCCGATCCGAGCACGCAGCCTGGCCGGTCAGGAAAGGGGGTGGGGACGAGCGAGCGCCCCCCCCCCCCGAACCGTACCAGGCCGCATGCCCTCAACATGGGGGGTGGGTGCTTTGGGGGAGGGGGGCGCCCTGCGGGGCCCCCCCACCCCAAAGCACCTTGTCCCCATGTTGATGAGGACAAGGGCCTCTTCCCGACAACCCTGGCCGTTGGTTGTCGGGGTCTGCGGGCGGGGGGCTTATCGGAATCCGGGAGCCCCTTTTAATAAGGGGGCCCCCAGATCCCGGCCCCCCACCCTATGTGAATGAGTATGGGGTACATGGTACCCCTACCCATTCACCTAGGGAAAAAGTGTAAGTAATAAAACACACTACACAGGTTTTTAAAATATTTTATTAAACAGCTCCGGGGGGGGAATCTTCTTCCGGCTTCGGGGGTCCCTCCGCTTCATCTTCTCCCGGCGTCCGGTTGGTTCTTCTCCGCTCTCTTCTCCCGGTGTTCCTGTTCTTCGGCCGGCTCCTCTGCTGTCTTCAAGTAGCTCTCTTGCCAGCAGAGGTCCGAACTTCTGGGCTTCTGGGCTTCTTGTCTTCTCTTCCCCAGATGTTGACACGACACTCTCTCCTGCTGGACTGCTCTCCGAGGGCTGCGTTGTGACTTATATAGGCTGAGACCCCGCCCCCTTTTGATGTCACAGTCCCTGGGCATGCTGGGACTGTGATGTTTTAGGGGGCGTGGTCAACATCACCCAGTGACTACGCCCCCTAAAACGTCACAGTCCCAGCATGCCCAGGGACTGTGACATCAAAAGGGGGCGGGGTCTCCGCCTATATAAGTCACAACGCAGCCCTCGGAGAGCAGTCCAGCAGGAGAGAGCGTCGTGTCAACATCTGGGGAAGAGAAGACAAGAAGTCCGGACCTCTGCTGGCAAGAGAGCTACTTGAAGACAGCAGAGGAGCCGGCCGAAGAACAGGAACACCGGGAGAAGAGAGCGGAGAAGAACCAACCGGACGCCGGGAGAAGATGAAGCGGAGGGACCCCCGAAGCCGGAAGAAGATCCCCCCCCCCCGGAGCTGTTTAATAAAATATTTTAAAAACCTGTGTAGTGTGTTTTATTACTTACACTTTTTCCCTAGGTGAATGGGTAGGGGTACCATGTACCCCATACTCATTCACATAGGGTGGGGGGCCGGGATCTGGGGGCCCCCTTATTAAAAGGGGCTCCCGGATTCCGATAAGCCCCCCGCCCGCAGACCCCGACAACCAACGGCCAGGGTTGTCGGGAAGAGGCCCTTGTCCTCATCAACATGGGGACAAGGTGCTTTGGGGTGGGGGGGCCCCGCAGGGCGCCCCCCTCCCCCAAAGCACCCACCCCCCATGTTGAGGGCATGCGGCCTGGTACGGTTCAGGGGGTGGGGGGGCGCTCGCTCGTCCCCACCCCCTTTCCTGACCGGCCAGGCTGCGTGCTCGGATCGGGGGTCTGGTATGGATTTTAGGGGGGACCCCACGCCGTTTTTTCGGCGTAGCGGGGTTCCCTTTATAATCCATACCAGACCTAAGGGCCTGGTATGACCCGCGACGGGGCTCGCAAGGTGTCAATCTCGCCGATAAAAGCGGCAAGATTGACATCCTTTGCTAGTCCCGTCGCACCTGAGTCACGTTCAAAATGAACGGACTTGTCCGTGTGTGGGCAAGTCCGTTCATTCTGAAAGTCCGCCGGAACTCCGGCGAAAGTCCGTCGGAAAGACGGGCGGACTTAGCCCGCCGGAAAGTCCGGTCGTGTGTGGGCAAGTCCGTCCGTTTTAAAGTCCGGCGCACCTGGCGGACAAAGTCCGTCGGAAAGTGTGCCGGACCAAGTAGGATAGAAAGTCCGACCGTGTGTATGCGGCATAAGGTGGAACCTGGCGGTATGATTCCACCTCTGGGTTCCTCTTTCTCCTGGATAATTGGACGTTGATTGTGACGGATCTCCCTTCTCCTGTCCACCACGAAAGTTCTGGTGTTCCTGTCCACCTTAGGGTTGCCACCTCATCCCTTTAAACTCGAACACCTTTGAATTACACAGGTTCTGAGGCTAATTAAGGCTAGGTTCACACTGCTGCGAATTTTATTGCGAATTTGAGCCGCTGCGATCGCTCAAATTCGCAAGTCATTTTAATAACATTGTTTTCCATGAGTGCTGTTCACATCAATGCGTTGCGAATTTAACCTGCGTAAAAAAAGGGTCCTGTCCGAGTTTGATCCGTGTGCAATGCGAATTCAGCTCCATAGATTGCAAAATTTGCAGTAGAATCGCAAGAACACACAAAGAATTCGCAATGCAAATTTGCAACGCAATTGGATCAAAATCGCACTAAATTCGCACTGCGGCAGTGTGAACCTAGCCTAAATGCAGATAAGACACCAAGTGAATTTAATTACCACCTTACAGAACCTGTGTAATTCATATGTGTTCGGGTTTAAAGGGATGAGGTGGCAACCCTAGTCCACCTCTGAGTGTTCCCAGCTCCTCCTGGTACATTCTCTATAACGGGATGGGGGGGGTCACACAAAGCCGCAGATCAGTGCGATTTGCACCTCCGATTCCAATGCGGCTATATTTAACAGGAGTCTACGCAAGTTTTAATGATATCAGAAAAAAAAAGTAGTTCCGACACCTTTATCATAATCTCTGCGACGTGAGTCACGGCAATATGGACAGTTCCCTGCGGGCAATGAAGGCACTGGTGAGAACGAGGGCTTAAGGATTATGAACTGTGTTTTGGTTTTTAGAAGTTTTGTTACATTGTATATTATTTCGCTAGTTATTGTTACATTTCTATCGCTACTTGGTAGCTGTTATCTATTCCACTGCCTGGGGCAGATTGTGCTGTGATGTCTGTCAGAGTTGGAAGAACAATGTATGTAATTTATAAAGGGTTAATTGGTGTAAAAGGAAAGGATGTGCTCTGTATTTACTGGTTGCTGGGATACATTTGTAGTTGTTGGAAGAATAGATTTATCTTGATGAATTGCATCTGTTTCTGTCACATTTAACTTGACATTGTGGTCCTTCCAATCTAAACCATCATGTGATTTGTCATCATGGCACTTGGAGTTACATGTAAAGAGCATTTGTGGAACAATTTTGGAATACACTTCCTCCTATTTCTCTTTAAGAGCATGGACATCTGTTTACTGAAGTTTACTAACAAGTGTAACCCACCCATGTATGAATGAATAAAAAAAAGAAAAATAATAATAAAAAATAAAAATAAGTGTGTGTGTGTATAGATGGAGACAGATAGATAGATAGATAGATAGATAGATAGATAGATAGATAGATAGATATAGAGATCTATATATATATATATAGAGAGAGAGAGAGAGATAGAGATCTATATATATATATATATATATATATATAGATCTCTAAGAGAGAGAGAGATCTAGATAGAGAGCTCTAATCTCTCGCTCTCTCTCTATATCAATGCATTTCTGTTGTTTTATTTAATACACAAGAAATACAAAATAAAAAAAGTTGCTAAAAAAATCTAGACTCTGTGATAAGCAAATATCTAAATAATCATATGTATTATTCTTGACTCTCGGTTTGCTTTTGTGTATTTCATTAAGATCTGTGCAGTAATCCAGTGTGAGACTTTTCCTTCCTGTAATAAAGACCGCTCTCTGCTGCTCTCTCTCCTTGTGCAGGGGAAATGGTCTTGTCTCCGCCCCCTTCCTGTAGTTCTCTGTGGGCAGCCTGTAGTGGGAGGAGCATACAGGGGCCCCTCCCACAGCTTTGCTTTCTCCCCATGTGCAGGGTGACTGGTCTTGTCTCTGCCCCTCCTGTAGTTCTCTGCGGGCAGCCTTTAGTGGGAGGAGCATACAGGGGCCCCTCCCACAGCTTTGCTTTCTCCCCGTGTGCAGGGTGACTGGTCTTGTCTCCGCCCCCTCCTGTAGTTCTTTGCGGGCAGCCTTTAGTGGGAGGAGCATACAGGGGCCCCTCCCACAGCTCTGATCTCTCCCCTTGTGCAGGGTGACTGGTCTTGTCTCCGCCCCCTCCTGTAGTTCTCTGCGGGCAGCCTTTAGTGGGAGGAGCATACAGGGGCCCCTCCCACAGCTCTGCTCTCTCCCCTTGTGCAGGGTGACTGGTCTTGTCTCCGCCCCCTCCTGTAGTTCTCTGCGGGCAGCCTTTAGTGGGAGGAGCATACAGGGGCCCCTCCCACAGCTCTGCTCTCTCCCCTTGTGCAGGGTGACTGGTCTTGTCTCCACCCCCACCTGGTTCTCTGCAGGTGGTGTTTGTCACATATGGCGACCCATCACATTTGGCTACCCGCTTGAGTGCGCATGCGCGACGCCGCCATATGCGTTCCAACACTTTTAAAACCTTACGTTTTAAAAGTATTAAAAGTGACAAAAACACTTTTAACACTTTTTTTTTTATTTTTATTTTTTTAAACACTTTTAAAAAAATGTTAAAAGTGACAAAAGTTTTATAAGTGCTGGAACACATATGGCGTCGTCGTGAATGCGCACTCCAGTGAGTAGCCAAATGTGATGGGTCGCCATATGTGACGAAACACAGGCAGCCTGTAGTGGGAGGAGCATACAGGGCACCTCCCACAGCTCTGCTCTCTCCTTGTGCAGGGTGACTGATCTTGTATCCACCCCCCCGCCTGTAGTTCTCTGCAGGCAGCCTGTAGTGGGAGGAGCATACAGGGCGCCTCCCACAGCTCTGCTTTCTCTGCTTGTGCAGGATGATTGGTCTTGTCTCCGCCCCTTCCTGTAGTTCTCTGCAGGCACTCAGTAGTGAGAGGAGCATTCTGGGCCCCTCCCACAGCTCGGCTCTCTGCACAGACCTTGAACAGCACAGTGATGTCACTGCTACTTTCTAGATTTTCAAAGACATTTGGTGCACACAAAGTAGATTTATATTCTTTGTGGCTAATGAGGAATAGATTTTGAATTCACTTTTTTGTTGCCCAGAGTTCAGCTTTAAAGGAGTTGTAAACCCATGACGTTTTTTACCTTAATGCATTCTATGCATTAAGATGAAAAACCTTCTGTAGTGCAGCAGTGCAGCAGCCCCCCTCTTTTACTTACCTGAACCCAGTCTTTCCAGCGACGGGGACAAGCACAGCATCTCCAGCCGCTGTCTTGGGTCCTCATTGGATAGATTGATAGCAGCAGCAGCCATTGGCTCCCGCTGCTGTCAATCAAATCCAGTGACACGGGAACCTGGGGGGGGGGGGGCGGGGCCAAGTTCTGCTGTCTGTGTCAATGGAGCAGCAGCAGGACCTGGGAGCGCGCCCGCATGGGTGCCCCCTTGGAATGTGGGTCTCCGAGGGGGCATTTGGTGAAGAGGAGGAGCCAGGAGCGCCGCTGGGGGACCCCAGAAGAGGAGGATCTGGGCTGCTCTGTGCAAAACCCTTACACAGAGGCGGTAAGTATAACATGTTTGTTATTTAAAAAAAAAAACCTTTACAACCCCTTTAACAATGGAGGCGTGCTGTGACAATGTGATTTTCTATATGTAGGAGGTGGAGAGTGGGTTATCCTCCTGTTGCATGGGCACACTAGTGACCTGTAAGCGCTGCTGCTGTGCGTGTATATAGATATAGATATATATATATATATATATCTATATAATTCTCTATATATCACAGTGGCTTTGCTGCCTAATTAAGCCAGCAATCTGTTAGCACAGGGGAGATAATTATTCCATTAATGTAATCTATTATTACCCTCCAGGGCTCGGTAGACCGTGCCATTATTATACTGGAAAGCAGATGGCAGGATACCCGGCTCCGATCATTGCAGGCTTCTCACTGAAAGAGCCGCATTGTTTGTGGATTCTAGCCTGTCCTTTGCCAGGGCCATTCCCCCCGATGGCCCATCCAACGACCCTTCCTACAATGGACCATTCTGTGGGAAAATGCAAAATTAATAACCAGGGCCTCTGCCGGGCTGGACGCGGTAGAAGAAGTGCCAAATAATATTGTCCTGGAGCCTGGGACAAAGTTTATAAAATGTTTTCTGAATCATATTAAAGCAAATGTTGTCTAAGTCCATTCATCATGTGTATTCTTTAAGAATCTCAGTGTGCTTTGTGTATTTTTTCCAGATCTGTGCGGTAATCCAGTGTCAGACTTTTCCTTCCTGTAATAAAGACCGCTCTCTGCTGCTCTGCCTCCTTGTGCAGGGTGACTGGTCTTGTCTCCGCCCCCTCCTGTAGTTCTCTGCAGGCGGCCTATAGTGGGTGGAGCCTATAGGGCCCCTCCCACAGCTCCGCTCTCTATCTCCTTGTGCAGGGTGACTGGTCTTGTCTTTGCCCCCTCCTGTAGTCCTCTGCAGGCAGCCTATAGTGGGTGGAGCCTACAGGGCCCCTCCCACAGCTTCTCTCTCTCTCTCTCTCTCTCTCTCTCTCTCTCTCTCTCTCTCTCTCTCTCTCTCTCTCTCTCTCTCTCTCCTTTGTCCTTCCTGTAATAAAGACCGCTCTCTGCTGCTCTCTCTCCTTGTGCAGGGTGACTGGTCTTTTCTCCGCCCCCTCCTGTAGTTCTCTGCAGGCAGCCTGTAGTGGGTGGAGCTGCAGGGCCCCTCCCACAGCTCTGCTCTCTCTGCTCTAAAGACCGCTCTCTGCTGCTCTCTCTCCTTGTGCAGGGTGACTGGTCTTTTCTCCGCCCCCTTCTGTAGTTCTCTGCAGGCAGCCTGTAGTGGGTGGAGCTGCTGGGCCCCTCCCACAGCTCTGCTCTCTCTCCTTGGGCAGGGTGACTGGTCTTGTCTCCGCCCCCCTCCTGTAGTTTTCTGCAGGTAGCTTGTAGTGGGTGGAGCCTGCTAGGTCACTTCTTTGTACAGTGATGATGTCGGTACTACCGTTACAAGGTAATAACGGAGTTTGCAGAGACATTTGGTGCACACAGTCGAATTATATTCTTTGGGGCTACTGAGAATTCTATTTCAATGAAAGTTTGGTGCACAAAAAATGGATTTACAGTACAAAGTAAAACCTCAGTTTATAAAAATAAATAAAATTGACCAAAAGATATAATCATTTTTATAAATGTTTTCTATGGCTTAATTTTTTATTTTTATTTTTTTTCTTGCAGAAACTGGAACGAGTGAAGAGAATATCATCACATTTTGAACCTGGTAAGAGCCATTCAGACTTTCTGCTTCTGTGAATTTCCTGTTTTTCTAGCAGTTGCTCAGGTTCAGTGGCTTTGTCTGATCACGCACAGCTGCACAGTGTTGCTGTATGGTAGTCTTTTTTTTTTTTTTTTTTATAAAGGTTGATCAGAATTAACGTTTTATAGCTTGGTTCACACTGGAAAATTTAAAGATGAACTCCAGCCTGCCCTTCAGTCTTGCACAGTTGTACCGGCTCCTCTCCTGAACTGAGATTGCTTCCTCTGATTTCATTGCACACTGTGAGCTTCTCACAGAATGCATTAGAAGCTGCTGCAAGTCAGAGTCTGCAGAGGAAGAACCCTTGATCCACTGGGTGCAAGACTCCTAATGGAGACTGGGGTACTCGTGGTCCACCTGGCCAAAATTAGGCAGACCCGTTCTTCAGGGGACCTGCCAAAGCGAGGTCCACCCAAGTACTGGTTGGGGTTTCCCCAAAAGAAGACCCCATGCGAGGGGGGGAAAACCTGACCATAAGGTCACATGCCCTCCCCCATAAGACTGTCAGGACAAGTCCAACCTACGCCTTACTAATCGGAAGTGAGTAAAGTGCTACATGCAGTGCAATAAATAAGTGCATAAGAGTGTAAAAGTACAAGACATACGGCCAGTATAAAAAATTGTCTCCGGTCCCAGCCACCAAGACCTGGCCCAGGAGGCAGGTATTAAAAAAAAGCCTTCATGTGTTCTGTGACCAAGGTGCCATACTGAAAACGCTGAGAGTTGCCCTAAAGTGAATTTTTCTGCCACTCCAGGGGTACCAGCACTGCAGGCTTTTCTCAGTCCAACCCCGGCCGGGCGGATGCAGCCCTATTCCTATCAGAAAGGCTTTTACTTGGGAAGAGTCCTGCCTACAACCCAGGACAAGCCTGGCCAGATTCAACCCGGAAGGAAAAGAATACCTCCCACCATACCCACCTTATTACATCGGCAATTACTAGAGGGGGAGGGGGAACTGGCGTTCTGTTCCCAGAAACTGATAAACAGATCGTACACTTGGTCTTAGTCTCTCTGATATGATGGAGGGAACCTCTGATGTGAGAGGGGGGGTAGGGGGGGGCTCTGATGTGATGGAAGGTCTGTGATGTGTTGGCAGCAGCACCACTCACGTGGTGAAGGAACTTTGATGTGAAGGCGGGGGGGGGGGGGCGGGGATGCATCTGTCTGATATGATGGGAAGACCTCTTATGTGATCGCAGGTCAACTGACTTAAAAGGAGGTCTCTGGTATGAAAGGGAGACTCCGATGTGATGGGAGGACCACTGATAAAAGGGAACTCTGTTGTGATGGGTGGAACCTCTGATGCAATGGGAGGGCCTCTGTGACTGGGGGACGTCTAATATGATGGGAGGACCTCTGATGTGATGGGAGGACCTCTGATTTGATGGCAGGTCTGTGATGTGAAAGGGGGGGGGGTGGCATCTGATGTGATGGCAGCATGACCATGGCCATGATGGGGGTGACTTTGATTTGATGGGGAGATTTCTGATGTAAAGGGGAACCTCTAATGTGATAGGGTGGGGGGGCTCTGATGTGTTGGGGGACCTCTGATGTGATGGGAGGACCTCTGTGATGGAGGAAGATCTAATATGATGGGAGGATCTCTGATGTGATTGGGGTAGGACCTCTGGTGTGATGGCAGGTCTGTGATGTGAAGGGGGGGGGGAGCGTCTGATGTGATGGCAGCAGGACCACTGACATGATAAGGGAACTTTGATGATAAGGGGGCTTTGATTTGATGGGGAGACTTCTGATGTAAAGGGGAACCTCTAATGTGATGGGGAGCCTCTTATGTGATCAAAGGGGACTCTGATGTGATAGTATGACCTCTGATGTGATGGGGGGACCTCTGATGAAAGGGGACTCTGATGGGCGAACCTCTGATGTGATGGGGGGACCGCTGATGTGACGAGGGGAACCTCTGATGTGATGGAAGGTCTGTGATGTTTTGGCAGCAGGACCACTCACGTGGTGAAGGAACTTTGATGTGAAGGGGGGGGGGGGGCATCTGATATGATGGGAAGACCTCTTATGTGATCACTGACATAAAAGGAGGTCTCTGGTATGAAAGGGAGACTGATGTGATGGGAGGACCACTGATAAAAGGGGACTCTGTTGTGGTGGGGGGAACCTCTGTTGTGATGGGGGACCTCAGATGTGATCAGAGGACCTCTGTGATCGGGGGGACGTCTAATATGATAGGAGGACCTCTGATGTGATGGGAGGACCTCTGATGTGATGGGGGGAGGGGGAAACCTCTGATGTGATGGGGGGACCTCTGATTTGATGGCAGGTCTGTGATGTGAAGGGGGGGGGGGGGGTGGCATCTGATGTGATGGCAGCATGACCACGGCCATGATGGGAGTGACTTTGATTTGATGGGGAGATTTCTGATGTGAAGGGGAAGCTCTATTGTGATAGGGTGGGGGGGCTCTGATGTGTTGGGGGACCTCTGATGTGATGGGAGGACCTCTGTGACGGAGGAACATCTAATATGATGGGAGGACCTCTGATGTGATTGGGGGAGGACCCCTGATGTGATGGCAGGTCTGTGATGTGAAGGGGGGGGGTGTCTGATGTGATGGCAGCAGGACCACTGACATGATAAGGGAACTTTGATGATAAGGGAGATTTGATTTGATGGGGAGACTTCTGATGTGAAGGGGAGCCTCTAATGTGATGGGGAGCCTCTGATGTGATCAATGGGGACTCTGATGTGATAGTATGACCTCTGATGTGATGGGGGGGGGGAGGGGCTCTGATGTGATGGGGGGACCTCTGATAAAAAATTCCATCAAGGCGGTTGTGTGCATCATCCCAGGTTCAGGTCTCCCATTAATAAGTAAAATTTTAAATTGTAGACAGGGGGCCTCGAGATGTTGCATACTTTTTAAAGGGTGCCCAAAAAAGGTTGAGAAATGCCGATCTATAGGGACGAAAGAGATTTGGGGGTAAATGTGACATATAATTTACTTGTAAACACAACAATCTTCCTTTCGGCACGACCATATAAAGTTCATTTTTATTGGTATCATAAAAACGCCCCTTTTTATTCCCAACATCATTAGGAAAATTCAGAAGTGAATGAAAAGCCCCCATCCATCTGCTCCTGCAAGTCGTTGAAAATTCCATAACATTGATTTGTAACAAGCATTGGCAGATGTGTTTAGTCATTTCAGAACTAGACTAACAGGCCCCCTACACTCCTGCCAAAGGCAAGCAATTACTTTTCTAAATAAAAAGTCTCCCCTGCAGGAACGCTGAGCACATACGCAACGCCGGGCCTGCCAGCATCAGGACTTTTCACCCCCTGGAGATGCGGTTAAATGGTATTAATTTTAGAGTATTTTTTTTTTTTTAAAGGACCACGACATTCAAAGCTAAACTCTGAGCCGACATAATAAAAAAATAAAGTTTCTCTAACCCCAAAAACAAAAATATAATATGTTGCAGCTTACCTGTCCTTAGATGTGATGGCTGCATTTGTTTTAAGTTTTCACGATTTTTTTGGTTTTTCAACTGGTATCCCTGTGTGGCTACACTCACTCACTCCAGCGTACCTAATGGAGGCAGCCATGATTGTCACAGAGGCTGGACTTTCCCTTCAGTGAGAAACTTGACATTTACTTCAGTTAACAGTTTTGCTTGGCTAGGCTTGGTTGGGCTAAGTTCTGCCCTGGCTAGCTGGGTTTGGCCTGTCAGAGCAGAATATATTTTGGTTAGGACAGTAAAGGGGTTAATAGTATATAAGGCTGAGGTCAGTAACATGCAACGCAGATTGCAGAGGTCAGCAGTAGGCAACGCAGATTGCAGAGGTCAGCAGTAGGCAACGCATGGTGCAGAGGTGAGCAGTAGGCAATGCACGGTGCAGTAGTAGGCAATGCAGATTGCAGAGGTCAGCGGTAGGCAACGCATGGTGCAGAGGTCAGCAGTAG
Source organism: Aquarana catesbeiana (assembly GCF_042186555.1). Lineage (NCBI taxonomy): Eukaryota > Metazoa > Chordata > Amphibia > Anura > Ranidae > Aquarana > Aquarana catesbeiana. The sequence continues at coordinate 619,065,397 of NC_133328.1, read as the reverse complement.
GGAATGCAGATTGCAGAAGTCAGCAGTAGGGAGCGCAGATTGCAGAGGTCAGCAGTAGGCAACGCATGGTGCAGAGGTGAGCAGTAGGCAATGCACGGTGCAGTAGTAGGCAATGCAGATTGCAGAGGTTAGCGGTAGGTAACGCATGGTGCAGAAGTCAGCAGTAGGGAACGCAGATTGCAGAAGTCAGCAGTAGGGAACGCAGATTGCAGAAGTCAGCAGTAGGGAATGCAGATTGCAGAGGTCAGCAGTAGGCAGCGCACGGTGCAGAGGTTGGCAGTAGGCAACGCACGGTGCAGAGGTTGGCAGTAGGCAACGCACGGTGCAGAGGTTGGCAGTAGGCAACGCACGGTGCAGAGGTTGGCAGTAGGCAACGCACGGTGCAGAGGTTGGCAGTAGGCAACGCACGGTGCAGAGGTTGGCAGTAGGCAACGCACGGTGCAGAGGTTGGCAGTAGGCAGCGGACGGTGCAGAGGTCGTCAGTAGGCAACGCTCGGTGCGGAGGTCGTCAGTAGGCAACGCACGGTGCGGAGGTCGTCAGTAGGCATGCACGGTGCGGAGGTCGTCAGTAGGCAACGCACGGTGCGGAGGTCGTCAGTAGGCAACGCACGGTGCGGAGGTCAGCAGTAGGCAACGCACGGTGCGGAGGTCGGCAGTAGGCAACGCACGGTGCGGAGGTCGGCAGTAGGCAACGCACGGTGCAGAGGTCGGCAGTAGGCAACGCACGGTGCGGAGGTTGGCAGTAGGCAACGCACGGTGCGGAGGTTGGCAGTAGGCAATGCACGGTGCGGAGGTTGGCAGTAGGCAACGCACGGTGCAGAGGTCAGCAGTAGGTTATGCAGACTGCATACACATGTGTTGATCAGGGGCATGCAGATGAGGAGATAGTATAGTCCAGGGGCTCATTGTGTTGCCATATTCTAACAGTTCAAATTTCCTTCTGTGTCTGAAACCGCAAAAAAAAAAACCCACACTGGGTGGAGTTGAGAACACCTGCACATTGAGGGGAATTGGGGTTCCCAGAATACCAGGTTACTGGCAACAAGGCAGCTTTGATTCTGTAGCCCAGGGGTAGGTGACCTTGGCACGCTAGCTGTTGTGGAAATCCAAGTCTTATGAGTCATTGCAAGAGTCTGACAGTCATAGCCATGATGAGGTTTGTAGTTTCCCTACAGATGGAGTACCAAGATTGCCCACCCCTGCCGTACCCATTTAAGTAATGTTCTGCAGCTATCACAATCATATTATTTTAATTTTTTGCAGTGAAGTTGATATCTGCCGAGGGTCTGGACAGGGGCCGAGCACCTTTTTTGGACCAGATTTTGCTTACGTCGAAAGCGCCTTTCAAATGTCAACACATAACGGCCTGATGTACCCTGGCAGATAAAGACAGACGGCGCCTATTGTTCAATGACAAGAGCGCCATAAAGGAGCAGATGACATATTAAAAGCGACATATTTAGCAAGTTTAAAAAAATGTTTTGTTCCCTATTTTATCTCCTCATTCCCAGCCATGGATAATGGTAGCGCACTGTACGGATTTTGCAGGTAGACAATAAAGCGGCGAATGGCACATGAATTGTGCAGGTTATGAAGAGCAGTGTGTCCTATTGTTGTGCGTTTCAAAGAAAAATTTGTCGTTCTGCATTGTGTCATTGTTTCTTCCACACGTGCGCTGCTAAAGCCCATAAAATGACTGGATATATTTTTGTCGTGTTTATATAAGTTGGGAAAACAAGGTTCCCTTTTTTGTACCAAGTGGGAGTTGATGAGAGGTGTATATAAAGGGGGATGGACAGAATAACAGGAAGCCCTGAAAAATGTATTTATATCCAGGAACAAATAGAGTAGGCTGATACATTTATTGTTGAGTCTGGGTCACAGAGGTGTCATTTCAATGCTGCAGCATGAAGGCTTGGTGGTTAGCACTTCTGCTAACCAGCATTGCAGCAATGGGGTCCTCAGTTGAAACCAGGATACTCTCTGCATGGCGTTTGCATGTTCTCCCTGTGTTTGTATGGGTTTCATCCCACAATCCAAGCTCCTGTTGGTAGGTTAATAGACTCCTTTCAATATTGTCCTAGGGTGTATGTAATAGGGACCTTAGACTGTAAGCTCCTTGAGAGCAGGAGCCGATGTGAATGTACAATATGTAAATTGTTGGTGCTATACAAGTACCATGGTAATTCTGGAGCCTGTAATTTCTGGGAAGGGTTAAGCGCATCTGAAGTGTGTGAAACACGTCTACCAAGCTCTCTGTTTTGTTAGCACTTGGGATGTTCTAATAAAGAATTTTGATCGATTACGGAGTGCAGCCATTTCTTCTATTTCGATCGCATGCGGAGGCGAGTCGGGGCCGGCACCCGTTTGATCATCAGGCTTCCTGTCTCATCTGGAGCAGCGAGCCTTCTTGTTTGGATATTCAACCTGGGTTATAATTCAGGTGGGTTGAGGGGCTCCAGGGTGCTTGTATCATACAGCGGAAACTGGATTTTCAGTTTCCACAAAGACTGGTTAAACAGTTTGGGGCCTGGAGGCTTCGTAGAGACTTGCATTTGGTGTGTGTCAGTGGTGGGCCCTGACATGGTGAGAGAAGGGCTGAGTGTCACTCTGGGTTTCATCCAGGTAGGTTGAAGGACTCCAGGACACTTGTGTCCTACAGAGGAAACTGGATTTTTAGTTTTCAGAAGGATTGGTAAGACACAGTTTGGATCCTGGAGCCTAGAGGCTTCGTAGAGACTTGCATTTGGAGTATGTCAGTGCTGGGCCCTACCATGGTGTGAAAAGGGTTGAGTATTTCTCAGGGTTTTCATCCAGGTAGGTTGAGGGGCTCCAGGGTGCTTGTGTCATACGGAGGAAACTGAAGTTTCATTTGCCACAAAGATTGGTAAACACAGTTTGTGTTCTGGAGCCAAGAGACTTTGTAAAGACTTCGGAACATTGAAGTCTACAATCTTGTGTCCAGATTTTGCGAACAGCCAGCGTACTGATTGTGTAAGTGTTCTGGGCGTTTGTTAAAGAGTTGACTAGTGTTCAACAAAGTGGGCTAAGAAACCATGAAAAGGGCTTTCCAGGAAACACTGAAACTGGACCAAATGAGAAAATGAACTCTATTTAAAGTGTCTAAATCAAAAACTTTTTTTTTTTTATGGTGCAGCTTACCATTCCTTAGATGTGGTGGCTATACCTGGGAACTTTTGAAGATAATAATTTCTGAAAATGGGGGTGGAGTTGTGAAAGGGGCTAGTCTCGCACCATGCAAATTGTATTAAAAGTGGGAGGGGCTTAAAGATTGAGGGCACCTGGTTGCCATCTATCCACCATTCTGGTGACACTGATAGTACACTGGAGACTTCACTCTCGCATTGGATGTGATATCTACACTTGCTGAAGGACATTGCTGAAGGACATACCATAGAGGACCTGATGAAGTGGGGTAATGTGAACCCCCAAAACATATTGTCTTTCTTATCTTGATAAGTTGATCTTTTACTATTAAACTATTCTGGACCCCATCTTAATTGGTGTGGTGCCCTTACTACTTATCGAGGAAGCCCTATCAAAGTGATTCAGCTCTACTAATAAGATGGTCAGACACAATATTGGACATCAACAATAGGCGATCTTGGACCCTTTATGTACAGTATGCACTAACCGTGAACCTGGTTGATATCTGTACAGTCTCATAGACTTCTTCAGGACTGCCTTGGATCATCTTTGGCCTTTGAACACAGACCTATGAAAGTCTATGGAGCAGTAATATTTAGGTGCAGACAGGAAGTGAAGACTTGCACCACCTAGATGTGAACAAACGCTTGAACCTGACTGACACCTTTACAGTCCCAGACTTCTTCAGGAAAACCAGATGCAGGTATGAACTTGCAACAAAGTTTGCTAAAAATCCATCCAGTGGATCGTTGACCTTTCCAATAAGAGTTTTGCTTTAACAATGACTTTGGAAAAAGTAGCATATTTCTGCTAATTACATTTCTGCCTCAAATTAGTGTGTCTTATCAGTGTGCTTGAAAATAAATAAGGATCCTAAATTCCTAAGGGAATTATAATCTTGGAGGAAAATATAATCCTTCCTGTGTTGTGAACGGGTCACGCACTTTGCTTTAATGAGATCTGAAATTCGAGCAGGCGTGCAAATTCCTGCATCTGCTTCCTCCCTGATGGCGTCTCAATAATGCAAAGGTGGAAATCTTTCTGGAAGCTGGTACTTCCCAAAAAAACCAAAAAAACTCTTCGATTACTTGTTGTTCAGTTTCTTTTTTGGATCGAGAACGATGAGTTGGAACCACTTTCAGATTTGTATTGCCGTCTTTGTCCCCTCCCTATTCGTTAGCACTGGTACTGGGAATGAAAGTAATCCAGAATTTTGGAATTGTCATCAGAACAAAAGGGTAGGGTTTTTCTTCCAAATGGAGGCACCGTGATCTAGGCTTGCTGACCCGCCATCCTAGAGCAGGAGGTCACTGGCCACATCAGTGGGCTCTGCAGGCCACATGTGGCACCCCTGCCCTACTGTATGCTTTTCATGCAATCAATGCCCCCTGCTGGTTGACCTGTTACAGGTAGTTCAGTTAGTAGAATGTTTACTAGTAGCACCTTGTATGCTGCTCTGAGCTCCAAGATATTTCATACAGATGGAACAAGCAGCAACCCTGTACTATGTGATCCTGATGATGGACTCCCCAAGCCCCTATGACTGGCATTGGACATAATTGTGCTCTAACTCAAGATGGTGGTTGGTAGATGATTTGATTTTGGTCATGGTGTCCACCACTAGGGAGGCTATTTCATTTGTATTGGTTGGAGAAGAGTTGCTCCTTCCCATTGATTCTGGACTAAATCTGGAAAGGGCCCATGTGCCAATACGTCCACTTTACCATCGGGTTGATTGTAACAGTTGGGAATACAATGAATCCTCAACAACACTTTTGTGGTAGTGACCATTTAAAATGGCCTTTGCCAAACTCAAAAACCCCTGCCGCCCGTTTCGGTAGTTTATCAACACATGCAGCAGTTTTGGGTAGTTTTTAATAGCTCTCTAAGTGTAAAAAAATGGAGCCAAACACTTATTGTGTGCAATACTGTACCACAAATCCAAGGACTAGCTTCAGGTTAATTTCCTCCCTTAAAGACCCACCCCTCTAAAGTGTTTTACCTCAATAGGACTTATTCGTAGCAGTCCAATAGTTTTTAATAGCGCTGTTTTTTTTACAAAGTGGCTTTATTAGTGAACCAGATTCAAAGATACCAGTAGATGAGGTAATTAGGATCAACTCTAACTGTGAGCACAGAGACAGGCAGGGTGCCTGTCTCTGTACGAGGAGTAGCAGAGCAGCATGTTTGCAGATGCTACGCTCTCCCCACCTGGCACTGGTTAAGGATTCTGTTGGCTTCACAGCCGACCGCCTCCTAGCAACTAGTGGTGCTTGCAGTGGGTGGAGCCTAATGGAGAAGCTGAGGCACTAATTCCCCGTCCAGTCCGCTCTCTCCTTGTGATTGACAGTAGATAGTGGATGGATTCTATAACCAATAGCAGGCTGTCTATGGTTCCACCCACTGCCTGCTGTCAAACATAGGTGTGTGGTCCTGATGTGGAACTAGTGTCTTGAAAACCCCATCAGTCTTCACCCACCTACCGACCCTGCGCTGTCTGTGTGACTGCTACAGTAGCGGGTGGAAGCTTGGCTGCACTGAGGACAGACAACCTTCCCATAAGATTAAATTAAAAAAGACCAAAAATTTGGAAAAAAAAAACCTGTCCAATAAAAATATACAATTTCTTCATAAATTTTGACCAAAATGTATTCTGCTACATTTTTTTGGTAAAAAAAAATCCCAATAAGCGTGTTTTGAGTGGTTTGTGTAAAAGTTAAAGCGTCTACAAACTAATGTGTTTATTTTTTTATACTAGTATCGGCAGTGATCAGTGACTTATAGTGGAACAAAGATAGTACAGCGGCCAATCTGACACTAACTAATGCTGGGGGGAACTGACTGACTAATTTCAACTGACATCACCATTGACGCTAATACATTGATCAGTGCTAATACTATACACTGTCACTGTACTAATGACACTGGCTGGGAAGGGGTTAACATCAGGGGCGAACAAGGAGTTAAATGTGTGCCTAACAATGTGTAATATGGGCTGCTTTTTGCTAAATTTCTGTTTGTTCCTTCTCCCTGCAAAGCAAACCGAGCGATCATTCCCTCTGTGCAGAGCCCTGTGTTGATTGTCAACACAGAGCTCTGGACTGTGATTGGACACAGCCAATCGGCAGGTCCCGGCCATGAGTCATTGGCTGTGACTTGCTGACAGACTCCCATTGTGAGCAATCTCAGCAGGTGTCTGCGGGGGGCACTCTAAGCCTGGAAGCAGGCAGCGACATGGGGGAACATCGTTTAGTCTGTGCAGGCCGCCAGTCCGCAGTACATTGCACACGGTCGGTCCGCAAGTGGTTAAAGCTGAACTCCATGATAAGCAGATTTTGTCAAAATCCATCCATCATGTGTATTCTTCTTGAATGTTGGCATGCTTTGTGTATTTCTTCCAGATCCAATGTGAGACTTTTCCTTCCTGTAATAAAGACTGCTCACTACTGCTCTCTCCCCTTGTGCAGGATGGCTGGTCTTGTCTCCACCCCCACTTGTAGTGGGTGGAGCATACAGGGCGCCTCCCACAGCTCTGCTCTCTCCCCTTGGGCAGGATGGCTGGTCTTGTCTCCGCCCCCTCCTGTAATTTTCTGCAGGCAGCCTGTAGTGGGTGGAGTCTGGGCCCCTCCCACTGCTCTGCTCTCTGCAAAGGCCATGTACAGCGCAGTGATGATGTCACTCAGTGGCGGCTGGTGCTTGGGAGGGGGCAAACAAATTTCCCAGCACCCCTCCCCCCGATGGGTTGATCATCTCGCACTACTTACCCCATGCAGGTCGCGGGCAGCTTCCCCACTGCTTCACCTCGGCGACTTCCTGGGTGGCTTCGGGCGGCTTCTCCACTGATTCTTAAGACCCACTTCCTGATTGCCCTTTAGGAGAAGCAGGAAGACCATAGCGAAAAGGAATTTGCTAATGTCACACAAGTGGGTGAGCTCGGGGCACAGTGCTCTGTGCCCCGAGTCCACCCATTTTGAAGCCAATAAGAGCCTCAGGCTCTGATCATGTGCTTCCAAAAAAAAAAAAAACCCCATAGAAATCCAAGCGTCCGGTGCCCTGCATGGAGATTAGGGGCCGGGCGCATGAAGATTAGGGGGGCGGCGCCCCATAGGATTGGCTGCCACTGATGTCAATACTAATTTTACAAGGTAATACCTGAGTTTGCTGCACACAAAGTGGATTTCTATCCTCCTGGCTATTGAGGAATACAATATATTTAGATGAAAGGTTTGTGAAATTCTATACCCTGCAACTTCAAATCACATTAAAGCGAATGAAAACTTTGCGGTGAGCAGTAAGCCCCGCCCTCCCCATTACACATAGTTTGTGAAATATCCGCTATTGCCTCCCCCGCTGCTTTTTTGTACAGCTGTCGTCTTTAACATTTGTAAAGAGACTTAAATGATCCCCGGGTAGCCGGCGTACAAGTATAAAGCTAATTTCATTTCTTACTAGTTCTATTATCCGGTGTCCCCTCCACATCCGAAAGCCTTGTGCAGATTTTTTTTTTTTTTTTAATCAACGATTTTTGCAGTGTCTTCCCCCGGCTGTAATCTGCTGGATGGCTCTGCGCGGAGCTTGTCCAATATATTGCACATAATCCCACCCCAAGGTATGCTTGCATGTCGGAGCTGTAAATCAACTTAATTAAAATCAATTCTGCAGGAAGTGGGAGGCTCTGCGATTTTTTAATGAGGGTTCTAAAGGGGACGCGAGTGAATGGCGTTTTAGTTATTTCGCTGGCAACGCCAGCGTCGCCCGAGTTACTGTGGACACGACCTCGTGCTACCCTCCGCTGCCAGCGTACGCCAGGAGGATTTTCATCCACCTGTTTACCTTGGCTTTTAACGCCTATAGAGCCAGGAATGCTGGCGACTTCCTACAGGTACCTGCAGATGGGAAATGATTTTCCAATAGAGGGGTTACCTGGGGGCATTAGAAAAAGTTGATTTCATCTGACTTCCCAGTTTTTATATGTTTGCTGTATCATATTTAATATTTATATATTATCATCTAGGGAAGGGTTAGAACCCCTGTTAGTATGAGGGAATAATTTATTCAGATGTCATTGCTCGTTGAGTGAGTGCCACATATACCTATATACCTCTTTTCAATTAGAACCCCTGTAAACCCTTTTGCTGCCAGAGCCGTTTTTGCATATATTTTATTTATTTTATTTTTTTGCATACATGTTAAAAAAAAAATCATTTATGCCTTAAGATTATATCAAACCCCCAAAACTTTATACATTTTCGGAACGCAGACACAATATTACCGCAAAGGTCTAGGAAGTGCAAAATTTCAGTATAAAAAAATATGCTAAAGTTAATTTTTAGGGCACACACATGCAATAAATAACCACATTTTTTGGTAAAATATATAAAAGCCGAGGTTGCACCGAGTAAATGGATACCCAACATGTCAAACCCTAAATTTTCATGCCCCCTGTAAAAATGACGACAAACTTCAGTACCCTATATATTCTATAGGCAACGCTTTGAAAGATGAGTAACAAAAAAAAAATCTAGAAAAGGAAAATGAACATCACTTAAAGAAGTGAATGAGTGAATACACCATCCCCAATGATGGGGCACTATTCCTCCCACTGACACCGATGATGGGGCACCATTCCCCCTACTGACACCGATGATGGGGCACTGTTCCCCCCACTGACACCGATGATGGGGCACTATTTCTCCCACTGACACCGATGATGGGGCACTGTTCCCCCCACTGACACCAATGATGGGGCACTATTCCTCCCACTGACACCAATGATGGGGCACTATTCCTCCCACTGACACCAACGATGGGGCACTATTCCTTCCACTAATACCAGTGATGAGGCACTATTCCTTCCACTGACACCAATGATGGGGCACTATTCCCCCCCACTGAAACCAATGATGGGGCACTATTCCTCCCACTGACACCAGTGATGGGGCACTATTCCTCCCACTGACACCAATGATGGGGCACTATGCCTCCCACTGACACCAATGATGGGGCACTATGCCTCCTACTGACACCAATGATGGGACACTATGCCTCCTACTGACACCAATGATGGGACACTATTCCCCCCACTGACACCAATGATGGGGCACTATTCCTCCCACTGACACCAATGATGGGGCATGATTTCTTCCCTTAATACCAACAGTGGGACACTTCCTCTCACTGACACTAACTGCAGGGTCCTCCTATTCTTCCCATTGACACCAATGATAGGGCACTATTCCTTCCCCTGTTACCAACAATGGGTCACTATTTCACCCAATGACACCAGTGATGGTCATTATTATACAAGATTTATATAGTGCCAACAGTTTGCGCAGTGCTTTACAAAATGAAGGCAGGCAGTACAGTTACAATAGAATTTGGTACAAGAGCAATTAGAGGGCCCAGCTTGTTAGAGCTTTACAATCTAGGAGGGAGGGTCAAGTGATACAAAAGGTAATAACTGTGGGAGATGAGCTGATGGAGAAAGTAAAAGCGCAGTGTATTAGAAGCAGGATAGGCTTCTTTAAAGAGAAGGGTTTTCAGGGATCGTCTAAAGATGGATAAATTAAGAGATGGTCAGTCAGACAGATTGGGGTAGGGAGTTCCAAAGGATGGGAGAAGCTCAGGAGAAGTCTTGGAGACGAGCATGGGAGGAGGTGACAAGGGAGCTAGAGAGCAGGAGGTCTTGGGAGGACCAAAGAGTGGTTTGGTTGGTATTTTGAGACTAGGTTAGTGAAGTAGCTGGGGGCAGAGTTGTGGATGGCTTTGTAAGTTGTTGTTAGTACTTTTGATGGAGCACTATTCCTTTCCACTAATACAAATGATGGGGTATTCTTTCCTCCCACCTGCACCAGGGCATTTTCTACTCACACTGGCCACATTCTGCCCCCCTCAAACTCTGCAGGACCGTAAACTGGCCCTTTGCTGAGAAAGTTTGGAGACCCCTGGACTAAGTGATAACCACAACTAAAGTCCTCACCCAGAGACCTCTCACCTATTGCATTTCACCACATGGAACTTGATCATAGAGGTCCTCTACAACTAAGCAATAACCACAGGCATAGTCCTCACCCAGAGATCACCCACTCATTGGGCTTAGTTGTAGAGGTCCTCTACAACTAAGTACTAACCACAGCCATATTCCTCACCCAGAGACCACCCACTCTAATGCATTTTACCACATCCAGCTTCGTCATAGAGGTTCTCTAACAAATTTATAACCACAGCTATAGTCCTCACCCAAAGACCTCTCACCTATTGCATATCACCAAATGGGACTTGGTCATAGAGGTCCTCTATAACTAAGCAATAACCACAGCCATAGTCCTCACCCAGAGATCACCCACCCACTCATTGGGCATAGTTGTAGAGTTCCTCTACAACTAAGTACTAACCACAGCCATAATCCTCACCCAGAGACCACCCACTCTAATGCGTTTTGTCAGATCTGGCTTAGTCATAGAGTTCCTGAACGATGAAGCCCAATGTGGGGAAACTGCCTTGCTCCTGCAGTCTGCATTCTATTGATAGCGGGAGTGAGCAATATGAGCGGAGGATACCTATAGGATGGAGCTTCAGCAAATTAAATTTCATCCAGTTAAGAGTTTAGATCTACTATAAGGGCCCATTTACATTGTTGCATTGTAACAAATGAGTTATGTTGCACTATAACGTGTGTCATGGTTCCCACTGTTATGTCTATTCCTATCTCAGTGCTTTCCTTGTGTTTTTTATCTGTAAGCTTGCATTTCAGTTTTTAAGCAGATATGTATTGTGTGCCTTCATAGCCCGGTACAACCGAACAGGAGTGTCATTCTATTAGAACTGTGAATGGTTTGGGTTCCGGATGAGTTTTCCATGTCCCTTGCCCCTCTAGAGCTGGCAGTGTTTAATTCATCCCTTGATAATGGGGTCGGATGAAAATCTACCTGTCTCTCAGGAACTCATTTCACATCTGACCAATTTTCGGTCCTTTGTCTCCGGCTCCTGCCGGCGGGGCTCAGGTCTCCGGGTCTCTGAACAGACCTCATTTATTGGGGTTGGCAGTGTCTGTGGGATTGGATAGAGCAGACGAAGGAGGGAGGTGGATGAATGATCAAATTCCTGGAGATGGAGACTTTAATGTTCAAGACGGAGATCGTTTGCCCAACGCGGCTGGGAATCAATCTTTGCGCTGGGTTTCAAAATATTTGATCTCGAGAATAAAATATAATCTACTAGAACAATGCAGTGTCTGTGTCCGCCCGAGCCGTTCTAATGAACTCTGCGAGGAGCGATGTATAAAACGCTGTGCCAGCAGCAACCCATCAACGTCGATCATGTACCAGGTTGGCTATAATGAAGTGACTTCTGTTGCTTGCTACAGGTTAAAGCACTTGGTTTGCATTTTCGTTTTATAAGCCTAAATATGCAAGCCGAAAGTCATTTCTACTGAGGAGTTCCAAATTATCCTTAAAGCGACAAGGTTCCTCATAATTCCAACTGTCATTGGCTTTCATTGATTAAATCAATCAATCAAACGAATTAAAGTACGAGGGCCGTACCGGAAGTAATGCAAAAGGGGAAATAACTTTTTTTTATTAACCACTTTAATACCAGGCACTTAGACACCAAAGCCAATTTTCAGCTTTCAGTGCTGTCGCAATTTGAATGACAATTGCGCGGTCATGCTACACTGTACCCAAACAATTTCTTTATCATTTTGTTCCCACAAATAGAGCTTTCTTTTGGTGGTATTTGATCACCTCTGCGGTTCTTACTTTTTGTGCAACAAATAAAAAGAGACTGAAAATTAAAAAAAAAAAACAAGTTTTTCGTTGTTTCTGTTAAAATTTTTTGTAAATAAGTACATTTTCTTCTTCAATGACTTGCACTGATATGGCTGCACTGACAGGCACTGAGGTGGCACTGATGAGGTGGCACTGATAGGTGGCACTGGTATGCGGCACTGATGGGCACTCGTAGGTGGCATTGATGGGCACTCATAGGTGGCATTGATGGGTACTTATGGGTGGCATTGATGGGTACTTATGGGTGGCACTGATAGGTGGCACGGATGGGCACTGGGCACTGATAGGTGGGCACAGATAGGCACTGACAGGTGGCACTGATGACACTGATGCCCCCAAGGGTGGCATTGCTGGGCATCACTGCAATATAATGGTGCCAATCGGTGCCCATTTGTAGGCACAGATTGGGCACATGTGGATGGCCATGGGGTACATACCTGGCCATCCACATGTTGCCCCTTCCCTGGTGGTCCTAGTGGTGATCCCTGGTGGTCCAGTGTTGTGATTTGAGGGGGGGCTGCGCTGATAAACAATCCTGTCAGGAGAGCAGCCGATCAGCTCTCCTCTACTCGCATCTGTCAGACACGAGTGAGGAAAAGCCAATCAACAGCTCTTCCTATTGACATCGTGATCAGCTGGAGGCTCTTTACCAAGATCGGTGTAGCGGTGTGTGTCAGACTGTCACACAGCTCCACCGATCGCTGCTGGACGTCATATGACGCCCAGTCAGGATAACGGAACCACCGCCCGGCCGTCATCTGCTGTGGGCTGGGCAGGAAGTGGTTAAAGTACATTATTATAAGTCGCTTAAATTTCACATGTTGGTAGAGTAATTCTTCCTCTATAGTAACTAGTTTCTTTTCTTTTCCTTTCTTTCTTTCTTTCTTTCTTTCTTTCTTTCTTTCTTTCTTTCTTTCTTTCTTTCTTTCTTTCTTTCTTTCTTTCTTTCTTTCTTTCTTTCTTTCTTTCTTTCTTTCTTTCTTTCTTTCTTTCTTTCTCCCCCCTTCCTTTTCCTGCGGCATGCTCTGTGATCACTGAGTCCTTGGGACTCGGCTGATTAGAGTAAAGGCCCGATCCCGGCCCTTTACCACGTGATCAGCTCTCAGCCAATGACAGCTGATCACATGATGTAAACAGAAGCTGCTAATCGGCTTTTTTAATTTTTTATTTTTTCTAAAGCCGATTACCAGCTTCTGTAAAAGGGGCATCGGCCCTACACAGTCACCAGCATGCTGCTAACCAGTGCCTCATCATCAGTGCCACCCAATCGGTGCCCATCAGTGCAGCCTCATCAGCGTACATCAATGAAGGAGAAATATTACCTGTTTGCAAAATTTTATAACAAACTATGAAAACTGAATGTGAAATAGGAAAACTCCTGCGCTGTCAAAAGGGTCTATACTAAGGAGCGCTGCTGCAACACCTGTGTGACTAATCCAAACAGACAAAAATGTATAAATAAAAGTGAGTGGTAGTTGCGCTGTGACAGTGGAAGGGGGGGGGGGGCAGGTGAAATGAATGGAGAGGTGAAAACAGCCGAAGTGGATGCGGCCACAAATGCACTACACAAGCATACAGTGAAAAGGCAAAAATACTGGCAAGGGTAAATGAATAGCAGAAAGTATAAATAACAGTGATACAATACTTAAAAACAGTCCAAGTGAATAAGGGCTAGTACCGATACTAGCACATAGTGACAACTCAAAAAAGGCTGAATGTGGTAAGTCCAAATGGATAAACATATAGCAGTCCCACCACCAAACGAATAAAAAATCCAAAAGAAGGGAGAGATCTTCAGTGGAAACACCTCCGTGTTCGCAAGCAGCTTACCTTACTGCTGTAAGACATACAGCTTGTGCTTAATTGCAAAAGACTATCAGACATGGGTATCTCATCCAGTTGTTAGGGCGCTTCCAATGGTGGATAAAGGCCGGTATATGAAAAAAATGACATGAACAAACGATAGTGTAACTCCGTGGCGACCAAAGAAGGAGAGGAGGGGGGGGGGGGGAGAGTGCACTCACTTTTTATAAAATGAGTGTAGGCATCAATCCACGAACTCCGAGTTCGTATGCCTCAATCGGTGTCTTCAATATCCCGAATCCCCAATATCCCGTGCTCCAAAAACTCCAATTGGAGCACGGGATATTGTCACAAACTGAAGGCAGGAGACAAGCTCGGCGCTCGTGGATGTTTTGTACCATAGTCCACTTCCTAATGTGAGTTTATCATATTGTTTTTATTAATAAACTGACTTTTTATACGGGATTATGCTATGTGCGCTTTCTCCCTATACCATACATATACTCACCCTATGTGACGAGCATTGAGGAGCGGGGATTGATTGAAGACACCCATTGAGGCATACGAACTCAGCGTTCATGGATTGATGCCTACACTCATTTTATAAAAAGTGAGTGCACCCTCTTTCTGTGTCCCCCCCCCCCCCCCCCCCCCCCCCTCTCCTCTCCTTCTTTGGTCGCCACTATCGTTTGTTCATGTCATTTTTTTCATATACCGCCCTTTATCCACCATTGGAAGCGCCCTAACAACTGGATGAGATACCCATGTCTGATAGTGTTTTGCAATTAAGCACAAGCTGTATGCCTTAAGCAGTAAGGTAAGCTGCTTGCGAACACGGAGGTGTTTCCACTGAAGATCTCTCCCTTCTTTTGGATTTTTTATTCGTTTGGTGGTGGGACTGCTATATGTTTATCCATTTGGACTTGCCACATTCAGCCTTTTTTGAGTTGTCACTATGTGCTAGTATCGGTACTAGCCCTTATTCACTTGGACTGTTTTTAAGTATTGTATCACTGTTATTTATACTTTCTGCTATTCATTTACCCTTGCCAGTATTTTTGCCTTTTCACTGTATGTTTGTGTAGTGCATTTGTGGCCGCATCCACTTCGTCCGTTTTCACCTCTCCATTCATTTCACCTGCCCACACACACACACACACACACACACACACTTCCACTTTCTTTAGTCACAGCGCAACTACCACTTATTTAAACTAAGAAAACTGTTTTTTTTGTTGTTTTCTTCAAGAGTTTCAGTTTTAGCAAAAAATTAAAAACCCAGAGGTGATTAAATACCACCAAAAGAAAGCTCTATTTGTGTGAAAAAAATGATAAAAATGTCATATAGGTACAGTGTAGCATGACTGCACAATTGTCATTCAAATAGTGACAGCGCTAAAAGCTGAAAATTGGCCTGGGCACGAATGGGGTATATGTGCCCAGTAGGGTAAAGTGGGTAAAGTAGTTGTAAAGGCTGAATGTTTTTTACCTTCAAGCATTTTATGCTTGAAGGTAAAAAACCTCCTCTGTGCTGGCCCCCCCACAGCCCCCTCTAATACTCACCTGAGCCCCCTCTTAGTCTAGCGACGTGCACAAGAGCCTCGGCTGTCCCGAGTCTCCCTCTCCGCATTCGCTAGGGCGGCAGCCATTGGCTCCAAATGCTGTCAATCACAGCCAATGAGCCAATGGGGAGAGCGCAGGGGCAGGGCCGAGTCTCGGCTCTGCGTGTCTTATGGACACACAGAGCAGGGCTCAGGGGCGAGCACGCACCAGTGTACTCCATAGCAAGTGGCTTGCTATTGGGGGCACTGGTCAAGGAGGAGGAGCCAGGAGCGCCAGTGGGTGACCTGAAAAGAGAAGGATCAGGGCTGCTCTGTGCAAAACCATTACACAGAGCAGGTAAACTTAACATGTTAAAAAAAAAAAAAAAGAAGCCAAACCTTTAATATTACTTTAAATATCCAACAGTTGGCCAAGTCAAGTGGATAATGCAGCTCTGGTACTCATTTCAGACATGGAGCAACCAACAAAAAAGGATTCCGAGGTGCACCAAAGATCGCAACATGGTCATGGTAGTTGATGGCCCAAGCAACATTGACATTCACAATACACAATGTCCCTTGCACTGGTTCCCTGATACTGAAACCTGGGGAGCCTATTGTCATCCGCCATATTGAAAGCAGCCACTGAGATACCTACTCAGATGTGGCAAGACACCCCTCAGGGGTACCAGGAGTTGAGAAGCTTTACTTTAGCACCTTTTGTGTTGTTGTGGAACATCGTGGTTTGAAGCGCCCCAGGTAACAATCACTTAGTATATGTCAGGTTTTGCTCATCAAAATGTGAAGCGATAACATTTCCCGGGAAACCGGTGTAATTATCTTGTATGGCATGCACATCTCGCTGACTGCTGTCCAGTGACGATTATATCAACTTCCTCTCTCGTTCTCGCTTGTAATTATCTCTGAGCAGTGCATGTGATTTGATTTATAAAATTGCAGAGCATTGCACAGTTTCTCTTTTTTTTTTTTTTTTTTATTCTTTTTTGGCCCACGCGTTTGGTTCGCAATCAAATGGCTATCGCTCAGATCTGTTTTATTCCAAGAGTAAACTGCCCTTCCAAATTTCATTAGTCTGGGAGCCTCAGAGCCAAGCCATCAATGTGATAATAAATGCCAACAGATTGCAGATCTATGGATGAAAATGGCACTCGAAGAGATGGTGGGGGCCGCCGTCAGCGGGGGCTGGTCTTTGTCTTGCAAAGGCGTGGGAGCTTTTGTACAAGCAAAAAGTGCATTCATGCTGTTTTAATTAAATAAGATGGCTCGGAGGACTAGAAAATAGATGAATACAGGTGTGTAGGCTCTTCCACTTTCTCACACCCCAGCTCCGCCCGGTGCTCAGACTTGCAGGCTGACGAAATCCTTGTAGTAGGCACCTTTACTCCAATGATCTCCATTAGCTTCTGGATCCTATGCAGAGCAGCTGCTCAGAATGCAGGTCGGCTACCCAGCATGGGTGCCGTTCAGAGATTGCTTTTCATTTTGTCAGCGAATGCAAAGCCTATTCTGATTGGACGAAGTGGAGAGGCCATGACATATTTAGAATGCAGCAGGGCAGCCACCAGGCAAGGGACCCGGAAGCTAGTGGAGATCACTGGCGTAGCGGTGCCTGTTGTCATATGGCAGCTCAGGATCACCACCAGCCGCCAGTGACAGTCCTTATTAAAAAATGAAAAACACTAAACAGTCCATAACTCTGGTTCAGTGGCACCAAACAAGTCACTGGTGCATCGCCAACCACACCGGTCCCACACTGGTTCCTATTCCTTTTCTGGACTCTGAGGCATCAGGACCAAAGTCCCCGTAATCAGAGTTTGGAGGTTCTTCCCACCTAAAACTCTTTGAACCTATGAAATTCTAATAAGGACTTTGAATTCCAGAGAGTACTGAAAGTCAGTCCTCACTTTTCTAGCTGGGCTACTCCAGGAACCCCTTACCCTGCATGGGTGAGAATCTCTAAGCACTCAACATACCATCTAATTGTCCCCCTTAGAAGGTGGCTGGCATTTTTGCATTGACAATATAAAAAGATATCTACATATCGGGGATGGAGGTACATTTCAATGTCCTCATACAAAGTCCCAACTAGTTAGTTTCCTTTTCTCATTTTTGCATTGAAGTCAATGGGACACGATTTTGCATTGAAGTCAATGGGACACAACATGCCATTATCAGCACCTTTTTTTTTTTTTTTTTTTTTGTATCGGCAAAATACCGATTAACCCTTTTTTTTTGGCTGATTTTAGGTGGACAATATATCGGTGCATCCTTACCATACAGTGATTTCCAGCTTCTAGATCAGCCTTTCTCAACCTTTTTACCCCAGAGGAACCCCTACAATTTCAGGCCTCAAGGAACTCTTACTAAAGCCAATTCATTGTGGGTCTATGGGAAAAATGGCCCTTACATTGGTGGTCAATAGGAGGAATGCCACCCTTACAGCAGTGGTCAAAATGCTACCATTACAGACAGTTAAAAAGAGAAGTTGGTGTCATGTTGTTGGCTTTGTCAAGTGGCGTTGGCCCAGGATCTATGCAGGTACCATCAGATTGGAGGGCAAGGAACCTCTAGCGACCTCTGGAAAAACCCTAGGATTCCATGGAACTCTCAAAATGACATTCCTATAGGGACCCCCCCAGTTATGGTATATGCAAATTTACAATGGTCCAAGCTGGATCAATGGAGCTGTGCATAAAATGCGATGCCTGGAATAGAGTAATCCATACTAGCTTATCAGTGTTCAGCCTACTGAAATTCGACTAGTACAATACAGATTCCTGTTGGTTGCTCTAGGTCAGAGTTTCTCAACCAGGTTCCATAGGAACCATAGGCTTCCTCCAGAGGTTGCTAGGCCTTGAGCAATTTCTTCTCCTCAGATAAGTTCTGACTGACGCCATTGATTATTTTAGCTATCTGTAAATGATCTTCCAAAATGATCACAAGTGTAAGGAGAATTCTTCTCACTGATCATCACACTAATGTATCATGAGTTGTAGATCTAGTCATTTTGAGCAGGGGTTCCCTGAGACCAAAACTGTATTTCAAGGGTTCCTCTGTGTTAAACATTCACACTTAAGAATTTGAAATCTGTTTTCGTAATAGGTCCAAATTACATGAAGGCTTGTGTACACTCTATACTGTGTATATGTTATATCATTTTTTTCAAGTAATGAAAAGTGGAATGTTCCCATAAATATTTTAAATAAACACAGGTAGCTTGTGGGATGGGATTTTCACTTTGTCTGCTCCAGACAGTTATAGGATTAAAATGAGGCATTCACTTTTGACAGCACAGAATTCTGGCACTTGGGATTATTTGGCTTTCGATACGAGTCACTTAACTTCCCATTGTTGGGAGACTTGTCTTTGCATGCTCGCTAATGTGCACGGGTAATGCTATACCATTGTGTGGAGGTAAGTATAGACACAATGCAAGTCATCGGATGGAAGAAAGGATGAGTTGTGCTTCAAAGCAGGTGATAGAACTAAAATAAACAGGTTTTGTCATGGCTCTTCATGGCGTGATTATACTTCTCATTATATGTTTTATTTTATCCTACACAATTTCCATTTCCCTTTAAAGACATCATAAGAGAGTGACGATGGAAAAAGCGGTCCATTGTCCTTCTTTTTTTTAATATATAAGTAAGACTTCTACTTAAATCTAAAAAAAATAAAAAATAAAAAAAAAATTATATATATATATATTATACACAGTGGGGACTGAAAGTATTCAGACCCCATTAAATTTTTCACTCTTTGTTATATTGCAGCCATTTGCTTAAATCATTTAAGTTCATTTTTTTCCTCATTAATGTACACACAGCACCCCATATTGACAGAAAAACACAGAATTGTTGACATTTTTGCATATTTATTAAAAAAGAAAAACTGAAATATCACATCCTAAGTATTCAGACCATTTGCTGTGACACTCATATATTTAACTCAGGTGCTGTCCATTTCTTCTGATCATCCTTGAGATGGTTCTACACCTTCATTTGAGGCCAGCTGGGTTTGATTATACTGATTGGACTTGATTAGGAAAGCCACACACCTGTCTATATAAGACCTTACAGCTCACAGGGCATGTCAGAGCAAATGAGAATCATAAGGTCAAAGGAACTGCCTGAAGAGCTCAGAGACAGAATTGTGGCAAGACAAAGATCTGGCCAAGGTTACAGAAAAATTTCTGCCGCACTTAAGGTCCCTAAGAGCACAGTGGCCTCCATAATCCTTAAATCGAAGATGTTTGGGACGACAAGAACCCTTCCTATGCTGGCCATTCGGCCAAACTGAGCTGTCAAGGGAGAAGAGCCTTGGTGAGAGAGGTAAAGAAGAACCCAAAGATCACTGTGGCTGAGCTCCAGAGATGCAGTCGGGAGATGGGAGAAAGTTGTAGAAAGTCAACCATCACTGCAGTCCTCCACCAGTCGGGGCTTTATGGCAGAGTGGCCCAACGGAAGCCTCTCCTCAGTGCAAGACACAAGAAAGCCCGCATGGAGTTTGCTTAAAAAACACCTGAAGGACTCCAAGATGGTGAGAAATAAGATTCTTTGGTCTGATGAGACCAAGATAGAACTTTTTGGCCTTAATTCTAAGCGGTATGTGTGGAGAAAACCAGGCACTGCTCATCACCTGTCCAATACAGTCCCAACAGTGAAGCATGGTGGTGGCAGCATCATGCTGTGGGGGTGTTTTTCAGCTGCAGGGGGGACAGGATGACTGGTTGCAATCTAGGGAAAGATGAATGCGGCCAAGTACAGAGATATCCTGGACGAAAACCTTCTCCAGAGTGCTCAGGACCTCAGACTGGGCCAAAGGTTTACCTTCCAACAAGACAATGACCCTAAGCACACAGCTAAAATAACGAAGGAGTGGCTTCACAACAACTCCGTGACTGTTCTTGAATGGCCCAGCCAGAGGCCTGACCTAAACCCAATTGAGCATCTCTGGAGAGACCTAAAAATGTCTGTCCACCAACGTTTACCATCCAACCTGATAGAACTGGAGAGGATCTGCAAGGAGGAATGGCAGAGAATCCCCAAATCCAGGTGTGAAAAACTTGTTGCATCTTTCCCAAAAAGACTCATGGCTGTTTTAGATCAAAAGGGGCTTCTACTAAATACTGAGCAAAGGGCCTGAATACTTAGGACCATGTGATATTTCAGTTTTTCTTTTTTAATAAATCTGCAAAAATGGCAACAATTCTGTGTTTTTCTGTCAATATGGG
Organism: Aquarana catesbeiana; assembly: GCF_042186555.1. Lineage (NCBI taxonomy): Eukaryota > Metazoa > Chordata > Amphibia > Anura > Ranidae > Aquarana > Aquarana catesbeiana. The sequence goes on along the minus strand of NC_133328.1, from coordinate 619,044,842 downwards.
GTGCTGTGTGTACCTTAATGAGGAAAAAAAATTTACTTAAATGATTTTAGCAAATGGCTGCAATATAAGAAAGAGTGAAAAAATTTAAGGGGGTCTGAATACTTTCCGTCCCCACTGAAAATTATATATATATATATATTACACAGTATGTAAAAACTATCCATGCTTCCTCTTCTCCGGTATAATCTGACACTTGGTATTTATATCCGGACACTCCTCTCCATCTTCGGTGGAAGGGTGTTCTATCACAGTGTTTTATCTCAGTGTTCAATCTATGCAGGTGATGCCATAAAAGACAAAAGCCCAATAAAGACTCCACACCCTGTTAGGTTCTGTCCACATCGTTGATAAATTCCCCTTCCATTCTATTCTATTCTGTTCTATTGACTTGTGAAGTGTTTGTTTATTGAAAAATCAGATTACAGTACGTGATTTACAGTGACACTAAATGGTCTCATTATTCTCCAAAAAAATAATCCATACAAATACACTGCTTAATAGTTGTTTTTTTTTTTTTTTTTTTTTTGCATACAGTGCCTTGCAACAAGTATTCACCCCCTTGGCATTTTTCGTGTTTTGTTGCCTCACAACCTGGAATTAACATGGATTGCTTGAGGATTTGCATCATTTAATTTACAGAAAATGCCCACAATTTTGAAGATTTTATTTTTTTTTTTTATGGTGAAGAAATAGGGCAAAATAACAGAAAAAGTCAATGTGTATAACTATTCACCCCCCTAAAGTCAGTACTTTGCAGAGCCACCTTTTGCAACTATCACAGCTCCACGTCGCTTTGGATAAGTCTCTATGAGCTTGCCACATCTTACCACTGGGATTTTTGCCCATTAATGAGGGAAAAAAATGAACTTAAATGATTTTAGCAAATGGCTGCAATATAACAAAGAGTGAAAAATGTAAGGGGGTCTGAATACTTTGTTACCACTGTACATATATATATGTATGTGTGTGTATGTATATGTATATACATGTATATGTAGGTGTTCTATTAGGTTGAGGTCAGGACAAAAAACAGACAAAATCTGGCAGAGTATCTGTCTGTCTGTCTGTCTGTCTGTCTGTCTATCTATCTATCTATCTATCTATCTATCTATCTCTATATATATATATATATATATATATATATAAAATTATATAGAGAGACCTCTGCCAGCTTTTGTTTTATAGACACTGCTGAGAAATATACACAGCTGTGCATCTGTTTACTGAGAAGTACAGGATGTAAAATAAAAAAAGACATTCTTATCTAGGTGGATGCAACATCGGTGTCCCCGCCACTCACCAAGAACTGAGCGATCAAAGAACACTGATCGCTCAGTTCACGGTCTTTCGTGAGCAGAGAGTCGGTGACTGTCAGTCTCCAGCTCTCTACTCTGCTCCCCCAGTGCTCACTGGAGTGCTGGGCTGCAGAGGTTAGCTCAGGCTCTCAGCTGCAAACTGAGAGGCTAAGCCAGCTGCCTGTCAGGAATCTGGGCAGAACCCAACATTAAAGTCGGGATCCCTCCAGAGTCTGGAGCGGCTGATTATGACCCCCCCCCCCCCCGAGAAATAGGGCCAAATGAGATTTGGCCCTGCTTCTCCTTTAAGTAAAACATTTTTTTTGCAGGGACCTTAAAAAAAATGATGAAATGATTATTATTTTTAGTCGGCAGACTTGTAACAGTTTCCTCTTTTGAAGTGACAAATGAAGATGTTAATAAGCTCACATCTTCCCCACGTTCCTCATCTTGTACTTGTGAATGATTCCGCAGCTGTGAACCTGGCTAATGAATTACAGGTGAGCGCTCCTTCCTGCCAAGACATAAACGACTTTGATTAATATGATCTGGAAAGACAAAACAAGGAGATTAAAGAGAGGAAAGGCTCGTAGAGGACTACCGGTGCATTGGAGATGGTAGGGGGCCTCTAAGGAGATTTCTCAGTCTGCTTTAAAGTGGACCTTTTATTTACCTTTTACAAGTCTCATGAATACATTCCTGACATGTTACATTATTCAACAATGTTATCATTTTTCAAAAAAACCCTCTACCAGTTTATTAGACAGTCCTTGATTTCCAGTCTGGTGACTTTGCCTAGGCTCAGATGATGTCATCGGGCTACACGGATACATTTCTGATATGTCAAATATAGAGCAACAATAACGTCACTACCTCAGCACGGCCATGTTACACCACCTTCCTTTTCCGGGACGTTTTTTCAGTTTAGTGCTGTGATAGTTTGATGGACAATTATTCAGTCGTCCAAAACTGTATCCAAATTGATTTGATATCATTAGAGCTTTCTTTTGGTGGCATTTAACCTCTTTACGCTAGCCAAAGCCTGCGCTTTAAATGGGCTGTTGCACCCTGAACCAGTAGGTGGGACTCCCGATTTTGCGCACTGTGATTGGCTGCAGAGTGTTGACATCATCGAGAGCTCCTGACGGTCAGCAGTTTACCAGGATCAGTGATCCCTCAGTCAGTCTTGAAGCGCTCTTCAGAACAAGATGGCAACACCTATAAGAGGCGGTTGGGTATTAATGCCAACCCTCCCTGCTGCCACATATATGAGTAATGCTGTCATAAAGGAGTTAATAACTACCCTTCTTTACCTTTTTTTTTATTTTTTTTTTTATAAAGGAAGATGGACATATCCTGTAATAAATAAATAAAATCATAAAAGAAATAAAGTTCCCCATAAACGTTTACTATACAAGCTAAGGTCCGTTGGCACGGCCCATAGGGTGAGTACATGGATTGAAAACTGGCTACAAGGGCGAGTTCAGAGGGTGGTGATAAATGGGGAGTACTCGGAATGGTCAGGGGTGGGTAGTGGGGTTCCCCAGGGTTCTGTGCTGGGACCAATCCTATTTAATTTGTACATAAACGACCTGGAGGATGGGATAAACAGTTCAATCTCTGTATTTGCGGACGATACTAAGCTAAGCAGGGCAATAACTTCTCCGCAGGATGTGGAAACCTTACATGAGGCTCTGAACAAATTAATGGGATGGGCGACTACATGGCAAATGAGGTTCAATGTAGAAAAATGTAAAATAATGCATTTGGTTGGCAAAAATATGAATGCAATCTATACACTGGGGGGAGAACCTCTGGGGGAATCTAGGATGGAAAAGGACCTGGGGGTCCTAGCAGATGATAGGCTCAGCAATGGCATGCAATTCCAAGCTGCTGCTAACAAAGCAAACAGAATATTGGCATTAAAAAGGGGATCAACTCCAGAGATAAAATAATAATTCCCCCGCTCTACAAGACTCTGGTCCGGCAGCACCTGGAGTATGCTGTCCAGTTCTGGGCACCAGTCCTCAGGAAGGATGTACTGGAAATGGAGCGAGTACAAAGAAGGGCGACAAAGCTAATAAAGGGTCTGGAGGATATTAGTTATGAGGAAAGGTTGCGAGCACTGAACTTATTCTCTCTGGAGAAAAGACGCTTGAGAGGGGATATGATTTAATTTACAAATACCGGACTGGTGACCCCACAATAGGGATAAAACTTTTCTGCAAAAGGTCATTTAAAAAGACTCGCGACCATTCACTAAAATTAGAGGAAAAGCAATTTAACCGGAAACTGCGCAGAGGGTTCTTTACGGTAAGATCTGTAAGAATGTGGAATTCTCTTCCCCAAGCAGTTGTTTCAGCGGGAGGCATCGATATTTTCAAAAAAGTATTAGATAAGCACCTAAACGACCAAAACATACAGGGATATACTGACATATAATCACACACATAGGTTGGACTTGATGGACTTGTGTCTGTTTTCAACCCCACCTACTACGTATAAAGTTATCTTCTACTATATAAAGTTGTCTTTTAAGCTCCAATCCAGTGCTTCTGCCTTGGCTAAGAAGATGTCATTAGTCTACAGGAGGCAGTGATCAGATCAGACTGTACAATACAAATACATTTGGAAACGGCCAGGAACTGCCCAGGTACCAGAATTGACTTGGTTGTGAGCCGGTATCTCAGTCCAGAAAGTAGGTGAGGAGAGGAACCCTGGATGAAGCCAAGGACATAGATGGCTCCATTCTTCTGGAGAGAAGCAGATCAAGGCCTCCTCAGAAGTCCTCCTGTGATCTCTCTGAGAGGTAATAAAGATCTGGAAGGATTACACCTTATTGAGCATGCTGCACAGAACACAAAAGACTGATCTGGTGATAGGTCCACTTTAAGTCTTCTTCACATCTCCACAAAAACTTGGAGCCGCGGCGTCACTCTCTGTCCGCTCTCCGGCCCCTCCGGCATTTTTCCGCTGATCATCGGTCTTCCTCATTTGTCCGTATTATAAATAATTCATCTGATCACAGCGCAGCGCGAGGACATAATTGATCTGGTAATTTCAAGCGAAATGTCTGCTCCTCGCCGGTGCAAAGACGTAGAGCGCTGCCACTGGAGGGATTCGGGTCCGTTAATTACAAGCTCTGCTTTTTCATTTAGCCGGGCAGATCTCAGCTCAGCGTTCCTGCAGGATATCAACTGATGCAGATAATGATTCTCTCTAATGGTTGTACCGAGTCAGCTTTTTTTTTTTTTTTTTTAACGTGTGTTGTAGGCACTTTGTATATGTGCATGCGCAGGCACGTAGAAAGTACAGGTTTGCTTAGGCTACTTTCACACTTCGGCCCCATTCACACCTGAACGTTTTTGTAGCTTGAAGCCTGAAGCTACAAAACGCTGGAGGGGGGAAAAAAAAAATCAATTATTCTCTATGGAGATGGTTCACATCTCCACTCCAAAACGCCTGAATCTAGACGCTCCAAAACGCCTGAAGCTCAAACAAGTTCTGGAACATTTTTTTTAGGCAGATTTGGGCGTTTTTCTGCTTTTCTTGTACATTGGTGACCTTTTGACCGGCACAAAATCGCGGCAAAAAACGCCGTAAGAAAAGCGGCAAAAATCGTGGTAAAATCACGCGACTTTCTGCCCGAAAACGCTACTCTCAGGTGTGAATGGGGGTTTTAGCGCTAAAAATAGCGCCTGTAAATAACCTCTCTCGTCACTCCAGTGTGAAAGCACTCTGGCTTTCACAACTGATTTTAGCTTGTAAACCCCTAGTGTAAAAAATAGGCCCGGTCCTTAAGTGGTTAACCGCTTTAAAGTTTTTCCTGTGGTTTTGGTAAGTTTATTAATTTTCACTGAAGATTCTTACCTGATTCTGCTTTGTAGATACTGAGATAGGCCACACAAATCTACCCTAATGTTCATGCATGGATATGAAGAAATACATTAAATCCTGATGTAAGTTGTATGGTGATCTGGTCATCGGCCTCCCAGTCTTCATGTGACAGTCACTGGAGTTACTCTTTAAATCTAAATGCTGTCCCTCTTCCCAGATTTCCATGTCCTGTAAATCTGTCCCGTGTATTATACCCTGACTGTGTGCTGAGCTGCTTTTCTACACGATCGAGTTTTGAGCAGTTCCATTCCCTGAATTCCCAATTCTCCAATTCCGCATATGTTTTATGTTCTATGCTGTCAGTTGTTCTGCGTCACTCTTCTTCAAAGCCGCGATGAGTCATGTTGGCTGTGCGGTGGCTGAGATCACTCGATCGTTCCATCACACGTTTTTACATTTACATCTTCTATGTAGTATGTGAGAAAAGAACAGACGTCTCTCATATACGACCTATGTGGTCACTGATAATGTTACATGAGATAAATAGATATTGGAGATAACTGTCAATCAGAAGTAGGGACTTTAACTCCATTTAAACTACTGACTGTAAGTTACTAAAAAATAATTTAAGTAAAGATAGAAAAACGGAAAGTTAAAAAAAAATAAAATAAAGCATATTGGGCAAAAGAACTGTCAATCAAAGACAGGAGGGAAAGAAAGATCAGAATAGAGGAAGGAAAGAAGGAAGATCAGAATAGAGGAAGGAAGGAAGATCAGAATAGAGGAAGGAAGGAAGATCAGAATAGAGGAAGGAAGGAAGATCAGAATAGAGGAAGAAAGCAAGGAAGATCAGAATAGAGGAAGGAAGATCAGACTAGAGTAAGGAAGGACGGAAGATCAGAATAGAGTAAGGAAGGATGATCAGAATAAAGGAAGGAAGATCGGAATAGAGGAAGGAAGCAAGGAAGATCAGAATAGAGGAAGGAAGCAAGGAAGATCAGAATAGAGGAAGGAGGGAAGATCAGAATAGAGGAAGGAAGGAAGATCAGAATAGAGTAAGGAAGGAAGATCAGAATAGAGTAAGGAAGGAAGATCAGAATAGAAGGAAGGAAGATCAGAATAGAAGGAAGGAAGATCAGAATAGAAGGAAGGAATGAAGATCAGAATAGAAGGAAGGAATGAAGATCAGAATAGAGGAAGAAAGGAAGAAACATCAGAATAGTGGAAGGAAGGAAGAAACATCAGAATAGAGGAAGGAAGATTAGAATAGAGGAAGGAATATCAGAATAGCGGAAGGAAGGAAGGAAGATCAGAATAGCGGAAGGAAGCAAGGAAGATCAGAATAGAGGAAGGAAGCAAGATCAGAATAGAGGAAGGAAGGAAGATCAGAATAGAGGAAGGAAGAAAGATCAGAATAGAGTAAGGAAGGAAGATCAGAATAGAAGGAAGGAAGATCAGAATAGAAGGAAGGAAGATCAGAATAGAAGGAAGGAAGATCAGAATAGAAGGAAGGAATGAAGATCAGAATAGAAGGAAGGAATGAAGATCAGAATAGAGGAAGAAAGGAAGAAACATCAGAATAGTGGAAGGAAGGAAGAAACATCAGAATAGAGGAAGGAAGATTAGAATAGAGGAAGGAATATCAGAATAGCGGAAGGAAGGAAGATCAGAATAAAGAAGGAAGATCGGAGTAAAGGGAGGAAGATCAGAATAGAGGAAGGAAGCAAGGAAGATCAGAATAGAGGAAGGAAGATCAGAATAAAGGAAGGAAGGAAGATCAGAATAGAGGAAGGAAGGAAGATCAGAATAGAGGAAGGAAGATCAGAATAGAGGAAGGAAGCGAGGAAGATCAGAAAAGAGGAAGGAAGAAAGATCAGAATGAAGGAAGGAAGGAAGATCAGAATAGAGGAAGGAAGATCAGAATAGAGGAAGGAAGGAAGATCAGAATAGAGGAAGGAGCGAGGTAGAGCCTGGCGGTGATATACGTTAAGACTTGTAATCTTAAATACTGTTTTTATACTTGTGAGTTTAATGTTTGAAGCTGGGGTGGTGAGGTTTATTCCACTTTTTGTACTGCACTATTGGAAGCACTTTATATTTTCATGTCGGTTTGGAGTTGCTGACGAGCTGCACGGAGGCATTTTTAAAGAAGTACACATAGTATACAGAGTGCAGAGTGTGTTTGTCCCCTGCAGGGTCTTTATAGGAACCATTGGAGATCAATGTGGAGCCATCTACTGATGTGATTCATTTTGAGCGTTGAGCATGTTTTGATCCTCTCGGAGTCTAAATAGGAGGTGAGTGTCCATTGCACTTAGTGAAGGGAGCGCTTGTCCCGGAGTGTCGTTTGATTTATGAAGCACGTTTCTTCACAGTAAAGCTTGAACTGCACTTTCTTTGCATAAGAAGACTTTTCAATTAATATCAGATCAATTTATTCATCATATGTTCTGTTCTTCATCACAGTTTATTGCATTTGGACTTTGGGTATTTGCAATCAGCACTTATGATTTTTGGACTCTGTTTATCACATATATTTCATTTTTATTACTCAGTTTGTGGCAGCGCTATCACACTTTATATACCAAAAGACGAAAGGTCGGAATAGAGAAAGGAAGAGAGGAGTTAAGGAAACTATAAATAAAATTCCTTTTAAACATTTGTGGCCCATCCACACCTACCGAGTCCATTGTGGTGTGTGTACCTCCTGTATTTAATATGGTGTTGGACTGTCAATTAAAAACAGGAGGGAAAGAAAGAAATATCAGAAAAGAGGAAGGAAGAAATATCAGAATAGAGGAAGGAAGAAATATCAGATTTAAGGGAGGAAGAAAGACCAGAATAAAGGAAAGAAGAAAGAAAGATCAGAAAAGAGGAAGAAAGGTCAGAACAGAGGAAGGAAGGCAGATCAGAATTTTGGAAGGAAGGAAGATCAGAATTTTGGAAGGAAGGAAGATCAGAATATTGGAAGGAAGGAAGATCAGAATATTGGAAGGAAGGAAGAAAAATCAGAATAGAGGAAGGAAGAAAGAAAGGTCAGAAAAGAGGGAAGAAAGATCAGAATAGAGGAAGGGAAGAAAGATCAGATTCAAGGGAGGAAGAAAAACCAGAATAAAGGAAAGAAGAAAGGAAGATCAGAAAAGAGGAAGGAAGGCAGACCAGAATAAAGGAAGGAAAGAAGATCAGAATATTGTAAGGAAGGAAGAAAGATCAGAGTAGAGGAAGGAATAAAGGAAGGAAGGAAGATCAGAACAAAGGAAGGAAGGAAAGAAGATCAGAATCTTGTAAGGAAGGAAGAAAGATCAGAATAGAGGAAGGGAAGAAAGATCAGATTCAAGGGAGGAAGAAAGACCAGAATAAAGGAAAGTAGAAAGAATGATCAGAAAAGAGGAAGGAAGGAAGAAATATTAGAATAGAGGAAGGAATAAAGGAAGGAAGGAATGAAGGAAGATCAGAACAGAGGAAGGAAGGCAGACCAGAATAAAGGAAGGAAGGAAGATCAGAATATTGTAAGGAAGGAAGATCAGAATATTGTAAGGAAGGAAGAAAGATCGGAGTAGAGGAATGAATAAAGGAAGGAAGGAAGATCAGAACAAAGGAAGGAAGGAAGGAAAGAAGATCAGAATCTTGTAATGCCCCGTACACACGGTCGGATTTTCCGACGGAAAATGTGTGATAGGACCTTGTTGTCGGAAATTCCGACCGTGTGTGGGCTCCATCACACTATTTCCATCGGATTTTTCGACACACAAAGTTCGAGAGCAGGCTATAAAATTTTCCGACAACAAAATCCATTGTCGGAATTTCCGATCATGTGTACACAAATCCGACGCACAAAGTGCCATGCATGCTCAGAATAAATAAAGAGATGAAAGCTATTGGCCACTGCCCCGTTTATAGTCCCGACGTACGTGTTTTACGTCACCGCGTTCAGAACGATCGGATTTTCCGACAACTTTGTGTGACCATGTGTATGCATGACAAGTTTGAGCCAACATCCGTCAGAAAAAATCCTAGGATTTTGTTGTCGGAATGTCCGATCAATGTCCGACCGTGTGTATGGGGCATTAGGAAGGAAGAAAGATCAGAATAGAGGAAGGGAAGAAAGATCAGATTCAAGGAAGGAAGAAAAACCAGAATAAAGGAAAGAAGAAAGAATGATCAGAAAAGAAGAAATCTCAGAATAGAGGAAGGAATAAAGGAAGGAAGAAAGGAAGATCAGAACAGAGGAAGGAAGGCAGACCAGAATAAAGGAAGGAAAGAAGATCAGAATATTGTAAGGAAGGAAGATCAGAATATTGTAAGGAAGGAAGAAAGATCAGAGTAGAGGAAGGAATAAAGGAAGGAAGGAAGATCAGAACAGAGGAAGGAAGGAAGGAAAGAAGATCAGAATCTTGTAAGGAAGGAAGAAAGATCAGAATAGAGGAAGGGAAGAAAGATCAGATTCAAGGGAGGAAGAAAGACCAGAATAAAGGAAAGAAGAAAGAATGATCAGAAAAGAGGAAGGAACGAAGAAATATCAGAATAGAGGAAGGAATAAAGGAAGAAAGAAAGGAATATCAGAACAGAGGAAGGAAGGCAGACCAGAATAAAGGAAGGAAAGAAGATCGGAATATTGTAAGGAAGGAAGATCAGAATATTGTAAGGAAGGAAGATGAGAATCTTGTAAGCAAGGAAGAAAGATCAGAGTAGAGGAAGGAATAAAGGAAGGAAGGAAGATCATAACAGAGGAAGGAAGGAAGGAAAGACGATCAGAATCTTGTAAGGAAGGAAGAAAGATCAGAATAGAGGAAGGGAAGAAAGATCAGAATAGTGGAAGGAAGGAAGATCATAACAGAGGAAGGAAAGAAGATCAGAATACTGAAGGGAAGGAAGGAAGATCAGAATATTGGAAGGAAGGAAGAAAAATCAGAATAGAGGAAGGAAGAAAGAAAGAAAGATCAGAATAGAGGAAAGAAGAAAGAAAGATCAGAAAAGAGAGAGGAAGGAAGAAAGATCAGAAAAGAGGAAGGAAGGAAGAAAGATCAGAATAGAGGAAGGAAGGAAGAAAGAAAGATCAGAACAGAGGAAGGAAGGGAGGCAGACCAGAATAAAGGAAGGAAAGAAGATCGGAATATTGGAAGGAAGGAAGGAAGGAAGGAAGAAAGATCAGAATAGAGGAAGGAAGGGAGGCAGACCAGAATAAAGGAAGGAAAGAAGGTCGGAATATTGGAAGGAAGGAAGGAAGAAAGATCAGACTAGAGGAAGGAAGGAAGGAAAGAAGATCAGAATATTGCTAGGAAGGAAGAAAACTCAGAATAAAGGAAGGAAGATCAGAATGGAGGAAAGAAGGAAGATCAGACTAGAGGAAGCAAGGAAGGAAGATCAGAATATTGCTAGGAAGGAAGAAAGATCAGAATAGAGGAAAGAAAGATAAGAACAGAGAAAGGAAGAAAGGAAATAAGTACATTTATACATTCCTTTTTAAACAACTGGGGCTCATCCACACGTACTGGGTCCATTGTGGTGTGTGTGTACCCCCAGTGATAAATATGGTGCATGGTGTTGGAAGTCTGTTGATATGAATGGGCTGCTAGAGCGCCACAACAGACCTTCTCTATGTTTTGTACCATGGTGACCTTGATACATGGTAGTGCGATGCGGTGTGTTGCACTGCACCACAGGTACATTAAGGTGCCTCTAAAATTGATTATCAGTGTAATGACATTCTGTATATTGAGCTCCGTAACACATAGGTGTGAATGGGCCCTTGTATGAGGAGACAGTGACGTGTTTCAGTTGAACCTTATCTCTCACAGGCCTGTAGTCACATTTGCTATAGAGCTCTTCCTATTTTTGTCTTTCTATGGGCAGTCATAGGATTACATTGTATCTCCATGCTGCTCATTATTCTGTTTCCATGGAATGTCATGTACTCTCTGGGATATGGCCCCCAGCGCCTGTTCTATGGACAGCCCCAATCGTGTTTTTCTTGTTTATGTGACCTTCAGCTCATCATAAACGACTTTCCAATAATGAAGTAGTTGTAAAATGGCAGCAGGCATGTACCAGCTGATACTTTGCCATTCTCATCACATTCCATTCCCTGTATACACTGCTGGACAAGGCCAGGCCTCATAATAATGATCGGTGTTAATGTTCCTGGAGCCGCGGTGTCACCGGGTTAATATGAACATTTCTGAGGTTCCTGCTCTGTTGTGCGTCAACAAGCCAAGATACAATTTTGTCATTTGTTGTTTTATTGTGAGCTGGAAAATTGAATCTGGGCTGCAGCACATCAAAGACTCGGCCATAAATTGCTAAAAGAAATGCTTCTCCTCTATTATGGCGCCAATAAAATTTAAAGAGGAATTGTTGTCTTGTTATTTTTGACTTCGTTGGTTTCAAGTAACAAAACTTAAAGATATACTTTTGTTAGGATGTATTGAAACCTGAGAACCCAGATCCAGAGTCGATCCTAAGCTCATCCCTGGTAAATGGGAATGTGTTGACCTGCTCTTGGTGCGTAGGAAAACCGCGCAAATCTGCATGTGCTCCACCATGACTCGTCTTCTCAGAACTCTGTGATTGAATTACTTTGACTGTCCCCCCCCTAAACCACCACCCTATGTTGGACACCAGCTGGAGCTATAACTAGATAGAATTTGAATTACACGTCAGGAACATTAGCCTTGGACCTCTCCTTGGCTCCTCTGTCCCCCTGTATCTCCTCTGGTCCCTTCTGTCTTCTATAGTCATAAATGTAATTGTCATTGATAAATTAGTGGTCTGTAAAAGTTCAAAGACCAGCGAGTCTCTTATGTGTTCCTGCTAGTTATCGGTTCTGTGAGGTCTCAGACAAGGACATGAACAATCGTAATTAGAGGGGAGAGTACGGAAGAAAAAGCATTGCAGGTGATCCCATTCAACAAGTCAGATATTGATGATCTGCCATATTCCTCGTCCCTATAAAGAAGTCTTTCTTAACATTTTCATCCCGGAGAAACACTTGAAATATTTTTCAGGTCTTGGGGAACCCCTGATCGAATCAACTCATTGGGGTTTCATAGGACAAATGATCCTTACATTGGTGGTTATAGGGAGGAAAGCTCCATGGTTGCAGGAAAGAAAATCGCATCATCTATGGCCTACCTTACACATTGATTTCTCAATTTGGGTGACCCCTTTGTCTTGGGGGGGTGGGGGGTCACCGTTTTAGTGAAGAGCAACCAAATTCAAGCCATTAAAATGTAAGCTCACCTTAACAATGAAAAGTTATCCAACATATAATACCCCCCCCCCCCAATATACTTGCCTCCGTAAATGAAGAGCTGTCATTTTTGCCAATGCAGCCGGTGTAGTGGTTCGGGAATTTGAAATCCCCGCTATTCTTCCCCCTCTTTCTGTAGGGCTTCCGGGATGGGTCAGAGCAATTCTGATTGGTCAGTGCTGGCAGATTACTGCTTTGACCAATCAGAATTGCTCTGATCCACCCTGGAAGCCCTGGATACAGAAGGAAGAAGAGTGGAGTTCTTCAAATCCTGATCTTCTATGCTAGCTGCGTCAGCACTGCTCATCGTCGGCGGAGGTAAGTACAGTGGGGCCTGGGGGGGGGGTAGGGCATGGGTGCTCAACCTGTGGCCCCTCCAGCGGTTGTGGAACTACAGGTCCCATGATGCATTGCAGGGCTAACAGTTACAAGCATGGCTCTCAAAGGCAGAGGCATGATGGAACTTGAAGTTTCGCAAATAGCTGGTGAGCCACAGATTGAGCACCCATGGTGTAGGGCAGGGACCTCCAGCTTTTGCAAAACTACAAGTCCCATCATGCCTCTGCCTCTGGGTGTCATGCTTGTGGCTGTCAGAGTCTTGCTATGCCTCATGGGACTTGTAGTTCTGTAACAGCTGGAGGTCCGCTAACTGCCTATCCCTGGTGTAGGGTGTTTGTTCACCTTTTTGTTTCCTCTGAAAAGTTGAACTAACCCTTTAAGCCCACCCAACCAATGGCCTTTTTGACAGGTAACACTTCACCTCCACGTGTGTTACTGGCAGGATCACCAGCTGAAAGCCTGAAAAGGGAAAACAAATGCAACCACCACATCGAAAAAGACCAGAGAGCTACAATAGATTACATTTCTCTTATTGGGTTTAGATATACGACTACTGAGGAGTCTATCGAAGATTTTCGTAGCTGTAGCTCATTTTAAAGTATAACCCGCGGCATTTATTTTACCCTGCAATTTACAAACCCCTGCCAGGGAAAAAAAAAATTCTCCCATCCTCAAAGGACAAACATTAGCGTATGATTTCCAAGTCAGCCCATTTCCCGTCTTTAATTCAAAGCAACTATTCCCTGCAATTAAGTGCTAATTAGTGACTTTACAGGGCGGTGAGACTGAATGTTAACATCTGCCAGGGCGGCCTCTGTGCTGCGCTTATCTGGGAAGTCGGAGAAGAGAGCTCTGCAGGTGCCGTATAGATATATATTCAAGTCGTATATTCCCCGTCATTTTCCACATTTCATTTTAAGAAGAGCCGACACTTGGTTCATGTTTAATAGGAACTGAAAGGAACATTAGTGAAAAGCCCATTGAGTGCAACCTTGAAAGCACAACGCTTCTCCAACCCTGCCAACGACGGCTTATCGGTACCGTAATAGTATTCATTACCGGGAAAATCTATCATCTGAAATGTAAAGTAGAGCTGTGGCCGGGCTATGGGCGTTCTCATATTTGCATATTCTTAGGACGCTGTAGATGAGCTTTAAGACCCCATTATCACCCGAGCAAAATGAAATGCATTTCCAGACTCGCTTCATAGCTCAATGTCAGATTTCCATTTTTAAGTGGTTTTGAAGCAGTGGTCTCCAAACTGCGTCCTAGGAGTCAGATACAGCCTTTTGCTTGCTTTTATTCGGCCTTTGGGGCATTATTCCCACCCACTGTTGCTGACACAGTTCCTGCCACTGACCCAACAATGGGGCACTATCCCTCCCATTGGCACCAATGATGGGGCACTATCCCTCCCATTGGCACCAATGATGGGGCACTATCCCTCCCATTGATACCAATGATGGGGCACTATCCCTCCCATTGATACCAATGATGGGGCACTATTCCTCCCATTGATACCAATGATGGGGCACTATTCCTCCTACTGACACCAATGATGGGGCACTATTCCTCCCATTGATACCAGTGATGGGGCACTATTCCTCCCATTGACACCAATGGTGGGGCACTATTCCTCCCATTGACACCAATGATGGGGCACTATTCCTCCCACTGACACCAATGATGGGGCACTATTCCTCCCATTGATACCAATGATGGGGCACTATTCCTCCCATTGACACCAGTGATGGGGCACTATTCCTCCCATTGACACAAATGATGGGGTACTATTTCTCCCACTACCACCAATGATGATGGCGCACTATTCTGCACTATATTAGACCACCGCCTGTGGAAGGGAGTTCCACATCCTTGCCGCTCTTACAGTAAAGAACCCTCTTCGTAGTTTAAGGTTAAACCTCTTTTCTTCTAATTTTAATGAGTGGCCACGAGTCTTGTTAAACTCTCTTCTGCGAAAAAGTTTTATCCCTATTGTGAGATCACCAGTACAGTATTTGTATATTGAAATCATATCCCCTCTCAAGCGTCTCTTCTCCAGAGAGAATAAGTTCAGTGCTCGCAACCTTTCCTCATAACTAAGATCCTCCAGACCGTTTATTAGCTTTATTGCCCTTCTTTGTACTCGCTCCATTTCCAGTACATCCTTCCTGAGGACTGGTGCCCAGAACTGGACAGCATACTCCAGGTGCGGCCGGACCAGAGTCTTGTAGAGTGGGAGAATTATCGTTTTATCTCTGGAGTTGATCCCCTTTTTAATGCCAATATTCTGTTTGCTTTGTTAGCAGCAGCTTGGCATTGCATGCCATTGCTGAGCCTATCATCTACTAGGACCCCCAGGTCCTTTTCCATCCTAGATTCCCCCAGAGGTTCTCCCCCCAGTGTATAGATCGCATTCATATTTTTGCCACCCAAATGCATTATTTTACATTTTTCTACATTGAACCTCATCTGCCATGTAGCTGTCCACCCCATTAATTTGTTCAGATCTTTTTGCAAGGTTTCCACATCCTGCAGAAACTAATGATGGGGTACTATTCCTGCCATTGACAGCAATAACGGGGCACTATTCCTCCCACTAACACCAATAATGGGGCACTATTTCTCCCACTAACACCAATGATGATGGCGCACTAATCCTCACATTGGCACCAATGATGGGGCACTATTCCTCCCATTGATACCAATGATGGGTCACTAATCCTGCCATTGATAGCAATGATGGGGCACTATTTCTCCCACTAACACCAATGATGATGGCGTACTATTTCACCCATTGATACCAACGATGGGCACTTTTACTTCCCGTAATACCAATCATGGAGCATTGTTTACTCCCACTGATGCCAGGACATTTTCTCCTGCCATTGGCCACAGTGAAGCCCCCCTAAAGTTTGAAGGACAGTAAACTGGCCTTTTGTTTAGGAAGTTTTAAGACCCCTGTTCTAAAAGCTCAAGGTTTTTTGTTTTTGTTTTTTTCCTTGTCAAAAGAAGTTTATTGAGTATACAATGTTATAAAGATACATAAAGTAAGTTTACAAGGATCTATAAAGTAAGCTCATTGTTTTACAGTAGGGTTTATATAGGTAAATATCATGAAATTTCAAATATTAAACATTGGGTTCACGTAAACCTAAATTAAAGATATATATCATTTCCTTAGTTACTTTTGTAGGTATTTAAATGATTTATACCTACTATACATATTGTTTACAAGTAGAGTGTATATAGGTCAAATAAATTCTGATAATGAGCTTTAATCGTAAGGTGGAGAAAAGGAAAGAGAAAGAAGAAAAAGGGTTGAAAGGTAGAGGTATGGTCCACAAGGTTGTCCCGCTCGTCAGTTTATTATTCTTTTTAGTTCTCTTTGAAGCCTTAGAATGGGTGTCTCTGTAAGTCATTTAATCTGTTACCATGGCAACAGGACAGAGTCATTGAAGTTTGACAGGAACTGTTGTTTTATCCAAGGATGCCAAAGTTTTTAAAATTTTGGAATTTGATTTTGATCGATGGCTACCATCTTAGCATGGGACATTGTATTATTCATTCTGTGAATTGTTTCTGCTAGTACCAATGTAGGAGATTTCCATGCCTTGGCCACTGTTTGTTTTGCAGCCGTTATTAGTTGTGTTTTTGTTTTTTAACCTTAATGCATTCTCTGCCTGTGTCTACAGACACACACAGTGCAGTTCAGCCCCACCTCCCGCTCCCTCGTCGCAGGATTTCATTGACCGCAGCAGGAGCCAATGGCCGCTTCTCTGTCCTGTGAGTAGGGAGAGAGCAGAGAGAGCTGCTGCTCTAGGGCACAGCACTGGGTCAAGATTGGTCTCCGGTAAGTATAAGGGGGGGGGGGTTGGCGGGATCCTATGCACAGAAGGTTCTTTATCTTTAATGTAGAGAATGCATTAAGATACTGTAGAAAAACCTTAAGCTATTAGAACCAATTTAATGCATGTTTTTTGCACCTAAAAAACATCTCCTAGTAGGCTGCTTTTTAATTGACCTAAACAAAAACACTTGTGTATCAAAAACTAACAAAGCAACCATTACTCGAGTGTGAACCTAGCCTAAAATGAGTCCTTGCTGACATCTGTAGGTGCCGGGTACTGTGAAGTCATTTTACCTCCCCGCCCCTCCAGCATTAAATCTTGAGTTAATCTTCTTAATTAGCTTACTTTGGGGTTGTGGTCGGCCCTGGGTTGTTGTTTTTTTTTTTTTGTTGGTGGTGATCACTTAATAGGTGGTGTCAATACTGGTGTAATCGTTTATTGATCACTGCCATACTCCAGTAGAGTTTAATTTGAACATTCCTATAGAAATTCTGAAAGAACGTTCATCAGAATATTTGAGGGAGCCATTAATGACTTGACAAATTTTGCATGAAAACCTTAAAAACGTTTGTTTGCAATGCCAGTGGTTCGAATTCAACATTCAGTTTTGGTTCGTATTACAATGGGTACGATTTTCCCACTTTCGTAGTTAGAATTTTGTTCCATCCTTTTACCTTTTGATTTTCTTTGTCACTACAGTAAAAAAAAAAAAACGATTGTTATGACCCTATTAACTATTGTAAAGATCAAATATTCATAAAATGAATTTTTCCAAACAAAATTCCACTGGTGTATGGCCAACCTAAATTTTGGAAGTACTGGGTGTGGTCCAGTTGGCATATGTAAGTTGCGAATCCTAGTGTGGTGTTGAGGAGCAACTTCACAACCTCTCCTACTGCCCCTTTATGTTTTATTGTGGTTAAACCAGCAAAAAAAAGTTCTTATGCCCTTATGAATCTGATGCTCTACACCCAGTCCCGTGCCTCCATCTTCTCTTCTAACGTTATTAGGAGCTGGCTGTGTTTTTCCATATTTGGTGCATCATCAGAGGTCTTACTGAAAGAACCAGGTAGAGACAGCTGGCCTCCTAAAGATACACCACAGCTAATGCTAAGTGCTAATTAGAGTACCCCAAGGCCTCCTGGAAAGTGTGATGTGATTATCCTAGGAGGCAGTGGGCTGCTGCATACCTCATTTACACCTAGGCGAGAATTCAGGAAGTGAAGGAAGGATTCCCTGAAAAAGGTAAAAAAAAAGTCTAATTCTGAGAGAGGAGGGGGGGGGAGTCAGATAACAGTGGTGGGGGGTAGGGGGTCAGGTGACAGTGGATGGGGCTGGTGAAGGTGTTTGCTTAATGTGTGTGCAGCAAGACAATTGTGCTTAGTTTGATCATCAGTAACAGTAAGGGTTGGAGACAGTAGACTGTCCTCGGTAAGTACCGGTTTGTTTCTTCTAAAAAATGTTGAAGATTTCTGATGTAGTTTAGTCTGGCTGTTGTTTTCCATGGTGCTCTATGGAAGCCGGCTTGCTGTCCTATAAGATATGCAGAGTGCCTTGTTACGTGCTGAAATTGCTTGTCTGGATTCCTTGGTTTGTGCCCTTCAGTCTGAGATTAGACGGCTGGCTAAGCCAATTTGTTCCGTTGAGCTACCTTGCAAAAAGCCACCTCTTCCTCAAAAGACTTTGGAGGAGAAGGGCAGTGTAGACATCCGTTGGGTCTGGAATAGGGAGGACTGTGGACCATAAATGTAGCTCTAGGTGTTTCACTGTAAAACCCTTGCAGTGTTCTTTTTGAGGTTGCAAGCGAAGTTGTTTGTAAGAATGGCAGTCTATCCTGGCATAGAATGGAGGTCCCAAAGAAAGAAATTGCTTTGCTAGAAGTACATTTTTTGTATCTGACGGTGCTGGTCAACCAGGCAAGTGTCGTGGATGAGGCTCCAAGTAGAAGAAGTTATCTTCTTGTTTATTCAACTGCAAGAGGGGGTTTTTTAGCAAATATTGTCAAGGTGTCCAAAAAAGTTAGATGTTCACCTGGTGCTCCTATCAGGAGACCTATTTTTAAATATTGTCCAGAAAGCTAGTCAATAGTGAAATGTCAATGTTTCATGCACCTTGGCACTGAGGATTTGGATGTGCCTTTTTGTTTGGTAGGATATCTGTTTAAGCCAGGACCTTCACAAGGTAAGCTGTACCCTTACATTTTTAGTGGTCTTACCTGTCTAATGCACAAAAATATGTAAAACTAAAGGTTTCCATAATGTTGGTCTTGGTATTAGCGGGTGGTCTGATACTGAACTGTATAAAAGAGATCTGTATCCCTTCACACAATGGCACTGAACCATCTAGTATGGAATTCAGGAGTTTTTTGGACAAGCATTAAAGTATAAATAAAGGCAAAATTTTTTTTACGTTTTGGATGGAGTGGAGAGGGATTAGAACACCAGTGTCAATGTATTGCTGTCTGTGCCCCCATTAAGGAGATTCATCTTCTCTATTTGTCCTGTTTACCATTATCATTGAAAGTAAAAAAAAAAAATCCCAAATTTTCCCAAATTCTGTCCTCAGAAAACTAATGGCGGGGAAGTCTTCCAATGGGGACACTAGTTCTGGTGACCTGGGGGGTCCCCAAGGAATTTTCTTAATTTGCAAGGATTTCCTTCCACTTCCTATTTGGCTATAGGACAGGAAGTGAAGGGAAATCTCCACAATGGGACACAGATGGCAGAAAAAAAATCTGACAGGGGTTATAACCCTCCCTTTATTCTATACAAAATGTAAAAAAAAGTTTTGCCCATAGTTCTACTTTTAGTCTTAGAATTGGGGCAGAGGTTTAATTGATTGTGAACGTTACTGTCCCCAGCAGGTAGAAGAAAAATGTGAGGGTTCATGTTTCTAAGGACTTGGCTGATGGGATGGTTAATGCAATTATCGATCATTGTACTAAAACCGTATATAGCTATATTTTTCGGATCATGTACATCTGTTCTCGTAGTTTAGGTAGAGGGCTTTGTGAGCTGGCAGATCTTATGTCCAGGGATAACTTGGACTTTGTTGCGATTACAAAGACGTGGTTCGGAGGTTCAAATGTATTTATTTATTACAGGCATTTATATAGAGGCAACAGATTAGCAATTTTGCCTAGCAGCACTATAGGGTTGTCGCTCATCAGTTCGAGTCCCAACCAAGGCACGACCTGCCTGGAGATGGCATGTTCTCCCTGTGTCAGCGTGGGTTTCCTCCGGGTACTCTGGTTTCTTCCCACATTCCAAAGACATGCTGATAGGTTAACCTCTTGCCGACCGCTCCCACGTACATATACTGTGGGGTGGCGGCTCTTCTACACCGACGACCTGCTCCCGCTGTGATTGGACACAGCAGGAGCCAATCAGCGGGTCCGGCAGACCTGCCCATTCAAATGCGCTTTGGAAGCGCTGCAACATGGGCGTTTTTAACTAGACGTGCAATTCGTTTAGTTTCAAATTCGTTTTTTAAACGAATTTTGACAAATTCGTTAACTCCGAAATTTCCGAATTTTTCAATTTCCGAAATTACGAATTTCCGAAATTACGAATTTCCGAATTTCGGATTTTCGGAATTCGGAAATTCGAAAATTCGAAAATCTGAAAAAAAGAAAGAAAATCAGTAGAGTTCGAAATAATAATTAGTATTAAATTATGGGTATTGGAATTTCCTTTCAAATGTGGCTGTTAGTGAACGTAACGAGTAAGAATTTATCCGAAGTTACGAATTATCTGAAATAACGAATGCCGTATCTAAACGAATGGAAAATAACGATCTAATAATAATAAATAACAATAATAATAATAAAACCTTTTTATTATTATTTATTATTAATTTGTTCCATTCCATTTGTTTAGATGCGACATTCATTATTTAGGATAATTTGTAACTTCAGATAAATTTGTATTCGTTACGTTCACAAACAGCCAAATTTGAAAGGAAATTCCAATACCTATAATTTAATATTAATTATTTAGAATTTTACTGATTTTCTTTTCTTTTTTTCAGATTTTTTGAATTTCCGAATTTTTGAATTCTGAAAATCCGAAGATTCGGCATCCGAAAATTCGGCGTCCGAAAATTTGGCGTCCCAGAACGAGAGCTGCACCGCCTCGCCGTCATTTGACGGTGGGCGGGCAGCAAGCAGTTAAATTTGTTTCTTATTTTTTTTTTTTTTTCTTCCTCCTTGTGATGTCCTCCCATGAGCTCCCAAACCTCTTCTTTTCCCCCCTGTTTGTTTGGAACAAGCAGTGCATGTTAGTTGTGGTCACGTGTAGCGGTTTTAGTTTTAATGCAACTTTAACCACTCGCCGCCCACCCACAGTACATCCTCTGCGGACGGGCAGAAGAGCCAGGCTAGGCGACGTACCCGTTACGTCGCAGCCTTTCTTCTGAGTTTGGGGTCGCTCGCCCCCTGCTGGCCTGTGCTGTGATTTGGACACAGCACGTGTTTGTCAGCAGATTTCATCCAAAAATTTTGGCTGAAACCTGCTGAATGGCTGTGGCCAATTACTGCATAGAGTTCTGTGTTTAAATTTATTAAAAAAAAATTTTGGTTATAGAACATATCCAATGAAACCAAATTTCTTCATAAATTTAGGCAAAAATGTATTCTGCTACATGTCTTTGGTAAAAAAAATCCCAATTAGTGTATATTTAAAGTAGCGTACTGCTAAATAGCAAAAAATGCCCTGGTCATGGGGTAAAACCTTCTGGAGATGAAGTGGTTAAGTAAACGTGTACAGTCTCTCCAGTGGCTCCAAAAATGCAACCAATATATGCAGAAAATGTTTTGCCTTGCGAAGATAAATTAATAAAAAGTGGGAATCCGACATTCAAATCGTATTTAAATTGCAGCTTCAGAAAAACATGTAGCCTGCAGGTGTGAAGACCCAAAGTCCTCAGAGACGTCGTTAAGCACCATACTTTTTAGATGAAATGTCTTTTGCACCAAGATGTCTCTGGAAATAACTTGAAAGTGTTGATGGTGTCGGGTTGAATCTCATCAGACGGTATTTGGAATGGTCGTACCCGGTGATGTCTATAGGATGCAGCAGGTGACTGGAGCCAGTTTGGAGACTCGTGAATAAAACTGTCAGGTGTGAAGGACCCTTTGTCCCCTCTAGAATCCGTCTCTCAATCGCTGAATCGTCTGTTCTCCAGGCTCGGAGGACCCCGATGCCTAGTTATGGACCATTGTGGTGTACCTGAAGCAAGAATCGTTGTACGTAAATTTTGATTCCATGTATCATGTTAGTTTAATAGCTTCTTTAGGGACTCGGAGCTTTCAACGTATGTTTAGCTACGGTATGCCAACCTACGCCTAGTCTAGGATGGGACTCACCAGACTTGTGCCTACTGGTATTAACATACTACACACCGCAAATTATTTGACATGCTATGCTCAGAGGACTATCCTTTTCTTAGTATACGTGAAGGCCCCTTCCTCTGTACAGATGCTCTACATCCCGGTGGACAGATGTTTGCTGGAATGCCAGGAATGTTTTTGCAGACCAGGAGAAGGAGATCAGAAATGTTTTTGTGCCATGCTTGCTTAAGGGAGATGTTCTCTTTGTCACAAGTCCAGTGTTTGTGGGACTAAAATGGTGAACTATTCCTGGGGGTGGGAGTCGTGGAAAGAACCAGCTTGTTCTCAGAACAATAGTAGATTCCACAGAAGCCTTTTTCAACCTGGGTTCCTCCAGAGGTTGTCCGGGGTTCCATGAGCGGTGAGGGATTGATCTTCAACCTGTGCCCACCACTATAGTTAGAGGCGCACCACTGACCATCAATGTAATGGGTCACTGCTACACGGCATTACATTGACCACCAAAGTATGATGGCACTACACTGACCACCAGAGTATGAAGGCACTACACTGACCACCAAAGTATGAAGGCACTACACTGACCACCAAAGTATGGAATATACATATTCCAAGGGTATTGTCAGACCCCTATCTACATGTTAGGTTAACACAAGCATCTTTTTTCAAAGGGCCCAGGCGTATTGTCGTGGAGATTTCGCTATGCGCTATACGTAATCAATCTCACCTGCGCTAATACGCGCCCTTTCAGTCTAATGGTATAATGCATCTTTAACTGCTTGCCGACCGGATGACGCCGATATATGTGGGCAGAAGGGCATGTACAGGCAGATTAACGTACCTGTACGTTGCCCTTTAAGAAGTGGTTTGCGGGCGCGCCCGCCGCGACCTCCATGAGCGTGATCGCGGGTCCCGCGGACTCGATGTCCGTGGGGATACCCGCGATCGTCTCACGGAGAGGAAGAACAGGGAAATGCTGATGTAAACAAGCATTTCCTAGTTCTGCCTAGTGACAGGACACTGATCACAGCTCCCTGTGATCGGGAGCGGTGATCAGTGTCATGTCACATGTAGCCCCTCCCCCCTACAGTTAGAATCACTCCCTAGGACACACTTAACCCCTACAGCGCCACCTAGTGGTTAACCCCTTCACTGCCAGTCACATTTACGCAGTAATCAATGCAATTTTTAATAGCACTGATCGCTGTATAAATGTGAATGGTCCCAAAATTGCGCCAAAAGTGTCTGAACTGTCCGCTACAATGTCACAGTCACGATAAAAATCACCACCATTACTGGTAAAAAAATAAAATAATAAGCCATAAAACTATCCCCTATTTTGTAGACGCTATAACTTTTGCGCAAACCAATGAATAAACGCTTGCAATTGCGATTTTTTTTTTTTTTTTTTAATTTTTTTTTTTACCAAAAATATGTAGAAGAATACGTATCAGCCTATACTGAGGGAAAAAAAAAAATTTTATATATTTTTGGGGGATATTTATCATAGCAAAAAGTAAAAAAACAATGCCTTTTTTTTCCAAAATTGTCGCTCTTTTTTTTGTTTATAGCGCAAAAAATAAAAACCGCAGAGGTGATCAAATGCCACCAAAAGAAAGCTCTATTTGTGGGGGGAAAAAAAGGACATACATTTTTGTTTAGGTGCAACGTCGCACGACCGCGCAATTGTAAGTTAAAGTGACGCAGTGCCGAATCGCAAAAAGTGCTCTGGTCTTTGGGCAGCCAAATGGTCCGGGGCTGAAGTGATTAAAATACATCTTCATAAAAAACGGGTATACCAGGAGTGAAGGAGATCGGTTTGGTAGCTTTCTGTTTGAAAATAAAAGAGAATGATATCCTGGCATCCTGATACAGCTTGATATAATGCTGGGTGATAATAAACCTGATATTTTATCTGACTCTCTGCAGACCCTGATGTAAGGGGGACTATGATGAAGACCCTGATGTAAGGGGGGGCTCTGATGAAGACCCTGATGTAAGGGGGGGCTCTGATGAAGACCCTGATGTAAGGGGGGGCTCTGATGAAGACCCTGATGTAAGGGGGGGCTCTGATGAAGACCCTGATGTAAGGGGGGCTCTGATGAAGACCCTGATGTAAGGGGGGGCTCTGATGAAGACCCTGATGTAAGGGGGGACTCTGATGAAGACCCTGATGTAAGGGGGGACTCTGATGAAGACCCTGATGTAAGGGGGACTCTGATGAAGACCCTGATGTAAGGGGGGACTCTGATGAAGACCCTGATGTAAGGGGGGCTCTGATTAAGACCCTGATGAAGACCCTGATGTAAGGGGGGACTCTGATGAAGACCCCGATGTAAGGGGGGCTCTGATGAAGACCCTGATGTAAGGGGGGACTCTGATGAAGACCCTGATGTAAGGGGGACTCTGATGAAGACCCTGATGTAAGGGGGGACTCTGATGAAGACCCTGATGTAAGGGGGGCTCTGATTAAGACCCTGATGAAGACCCTGATGTAAGGGGGGACTCTGATGAAGACCCTGATGTAAGGGGGGACTCTGATGAAGACCCTGATGTAAGGGGGGACTCTGATGAAGACCCTGATGTAAGGGGGCTCTGATGAAGACCCTGAAGTAAGGAGGGCTCTGATGAAGGCCCTGATGAAGACTCGGATGTAAGGGGGGGCTCTGATTAAGACCCTGATGAAGACCCGGATGTAAGGGGGGACTCTGATGAAGACCATGATGTAAGGGGGGGCTCTGATGAAGACCCTGATGTAAGGGGGGACCCTGATGAAGACCCTGATGAAGACCCTGATGTAAGGGGGGGGACTCTGATTAAGACCCTGATGTAAGGGGGGCTCTGTTGAAGACCCTGATGTAAGGGGGGACTCTGATGAAGACCCCGATGTAAGGGGGGGAGACTCGGATTGAGACCCTCATGTACAAAGTGGCTCTGATCAGTGGCTCTGTGCAAAGTGAGCTGCACAGTGGAGGTAAGTATTTGTTTGTTATTTGAAAAAAAAACAAACAAAAAAAAACCAAAGCTTTACAATCACTGTAATGTTGTATTAATGATTATAGGGCTGCAATAATTTGTGTCTTCTACACCTGCCTGGAGTTCTTCTCCATTTGGAGGGTTACTCAGAGTGCGGCCGGCGTTTATAAGCCGAGCCAATTCATCAGTGCGCCGCGCTGCGCCTCGTAAATGGAGACACCAACCGGCCTTTGGCATTAAATTTTCATCAGGAAATGTAACGCAGCGTGCCAGGTGTTTTCCGAGGTACATTATCACTTTATAGATGCTGACATGTACTACACCCTGGATTAAGTCATTAAGCCGCAAAAGAACTAATTGACTATGAGGTGGTTAAAGGTTGCTGTTTAAATATAAGCAGATGCTTATGGAAAAAAACAATTAGGAGCAGAGAGCCATTTACCCGTCTGTGCGTGGAAACTCGCCGTCTCCCTGATACCTCTCCTCTTCATTATGTCTACAAGTGACAAGTAAACAACTCCCAGCACTTAGAATTAGGAAGACTCTACCAAAAGTGGCCATAACTTTGATTTATTTTTTAATTAACCACTTAAGGACAGAGCCTCTTTTTGAGATTTGTTGTTTACAAGTTAAAAACATTTTTTTTTTTTTGCTAGAAAATTACTTAGAACCCCCAAACATTATACATTTTTTTTCTTCTAACACCCTAAAGAATAAAATGGCGGTCGTTGCAATACTTTCTCTCACACCGTATTTGCGCAGCAGTCTTACAAGCGCACTTTTTTGGAAAAAAATACACTTTTTTTTTAATTAAAAAAAAAAAAGACAACAGTAAAGTTAGCCCAATTTTTTTTTATATTGTGAAAGATAATGCTACGCTGAGTAAATTGATACCCAACATGTCACGCTTCAGAATTGCGCCCGCTCGTGGAATGGCGACAAACTTTTACCCTTAAAAATCTCCATAGGCGGCGTTTAAAAAATTATACAGGTTGCATAGTTTGAGTTACAGAGGAGGTCTAGGGCTAGAATTACTGCTCTCGCTCTACCGATTGCGGCAATACCTTGGATGTGTGATGTGAACACCGTTTTCATGTGCGGGCACTACTCAGGTATGCGTTCGCTTCTGCACGTGAGCTCGGCGGGACGGGACGCGTTTTAAAATTTAAAATTTTTTTATTACTTATTTTACCTTTTTTTTTTTTTTTTTTTTTTTTTTTTTTTTTGCACTGTTTAAAAAAAAAAAAAGTGTCACTTTTATTCCTATTACAAGGAATGTAAACATCCCTTGTAATAGAAAAAAAAAATAAACGTTTTGACGTCACTTCCACCCTGCAATGGTATGGAGACGGGTGGGGGCCATCTTCCCCCTCACTCGTTTCCATAACCAGCAAGGGTGAAGATCCGATCACCTCCGCCGCTGCCGACGGCTCCGGTAAGCGGCGGAGGGCACCAGAGCGCCGCGGGAAGCGATCGGATCTATGGGATGAGGTCACTCCCATGCATGCGCAGGAGTGCAGTCATTCAGGCACACAGGCCGTATTTCTGAATGTAAAACGGAGCTGCGCAGCGATTGCAAACAGGTAGGTAAGTGTATTTTACTGCATAAGAGACCATGTATGTCTTAAAGCGGAGTTCCACCCACTTTTGAGAGGCGGTCTTAAATGAAAGACCACCTATCTCCACCGCTCCTTTTTGGCTAGTTAAAAAAAAAATTTTTTTCTTACTTACCGTATTTTTCACTCCATAAGACGCACCTGACCATATAACACACCTAGGTTTTAGATGAGGAAAACAAGAAAAAAAATATTCTGAACCAAATGGTGAACTAAAATATTTACCATTGCCATAAGTGCAACCTGACCATTGCTATAGAAATGCAGCCTGATTGCCATTAATGCAGCCTGACCTGTGCCATAGGAATGCAGCCTAACCTGTGCCATTGCTCGGGCTGCTCTCGGTCTTCGCAGCAGGTGTCAAGCCCAGCCAGGGAGATCGCCCGGCGCTCGCGGGGTCCTGGGATGTCTGTCTTCCGATCTATCATGATGACGGCGGCGGGGGGCAGTGCCAGCGGGGGCAGTGCCGGCAGCGGTGGGGGGGCGTTGCCTGTCGTATGTTCGCGCCATAAGACACAGAGACATTTCCCCCCATATTTTTGTTTTTGAAAAAAGTGCGTCTTATGGTCTGAAAAGTCCGGTACCTTTTTATGAAGTACAGCCTGTACTCCCGATCCATCCGGTCTGCGGCGCAGGACGTCATGTCCTCTTCTTCGGCGAGCCCCCCCCCATGTCTTCTGGGATATATGTGTGTGTCCCAGAAGACAGCCGGCCATTCACAAAGCGCCTCACGAGACTCGCGCATGCGCACTAGGAAACGGGAAGTGAAACCGCAAGGCTCCACTGCCTGTTTCCCTCAATTAGAATGGCAGAGCCTGCACCCAATCCGATGGACGGATCAGCCTGGGGGGGGGGGGCGACATTGCGGGCTCGCTGGACAGGTAAGTGTCCTTATTAAAAGTCAGCAGCTACAGTCTTTGTAGCTGCTGATTAAAAAAAAATAAAAATTTGCGGGTGGAACACCACTTTAAGCAGGTTCATCAGGGACTGGCTGAATTGGGATCCATCTATGACCATTCTTGCATGACCGAAATCGATTTAACCAATTAACAGTGTTAATTTTAGTCTTAGGACTAAAATGGCAGTTTTAGTCCCATTTTAGTCTTCTGCAATTGTTTTAGTTTTAGTCGTATTCAGTCGACTAAAATCTCCAGTACATTTCAGTAATTGCAATTTAGTTTTAGTCCTAGTCTTTTGACTAAAATGGCATTTTAGTTTTAGTCTCATTTTAGTCATCTCAATTGTTCTAGTTTTAGACTAAAATAGTATTCATTTTTAGTCGACTAAAATGTTTTAGTCGTTTTAGTCGACTAAATTAACACTGCCAATTAAGGACCGGAAAGATTTACCCCCTTAATGACCAGGCCATTTTTTACGATACGGCACTGCGTCGCTTTAACTGACAATTGCGGTCGTGCGACGCTGTACACAAACAAACATTTATGTCCTTTTTTTCCCCGAACAAATAGCTTTCTTTTGGTGGTATTTGATCACATCTGCGTTTTTTTTTATTTATTTTGTTTTTTTTTTCCCAAAATTTTTTTATTGGATAACAGTAGCAAGATTACAGTATTATCATACAGTCGTTTAGGAATCAAAGAACATTGGTTGTTGTGGGTAAGAAAAATGTTTCGAAAACCTGGATATCACAACGAGTCTCTTACGTAAACAGTTTAGAATCCAGAGGAAGATGAAGTGTTATGCAGGGTAAAAAGATCAACTTTCGAGTAAATATTACTAAATACCATAGCACGTCTTTCTGTCTTGTGGTAAAAATAGTCAAGGGAGATTCCATATGCGTGAATAGTGGTGTGGGCGTTTGTATGATAATTCAATCCAAAGGAATATGATGTTGCCAACTGGGTGTTCTGTCTTGAACATCCCATTGGCAACAGGTAGTAAAACAGGAGTCTTAGTGGATGGTGGAAGGCCGAGAGGTGAAGGGATGGGGGGGAAGGCAAAAGGAGGCGAGGCGGGGAGGAGGGGGTGGGGATGGAGGGGGGAGGTCAGGAGGATTGGTGGATTAGTGGTCATCTCCCCAGTCTCCACCAATTGTTATAATGGTTATGGTGAGATATCTTGGTTGGGTGGTGGGAACAGGGGCAGATCCAAGGGGGGGGGGCGACGGGGCAATTGCCACCCCTGAGAAATGTGTTGCCGAGCGTGTGAGAGAGCAGGCGTCTCCATGGCGCCTCCGCAGATTGCTCCACGGGTGGGTGAACCTTGGTGCCAGGATGATTGTAGCGCCAACACCAGCCATTTCCCAGATAAATTGCCCACAAAAAAACGTATTTTCTGGCAGTGCCCCTCCCGAGACAAGACTCTGGATCCGCCCCTGGGTGGGAATTAGGTGTATTAGACACCTGCTACTAGAAAGCTGTGAATGGTAAACCTCAACATGGGGTCTCCCCAACTTGTCCCTTGGGTAGGGGTGGGAGGCCCATGCCTTCTGGAGAAGAAGAAGAGAAAAGAGGGGGTGGGAGGGATACGTGATGTAACCAGTAGGTGTTTATCTTGGGCGGGCAGATCATGGTAAGGGATTAGTTCATTAATGTCAGATATCTGTTGGTTGTTCGGAAGTGGTTCCTACAGGCCCATGTCTTTGAGAATTTAGCCGGGGAGTCTCGGGCAATGAAAATGAGTTCTTCCATTTCAGCTATTTTGTTGATTTGTTTAAACCATTCTGGGATGGTCGGTATATGAGGAGAGCCTCGATGTCGGGGAATGCACATTTTGGCTGCATTGGTTAGGGGTAGGATCAACGTCTTATGCCGGGTACACAGGGTCGGACTTTCCGATGGGAAATGTTGGATGTGAGCTTGTTGTTGGAAAGTCCAACCGTGTGTGTAGGCTCCATAGAACATTTGCTGTCGGACTTTCCGCCCACAAATGTTTGAGAGCAGGTTCTCAAATTTTCCGCCAACAAAACTTTGTTGTCGGAAAGTCCGATCTTGTGTACACAAGTCCGGCGCACAAAAGTTCCACGCATGCTCAGAATCAGGCACGAAGTACAGAAATACAATTTTTATCCTTTTTTCCCAACAAATAGAGATTTCTTTTGTTGGTATTTGATCATCTCTGTGGTTTTTATTTATTGCGCTATAAAAAGACCGACAATTTAAAAAACAAAAAAACTGTTTTACTTTCTGCTATAAAACATATCCAATAAAAAAAAAATTAAAAAATCTATTTTCTTCATCAATTTAGCCCAATATGTATTCTACTACTAAGGATGAGCTCCGGCGTGTTCGCACAACCCACGTGTAGAGCCCGCCAGGAAGTCGGCGCTGCGCTAATCATAGCCAGGGAGACATTTCCCGATCTCTGCAGCCGCGCATCGGGACAATGTCTCCCTGCCTGTGATTAGCGCAGCGCCGACTTCCTGGCAGGCTCTACACGTGGGCTGTGCGAACACGCCGGAGCTCATCCTTATCTACTACATAATTTTTGGTTTGCGCAAAAGTTATAGCGCCTACAAGCTATGGGATATATTTATGGAATTTTTATTTATTTCTTTTTTTTTACTAGTAATGGCGGCGATCAGCGACTTATCGCAGGACTGCGATATTGCAGCAGAAAAATTGGACACTAAGTGATACTTTTTTGGCAACCAGTGACACCAATGCTAAAAAAAAAGCACTGTCACTGTACAAATGACACTGGCAGGGAAGGGGTTAACATCAGGGGCGATTAAAGGGTTAAATGTGTCCCTAGCGAGTGCTCTCTAAAGGCCCGTACACACGATACAAAAATCAGAAAAAAAATGTGTCCGATTGAACGATCTGCCGAGTTTTGGATCATTAGTACAGGGCTTTCGACAGCCGATTCCGTTTTTTTTTTTTTTTTTGTCGGACAAAAGCTGGATGTTCAGACTAGAGATAAAGAGAAGGGGAGAGGCAGACCTAGGTTATTAAAACTGTGCCACATCCAGTAATCAAGATACATACAAAAAAACATACAAAAAGGGTTCCCCTGGGTGGACTTTTAAGGCACTTAGTAATGTCCTATGTAAAAATATACCAAAATATACAACAATATAATAGTAAACAAATTTTATTTATGAATAAACAAAGTTTAAAAAAAGTTTATTCATAAATAAAATTTGTTTACTATTATATTGTTGTATATTTTTACATAGGACATTACTAAGTGCCTTAAAAGTCTTTTTGGATGTTCAGACTATAACATACCGTATTTGTGGGATGTGGAATCAATGTCCGATTTTCGTTTTAATCAGTACGGTTTTCGTACGAAAAAAGTTGTTGGAGCAAGACTACGCATGCTCAAAAACAAAAGAATACATACAAAACTTTTCAACACATTACATCACTTCTGACGTTGTATTCTGTCCTACGAGAATTTTGGTATGGGGAGTAACCTCTTCACTTTTGACATGAGACTAGCAAGCAACAAAAAACAGATGAACGTTCGTCCGAAAATCTGATCGTGTGTACGAGGCTTAAAGGGGTTGTAAAGGCTCGTCTTTTTTCATCTTAATGCATTCTATGCATTAAGGTGAAAAAACACCTGGCAGTCACCGGCCCCCCAACCCGTTTTACTTACCTGAGCCCCTTCATCTCTTCGTTGGGGATGCGCTGTCCCTCTCTCCACGGGGTCCCGGCTCTTGATTGGCTAGATTGCTAGCAGCGCAGTCATTGGCTCCTGCTGCTGTCAATCAAATCCAATGACGTGGGGGGCGGGGCCCAGTCCGGCATTCATGTCTATGGACGCCAAATGCTGGACTTGGAAGCGCGGCCACAAGGTAACCCCCTCAGGAGAGAGCTTCTCCTAGGGGGTTATCTGATGCAGGGAGGAGCCGCCGGGGGACCCCAGAAGACGAGGTTCGGGGCCACTCTGTGCAAAGCGAGCTGCACAGTGGAGGTAAGTATAACATGTTTGTTATTTAAAGAAAAAAAAAAAAAAAAACGATCCTTTACAATCACTTTAACTGTGTGGGGGATGTGCTTTGGCTGTGGGAAGACAGAGATCCATGTTTCTGCTGAGCAGGAACACAAGATCTCCATTTTCCCCTCTGACAGAACGACGATCTGCCTTGTTTACAAATGCAGACCGCCCGTCTGCCTCTTCTCAGAATGATCGCCGGGTCCCGGCGGACGCAATGTTCGCCGGGACCCGGCGATTGGACACA
Source organism: Aquarana catesbeiana (assembly GCF_042186555.1). Taxonomy (NCBI): domain Eukaryota; kingdom Metazoa; phylum Chordata; class Amphibia; order Anura; family Ranidae; genus Aquarana; species Aquarana catesbeiana. The sequence continues at coordinate 619,013,183 of NC_133328.1, read as the reverse complement.
GCAGGAGCTGATTGGCTCCCGCTGTGTCCAATCACCGTGAGAGCAGGTCGCCGATGTGTGTGCACGCCCGCCCCCCAGACCCCGTTGCACGAAATCATGTACAGGTACGTGATTTCGCACAGGAGGGTCGCCCTGTTGCAGCATATCTGTAAGGCTCCATTCACACTAGCGCGTTTTTTGATGCATTTTGCATTTTGCAGAAATGCACGGGAATTTTTTAACATGGGTTCCTATGGAACATGTTCACATCAATGCCTTTTTGTTTCTCTGCATTTTTGGAAAGGGTCAGGGACTTTTTTTCATGCAAAATGCAGCGTTTTGCATGTAATAGAATTCAATGGACAAGCATCAAAAACGCAAGTGCACCGTTTTTGCAGCGTTTTTGATGCGTTTTTGCCGTTTTTTTTTTTTTTTTTACATTTTTTTTTTAATTTTTTTTTTAGACTGTAAAAAAAAACTGTAAAAAAAAAAAAAAAAACGCAAAATGCAAATCGCGGCAAAAACGCTGCTCAAAAACGTGGCAAGCATGAAAAAAAAACCTCCAAAAACGCCCAAAAGCAACATGCATAGGTGTGAATCGAGCCTGAGAGGCGGTACGGAAGTGGTTAATACACGGGGCGGGGGAAGCTCTGCTGACTTCCATCGTCCAATCATGTGCAAGCAAAAATGCTTTTTTTTTTTTTTATTTTATTTTATTTTTTTTTATATTTCCTTTGCATGTAATTAGGTATTCTCTGCAAAGTGAAAGCTACACCTCATTCACTAAATTCTGGAGCAACTGTGCCTGCAAAGTGTCTTTAGTAAATCCTTTTATGTTCCATGGGAAAAACAAAGAAGGTTGGATTTTTTTGTTTACTGGTTAAAAACAATATGTCCCTAAAAAAAAAAAACAACCAAAAAGGAAAGAAAAGAAAAGAAAGCGTTGGGCTTGTTGACGTGGGGCCCTATCGGGTTGCAGCATCTGTTTGCCACCTGTGCTATCCAGTCTTCCATCTTTTTGTGTCCCTCTCTTGCCCTCCACTGCGAGGTCTTTTTTTTTTTTTTTTTGTCTCCTTTTGAAACCAAAGTGCACCTGGCAGAGGAGGATTCCGGCATTCTAAATAAGCAGCCAGTGAGGGAACATTTTTTTCCCAGGAGATTTAATTAGGTAAAGAAATAAATAGCCGAGGACGGCGTCCTCCTCAGTTCCTAGCAGTCTGGCGTTCTACTTTGTTAGGCAGCAAGATTTATATCAGCTATTAAGCCCCGGCGCGGGAAGACTCTGCAGGTAACATCAGTTATGCTTCACGGGGTTTTTTTTTTTTTTTTTTATTTATTGCGCCTTCGTCACCGTAAATGATGAAAGGAGGGGTCAGGTAGTGCGTAGGCCGAGCCATCCAAGTGTGTCGCCGGCAAGTGTCTTTATTAATTGTTTATCCGGTGTGGGAGCGCTTGGGTTAGCGGTGAGCATTCCACAGCGCCGAGGGGGGGGGGGCGCGACTTTAGCTTGTTGACTAAGTGCCATTTTTTTTTTTTTTTTTTTTGAGGGTTGCGCTCATTTGGAAAGCCGGCTTTGTGCTCTGCTATGCGTTTACTAAGATGACACCAACAGGGGGAGAATTAGACCTTGGGGGGGATGGGGCACTCCAGCAGGTTTGGGGGGGCCCCTTAAGCCGGCGCTAGACAGTTCGAATCTCAACCGGTTCGGCAGGGACCAAGATTGGAACCATGTATGGGCAGGCTGAATGTACCCAAAGTGGATCGATCCATCAATGTGGGTACAACCAGCCTGCTGGATTTGACATGCGATTATGGCTTGCGGCTGTTATCGATAGTAGCAATAATCGCTGTGTTCTCCGGGAGGGTTGGCTCCCCTTCCCCATTGCTCCAGGAGAGCACTATGGCTTTGCGGGAGGGACATCCCTGTCAGCACTGTATGTGTTGATGGGGGAATTTTCTTTCAAGTAAAACGTGGCTGCAGGAAAGAAAATGTCTCCGTCTATGGTAGGGCCGAAACAACTAATCGATTAATGGACAACTAATTGATTATGAAAATAGTCATCGATTCATTTCATAATCGATTAATCGGGCAGTAACATAATGGGGTTAAAAAAACTAAAAATTAGCCCTTTATAGTACAAAAAGAGCAAATAATCGCTACTGTAAATATTACTTTCACAGTTCTACAGTTAAAAAAAAAAAAAAGAACCCCTAATGCCGCGTACACACAACCGGACTTTCCGGCAGAAAAGGTCCGACGGAATCATTCCATCGGACATTACGATCGTATGTGGGCTCCATCTGACTTTTTCTTTCGAAAATTCTGATGGACCTAGAAATAGAACATGTTTCAAATCTTTCCGACGGACTCAGTTCCTATCGGGAAAACCGTTCGTCTGTATGCTAGTCCGACGGACCGAAAACGACGCAAGGGCAGCTATTGGCTACTGGCTATTGAACTCACTTTTTCTAGTCCCGACGTACCTCATCGCGTTCTAAACGATTGGACTGTGTGATCGTGTGTAGGCAAGTCCGTTTCAGCGGAACTCCGTCGGAAAGGCCGTCAGAGTTTATTCTGACCGAAAGTCCGTCGCGTGTACGCAGCATTACAGTAGCGATTTATTTACTCTTTTTGTACTATAAAGGGCTCATTTTAGGTTTTTTTTACCCCCATTACATTACTGAACGTCTTAGGCCTGGATCACATCTATGTGTTTTTTTTGGTGCTTTTTGCAGAAACGCTCTACAGTTCATTTACATGGTTTCCTACGGGACACGTTCACATCGGGCTTTTTTCAGCTGCTACGTATTTGGAAAGTGTCAGGTATTTTTTTTCAACACAAATGGAGAAGCTGAAGAAAAGCATGTAATGCGTTTTTGCAGCAATTTGTGTTTTTTAATCTTCCCAACAACAAATTGGGCAAAAAAAAAAGCATAAAAAAAAGCTTAAAAAAAAAACTCAAATCGCAGCAAAATCATGTGCGCAAAAATCAAAATACACAGCAAAAAGCACTGCACAAAAAGATCAAAAGCAAACTGCATAGGTGTGCACCGAGCCTTATGCTGGCCACACGGATCAATTTTCAGACGAGAATATTCATACGAAAAATCTTTGTACATTCGCTTGCGGGACATTCAGAAAAGTCCTGCATATTTTGGGCGGGTTGGGAGCGATGGATTTAGCGCTCTGAAAACGCCCTGCCCATTTTGAATGAATGGGCAGCGCCTTGAAAGCGCCGCAAAACGGGACTTTTTACCCTTTTTTGGGGGTAAAAAGCATCCCGCTAGTGGCCGAAATACAGCGCAACTTTATCGGTACTTCAGCCTTATACACAGAGTTGGTTTAAATTCTAAATGACAGTCATACATTATTAACCACCTAAGCAAGATAAGACAAGACCAAGCAAGAAAAAGGCATAATGAGCTAGCATGCATTGTATGAAATACTTAGAACGATGCCCCTGGATCAGCGTCGGCCCTCCAAGTACAGCGCGGACATCTTCCACCGGAGCTGCTGGTCACGGCATGACTCCTGAAGAAACGGCACCAGCGGCCCAGTTCTTCAGCGCCGCATGCGCCGATGATGTCGGCAGCAGCGCATATACTGAATATCCCCTGAATTGTGCAAGTTTAGGAGATATTCAAGGTACCTTTTTTCATGGAAAAGTGGTGTGTAAGGGTTTACAAATCTTTCTTGGTCTACCTGACCTTGGCTTGGTATCAAGAGATCCCCAAATTTTCCACTTCTTAAGTGATAAGTAACTGAACAGTACTGACTGGCATATTCAAGGCTTTGGATATCTTTTTATATCCTTTTCCATCTTTGTAAAGTTTCATTACCTTGTTACGCAGGTCTTTTGACTGTTCTTTTCTACCTCCTCATGGCTCAGTGTCCAGCCTACTTGGTGCATCCATGTAAGAGCTAACAAACTCATTGACTCTTTATACACAGACACCAGTTGTGATTTAAAAAGCCACAAATGTGGGAAATTAACCTTTTCATTGCCATTTTAACCTGTGTGTGCCACCTTCTGTGTCTGTACCAAGGCCAAACATTCCAGGGTATGTAAACTTTTTATCAGGGCCATTTGGGTGATTTCTGTTTATCATGATTTAAAAAGGATCCAAAAAACTACGTGATGATACATGGCTTCATGTGATCACTATCCTTGTATATAAATAAAAGACAGCATGATCAGTCATATTTTCAATATTAATGCCAAAGTTTCACAATTTCTGCCAGGGTATGCAAACATTTGAGCATGACAGTATATACGTAGCTGGGCACCCATCGTTTCTGTACTGAGTGCCCTGCCAGCACAGAGACTGAGCTGTTGAAGAGACAGAGCCGATCAGCAGATTGCTGACAGCCTCCCGCTGTGTACAATCACAGCTCGGGGCGGGCGGGGGCGCGTGCGCGCTCACACAATCCGGGAGCAGGCAGTAAAGTACGGCTTTGTCCCTTCGCCTGTGCCCGGCCACAGTACACACAGTGCTTTAAATTGTTTTATTACTGGGTTTTTCTGCCCCCCTTTAATGTCCTCTGTGAGTTCCCGAGCCACTCTGTTTCCCTCTTATGTTTGATTATAGGAAGCAGTGCGCGTTAGTTGTGGTCATGTACACTGCTCTCTGCACACCACACGTCCCATAGTCCATCTAGGGAGGGAGCAAGAGAAGGTGGCTACGTTCCTACATACAGGGGGACCATGGAGAATGAATGTAGCCACCCTTCTTCAATCGCTTGCCACCCGCCGGTCATCAAATGACGGCGTGGTGGCACAGCTCTCGTTCTGGGTGGATGTCATATGACGGCCTCCCAGAACGACCGCTCTCGTGCACCAGTGGGGGCGCGCGTCACGCCGATCGGTGGTGCGGTGTGTCAGTCTGACACACTGCTACACCGATCTCAGTAAAGAGCCTCTGACGTAGACTCTTTACCACGTGATCAGCTGTGTCCAATCACGGCTGATCACGATGTAAACAGGAAGAGCCGTTGATCGGTTTTTCCTCACTTGCGTCTGACAAACGCGAGTAGAGGAGAGCCGATCGGCTGCTCTCCTGACAGGGGGGGTCTGTGCTGATTGTTTATCAGCACAGCCCCCCCCCCTCGGATGCCCACCCAGGACCACCAGGATGCCGCCAGGACAACCAGGGATTGGCACCACCCTGGACCACCTGGGAAGTGACAATCAGTGCCCAGGCAGCTGCCAATCAGTGCCCATCCCCAATGCCTGCCAGTGCCATCAGTGATACCTATCAGTGCCCAGCAGTGCCGCCTATCAGTGCCAAGCATAAGTACCCATCAGTGACCATCAGTGTCGCCTATCAGTGCCCACCAGTGCCACCAATGAGTGCTCATCAGTGCCGCCTCTCAATGCCCATAAATGCTGCATATCAGTGCCGCCCATCGTCAGTGCCACCTCATTGGTGCCACCTTATCAATGAAGGAGAAAACTTACTTATTTACAAAATTTTATAACCGAAACAAAAGAAAAGCTTTTTTTTTTTTTTTCAAAATTTTCGTTTTTTTTTATTTGTTTAGCAAAAAATAAAAACCGCAGAGGTGATCAAATACCACCAAAAGAAAGCTCTATTTGTGGGAACAAAATGATAAAAATTCTGTTTGGGTACAGTGTAGCATGGCCGCGCAGTTGTCATTTAAACAGCGACCGCACAGAAAGCTGAAAATTAGCCTGGGCAGGAAGGGGGTATTAGTGCCCGGTATTGAGGTGGTTAACAACAATCGCACGAACAAAACAATGCGTAGATTTGGAGGCTGAGAAGAGCAATATAAGCGACTTTTTTTTTTTTTTTTTTTTTTAGTTGGAACAGAATTTTTTTTTTTTTTATCTAGTTTGGTGTCTGTATCGAATGTATCTAAATTGTAGATGTGGGGCCTCCTTTGAATCCAGGATGGATGGAGGGCTGTGCTCAGAGGACTATACTGAAGAAGAACCCCTCCTCTCCCTCTCTACATCCCGGTGGACAGATGTTTCCAGGAATGTCAGGAATGTTTTTGCAGACCAGGAGATCAGGAATGTTTGTTTTTTTACTCATATAGAAGGAAGATGCTCTCTCCTTTGTCACAAGCATGCTATGGATATTTAGTTAGCCACTGGATGCGTCGCAATGCAGTGAGATTTTTCATGCAGTTTGGAGTGCAACTTTTCAGTGCGATTTGCGCTTGACAGCTACGATTGTAATGCAACTTTAATAGTCTATTGAGCTTTAAATCGCACCGCACAACACGCACAGGACCCTTTTTTTAGGCTCGGTTCACATACACTACATTACCAAAAAGTTTTGGGACACCTGCCTTTACACGCGAACTTTGATGGCATCCCAGTCTTAAGCCTCGTACACACGATCGGATTTTCCGACGGGAATTGTGTGATGACAGGCTGTTGGTGGAAAATGCGACCGTTTGTACGCTCCATCGGGCAATTGTTGATGGCTTTTCCCCAGAAAAATGTTGGTAGGTTTTCAAATTTTCCGTGGACAAATGTCTGTTGTCGGATTTTCCGAGCGCGTGTACACAAGTCCGTCGGACAAAAGTCCAAAGTACAAACACGCATGCTCGGAAGCAAGGATGAGCCGGAAGCGGTTGTTCTTGTAAACTAGCGTTCATAATGGAGAATTAACATTCGTGACGCGGCAAATTATGAATTCTCCAAATGCAGCGCACAATTCTCTTCTTCTTTAATGGGATAATAATGAAGCTGCTTTGCTGGTGATACTGATGGAGTTATTACAAACAAATTTTCAAAGGCTTTTTTTTTTCTAGTGATATCAAGAATAATATTATTATACTTTTTTTTTATTATTTGGGCAAGTTACCACAACACCATTATCCTGTAGTTTATAAGATCAAAGATACAACTATGTTGGTGTCCCTTGTCAATTTTACATTGTATTTTTTTTAAATGTAACTGCTACTCCCAAACTGTCATTTGAAGTAAAACACACAGCCAAGTATTTATTCTGCACAATTTTTTTATTGTGCATTAAAAAAAAGAAAACAAATAATATTAGACATGCTTTCTGCCAATAGAACTTAACCAAAAAGTGCATTCTATGCATCCAAAAATATAGAAAATATAACAAATCAAATTATTATTCAACCAAAAAATAATATCAAAGCAATAACTCCAAGGCCAATAATAAATAACACGTTATCTCCTCCGATTCCACAACATGGCTGGTTGACGAACGACCGTCAACCAGAAACAAAATGAAAAGCACTAAATGAAAAGTGCAACAAGAAAAGTGTGAATTAACACTCACCAAAATTCTACTAACGTGAAATTAGCAGAAGGAGCCCAAAGGGTGGCGCTAAAGAGCTGAAAAACCACATAGTACATCTAGTACGTCACTACGTTCGTGATTGTGTGGCCGTGTGTATGCAAGACAAGTTTGGGCCAACGCCCTTTGGACAAAATTCCACTGTTTTGTTGGCCAACAATCCGATCGTGTGTACGAGGCTTTAGTCCGTAGGGTTCAATATTGAGTTGGCCCACCCTTTGCAGCTATAACAGCTTCAACTCTTCTGGGAAGGCCGTCCACAAGGTTTAGGAGTGTGTCTATGGGAATGTTTGACCATTCTTCCAGGAGAGCATTTGTGAGGTCAGGCACTAATATTGGACGAGAAGGCCTGGCTCAAGTCACCGCTCTAATTCATCAGAAAGGTGTTCTATCGGGTTGAGGTCAGGACTCTGTGCAGGCCAGTCAAGTTCCTCCACCCCAAACTCGCTCATCCATGTCTTTATGGACCTTGCTTTGTGCACTGGTCCAAATCATTCACACCCAGCGATCCGATTCAGCCAATCGCACTGTGTTTTGCGAAGCATTTTTTTGGGTGTCGGTAACTTAACATTGATGCCCACATTGGTTCTCATGAATGAAGTGCGATTTGTGATGCGGTGTGGGGAAACTAACAGGAATCGCTGCGAATCCTGCACTGCATCAGTGTGAACCGGGGCCGATAGGGCTCACGCACACGGGCGTGAAGAACGCATGCAAAAGCGCGTGTTATCGCGCACATACAGCTCACTTGCAGTGCCAGTCATTGTTAATGGCACCCCAAATGCGGCCAGCAGACACACGTTCTCACATGCGGCAAAGGTGCAGGCACTTCATTGGTGCTTTTGTCTTTGCAGTTGATGGCCCCTTCAAATGAACAGGCTTGCCCTTTTGCTTGTAGCACAAAAACATGCAAAAAAATAAAAAAAACTGCACACGAGGAGATGGGAACCCAGCCTTGTACAGATCGGAACCCAGCCTTGTACAGATCGGAACCCAGCCTTGTACAGATCGGAACCCAGCCTTGTACAGATCGGAACCCAGCAGTCCTGTATGCTATGGTCCCATCACACAGCTCTGTGTTGGTTCATTGCGCTTGGCTGCATTAACCAAAACAAAAAAATTCTGCTTCCACGGGTCAATTTTGAGCGTGTTTTTATGCCGTTTTTTTTTTTTGCACAGATGGATCCTTCCCGGATTGCAGGATGGATTGTGGGCTATGCTCAGAGGACTATCCTTTTCTTAGTACACGTGAAGGCCCCTTCCTCTGTACAGATGCTCTACATCCCGGTGGACAGATGTTTGCTGGAATGCCAGGAATGTTTTTGCAGACCAGGAGAAGGAGATCAGAAATGTTTTTGTGCCATGCTTGCTTAAGGGAGATGTTCTCTTTGTCACAAGTCCAGTGTTGGTGGGAATAAAATGGTGAACTATTCCTGGGGTAGTGGGAGTCATGGAAAGAACCAGCTTGTTCTCAGAACAATAGTAGGTTCCACAGAAGCCTTTTTCAACCTGGGTTGTCAGGGGTTCCATGAGCGGTGAGGGATTGATCTTCCACCTGTACCCACCACTATAGTTAGAGGCGCACCACTGACCACCAATGTAATGGGTCACTTCTACACTGACCACCAAAGTATGACGGCACTGTACTGACCACCAATGTAATGGGTCACTTCTACACGGCACTACACTGACCACCAAAGTATGACGGCACTACACTGACCACCAATGTATGACGGCACTACACTGACCACCAACGTATGACGGCACTACACTGACCACCAACGTATGACGGCACTACACTGACCACCAAAGTATGACGGCACTACACTGACCACCAACGTATGACGGCACTACACTGACCACCAACGTATGACAGCACTACACTGACCACCAAAGTATGAAGGCACTACACTGACCACCAAAGTATGACGGCACTACACTGACCACCAACATATGATGGCACTACACTGACCACCAACGTATGACGGCACTACACTGACCACCAAAGTATGACGGCACTACACTGACCACCAAAGTATGACGGCATTTCACTGACCACCAAAGTATGAAGGCACTACACTGACCACCAACGTATGAAGGCCCACACTGGCCACCAATGTATGAAGGCACTACACAGATCACTAATGTATGACGGCACTACACAGATCACTAATGTATGACGGCACTACACTGACCACCAATATATGATGGCACTACACTGACCACCAATAGAAGGTTGGTCTACACTAACCATCAATGAAAAGAGCACTACAATGACCACCAATGTAAAGGATCACTTTCGTAATGACCACCAGTGTAAGGTGAAATTACACTGACCACCAATGTAAGAAGGCACTATGCTGACCACCGATATATAAAGTTGGTCTACACTAACCATCAATGTAAGGGGGCAGTACACAGTTGGAACTACACTGACCACCAATGTAAGGGGTCACTGCCATAATTACCACTAACGTAAGGTGGATCTATACTGGCCACCAATGTAAGGTGGAACTACACTGAATACCAATGTAAGAAGACCTTACACTGACCACCAATGTAAGGCGGATCTACGCTAACCATCAATGAAAGGGCCACTACATTGACTACCAGTTCCATAATGACCACCAATTGAAGGGGTCTATTCCATAATGACCACCAATGTAAGGTGGATCTACACTGACCACCAATGTAAAGGGGTACTACACTGACTGCCATGTGCATTTTTTCCTCCTCTCCTAAACAAGCTGGTGATGATGTTGTTTTTTTCAGCCTGTAAACGTTCCTCTTCTATAACATCGGTAAACCCCTATGTGTGCATGTACACACAGACTAACGTACAGGTGCGTCTACAGGCTAAAAACACACTCCTATAAAAGCGACTTTTTTTTTCTGCCCAATATGTATGAGGCCTTTAATGTGAAAAATTGGTCCAGAGTTGGCCTTTAAATTAATTTTTATCTTGTAAAAATACATCTAGTCCATATAGTAAACTGGATAGGAAGTTGTTCACTTTAATGTTGGGGGGGGGGGTTACTCTTTGCACCTGGTAGAAAGGACCTATAGCACTCACATACAGAAAGGATTCTTTACAGTAAAAGCTGGAAGAATGTGGAATAGTCCTATTGTAGCTGATTTGGGTTGTTCAAAACATGTTAGATTTGTTTCTAAATACACAACACATAAATGACTGATAATACTTCTAACGAACAATATTGTGGCTTGTTGATTTAGGAACGTAATTGCCTCGGGGGATCAGGATGGAATTGTTTGTCTGGAAATTGGACTGTGCTTTATAACCGGTGTTTGCGTTTTCTAAATTAGAATGTCACTAAACCCACATCACAAAAAAAATCAATAAATGGTATATTACATGCTGTTTATACTCAATCACTTTGAGATTTGTTTTCTGTATTCTGCAAAAAACCTGGTTGATCCCGCTGCTCTCTATCTCCCCCTTCTGTCCATGTCTCCAATTCAGCTAGGGATTTTACAGAGCAGTGTGGTCAGCTCTGCACATGCTCAGTTTCCTGTGAGTTTCTATGCTGAACAATTCCTCCCTATCACATCTGAGCAGCCCATGTGACTATAGAGTCACACCTGTGGGTGTATACACAGAGGTAAATGACAGCCCACTCCCTCCCTCCTCCTCCTCCATACCCACTAACCAGCTAAACATAATTGGAGTTGGGGGTGGGATATTACATGTAGATTGATAGAGGCTTCACCACCCTCTTATTCTAAGACACAGGCTGGAGGGGGGGTGACACAGCCTGTGATTGGTAGAAATTTGCCCACAATATGTTACTGCCAATAGGTAATAAAGATTTGATTTCAAATCTATATGTGTGTGACAATTTTTAAGACCGTTTATTGATATTAATTATTTTTATTCTGTATTCCAAAGGCTGTGTTTTTTTATTTTTTTATTTTGAACATGTGACCAGAAGCAGAGGACTAGAAGCTCCTTCTGCTTATGTTTCCCTATAGAGGGGCTGGGAGAGATCCGGGACATGTGACAGCTGTATATACATTAGGAAAAATGTACTTGGATGTGTATAATTTTTTTTTTTTTTTAGGAATGCACCGATATATTGGCCGCTGAAAATAAGGTTATCAGCGTTTTGCCAATAGAAAAAAAAAAAAAGGTTCCGATAATGGCATGCTGTGTCCCACTGGCTTCAATACAAAATCATGTCCCATTGCATTCAATGCCAAAACACCCCCTATTGACTGCATAGCAAAATCAAGTCCCATTGAATTCAATGCCAAAACACCCCCTATTGACTGCATAGCAAAATCATGTCCCATTGAATTCAATGTCAAAACACCCCCTATTGACTGCATAGCAAAATCACGTCCCATTGAATTCAATGCCAAAACACCCCCTATTGACTGCATAGCAAAATCATGTCCCATTGAATTCAATGCCAAAACACCCCCTATTGACTGCATAGCAAAATCACGTCCAATTGAATTCAATGCCAAAACAACCCCTATTGGCTGAAACGCAAAATTGTGCCCAATTGACTGCTATGCAAAATCGCTCCCCTTGCTTATGTTTCCCTGCAGACAGGCTGGGAAAGATCTGGTTCAGCTGTATATCCATTAGGAAAAATGTACTTAGATGTGTTTTTTGTTTGTTTTGTTTTTTTTTTTGTTAGGGATGCACCGCCAAAAATGATCGGACAAAATAGGGTTATCGAAGTTTTGGCGATAGAGAAGAGAAAAAAAAAAAAAGTACTGATATTGGCATGCTGCCTCCCATCGACTTCAGTGCAAAATTGCATTCTATTGGCTTCAATGCAAAAACGGTCCTTTTGACTTTCATGCAAAATCGCGTCCCATTGATTTCATTGCAAAAACACGCCCTGTTGACTTTAATGCAAATCCAGCAGCCACAATAATTATAAATTCGATTGAATTTTTTTTTTTAAACTGTCCGTTTTCTCAATTTCGATTTTCGGCCAAGTGCATCCTTAATTTTCGGTTTCGGCCCCGGGAATTTTCATTTCGGTGCACCACTAGTGTTTTTATTTATTTATTTTTTTGTTTTTTTTTTCAAGCAAAACAATTCCAGTGCCATCATCCATACCAGACATAGAAGAGACCATGTACATTACAGTGAGTGTTTAGTATCACTTGGTTTAGGGCTCTGGGGACACAAGATGATTTCTTTCTGTTGAACTCGATGGCCAGGTGTCTTTTAAAAGGAACAATGTTATCTTTTACACTTTTTTTATATGCTTGCTGATCCGTATTTCCTGTTATATTACATCTAGTAGAGGCTATATAATAAGGAAATATGTGGGCACCTTTTAAGCCATTTTAAAGTATAAATGTTTATTTGATGTACACACAGATAAGAGTTCCATAAACAACATAAATAAAGAATTCGGCACAGCGCAACCAGACGCCATATGGCGAGTACGAGGGCGGCGACACCCCCACATGATGATCTAACGAAAACCTCTGCTGGTGCGGTATACAAACCTCGCACTCAGGACTTTATTGATTTGGACTGAGATGCTGGCTCGGAGATGCCTGCGCAGTTCTTGGCTGTGTTCACAAATGTCGGATGCTGATCAGCCCCTGCTGCAGCTACTCACTGCGCATCTTGCTTTAAGGGCCGGTTCACACCATACAAACGCAGTCCGGGTGCGTTCCAGGTGCTTTTCTGCATGCAGCATTTTTGATGCGTTCCAGGGCTTTTTTTGTTGTGTTTTTGGTGCGTTTTGTTGCAGTAAAGTGCTTCCCCCCCCTCTTTTTTCTTAACCTTAAATAGGGACATGTATGTTCCAGCGAGATTTAGGTGCGTTCCAGTGCGTTTTTTTTTATGCGTTTTACAGCGTTCCAGTCGAGTCCAGTGCAGGAAAAATGCAGTATGTTCTACTTTTTTTATTTTTTATTTCTGGAATGCACTGGAACTGCAAGCACTGGTGTGAACTATGCCATTGAAAACCATATAACCTACTTTCCATGCGTTTTTGGTGCAGAAAAAAAAAAAAAAAACGCACTGGACTGCATGTGGTGTGAACTGACCCTTTAAGGAGAATTTCAGAATAAACTGTCCCCTCCACCCCCCCTTTCTTAACACCTATGCTGACTATCCTGTGTAAGAAAGATGGATATACTTGCCTATTTGCAGGCCACTCCTCCAGTCCGGTCACATGATCCCCTGTGTCAGTGAGCGGCGGAGCAGGGATAGAGGAGGGAGCGCTCAGCGGCTGGCAATGTAGGAGAGCGGTGATGTCACCCATAGGCTCCTATGGGCCATCTATTGTGGGCACTCCCCCCTCTCCCCTGCAGCCGCTTACTGACACAGGGGATCATGTGACTGGACTGGAGCCGGCTGAGAAAAGGGAAGCATATAAATCTTTCATACACAGATTAGCCGGTATAGGTGTTAAGAGGGAGGAGGGTGATTGTAAAGCTTACATTTTTTTTAACAAAAAGCAAACCTCTTATACTCTTACCAGCTCTGTGCAAAGGTGGCCCCAAACCTCCTATTCTGGGGTCCCCCGCCGGTGCTCTTCACTCCTCCTCTTCTCAATGCGCCCATATAAGAAGCCGCTTCCTACGGGGGGCACACCGGTCTCCGCCCCCCTCCTGTAGTTCTCTGTAGGCAGCCTGTGGTGGGTGGGGCTACATGGCTCCTCCCACAGCTCTGCTCTCTCTCCTTGTGCAGGGTGACTGGTCTTGTCTCCGCCCCCCTCTTGTAGTTCTCTGCAGGCAGCCTGTAGAGGGTGGAGCTGCTGAGCTCCTCCCACAGCTCTGCTTTCTGCACAGGCTAAGTACAGCACAGGGAAGATGTCACCTCTACGTTTACAAGGTAATATCTGGCTTTTTCAAAGGCATTCAGTACACACCAACTGGATTTATATCAATGTTTGGCTATTCAGGAATATATTTAATTTCAGCTTTAAATAAAGGGTCAGTCTACTGTCCTCCAGACTTGGGTGGCCGGACTGTGGCTACTGGGAGTAGAAATTGGCCTGGCGTCAGTAGGAGTAAACCATGCATCAATAGTATTAGTGGGAGGAATAGTGCCCCATTGTTGTGAGTGGGAGGAATGATGTCCCATATTTGGTGTCAGTGGTAGGAATAGTGCCCCATCATTGGTGTCAGTGGTAGGAATAGTGCCCCATCATTGGTGTCGGTGGTAGGAATAGTGTCCCATTATTGGTGTCAGTGGTAGGAATAGTGCCCCATCATTGGTATCAGTGGTAGGAATAGTGTCCCATTATTGGTGTCAGTGGTAGGAATAGTGTCCCATTATTGGTGTCAGTGGTAGGAATAGTGCCCCATCATTGGTGTCAGTGGTAGGAATAGTGTCCCATTATTGGTGTCAGTGGTAGGAATAGTGCCCCATCATTGGTGTCAGTGGTAGGAATAGTGTCCCATTATTGGTGTCAGTGGTAGGAATAGTGTCCCATCATTGGTGTCAGTGGTAGGAATAGTGCCCCATCATTGGTGTCGGTGGGAGGAACAGTGCCCCTTAATTTGTATCAGTGGAAGGAATAGTGCTCCATTGTTGGTGTCAGTGGAAGGAAAAGTGCCCCATCATTGGTGTCAGTGGGAGGAATAGTACCCCATCATTGGTGTCAGTGGAAGATAAGTGCCCCATCATTGGTGTCGGTGGGAGAAACCGTGCCCCATTGTTAGTGTCAATGGAAGGAAAAGTGCCCCAAGGGCCAGATAAAGGCAAGCAAAGGGCCCCATCTGGCCCCCGGGCTGCAGTTTGGAGACTACTGGTCTAAAGCACAAACAGGGGGTGGGGCAGTGACCCCGGATCTGCAGGCTCTGAAAGGTGCTGTGTACACATATAGACTATACTGTTGTACATCACTCTAAAAAAAATAAATAAATAAATCATTTGGCGAGCCAAACCATTCCTATACATAGAAAGGCTTCAGCTGTCCCATTAGCCGAAGCTGCACTTTAAATGAGTTTCCTCTGCCTTCCCAGTACAGCCGGTGTTTTCTCCCAGGCCTGTATACTGATGAGATATGACATCAGCAGATTCCAGTGACCCGTCCCGGCCAGACGTTCTTTCATTTATGACTCTCCTGCCACCATGAAGCCCTGACACTGACATAGCAGCTCGCCCTTCCATGGCCCGGCCTTTTCAATTGGAATCCCCTGACTAAGCGCCATGAAATCTCAGACAGACGCGTGTCGTCCGGCTCCACCGCCGTTCTCCTGACTCACCGCTTTTACCAGGGATCAGAATTGTGACATCCAAAGGGCACTAGAAAAGGAATTTCATGTTCACTTCTAACTCCTTATAACCCAATCGGGACGTTTGTAGTGCTTATCTATAAACTGGGGCAAAAGATGCCTGTAAGTGGTATATTAATAATTAGAACAGGTACTTTATATAGAGCCAACAATTTCCATACTGTACATTCCCATCAGTCCCTACCACCAAGGAGCTTACAATCTAAGGTCCCGATCTCCTATTCATACCTGTACATACTAGGGCCAATTTAGACAAGGGCCAAATATCCTAATAGCATGTCTTCAGAGTATGGGAGGAAACCCACGCCGGCACAGGGGGAGCATGCAAACTCCATGCAGATAGTGTCCTGCTTAGGATTCAGATTGATGACCCTCATTTATTAAAAGTCAAGGGATATCCACAAAGTCCAGAAAAAAAACTCAGAACTTTCTCTCAAAATCAAAGTAGTAGTAACAGAGTGCAGAGGTCAGCAGTAAGTAATGCAAAGTTCAGGGGTCCGTGTTCTGCAACTCAGAATTCAGCATTAAGTTAGGAAGAACTCAGAGGTCAGTAGTAAGTAATCCAGAGAGTAGGGGGCACTAGTATGTATACAGAGTGCAGAGGTGAGTTTAAAGTACTGCAGGGCGCAGGGGACAGTAGTAAGTAACGCAGGGGGCAGCGGTCAGTAGTAATGCAGGGTGAAGAGGTCAGTAGTAATGCAGGGTGCAGCGATCAGTAGTGAGTAACGCAGGGGGCAGCGGTCTGTAGTAATGCAGGGTGCAGCGATCAGTAGTGAGTAACGCAGGGTGCAGAGATCAGTAGTAATTACTGCAGGGTACAGAGGTCAGTAGTATGTACTGCAGAGGCCAGTAGCAAGGAGTGCAGAGGTCAGTAGTAAGTAATCCAGAGAGTAGGGGGCACTAGTATGTATACAGAGTGCAGAGGTGAGTTTAAAGTACTGCAGGGCGCAGGGGACAGTAGTAAGTACTGCAGGGTGCAGAGGTCAGTAGTAAGTAGAGCAGAGGTCAGTTGTATGTAGTGCAGAGGCCAGTAGCAAGGAGTGCAGAGGTCAGTAGTAAGTAACGCAGGGTGCTGCTAACGGTAGTAAGTAACGCAGGGTGCAGAGATCAGTAGTAAGTAACACAGGGTGCAGGGATCAGTAGTAAGTAACGCAGGGTGCAGAGGTCAGTAGTAAGTAACGCAGGGT
The DNA here is from genome assembly GCF_042186555.1 of Aquarana catesbeiana. Taxonomy (NCBI): domain Eukaryota; kingdom Metazoa; phylum Chordata; class Amphibia; order Anura; family Ranidae; genus Aquarana; species Aquarana catesbeiana. The sequence continues at coordinate 618,996,474 of NC_133328.1, read as the reverse complement.
GCAGAGGTCAGTAGTAATGCAGGGTGCAGAGGTCAGTAGTAAGTACTGCAGGGTGCAGAGGTCAGTAGTATGTACTGCAGAGGCAAGTAGCAAGGAATGCAGCGGTCAGTAGTAAGTAACGCAGGGGGCAGCGGCCAGTAGTAATGCAGAGTGCAGAGGTCAGTAGTAATGCAGGGTGCAGCGATCAGTAGTGAGTAACGCAGGGTGCAGAGGTCAGTAGCAAGTAGTGCAGAGATCGGTAGTAAGTACTGCAGGGTACAGAGGTCAGTAGTATGTACTGCAGAGGCCAGTAGCAAGGAGTGCAGAGGCCAGTAGTAAGTAACGCAGGGTGCAGCGGTCAGTAGCAAGTACTGCAGAGTGCAGAGGTCAGTAGTAAGTAATGTAAAGTGCAGAGATCAGTAGTAAGTAACGTAAAGTGCAGAGGTCAGTAGTAAGTAACGCAGGGTGCAGAAGTCAGTAGTATGTACTGCAGAGATCAGTAGTAAGTAATGCAAGGTGCAGCGGTCAGTAGCAAGTACTGCAGAGTGCAGAGGTCAATAGTAAGTAACGTAAAGTGCAGAGGTCAGTAGTAGGTAACGCAGGGTGCAGAGGTCAGTAGTAAATAATGTAAAGTGCAGCGGTCGGTAGTAAGTAGTGCAGAGGTCAGTAGCAAGTACTGCAGGGTCCAGAGGTCAGTAGTAAGCAACGTAAAGTGCAAAGGTCAGTAGTAAGTAACGCAGGGTGCAGGGGTCAGTAGTAACGCAGGTGCAGAGGTCAGTAGTAAGTAACGCAGGGTGCAGAGGTCAGTAGTAAGTAACGCAGGGTGCAGAGGTCAGTAGTAAGTAACGCAGGTGCAGAGGTCAGTAGTAACGCAGGTGCAGAGGTCAGTAGTAACGCAGGTGCAGAGGTCAGTAGTAACGCAGGTGCAGAGGTTAGTAGTAACGCAGGTGCAGAGGTCAGTAGTAACGCAGGTGCAGAGGTCAGTAGTAACGCAGGTGCAGAGGTCAGTAGTAACGCAGGTGCAGAGGTCAGTAGTAACGCAGGTGCAGAGGTCAGTAGTAACGCAGGTGCAGAGGTCAGTAGTAATGCAGGTGCAGAGGTCAGTAGTAAGTAACGCAGGTGCAGAGGTTAATACCATAGCACAAATCCCCCTTCCCTTCTGGAAATGTACTCATAGACTAAGGTGACCAGATTTTTCAAATGAAATTCGTGGACATATTTTTTCTTTACTAGTAATGGCGGCAATCAGTGACTAGCGGGACGGTGATATTGCGGCGGACAAATTGGACACTGACTGTCACTTTAGACAATTCCGTGTCCTGTGGGACTATGTGACATGGAAGGAGTTAATGGAACCAGCATTGTAAAGTATATGCTCAGCACTTTCATTACATGTATTGCTCTTGTTGGCTCCGACTTCTCTACTTCGCCATAAGCGGTTTTGAAAATGTTGTGACTGCCAAAACATGGAGGTCAGCTGGAGGGGAGGTGTATAATTCTTGGAGAAAAATCCTGAGATTACTACGAGGTCTTCTGCTACAAGTGAAAATAAAGAGAGACTTTATTTATCAGCAATGTTTATAGGCAGCAGAAATGTTCGTTGCTACAACCTTGATCATGCGTCCTCCGTGTCAGGCGGTGAAGACGCGGCACAAATACCGTTTACCGCACCCAGTGCGTGATTGCTGCTCACTTTACTGCAAGCAAAGCTACAAGCAGTGTAAGTATTTGAATTTGACTTCATATCAGCCTCTTGCAGTCACTGCACAGCAGAGTTTAGACTAGGAAAGAAGGAAGCAGCACAAGAAGCAAATCAGTTCATGTGCTGACTAGGAACCTGCTGATAGGAGGAGAGAGCAGAGTGACCGGAAGATGATCTTATCACTGCGTCTCCTTTAATGTCCAGTCGCAGGCTGGGGTCGGGTGCATAACAGCCTGGGCTCAGAGGAATTGTTAGTCATCTTTCAGACCCACAATACTGAGGACAGCTAGTGGCAGAGTAGAAATACAGCAGAAGGCAGCTCCAGATTGAGGTTGAGTATTGCAGCAAAAGCCTTTTTTATTGTAGTTTTTATTTTATTCTTGTCTACTTATTTTTTATTTATGCTTTTATGTTTTTAGTATATGAATATGCATATAATGAAGATTATAGTTAGACTTTTACATCCATTTTAAAAAATAAAATTTTAGTTGTGTTTTACATATATTTTTTATAATGGCTATTTAGTTGTATTTTACATACATTTTTACAATGAAGGTTTCGTTGTATTTTATATACATTTTTATACTAAAGGTTTCGTTTTATTGTACATATATTTTTTAAAATGAAGGTTTAGTTGTATTTTATATCCATTTTTATACTAAAGGTTTAGTTTTATTGTACATATATTTTTTTAAAATGAAGGTTTAGTGGTATTTTATATCCATTTTTATACTAAAGGTTTCGTTTTATTGTACATATATTTTTTTAAAATGAAGGTTTAGTGGTATTTTATATCCATTTTTATACTAAAGGTTTCGTTTTATTTTACATATATTTTTTAGAATGAAGGTTTAGTTGTATTTTATATGCATTTTTATATTAAAGGTTTCGTTTTATTTTACATATATTTTTTAAATTGAAGGTTTAGTTGTATTTTATATGCATTTTTATACTAAAGGTTTAGTTTTATTGTACATATATTTTTTAAAATGAAGGTTTAGTTGTATTTTATATGCATTTTTATACTAAAGGTTTCGTTTTATTTTACATATATTTTTTAAAATGAAGGTTTAGTTGTATTTTATATCCATTTTTATGCTAAAGGTTTCGTTTTATTTTACATATATTTTTTTAAATGAAGGTTTAGTTGTATTTTATATGCATTTTTATACTAAAGGTTTAGTTTTATTGTACATATATATATTTTTAAATGAAGGTTTAGTTGTATTTTAAATTCTTTTGTTGTAATGAGGGTTTAGAGGTAGTTTGTATACACTTTTATAGTTAAGGTTATAATTAAGATTTCGTTTTTTTTTTTTTTTTTTTTTTTTTTTTTTACATACATTTTTGTAATGAAAATTTTTAGTTGTATTTTATGTACATTTTTATAATGAAAATTTAGTTGTATTTTACATACATTTTTATAATGCAGATTTTATTTTGTATACATTTTTTTAATGAAGGTTTGGCTGTTTTTTACATACCCTTTTTTAATGAAGGTTTAATTATACTTTTACGTTTTCTTTTCCTTCCTTTCTTGTCAAGCTAAAGGCACTGCCACCTTCCTCTGATTTGATGGTCATGTAAATACCATGAGGTTTAGTCTAACAACTTTTTCCTGTTCCTACACGGTTCCTGGTCTTGTTTACCGGGCTGTTTTAATCTAGTCATCCTTATTCCTGTCTGCCCTCTGGAGATATTAGTCATTCTTCTTCTAGCCAGACAGCTAAAGCACAGCTAACGGTCTCCTTGTCTTCTCTCTCTACACAGGAATGAAACCGGCAAGATTATTAGAAACTTCTCTCTCTACGTAGTTTTGTTTCACGAGGATCTAAACGTTCTCCGGACCCGGCTGAGTCTTAGGGATAGTCTGAGTCTTCTGCTCGCCGAAGCCTACAGAGATAGAACGATGTGTTGATAATTACCCTGGAATATTTTAAAATCCCTTTCTCGGAAGTAGAGTTACTTCATGTGTTTCTGGGATCCAGACTCATGTGGGTGAGGAGGGAGTAGCAGCGAAGGCTGGAATTATGACCAGATGACATTGTTTTAAAGGCTCTGGGCCACGGCGTTGACTTCCTGTTGGATTTATTTGACTGAGGGAACAGTGATCGGAAACCCATCATGGTGGCCCTGAGGCACAGGAACTTGAAGCTGTTTGCAGTCGCTTTGGCTTTTTTTGCCATTACCATCACCTCTTTTCTCTTGAACTTCACCCAGAACTCAGAGAAATACTTTCGGTTCTCAGGCCCCTTCGTGAGGTTCATCGCGTCTATGCGGAGGCCGTGTGGCTGCGAGACATGCGTTTCTGAGGCCGAATTGTCTCCTTGGTTCGATGAGAGGTTTAATCAGACCGTTTTGCCATTTCTGACCAAGCAGAACAACCTACTGTCAGAGAGCACATACAAGTGGTGGTTGGTAAGTGCTGTGATTGGGTTTGGGGCCTACAAATGTACTTGTAGGGTAAGTCCACCTTTGGGGCCATGTTTCATTGTACGCCCGTATTTAAGGTATAACATGCACAGCCATATCATCCATTTATAGAGATCTGTTAATGGAAGACTACAAGTCCCATCTGTCACCGCAGGAGAGGAACTCGTAGATCTCAACGGGGCACAAATGCGATAAGGTCACCACACTTGTAGTCCATTGATTACTTCTTCCAGTTCCCTAACGTAAAGGTCCATACCTTCATACGGGCCTGGGACTGGGGAAGTGTCTGCAGGAGCCTGTGCATTGCATTCATGAACCGTTGACCGTTAAAAGCTTGTTGTTTGCTCTGGCAGTGGACTGTCCCTCAGCGTCATCACACCCAATGAAGGGCTATGCTTGATAACCTCAGATCACTAAATTGTGCCCCATAATGGGTATTAGAGATATAATGCCCCATCATTGGTGGAAGTGGGAAGAATAGTGCCCCATTGTTGGTGTTAGTGGGAGGAATAGTGTCCTATCATTGGTGTCAGTGGGAGGAATTGTGCCCTATCATTGGTGTCAGTGGGAGGAATGGTGCCCCATCATTGGTATCAGTGGGAGGAATAGTGCCCCATCATTGGTGTCAGTGGGAGGAATAGTGCCCCATCATTGGTGTTAGTGGGAGGAATAGTGCCCCATCATTGGTGTCAGTGGGAGGAATAGTGCCCCGTCATTGGTGTCAGTGGGCGGAATAGTGCCCCGTCATTGCTTTCAGTGGGAGGAATAGTGCCCCATCATTGGTGTCAGTGGGAGGAATAGTGCCCCGTCATTGGTGTCAGTGGGCGGAATAGTGCCCCGTCATTGCTTTCAGTGGGAGGAATAGTGCCCCATCATTGGTATCAGTGGGAGGAATAGTGCCCCGTCATTGCTTTCAGTGGTAGGAATAGTGCCCCATCATTGGTGTCAGTGGTAGGAATAGTGCCCCATCATTGGTGTCAGTGGGAGAAATAGTGCTCCAATGCTGGTTTCAGTGGCATGAATTTTATTGTTTGTGTCAGTGGGAGAAGTAGTGCTCCATAGTAGTAGAGACCAAACTGCACTAGACCAAAACAAGCAATTTACCCCTGCAGTTCAGGCATAGTCCAATGCAAGGGGATAATCTTCTAGCTGCCCGAAGTTGGACCCTTGCAAAAGGAAGAAGTTGCCTTTAAAGTTTTAGCTGGAGCTGGACTTTAATGTGTCTCTTACATAAAGTCCATTAAAAGATACTGTACATGTCCATTTTGAGACTACCCCTTCCAAGAGGTGACACATCTGTGCGATTTTACTGCAGAATGAGCAGCGTTGTCACCCTGTCACAGGAAGTGGAATAATAATGGATCAAGATCAGGAAGTGATAAACTATGTGCTAAGAAGAAAGCCACCGCATACTGGAGGTATCACTGGTGTCTGCATTTATTAGGAAGGATGTAGACAAGATTGACATTGACGGGCCTCATTTAGGACCACCCCTATAGAGGGTGTGCATGTAGATGGGGTACAGTGTGGTGCGGCGGCAATAACGCACACAGTCCCAGTGCGATAGAAGAACTTGGACTGTGTAGCAAGTTCTTAAGGCCTACAGCTCATGATAGAGTAGCGTGATAAGTAGGATGCAGAGAGTTAATTTAGGAGGAACCTCAGAAGTTGGTAATTAAGTAAACCCAATGCAAGAGGAATTCCGAGGTTCTTGACTAATGGGTTAACCCCATTCTTTACTCTTTTATTTAACCTCTGGAGTTCCTCTTAAATGGGGTTTACTTAATAATCAGGAACCTCAGGGATGGCTCTCTGAACGGGTGTTACTTATTAATCACAACCTCTAGGGTTCTCCCTGATGAAGGTTCACGTAAAAATCAACCTCTGGGGGTCCTCTTGATGGAGGTTGACTTCAATTTGGGCCATAACAACCACCATATCCTGTAATTGGGCAGTCAGAAAATATATCCAGGGGTTTGGGAATACTAAAACCCAGTAGCGTTTTGTAATTTGCTCTACATGGACTCTGGGTGGGCTCTGTCTCCATACCAACTTATGAAATATATAGGTAAATGTGCGAAATAATTGAAATGAACATCACTGGGGCATTGTGAAGGAAGTATAGTAGCTGAGGCATCAGTATAATTTTTTTATCAAATTGGCTCATTACACTTGTGGTCATTGGGATGAATTACCCCCTTACAGATAGCTGAAAAGATCAATGGTGTCAGCGGGAACTTATCTGAGAGGTGGAAATTGCTCATTGCTCAAGGAACGCCTAGCAACCTTTAGAGGAACCCTGGTTGAGAAACCCTGCACCAAAGGTTGCTAGGAATTGCTGGATTGCTTGAGAGTACAGCTTCCCAAGGAACCCCAGAAACCTCTACAGGAACCCCAGGGTTCCACAGAAACCTGGTTGAGAAAGGCTGATCTAGGGAGTATAGATAACATATGGAGGACATCCAATACATAATGGTACAAAAAAATATCAAATACAATAAGGTAAAGGTAAAGCAAAGAACCAGTGATAGGTGACGGTGGAATAACTCAGATGACTTTTTGGGGAAATTAATTCCTTTCTCAAGTCGGATCAGGATCTGACTTGACAAAGGGGATCGTTTCCTGGCTAGCAGGGTATTGGTTGTGACATCCTGTACAGTGTTGCATGCACGTACTGCCTTTTCTTAAATGACATTTTCCACTGCGAAACCGCTAACTGATGAGCTGACTTATTCTCTGATCCTCTAACGGCTCTGTTGAGGCTTTATGAGGAAGTTCCTATCTGCATTGCCTGTATACCATTATGAATATTCTCTAGTGTGTGCCTTTTCCATTTGTTATACTTATTTTGTTTGTCTTACACAAAGTCTCTTTTGCCAAAAAATTAATTATTTAAAAGCTTCCCCCTACACCCAGCATTTTCCTTTTCAGAATGTAACCGTGCACAGCACGTTTACCATGCAATGTACATCCCGGGTCATTGTCAGCATGCCGAAAATAGTCAGCGAAAGAAGAGCGCGCCACACATGTGCAACCAGTCCAGTATTCGTTTATAATTCTTGATAAAAAGTGAAACCAATGCGTTTCAGGGGCTCACAAATCTCCCTTCATTGGGGCCTAAATGCTGGGAGTCCTAGCAAAAAAATACTGGACAGTAATAGCAAATAGACCGACTGGCGTCCGCACTGTCCGCTATTCTAATCTTTGACTATTTGCTGTGAGCTATGAGCCCCTGAAACACGTTGGCTTTACCTTCTGATCTTCTATCAAGATTAATACATTGATACTGGGCTGAATAACCATGTGTGGTGCTCTCATCCTTTGCACTCTTTTTGGACTACTCGGAGGACCTATTGGGGATATACAATAGAGAGCTGCCAGTTGATGCTGGAGATCATAGCGGACTATATACCTACATGTGAGTTTGGTGCTCCACCAATATGTCTTTTGGCTGCATTCACACCTAATAAGGCTCGGTTCACACAGGGGCGACTTGTCAGGCGACCTAGCCGCCTGACAAGTCGCCTCCCGTTCTGTACAATGGAACCGTTCTAATCGGAGCGACGCAAGTCGCTCCGACTTAGAAGAAAGGTTCCTGTACTACTTTGGGGGCGACTTGCATAGACTTCTATACAGAAGTCGTCTTGCAAGTCCCCCCGGCAGTCGTGTGCAGGTCGCCTCGGTGAGGCGACCTGCAAGTCGTGCCGCGTCTAGTGTGAACCGGCACTGAGCGTTGTGTTTTTTCAGGCTTTTTTTTTGGGTGTTTGTGCATTTTTGAGCGTGTTTTTTTTTTTAAATATTTTTGAGCTTTGCCATTTTTTTTTATTAGCCAATAGAGAAAAATCGTATCTGTTTCATCATTCGTCATTTGTTTTCAGCTTTTTCATCCACTTTCATTTATTATTATTTTTTTTACTTTTTTAAAGGGATTAAAGTGATTGTAAAGGGTTCGTTTGTTACTTAAAAAAATAAAAAAAAATAAAAAAAACATATCATACTTGCCTCCACTGTGCAGCTCGTTTTGCACAGAGTGGCCCTGAACCTCGTCTTCTGGGGTCCCACGTCGGCTCTCGCGGCTCCTCCCCACATCAGATAACCCCCTGGGAGAAGCGCTCTCCTGAGGGGGTCACCATGCGGGCGCACTCCCGAGTCCAGCATTTGCGTCTATAGCCGCCGAATGACTCGGCCCCGCCCCCCGGCCCCCTCGTTATTGGACTTGATTGACAGCAGCGGGAGCCAATGGCTGCGCTGCTATCAGTCTATCCAATCAAGAGCAGGGAACCCCAGGCAGAGAGACAGCGCGTCCCCGCCGGGTCAAGTTCCAGGGCTCAGGTAAGTAAAAGGGGGGGCGATGGGCTGGGGGGCCGGTCACTGCCAGGTGTTTTTTCACCTTAATGCATAGGATGCATTTAAGCGGTTGTAAACCCGCTGACTTTTTTTTTTTTTCCCTACACCTGTAAGGGAAAAGGCATAATGAGCTAGTATGCACCGCATACTAGCTCTTTATGAGATACTTACCTTAGAACGAGGCGCTGGCATCTCACCCGGTCCACGCCGAGGGAGCTGACATTTCCCCTCAGCGTGTCTTCCGAGTATCGCGGCCGTGAGTGGCCGGAGCCACGATGTTGTCACTCCCGCGCGTGCACGCGGGAGACTTTTTTCCGCCATGGTCCCGCGGCTGTCGGGCTTTCAGCCGAGAATCCCCTGTGTGCATGCGCCGCTGCAGTCAGCGGCTCATTGCGAGGGGAATATCTCCTAAACCGTACAGGTTTAGGAGGTATTTTTTTTTACCAACAGGTAAGCCTTATTATAGGCTTACCTGTAGGTAAAAGTTTAAAAAATAGGTATACAACTGCATTAAGGTGAAAAATACGAAGGTTTACAACCCCTTTAAGGGGCCAGTATTAGAGGTTAGGGGTAAATATTAGGGTTAGGATTAGGGGTCAATATTAGGGTTAGAGGTTATTAATGGTCAATATTAGGGTTAGGGGTTAATATTAGGCTCTATTAGTTGATCCAGGGAAAAGCAGATTGCCTCTCGGGGGATCAGGAAGGAATTTTTTCCCCCGCTGTAGCTAGTTGGATCATGCTTTGCTGTTTTTTTTTTTTGCCTTTCTCTGGATCAACTGTGGATATTGGTTTGTGTATATGAGGTTTGTATTATTATTTATTTTTTTTATTTTTATTATTTTGGTTGAACTAGATGGACTTGTGTCTTTTTTCAACCTGACTAACTATGTAAGTATGTAACACTCGAGCGTAGCGATTTACTGGCGTTTTTCTGGGATTTTTTATAAGCATTTTTGCAGCTTTTTTACAATAATTTTTTAAAGCATCTTAGAAGTGTATTACAAGCACTTTACAGCTTTAGGCATTTTTGTTTAGCCAATAGAAAGCACTAGGGGGAGGAAAGGGAGAGGAAATTAGGGGTGGAGAGCTGCTATTTGAGCAGAGAACGCTTGGAAAACACTCAAGTCATGCGTTTCTATTGAAGTCTAGGGGCCAAAAACTCTTATGATCTGCCACAAAGAAGCTCATGTACTTTTTTGAGCTTCAGGCATTTTTGCTTCAGGCGACAGAACGCTCAGTTGTGAACAGGGGCCATTGAAATGAATGGGATTTGGCTTATTGAGAATTTTTAGAGCTACAAACTTCAAGCAGAAAATCACTCAGGTGTAAATGGGGCCTTAGACCCCTTTCACACTGCTGGCGCCCGAGTGTCAGCGGGAAAGCGGCGCTATTTCTAGCGACGTCGTTTTAGCGGCGCTATTCGGCCGCTAGCGGGGCGGTTTTAACCCGCTGCTAGCAGCCGAAAAGGGGTTAAATCTGCCCGCATAAAGAAACTGCTGGCAGGACTTTTTCTGACGCCCTGCCAGCGCACCACTCCAGTGTGAAAGCAGTCAGGCTTTCACACTGGAGTGAATGGAGTGGCTGTTTTAGGGCGGTTTGCAGGCGCTAATTTTAACGCTATAGCGCCTGCAAAACGCTCCAGTGTGAAAGGGATCTTAGGACTAGGCTTTAATAATGTGAGGGGTTAGGAGTAGGAGTCAATATTAGGGTTAGGGTTTGGGATTAGGGATAGGGGTTAATGTTAGGGGTCAATATTAGGGTTAAGGGTTAATATTAGGGGTTAATTTAGGGTTAGGGTTTTTTAATGTATTATTTATTTTTATTTTTCCTGACCTGCAAAGTAAAGGCATATTGTGCTAGACTAGTATGCATACTAACTCATTATGTGAAACTAACCTGCAAACGAAGCCCTCCACTGATGCGTTGTCACTGCTGGAGGCCGCATCCATCTTCACCCGATTTACTTCCGGGTCAGGACTTCGGCTGTGTGACCGTCCGACGCCGCGTGAATTTGTATGTGTGTGTGTGTATGTGTATGTATATATATATATATATAATCTCACAAAAGTGAGTACACCCCTCACATTTTTGTAAATATTTTATTCTATCTTTTCATGTGACAACACTGAAGAAATGACACTTTGCTACAATGTAAAGTAGTGAGTGTACAGCTTGTATAACAGTGTAAATTTGCTGTCCCCTCAAAATAACTCAACACACAGCCATTAATGTCTAAACCGCTGGCAACAAAAGTGAGTACACCCCTAAGTGAAAATGGCCAAATTGGGCCCAAAGTGTCAATATTTTATGTGGCCACCATTTTTTTCCAGTACTGTCTTAACCCTCTTGGACATGGAGTTCACCAGAGCTTCACAGGTTGCCACTGGAGTCCTCTTCCACTCCTCCATGATGACATCACGGAGCTGGTGGATGTTAGAGACTTTGCGCTCCTCCACCTTCCGTTTGAGGATGCCCCACAGATGCTTAATAGGGTTTAGGTCTGGAGACATGCTTGGCCAGTCCATTACCCTCACCCTCAGCTTCTTTAGCAAGGCAGTGGTCGTCTTGGAGGTGTGTTTGGGGTCGTTATCATGTTGGAATACTGCCCTGCGGCCCACTCTCCGAAGGGAAGGGGATCATGTTCTGCTTCAGTATGTCACAGTACATGTTGGCATTCATGGTTCCCTCAATGAACTGTAGCTCCCCAGTGCCGGCAGCACTCAGGCAGCCCCAGACCATGACACTCCCACCACCATGCTTGACTGTAGGCAAGACACACTTGTCTTTGTACTCCTCACCTGGTTGCCACCACACACGATTGACACCATCTGAACCAAATACGTTTATTTTGGTCTCATCAGACCACAGGACATGGTTCCAGTAATCCATGTTCTTAGTCTGCTTGTCTTCAGGCAACTGTTTGCAGGCTTTCTTTTGCATCATCTTTAGAAGAGGCTTCTTTCTGGGACAACAGCCATGCAGACCAATTTGTTGCAGTGTGTGGCGTATGGTCTGAGGACTGACAGGCTGACCCCCCACCCCTTCAACCTCTGCAGCAATGCTGTCAGCACTCATACATCTATTTCCCAAAGACAACCTCTGGATATGACGCTGAGCACGTGCACTCAACTTCTTTGGTTGACCATGGAGAGGCCTGTTCTGAGTGGAACCTGTCCTGTTAAACCGCTGTATGGTCTTGGCCACCACGCTGCAGCTCAGTTTCAAGGTCTTGGCAATCTTCTTATAGCCTAGGCCATCTTTGCCTAGTTCTTTGCCATGAGGTGCCATGTTGACCTTCCAGTGATCAGTATGAGAGAGTGAGAGCGATAACACCAAATTTAACACACCTGCTCCCCATTCACACCTGGAACCTTGTAACACTAACGAGTCACATGGCACCGGGGAGGGAAAATGGCTAACTGGGTCCAATTTGGACATTTTCCCTTAGGGGTGTACTCACTTTTGTTACCAGCGGTTTAGAAAATAATGGCTATTTGTTGAGATATTTTGAGGGGACAGCAAATTTACACTGTTATACAAAACACAAAAACACATAATCTGCGCGATTCAAGCTCCAAAAAGAGCTCCAGAACTTTTTTGAGCTTCAAGCGTTTGGCTTCAGGCGACTTGGTGTGGAGATGTAAACCATCTCCATAGAGAATCATTGATTGTTTTGTCCTCCAGCCTTTTGGCGATTCAAGCTTCCAGCTACAAAACACTGAGGTGTGAATGGGGCTTTGTGAGAAGAGAATGGATGTCTGGAGACACATGTGCAAGCGTTTAATTATCAGTGGCCATCCAATGAAGTGGCGGGGGTGGGGTGGGGGGGTGTTAATGGAGGTGTCATCAGATTGAGTAACTGAAGGCTGGAGCTGTCACAGGTAGAGAAGGACACACCAATAGGTAAGTGTGCCAGCACTAATGGTAAAAACTCGCCCCCAACACAGAATGTAGTTCACTTTTATACAAATCTCGACCCATGGAGGCAAAGCAATGGGTTTTGCTTTAATCCCTCAGCTGCATATACTATAACTTCATATTGCTTCCTCACCGCTCCATTGAACAACTGGAGAAAAAAACCCAGGACTTTGGTGTATTGTGCTGCATGTAACTCATACCATGTGACAGCACTGGATCAATCACCACTACGATTACATTTGGTGCTCACAATTTTTTTTTTTGGGGGGGGGGGGGTTCAAACAAACTGAAAAATTCAGAAAAATACTTAAAAAAAAAAAAAAAAAAAAAAAAAAAAACATCAAATGCAGCCTCACTGTGCCTATAAAATTCAGCAACTTTGCCCATCAAATGCAGCCACTGTGCCCATCAAATGCAGCCACTGTGCCCATCATATGCAGCCACTCTGCCCATCATATGCAGCCACTCTGCCCATCAAATGCAGCCACTGTGCCCATCAAATGCAGCCACTGTGCCCATCAAATGCAGCCCCTATGCCCATCAAATGCAGCCCCTATGCCCATCAAATCCAGCCCCTGTGCCCATCAAATGCAGCCCCTGTGCCCATCAAATGCAGCCCCTGTGCCCATCAAATGCAGCCCCTGTGCCCATCAAATGCAGCCCCAGTGCCCATCAAATGCAGCCCCTGTGCCCACCAAATGCAGCCCCTGTGCCCACCAAATAGAGCCAGTGTGCGCACCAAATACAGTCACTGTGCCCACCAAATACAGCCAGTGTGCTCATCATGTGCAGCCCCTGTGCCCATCAAATACAGTCACTGTGCCCATCATGTGCAGCCACTGTGCCCACCAAATACAGCCAGTGTGCTCATCATGTGCAGCCCCTGTGCCCATCAAATACAGTCACTGTGCCCATCATGTGCAGCTACTGCGCCCATCAAATACAGCCACTGTGCACATCATATGCAGCCACTGTGCCCATCAAATGCAGTCACTGTGCCCATATGCAGCCACTGTTTCCATCATATGCAGCCCCTGTGCCCATCAAATGCAGCCCCTGTGCCCACCACCAAATACAGCCACTGTGCCCACCAAATACAGTCACTGTGCCCATCATGTGCAGCCACTGTGCCCACCAAATACAGCCAGTGTGCTTATTAAGAGCCCTTTCACACTGGGGCGGTTTGCAGGCGCTATTGCGCTAATAATAGCGCCTGAAAACCGACCCGAAAGTGCCGCTACTTTCATTCCAGTGTGAAAGCCCCGAGGGCTTTCACACTGGAGCGATGCGCTGGCAGGGCGGTAAAAAAAGTCCTGCCAGCAGCATCTTCGGAGCGGTGTGTATACCGCTCCTTTACCGCTCCTGCCCATTGAAATCAATGGGACTGCGCGGCTATACCGCCGGCAAAGCGCCTCTGCAGAGGCGCTTTGCGGTGGTATTTAACCCTTTCTCGGCCGCTAGCGGGGCGTAAAACTGCCCCGCTAGCGGCCGCATACCAACGGTAAAACGCCGCTAATAATAGCTGCGTTTTACCGCCGACGCCGCCCCCGCCCCATTGTGAAAGGGCTCTATGTGCAGCCACTGTGCCCATTCAATAGTCACTGTGCCCATCATATGCAGCCACTGTGATCATCATATGCAGCCACTGTGCCCAACGACCCCCCCCCCCCACTCGCTCTGGCAGCACACCCCCACCCGCCCCCCCGCATGCTCATGCTCTGACAGACCCCCTGCCTGCCAGGCAGCGCAGCAGCTCCTCTCCAAGTGCACCAGAACGGCGGCGACCTCCGCTCCAGCGTGTCTCCTCCGCTCCTCTTCCTAAGCACTAGGCATCCAATAGGGTGGCCCGGCGCTTTGGCCAATCAGAAAACAGGTCTGACGCCCTGCCTCCTGATTGGCGGGGAGGAAGGTTAGTGTGAAAATAGTAAAAATTAATTCACTATCGTCACAAAATTGGGTGGGATCAGGGCGCACTCTCTGTGCCCCGAGCCCACCCTATTTTGAAGCCTATTAGAGCCTCTGGCTCTAATCAGGTGCTTCAAAAAGTACCACCCCCTCCCACCCTCACCATGGGAATCCATGCATTCGGTGTCCTGAAAGGGGCCGGGTGCATGGATGGGGGGGTGGCGCCCACAATGCATGGGCCGCCACTGTTTGTAGCCCTGCGTATGTGTAATCAATGACCTCAGTGTCCACTCTGGGCACAGCTCCTCTCGTGCTTCAACTAATTGCTGGATTTGATCAAGAAGGTAATCTGAAAATACTAACCTAAAGCAGAAGGGTCCTTCTTTGGGTGTTCACGACCATGCCTGGCTGACATTGATACTTCATTTTGGCTCTAAGTGTAATTGGTTTAAATAGCGTGCCAAATTCAAGATCCTTAAGAGTCCAAAGTCTTTACTGTTCAACTGATTACAATAAGCAGGGCAATAGAAATCCAACGCGTTGCAGGAGCCACACAATCCCCCTTCGTCAGGGTTGGGTGAAGTGGCAGAATGTTAAATGGACTTTGACTTATTACTGTACTATTGGATTTCCCAACCCAGGTGAATGTCCTATATCCGGGGGGGTCCATGTCTTTGAGGTGAGCTGCCAAATACAGGTCAGTTGGGCTCTAGTAATGACTAGACAATTTTGTTCATTTTCGTTTTCGTTTCATTCGTTTTTTGTTTTTTCATAAATTCGGAATTCGGAAATGTGAAAATTCGGGATTCATAAATTCGTAGATTAAAAAATTCAGAAATTTGGAAATAACGAATGCTGTATCTAAACAAATGAAATGTAATGAATCAATAATAATAAATAACAATAATAATAATAAAAACCTTTTATTACTTATTATTAATTCCATTCAATATGTTTAGATACGGCATTCGGAAATCTGGAAAGTCGAAAATAAGAAAAAAAATCAGAAAATTCCAAATAATAACTAAAAATTAACTAATCTATAGGTTTTGGGCATTCCTTTCAAATGTGGCTGTTAGTGAATATAATGAATATGAATTTATCTGAAGTTATGAATTATCCAAAATAACGAATGCCACATCTAAACAAATGGAACGGAACTAATTAATAATAATAAAAGGTTATTATTATTATTGATGAATCAATAATAAATCAATAATAAAAAATAACAATAATAATAATAAAAACCTTTTATTACTTATTATTAATTCCATTCCATTTGTTTAGATATGGCATTCGGAAATCTGAAAAGCCGAAAATAAGAAAAAAAAAAAAATAAGAAAATTACAAATAATAATTAATAATTAACTATTAATCTATAGGTATTGGACATTACTTTCAAATTGGGCTGTTAGTGAATGTAATGAATTAAAATTTATCTGAAGTTACGAATTATCCAAAATAACGAATGCCGCATCTAAACAAATGGAACGGAACTAATTCATAATAAATAATAATAAAAGGTTATTATTACTATTATTATTGTTGTTATTTATTATTTAAGTAAAAGCCTAGAAAAACTAATGGCAGCGCTAAAAGATGATTGGTCCTAAATAAAGCAGCTTAAAAATTGTCATATAATAAAGTCCGTGTACACTTTTAAATGCTGACGTGGATGATCCTGAATGAATTCTTATGACGGTCTATAGAGTGTAATCATCGAGGATAGCCGCATTCATTTCGTACTGTTTCACATCACACGTGCTCGGAAGGAAGAGAGGGGGGGGGTGTGCAAGGAAACCCCCTCTTATAAAAACTCTTACCGAATCCAACCTTGATTTAAGCGATCAGGACAGCTGGTGATGCCTTATGATAAGTGGGTCCTCCTAAATGGTTTCCTCAATACCAGTAATTAAAGGTTTTAAACACTGATCCATTGGCAAGCTGTCCTGATCGTCCATCGAGGAAGAGCATTGACGGTGATTCCCATGGGTTACGACCAACACGCTTAAATCAAGGTTGGATTCGGTAAGAGTTTTTATAAGAGGGGGTTTCCTTGCACACACCCCCCCCCCCCCTCTCTTCCTTCCGAGCACGTGTGATGTGAAACAGTACAAAATGAATGCAGCTATCCTCGATGATTACACTCTATAGACCGTCATAAGAATTCATTCAGGATCATCCACGTCAGCATTTAAAAGTGGACACGGACTTTATTATATGACAATTTTTAGGTTGCTTTATTTAGGACCAATCATCTTTTAGCGCTGCCATTAGCTTTTTTAGGCTTTTACTTATGTTTCAGCAGTGTTGTTTCTAATTTAGAGGCACTTTTTAGGCAGCTGCTGTTGCCATTACTTTTGGTTGTTCACTTCTATTTTGCCTTATACATACTTCCTTAAGCGCTTGGGGTTGAATGTGACATTAGGCCTTGTCAGATTCAAGTTTATCATGTTATTTATTATTATTGATTCATTACGTTCCATTTGTTTAGATAAGGCATTCGTTATTTCGGGTAATTCGTAACTTCAGATAAATTTGTATTTGTTACGTTCACTAACAGCCAAATTATTTTGAATTTTCGGATTTTCATTCTTCTTTTCGAATTTACGAACATCCTAATTTTCGAATTTCTGAATATTCGGAAATTCGAATATTTCAGAATTAACGAATTTGTCCAAATTCGTTAAACGAATTCAGAATGAAACAAACTGCACATGTCTAGTAACGACCCTGTTTGCATTTTGGTGACCTGGGAAAATCCATATCCAGCGCCCCGCCACCACTACCTCTTAGACTTCCTCTTGGCTCTCCAATGTCGGGATTCCCTCAATATCCAAAAGACTGCAGTGACGTGATGATATCGCAAAGGCATGACTAGTGGTCACAGACACAAATTGCAGCACTGGAACCATCGGTCGTCACTCCTACAAGTGGTGCTGTCTAGGGGCAAGGGTGGCGGAGGTGGGTGAGTGCAATAAAGGCTTTGTTATCAAAAACTGTTGAATGGATGAGGGGGGGAATGGAAGGGAGAAGCGCTTTGTCCAGAGATGGGCTTTAGGATCAGTGATGAGGACACCTCATTTGTGGTTATTTCACCAGTCTTGGGGGGAATATGACCCCCTCCCCCCACCTGAACATTCCGTAAGTGTTGACACTATCTTTGCTTTGCCACCGACACTGTATAGTGTTTCCAGTAATTATTGTAATAGTAATTTGTACATCGTTATTTCTGCTACTCCTTCGTCAAGTAGACATGTAATTAAAACAGATTTTTTTTTTTTTTTTACAAAACACGATCTGTGAGCGCAACGGGCCTTTAACCTGACACGGGTGGCCCCCCAAGCAGAAATCTACCCCTTCCCACCTGTGCCGCTAATAATAGATGTGTGTGCTTTGGGTAATTGGCCGCTGTCACTGACAGAAATACGATGTAGCGTACAGATATGGCCCGGTGTTATTTTAAGTGACGACGTGACAGCGACATATGGATTCGTATCTTCCCTGTTCTGCTTTTTGTCATTACGTCTAATTAAAACACGCGAAAGGAATGTTTAGCTGCCACTGTATCTGATTCCGTGCGTTGTGCTCCCGACTTCAGAGCTCGCTGTTTTGTCAATTACCTTCACAGTTTTCTGATCATATTTCTAAACAAATTAACATTAACCAAATTGGATACTTCGTTTCATAAACAAAAGTTTTATTAGTGTGGAAAATATTGAAAAAGGAAAATGAGTCATCTATGAATACTGTCTAAATTCATTAAATCCTGTTGCTTTCCATTCCCAATAATTCCTCCTCATTCCCTTTTCATATTTTTTATCACCCATCAATTTTTATTGTTCTTTTCCACTATACTGCATATACTCGAATATAGGCCGGCCCGAGTATAAGCCGAGGCACCTAATTTTACCACAAAAAATTTGACTCGAGTAAAAGCCTAGGGTGGGAAATACAAAACAATGCCCATCTGCAGCCTCACTGTGCCCATCTGCAGCCTCACTGTGCCCACCTGTATCATCAGTGCCCATCTGCAGCCTCATTGTGCCCATCTTCAGCCTCACTGTGCCCACCTTTAGCATCAGTGCCCATCTGCAGCCTCATTGTGCCCATCTGCAGCCTCACTGTGCCCACCTTTACCATCAGTGCCCATCTGCAGCCTCACTGTGCCCATCTGCAGCCTCACTGTGCCCATCTGCAGCCTCACTGTGCCCACCTGTATCGTCAGTGCCCATCTGCAGCCTCATTGTGCCCATCTGCAGCCTCACTGTGCCCACCTTTATCATCAGTGCCCATCTGCAGCCTCACTGTGCCCATCTGCAGCCTCACTGTGCCCATCTGCAGCCTCACTGTTCCCATATGCGGCCTCACTGTGCCCATCTGCAGCCTCACTGTGCCCATCTGCAGTTGTACCTTTGATAACTTAAACAGCGAGTGTCTCCCGCTGTGTCATGCAGTCTGTTTGGCGGCCGTCCACTGTAACAAAGCCCCGCCTCCTCCTCGTCCGTGATAGACGGAACACTGATTCAGTTTCCCAGCATTGTATCAGTGTTCCGTCTATCACGGACGAGGAGGAGGCGGGGCTCTGTTACAATGGACGGCCGCCGAACAGACTGCATGACACAGCAGGAGACACCCACTGTTTAAGTTATCAAAGGTACAGCTGCAGATGGGCACAGTAATGCTGCACCCCCACTCAAGAACCTCACTTGAGTATAAGCCGAGGGGGGCTTTTTCAGCATAAAAAATGTGCTGAAATAGTCTGCTTATTCTCGATTATATACAGTACTTCTCTTTAAAAGAGACCTGTGCCAATGTGTATAGGCTGCTGCTGGCGTGATCGTAATGCAAGCGCCCCCCCCCCCCTTTTTTTTTCTTTTAAAGTGTTCCACTACCCTGAAAATGCAAGAATCCTTATTATGGAAATGGCAGCTAGATTTCACATAGTCACATTGTGTCCTGCATTTCCTCCCTCCTCGCCTCCCCACTGCAAAGTATGATGGAATAATTAGTGATTAGGAGCCATTTTCCTTACCCTTCAAAATGACCTTACCATTAATCCCCTTCCCTTACTCTACTTTTTCTCTTCTTTTAATAAATGCTTTTCATTTTCATTACCCTTCATCGCCTTCCCTTACTCTCCCTCACATTTCGTAATCCCTCCCCTTCCCCATCTGGTTTCTCACTCTTTATCACACTTTCTTTGTCTTGTTGCCTACCCTTCATCTCCTTCCCTTTTTACTGGTCCCTAACCCATTATCATCCTCTTTTCATTTTTCTTTCCTTTAATCACTTTTCCTTTACCCTTACTGAACCTCACCTTCCCTTTTCATTTTCGTTACCCTTCATCGCCCTCCCTTACTCTGCATCACCTTCCGTAAGCCTTCCCCTTTATCATCTTCCCTTTCCCTAGACCTTCATCATCTTCCCCTACTCTTCATTATCTTCCCTATTCTGGTCCCCCTTTTCTTCTTCACATTCTCTTTTCTTGTTTCCTACTCTTGCTCACCCCCTTCCCTTACTGGAAAGAAATTGGAATAGAAATATGGACTTTATAGTAGATACTTATCTACAGCGGTGGAATGAGTGAACTAACGTCACTATTTAATGTTGTAACAGTAACCAGCGATGTCCAATAGTAGAAAGGAAAGTGTTTCACTAGGATAGCCAATCACCTTGAATGAATGAATAAATGATTTGTATAGCGCTGCAAATGCGAACTGAATCCCCTCAAGGTGCTAGATCGGTCCTGTGTTGTCCAGCTTCTTAGAAGAGGTAGGTCTTGATTTTTTTTTTCTGAAGGCCTGATGGTTTTCTTCCATGCGGATGTAAGTCATTAGAGCGTTCCATAGCCGTGGTCCTTGGACTGCGAATCTTCGTTCTCCCTTTGTGTTGTAGCAGGGTTTTGGAATAAGGAGAAGGTTTTGGTTAGAAGAGTGAAGACTGCGATTGGGTGTGTTGTTTTATTTTCTCGCATAGGTATTGAGGAACGTTTCCTTGTATGCATTTGTGGGTGAGGCAGAGGGTCTTGAAAGTGATTTGATTCTTTACGGTTAGCCCATGTAGGCTCCTCAGGGAAGGGGAGATGGATTCCCAGGGTCTACCTTAGTAGACAAAGCTGTAGTGATAAATGATAGAGAATGAACCGCCACCGTGTGTGATCGCCTGAAGGTATAGTAGCCTGACCCTTACTGGTTGTCGACCCTTCATCACCTTCTCTTTACTGGCCCCTAACCCATCATCCTCTCTTTTCATTTTTCTTTCCTTTTAATCACTTTTCCTTTTAGCCTTCCTGAACCTCACCTTCCCTTTTCATTTTTGTTACCCTTCATCGCCTTTCCTTACTCTGCACCATGTTCTGTAAGCCTTCCCCTTTAACATCTTCCCTTTCCCCTACTCTTCACCATCATCCCTATTCTGGTCCCCCTATTCTTTTTCACATTCCCTTTTCTTGTTCCCCACGCTTGATCACCCCTTCCCTTTCTGGTTGTCGACTCTTCATCACCTTCCCTTTACTGGTCCCCTTCCCATCATCATCTTCTTTTCATTTTCGCTACCCTTTATCGCCTTCCCCTACTCTGCATCACCTTCTGTAATCGTTCCCCTTTATCATCTTCCCTTTCCTTTTGACCGTCATCTTCCATTACCTTTCATCACCTTCCTTATTCTAGTCCGGTACTGTTTAGTGCCTTCCCTATTCTGGTCCCCCATTTTTCTTCACTTTCCCTCTTCTTGTTCCCCTCCCTTTATTACCCTTTCCCTTTCTGGTTGTGTGTCCTTCATCACCTTCCCTTTACTGGTCTCCTACCCATCATCATCCTCTCTTCATTTTCCTTTCCCTTACTGAACATCACCTCCCCTTTTTTTATTTTTTTTTTTATTTTTGTTACTTTTCATCACCTTCTCTCACTCCTTTACTGCCTTCTGTTTTCTTACACTTCATCACCTTCCACAACTCCACATCACCTTCCCCTATTCTTTCCATTCATCATCTTCCCTTTCCCTTTCCCTTAACCTTTATCAACTTCCATTACTTTTTTAACCTTTCTTTAGAATACAACACCTCCCCTTACTATTCATCCACTTCCCTTTTTCCTTTATTACACTTTGTCCCAACCCCCCCCCTCACCTCCCTGTTGGATACAAAGCACAATGGAATAATTGTTGATTGTTGATTGGTAGCTGAGGGGAGAGGAAGAGGGTGGCGGGCCATTATGTGACCTTAAGAGATCTCTTTGCTTTATCTATAAAAATGCACCCCAGTAACGGGCTGTTCTGCATAAACACTTAAACAGACTTTGTTATTAATCCATTCTGGCAAAGTCATAGGGTCCCTAAAGGGTCTGTGTCGACAGGCTTTGGGTTTGAATCAATGTCAACCTGATGCCATCAGTTTTAGAAAATCATGCAGAACTCACTGACAGGTGACCTGCAGTGGACCTCCTGACCAAAGATGAGCTTGGGCTCAGTCGAAAACCAGAAGGAAGCTG
Source organism: Aquarana catesbeiana (assembly GCF_042186555.1). Taxonomy (NCBI): domain Eukaryota; kingdom Metazoa; phylum Chordata; class Amphibia; order Anura; family Ranidae; genus Aquarana; species Aquarana catesbeiana. The sequence goes on along the minus strand of NC_133328.1, from coordinate 618,974,697 downwards.
TTAGTGCCAAGCCCAATGAGCCGCAGATCTAGGGGCTGAGATGCTTGTCACATCATTGATCTAATATGGCCACATGGCAAGCACAATGACATTTACCTAATATCGCCATATTAGGTCAATGGTGTCACAAGCATCCCCGCCCCTTGTTATACGTGCAGCTGCGAGGCAGGGAATGGGCTGGCCACAGCTTTTTGGGCCAGCACCGACCGCTTCCTTCCAGGTACAATTGAACATGGGTTGTAACCAAACTCAAGCTCATCCTAACTCCTGAACTGATTCAAACAGGTTTTGCATTCCCAGTCGACTTTGTAAGGAAATGCGAAACCTGTCTGAAACCAACAAAAGCCCATCGACACAGGCCCTAAAGCCCACCAAACCAATTTTACAGCTGCCCCCCACAGATCCTTCCTTTCTTGCAGTCACTACAAAATACCTGGAGCCCAAGCTGGAGCCCAAGCTTCCTGGGAGCAAAGAGGTCACCCTCTCGATCATGTGATGACAGCTGCATCACAGGAGGTGGTCAATATGTTCCCCAATACCCAGGATCTTTGACTATTTTGTAGATGAACACTATGAAGGCAACTATAACTAGGCCTGGGAATGACCTCCAAATTTGAAAGAGGTTTGTATGTTAAGCTTATTACTATGAACTTAATAAAAATCTTTTGACAAGAAAGAGGTTTGTGTCCCTACATCAGCAGCTTCTTTATCGTGATCCCTTGGCAGCTGACTATAATCAGGAAGAACACAGGTATGATAGCTAGGTCCTAGCTCACCTGGAGTCCGTAGATGCTTCCTCCACAAACACTTTTAGAAGTGAGAATTTAAAAAAAAAAGTTTTATCAGGATAAATATCTTTAATCCCTGCAGTTCCTGCCACCGTTTGACATAGTGGCACATTGACACGTGGCATTTGCCTGCCAGGTTACAATGCTAAGGTTGCATGGGAATGTAGTTCCAGATGCTGCATCTACTGGATATCGCATTCCTGTGGATATAGCCGGCACAATTCCCCCTCTGCCTCTAACAGGAAATTCCTGGAAACAATCAAAGGATGGAACCAATGATGAAAATTATGGCATGAAACAACATTTTCGTAATAATACAAAATCTGTTATTTGAGAGTAGGGGCCATGAAAACAGATATTGCTTTTATGCTGTGGCAAGGCTTCGGCTTACTTTTCCTCTTCTTCGTTTATTTACTATTTTCTCTTTATGTCTTCCACACCCTGTTTATTTCAACCCTGAATCTACTCCTCTCTCCATTCAACTGGGTTACCTTCCTCGTTTTTCTCTTTTCTGGCCGCCTACCCTTCATCATATAAATTTTTCTGGCCCCTTGTCCATCATTACCCTCTCTTTTCTGGTCCTCTGCCCTTTGTCAAATTCCCTATTCTGGTCCCCAACCTTTCGCCACCCCTATATCCTTTATTCTTCATCGCCTTCCCTATTCTGGTCCCCTACCCTATATAATTTTCATCCATTTTCATTTTCCTTTTTTTTATAATCATTTTTAGTTTCCCCCTTACTGAGCCTCACCTTCCCTTTTCATTTTTGTTCCCCTGCTTTTCATTGACTTCCCTATTCTGGTCCCCTATTCTTCATTACCTTTTTCTTTTCTGGTCCTCTACCCTTCATCTCTAATTTTTTTGCCTTTTCCCTAATCACTTTTACTTTGAACCTTACTTTACCTTTCCTTTTCATTTTCATTCATCACCTTCTCTTATGCATCTTATGCAACGTACACACGGGCGAACTATTTAACCGGACTGGTCTGACGGACCGAGTCCGGCGGACAATCCAATCATGTGTGGGCTTCAGTGGACCTTCAGCGGACTTTTCCAGTCGAAAATCTGACGGAGTTTAGATTTCAAACAGGCTTCAAATCTTTCGAGTCCGGTCGAAAAATCCGCTCGTCTCTATGCTAGTCCGACGGACGAAAACCCACGCTAGGGCAGCTATTGGCTACTGGCTATCAACTTCCTTATTTTAGTCCGGTCGTACGTCATCGCGTACGAATCCATCGGCCTTTGGTGTGATCGTGTGTAGGCAAGTCTGTTTGTTCAAAAGTCCGTCGGAAGTCCGTCAAAAGTCTGACGAAAGTCCGCCGGAATGGCCGTCGGACTTTTGTTGCTGAAAAGTCCGCTCGTGTGTATACGGCCTAACTCTACATCACCTTCTGTAATTTTCCCCTCTTATCATTCTCCCTTTCCCGGACCTTCATCATCTTCCATTATCCTGTGTTACCTTTCCAATTCTGGTCCCTTATTCATCACCATCCCTTCTCCCAGTTTCCTAACCTTTTATCACCTTTTTATCATCCTTTTGTTTTTATTTTCCTTTCCCTTAATCACTTATTTTCCCTTACAGAAGCTGACCATCCATTTTCATTTTCCTTACCCTTCATTGTCTTCCCTTACTCTACATCACTTTCTGTAATCCTTACCCTTCATATTCTCTTTCCCTTGATCTTTGTCATCTTCCATTGCCCTGTATCACCTTCTTTATTCTAGTCCCCTGCTATTCACCACCTTCCCTATTCTGGTTCTCTTTTTTTAATTCCCTTCCCTTTTCTGGTTCCCTTTTCTGGGTCTGCCCGCATCCAGTTCTCATGACAGAAGATTGTGACCGTCCCTCTGTGGAGCCAGTTCACATATCTCCGTGGCGGCTCCGGAGCGGCTTGCACAAGAGTGCTGTATGTCTTTGGCTCCAATTCAGAGACAAATTCAGGCAAAAATTTGGCCCTGATTCATCCCTGAAGCGAAGAATAGGGACGCACCGAACACAGCCTTAATCATCTCCTATTTTCATTTTTCCTTTCCCCTAATCACTTTTACTTTCCCTTACTGAACCTCAGCTTCCCTTTTTTTTATTTTTATTATCGTTCATTGCCTTCTTTTACTCTACATCTCCTTCCATAATGTTTCCCTCTTGTCATTCTCTCTTTCCCTTGACCTTCATCTTCTTCCATTATCCTGTATTACCACTCTAGTACTTGGCCCCTACCTTTTTTTTTATCATATTTTCTTTTCATTTTCCTTCCCTTTATTCACTTTTCATTTTTCCCTTACTGAACTTCACCTTCCATTTTCATTTTCCATACCCATCATTGCCTTCCCTTACTCTATACTTTCTGTAATCTTTACCCTTACTCTTGGCCCCCACCTCTCATCACCTTCTTTTTTTAGGTCCCCTGTTCTTCATCACCTTCCCTGCTTCTGGTTCCCTAACATTTATCACCTTTTTTTTTATCTTTTCTTTTTTCTTTTCCTTTTCCTTATGGAACCTCACCCACCATTTTTATTTTCCTTACCCTTCATCACCTTCCCTTACCTTTGAACACTTTACCTTACACTAAATCATCTTCAATAATTCTTTCCATTTACCATCTTCCCTTCCCCCTTGACGCCCATCACCTTCCCTTACTATTCATCACCTTCCCTTTTTTGTTGACCTTCGTCACCTTCTGTTTCCCTGCCAAGCTCTCCAATCAGCTGGAGCTTTGCTGATTCCAAAGTTCAGACCTCTGCAAGGAGACCGCGTGTAATACTGTAGTGCTGTAGGCTTTCAAGGGTAAAACCAACATCCAAGAGGCGCTATATCGCCATCAAGCCTCTTCTCAAATAGATGACATTTGACAGGAGCTGGATCACTTTTCAGAGGGGCAGTCATGATAACAGCAAGTGTAAATGATCAAGTGTTGTCTGATGATGCACTTCAAGTGAGAAATGTTCATGAAACACGTTGGTATATGAATGGATTGATGTGCCTTTCATACGACCTATTTTTTATTTACACCAACAGAAACTGCAGAGTGAGAGGAACCCCATGGATATCAACAAAGCCGTTGAAGAGTTGTTTAAAGTCATTCCGGGGGAGACCAGCCTGTCAGAGCGGAGTCCGTACCAGTGCCGAACGTGCGCCGTGGTGGGGAATTCGGGGAATCTTAAGGAAACGGACTATGGACCAGACATTGACTCCCACAACTTTGTATTCAGGTGAGATTGCTGACCTTACAGGGTTTTGGAGATTCCTGCTACCCCCCATGGATTTGTCCCAATTCCTCCAGGTCACGTTTACATTTCTCCTGCATAGGAGTGGGCCGGCAGTGTAATCTTTCAAATACATTGTTATTGGCTGTTCTTTGTTTCTTTTTGTGGACCATGCTCCTCTTCGCAGCAGCGTTTAGTGCAGGGGTTGGCACCACAGCTGAAGGGCCTAGGTTGCCTACTCCTGGTTTACTGCATGTGGAATCTAAAGCTGGCCATCAGAGTGAATAGTTTTTTGTTTTTTTTTAATGAATTAAGTTTCCCCAGTATGGTTTTCCCCAGTATAGTTTTGAATGGGGACCCCCAATGCACTATGGACGGATTTGGGGCAGTGTTGTCACCAGGACAGGAAATGAAAATCTTCTATGAGAACAAAGACCATGCAAAGCTTACAGGGGGTTCTAACCCTCCCCTAGCTAGAGTGTTTTTATTGCGGTGCCTCTTCTGCAGATGTTGTCACCAGAACAGGAATTGCCCCAACAAGGTGACAGAGCGGTAAAAATTAAAGTTCTAGCTTCTTCCCTCTCTTTACAAAGCAAGTTGTGTCTGCAGATGATGGGATATTAAGTTATTGTAAATTGCTTGTAACTTTACTATTGGTGTCCCCCCCAGGATGAATCACGCCCCCACTGCAAAGTTTGAGAAGGACGTGGGGAATAAAACCACACATCATTTTGTGTACCCGGAGAGTGTCCGTGACCTGTCTGAAAATGTCAGCATGATCCTGATCCCCTTCAAGACTCTGGACCTGCAGTGGGTGGTCAGTGCGCTCACTACTGGAACCATCAACTTGTAAGTCACAACTTTGCTTTTATCTATGACTTCCCATTATCTGCAAGCAGTAGAGCTTCTGGTGCTTGACTGATGAATGACACGGGGTGGGTGGAAGGTGGGGCAGAGCTTTGTGTTGACTTGGAGACAAGTTGACACCCTGTGTACAACCTGTGTATAACATCTACAGGCTCTACAGGGGCTGGTTTGAAGACTAACACGGGTACTTTGGTATCTACCCTTGAGAACCGTACTTGTTTTAGGTCAGAGCAGAATTCCAATGTGAAACTATGCACCCATTCCCCTGTCCATAGTGGCCCATGGCACTCTACTTTATAAAAAAAATAAAAACAGTTTTCCAAATACCTTAAAGTGGTTGTAAACTCAGTTGCACAACTTTTACCTACAGGTAAGCCTATAATGAGGCTTACCTGTAGGTACTGGAAATATCTCCTAAACCTGCACGGTTTAGGAGATATTTACTATATACGCTTGTGCCAACGTCATTGGCGCATGCACACTGAAGAAAGGGCACGGTCGTGCCGTTTATAAAGGGCCCTTGCTGTGACCGGCGGGAGTGACTTCAGGCGACTCAGTCACAGAGCCGGAGTCCACGGCCCCGGAAGGAAGAGGGTTGAAGATGGATGCGACCACCAGCGGGGACATCGCTGGCTTCGTTTGCAGGTAAGTGCAACATAATGGGTTAGTATGCGATTCATACTAGCCCATTATGCTTTTTCTTTGCAGGGGGAAAAAAGAGGAAGTAAAACCCATCAGGGTTTACTTCCTCTTTAAAGTCCAACTCCGGGAAACCTAAAAATGGCTAATTAGGGGTTAAGGACAGTGGTCTTCAAACTGTGGCTCTTTGTTTGCTTTTGTCCACCTCTTGGGGCACACCAGTGAAGGGGCACAAGTCCTGCAAATGACACCAACAATGGGGCACAGCTCCTCCCAATGAAATCTACAATGGGGTCCAGTGACACCAATAATGGGGCACAATATTTCTCACTTACACCAAAGATGGGGCATTGTTTAGTCCCGCTGATGCCAGGACATTTTTCTAAACCTGATAGCCATGGTCCGGCCCCACTAAAGTCTGAAGGACAGAAAAACTGTCTCTTTGTTTTAAAAGGAAGGAGATCTACTTACCTGATCCTCTGTGCTGCTAGACTGGTCCCCCCAGTGTCTTCCCCTGTACGCTCCAGAGGTCTAAGGTCCTGACGTCATCAAGAGCAATGTAGGGTTCCATAGAGGATCACGTTGGACGTGATGATGCCTAGGGACAGTCCACCGCCAGAGCATGGGGTGCACTATCTGTGGGGGGATCGGACCTGGCAGGTGATCAGGTAAGTTGAAGTGCATCTTCTCTCCCCTAGACTAAATGAGCAGTCAACCCGTGCAGTTCAGGTGCAGCCCCACTTGCAAGGGGTAATTATCAAATTGGCTGGGATTGGGCTTTAAACATCTTAAACTGCATGAAGAAACATTTGGGAGATATGGGACTTTATAGGTGCAAAACCATTGAAACAACAATATGTAAAAAATATGTACAAATTTTATTAAATGAACAACGTCCTAAAAACAATACATACAATACGATCATAGCCATAGATGTGTGCAAGCCATCTTATTAATGACAATGATTTACTGTAGTCGCGTTCATGTTTTCTACATGTTTTGCCGTATGGCTTCTTCAGGAAAGAACGTGGGGGTTCATTTGTTTTAAATATAAGAACCTGTAATTCGACAACTTTAGTTGTGCAACAGAGACAGAAAAAGTTAAAAGATTAATACAACAAGTATAGATAAAGTATATCTTATATAAATATATATATATGACTACACTTAAATGAAAGGCAGGAGACATTCACTGAAACTAAAGGCCCTATCTCATGATGTGAGTCTGAGGGCCCAAACAATGTTATAACAGTGACGATGCCGGCAGCACAATGGGGACCTCATCCACCTGTTGTGACGCTGCCGGGAACTCCACAGGTACTGGCACAAGGTTGTTGGTACACTCAATGGGGTGTTTCAAACAAAGGTACCTATAGACCCTATGTGTTGCCTGCTGAGGGTTCTGGAGGATGTAATCCCTGAAGAATTGATTAGGGTCACATTCTCCAGGGCACTGGAGAATGCGTAAAGGAAACACATCCTAATGGCATGGAAGTCTGCAGCGCCGCCTATATCTGGATAACACACATGGGAAAAACCCTTATTATGGAAAAATACATATACCAGCACAGAGGATGCCCGAATAGGTTTGAACGTATATGGGCACAGTGGCTAGACACACCAGGGTTAAGTCCAAGAGATCTGGTAATGACTAGGCTCCTACATTGTCCCTAGAAGACACGACAAATATAGGATGGGTTGAATGTAATATCTTTCTGTCGAGAGAGGGAGCAGGAGGGGTAACACCCCCGGAGGTCACTGCTATGTATATATGCATAAGGATGTAAAAGTCATGTATATAAATGTGCACTGGAAGATGTTGTCTAAACAGATGTTCAATAAAAACCTTTTTGATTTAAAAAAAAAATGCAATCTGTCTTAAATTTTTTTAATCAAAAACTCATTTGGGTAGAGTGTTGTATGACGGAGTAATTATCAGCCAAACTATCACAGCCCCGAAAACTGAAGAATGGCCTGGTAATGAAGGGTTATACTGTATACAGGCTGGTAATTAAAGTGGATAAGGAAAATGCAATCTGGTTTCTGCTAATCCGACCCAGACCCTTAGCCGCGTTCTTGTAATGGCTTCGTCCGGAGAGGCCCTCCTTGTATTTCCTGGAAGCTGCGCTCCTAATCTGCGAGGCACTAATCTCATTAGCAGCATATCTGCATCAATAGCATGTTACTGTGAATTCACTCGTGTACCGCGCCGGCTCAGCAAACGCTCGGTCAGCACAGAACAGACCGGGTGTCAGTCTGGGAAACTGGGGCATGGCAGAGGCTTGTGTGTAGCTGGAAGAGCATGAAAAGACGTTCAGCCTTTTGAACGGAATGTGAATAGGAAGGGTCGGGGGGGGGGCAGTGTTCATCATCTATTCATAATACCGAAAAGGCTGATTATTTTATTTCTTCTGCATAATTTTATGTGAAGAGCAATACTCCTATAAACCTCTGGATTTCATAGAGGAATGGCCGCATTAAAGCCTAATTAAATCTTCTGTTTCTAAACATATTCCAGGTGCATCCAAATAAAAGTCTTACAGTTCATTTTCTTTGGAAAGCAGCCACAGCCAGAGTAGAAAACCTGTCTCCTGTCAGCGTGATGAAGTGAAGGACCCTTGCTAAATCTGTGGAAGCAGTAGTCTCTCTGCTGAGGTCCGATGTGCACCCTGCTGAGCCACAGCTAGAGCTGTCTAATCAGCAGAGAGAATGACGTTTGCTGACTGCTGAGCTAGAGGTCTGATTCTTTAGGGCAGGGATATGCAATTAGCGGACCTCCAGCTTTCGCAAAACTACAAGTCTCATCGTGCCTCTGCCTCTGGGTGTCATGCTTGTGGCTGTCAGAGTCTTGCTATGCCTCATGGGACTTGTAGTTCTGCAACAGCTGGAGGTCCGCTAAATGCATATCCCTGCTTTAGGTGGTGTGTCAGACCTCTGCAGAGAGGCCACTGTTTCCACACAAAGAGCAAGGGTCCTCCCTTACAGCATGCTGGCAGGGGACAGGCTTTTCCATTTAGGATGTGGCTGCTTTCTAAGGAAAACGAACTGTAATACAATGCTTCCCAAAGGGTGTTGTGGCCTGCTGTCACTCACTGTCCTACTTGCCTCATGAGGTGCTCTGGGCTGGTTCAGGACTATGCTAGCCTTCTACTAGTCCTGTCCTTTAAAAGTCTACATCAGGGGTAGGCGACCTCGGCCCTCCAGCTGTGGTGAAACTACAAGTCCCATGAGACATTGCAAGACCCTGACAATGACAGGCATGACTCCTAGAGGCAGGGGCATGATGGGGTTTGTAGTTTCACCCACAGCTGGAGTGCCGAGGTTGCCTACCCCTGGTCTATCTACATCCTCTGTTTATTCTTTTGGCAGCCCAGTACATGGCAAGTCTTTGTGCAAAATACCATGTTCAGGAAAACAGCTCAAATGAGCTTTCGCAGTCGGCGGTGGAGGAACTGAAACTTCCTAAACCCTCTGTGAACCTAGTGAGGTTAGCCACACCTATAACTAGAACATTAATGGAAAGCTGACATTTAATCTGTTTTATATTTTGCCTCCCCGGATTCCTCTTTTGCTTCTTCAACAACCTGCTAAAACCTTTTCATACCTTATTTTAGACTTGATGGTGTCATAGCTGGTGCCAGGCGCTGGCAGGGTGCTCCACAGTACCCTGCCCCAGTACTTCTCTCCAGAGCCCCTCGCCCTGAGGCATGCAGTGGGCTGGCTCTTGGGAGGAGAGCAGTGAGGCATGCAGATGATCAGCAGCAACAGGATTTAAAAAAAAAAAAAAATTTAGTTATAAACGCCAATTGTTTCTGATCCCCAGAGCTTTAGCTGAATACCATCCAACTAGGATTTACATTTACTCTGAGCTCAGGCGTGGGGGCGATGCCTGGTGCCAGTTTTGCTCCGTTGCCCATCGGATGTGTGTACATGTGGTGTCTTGTAGAGCCGCATGTGGCTTACCAGAAACCGCCCCCCCCCCCCCCCCCCCCACCAAGCCGCACAATGCTGGCTGCAAGTCCCTGCAAGAAAGTCAAACGCTTCTCAACCCTGACTTCAATATAATACACAACCTACTGAGCACAGCAAACACTCATAAGTCAGGCGGGCTGTCAGGACGTGTGAGCTGTGCGGAGCTGAACTACAAATACATTCCAAAAAACCATCAGTCCAGTTATTTATTTGTTTTTATTTATTATCATTACTTGTTATTTATTTGTTATTATTTCTTTATTATTTGTTATTTATTTAGTTACTTAGTTCCTTTTTATTTTATTTATTATTATTATGTATTTATTTTATTATTTAGTTATGAATGTAGTATTATTTCTTTATTTCTATTCCTTTTATTACATTTATATATTATTATTATTATTATTATTTTATTATTTGTTTACTAATGTAGTATTATTTCTTTACTGTAGTAATATTTCTTTCGTTTATTATTAATATTATTATTTATGGTGTGTGTTTTTGTTTTGTTTTTTTTAGTAATTTAGTAGTATTATTATTATGTTTGTTTACATTCCTTGTGCATCAAAACAAAAAGGCCTCATGTACACCAGACGTTAGAAAAACCGAGCTGCAAAGCCACTGCCAATGGCAGGAAAAAGCGGCTGTAAAAACGTGCTTTTAGTAGGTTTTTTGCATTGGCGTTAATGCGCATTTAGCTGCGCTAGCTTTTAGCAGCGTTTCTCTGCCTGTATTCAAAATCAATGGTTCCCCATGACAGCCCATTGATTTGAATAGAAGTCACAAAGTCACATCCAAGTCCAAGATGATCCGACTTGAGGTGCGACTTGTGCGCTGAGGATCTTGAAGGGGAACCCCTCGCCAAAATGAAGAAGAAAACCGGCATGGGGTTCCCCCCCCCCCCGCAAAATCCACATGCCCATAACATTGCCCCCCTCCACCCCAAAGCACCTCGTCCCCATGTTGATGGGGACAAGGCCTCTTCCCGACAACCCTGGGCGGTGGTTGTTGGGGTCTGCAGGCGGGAGGGGCTTATCAAAATCTAAAAGGCCCCTTTAACAAGGGGGACCCCCAGATCCTGACCCCCCACCCTATGTGAATGAGTATGGGGTACATTGTACCCCTACCCATTCACCCAAAAAGTGTCATAGAAATAAAACCAGCACTCAGGTTTTTAAAGCAGCTTCAGCATCTCTTCTCCCTCCGATTTCTTCTTCCTCTGGCGATGTCTTCTCCTCTCTGTGGCTCTTCTCCTCTCTGTGGCTCTTCTCCTCTCTGTGGATCTTCTCCTCTCTGTGGCTCTTCTCCTCTCTGTGGCTCTTCTCCCCTCTCGGGCGATGTCTTCTCCCTTCTCCGGCGATGTCTTCTCCCCTCTGTGGCTCTTCTCCCCTCTACGGCGATGTCTTCTCCCCTCTACGGCGATGTCTTCTCCCCTCTACGGCGATGTCTTCTCCCCTCTGTGGCGATGTCTTCTCCCCTCTGTGGCGATGTCTTCTCCCCTCTGTGGCGATGTCTTCTCCCCTCTGTGGCGATGTCTTCTCCCCTCTGTGGCTCTTCTCCCCACTCTGGTTCTTCTCCCCTCTCTGGTTCTTCTCCCCTCTCTGGTTCTTCTCCCCTCTCTGGTTCTTCTCCCTCCGCTGTCTTCTTCCTCAGGCTCTTCTGCTGCCTCCGGTTCTTCTTCCTCCTATCTTCCAGACGCTAGCTCCCACTGTTATGTTAGGTCCAGTGTGTGCCATTACTTATATAGCCATGGGGCGTGTCCATCCAGTGATGTCATCCAGGGACCCCACCCCCTTGTGACGTCATTGTTCCATCATGCCCCGGGCGATGGCATGGGGGTTCCCCATGGTCTGGTATGGTGTTGGGAAAGGGAACCCCACGCCGTTTTTTTTTTTTTATTATTATTTTGGCGAGGGGTTGCCCTACAAGATCCTCAGGCACAAGTCACATCACAAGTCGGATCATCATAATCTAACTTGGCTGTGACTTCTATTCAAATCAATGGGCTCTCATAGGGAACCATTGATTTTTGAATAGAGGTAGAGAAACGCGGCTAAACACGCACTGACGCCAATGCAAAAAGCTACTAAAAGTAAGTTTTTACAGCCGCTGTTTCCCGGCACTGGTAGTGGATTTGTAGCTCCTTTTTTTTTCTAACGCCCGGTGTGCATGAGACCTTTAAGTGTTTGTTTTTTTTTTGTTTTCTCTCATGCTCTCCGTGTGGAAGCAGTAGTGTCTCTGCAGAGGTCCAAGACCCTTGCTGAGCCAGATCTAGAGCTATCCAATCAGCAGGGAGCATGGGGTTTGCTCATCAAAGGTCTGAGTCGTGCTTGATTAGCTGCATTGGAGGACAGGGAGCTCCAGGCAAAAAGAGAACTTGGTCTCAATCAATTGACGACCCCACCCCCCTTGTTGTGTCTTTTTTTTTCCCATTTGTTTTCTGTAACTGTTACAATACAATATAGCAGGAATCAAACTTTATATTTATAACTAATGTATACTTTATACAGATACCGTACTTGTATATTTAATGGAAATACTTTATGGACCCCCCTAATGTAAACATCTATATTATAAAATCTGCTTTGCTGACTCTTAAAATAAACCCCCAGCTGCCGATCCTTGGCCTCTTCCTATCGGTATTTGGCGCAGTTTCGCCTTTTTTATGGCGTCTTCCTAATGACATATGCAGAGTTGCGGCAGGAGGGCACACTATGTATATAACGTATACATCGCCTGCTTTTCCCATTACCGGCTCACAAGGTGTCCTTGTGCCTGAGGCGGAAAAATAAATCCTGGTTTTTATGTACGACACGCTAAACCCCCTCCCTCCACCCCCGCTCCACGTCGTCCTCATCATCTTTCTGCGGAAATTTCACAAACCGCAAAAAAAAAATCTGAATTTGGGGATTTTTTTCCGGTTGTCGCAGTTCTTTTGCCTGTCACCTAATTAAGATTTATATATATATATATATATTTTATATATAAGATTTTATATATATTTATTTATATATCTATCTATCTATATATGTATTTATATATATATATATATATATATATATATATATCTATATCTCTATCTATCTATCTATCTATCTATATAGATATAGATATAGATATCTATATCTAGATATATATAGAAAAGTGACCTAGTTTGTGCGAGAAAAGTCTAACAAAAGGAGGAAACAGCTTAATTTATCGGGATGGAGTGTAACATTCTCAGTCGCAGGATTTCAGGAAATTCTTATGGCGCCATTCACACTTTGCGTAGCAGGAATGCGTGTTCCCGCTCGCGACTTTAACCACTTCCATTTCCCGCCTGATTGACATTGTGGACTTTGAGTGGAGATATCTGGATGATGCCTGCAGCTACAGCGATTTCCCCACAATGTAAAAGCCATCCTAGCGGCTGATTAGCCCCCCGGATTGCTTTGCTTTTACAGGCAGCGAGAAGAGACGTATCCCCCGCCCACCCATCGCCGCCTCTCTCTGCTCACCCCACCATACGATTGGGGGGGGACCCAAGATCCGATCCAAACCGGGTTACCACAGAGCTGACCGAAGACCAGATGGTCACTGGACATCTCTATGATCCTGGAAGGCCGGGAAGCGACGTCATGACTTCAGGCTCTGGCAAATGTAAACACTGCCGTTTTTCTTTCCTGGAAAGCAGAGATCAATGTTTTTTGTTTTTTTTTTTTTATCTCATGCTTTTTCAAGGGTGGAGGAGAGATTTGGGGTTTTAGAAAATAAAGGGACAGTGTAAAAAAGAAATAAAAACTAAATTAATAAGTAAAAAAAAAAAATTAAAAAAATGTAAAACACCCCTTGTATTCACACGCAGAAATTAACGCATATGTGGGTCGCGCCACATATGTACACAGTGTTCACACCACACATTTATTTATTTTATTTCAGGTACTTATGTGAGGTATCACCGCGAACAATATAGTGAAAGCAATAATACTATCACTAGGCCTCCTCTGTAACTCTTAACTGGTAACCTGTAAAAAATTTTAAAACGTCACCTATGGAGATTTTTAAGTACCAAAGTTTGGCGCCATTCCATGAGTGTGCGCAATTTTAAAGCATCACATGTTAGGTATCTATTTACTCGCATAACATCATCCTTTATATTTTACCAACAAAATTGGTTTATCTATTATGTTTTTTTGAATTAACATTCATTAACACCTTCCCACCCTGGCCCATAGCAGAATGACGGCCGCGTGGTGGCTTTACTGTTCACACTGGACGTCATATGATGTCCTTCAGAAAGGCCTGCTCGTGCACACCCCTAGGGGCCTACAGCATGGTGATCGGTGGTGTGTCCATCTAATCACAGTGTAAACAAGAAAATGCTGGTTATCCGCATTCCTCTCCTCACGGTGACAGTGTGTGAGGAGAGTAGAGCCAATAAGCGGCTTTCTACAGTGGGGACATCTGCACTGATAATCTGTGCAGCCCCACCGGTAATGCCTTTCAGTGCCCATCAGTGATGCCTGTCAGTGCCGCCTATCATTGCCCATCAGTGCTGCCTATTAGTGCTCATAACTGCCACCCATCATGCCCATAAGTGTCACCCATCAGTGCTGCATATCAGGGCCACCTATCAGTGCCCATGAGTGTCGCTCATCAGTGCTGCATATCAGTGCCCATCAGTGCCGCCTATTAGTGCTCATAACTGCCACCTATCAGTGCCCATAAGTGTCGCTCATCAGTGCTGCATATCAGTGCTGCCTATAAATGCCCATGAGTGTCGCTCATCAGTGCTGCCTATCATTGCCCATCAGTGCAGCCATCACTGCCCATAAGTGCTGAATATTAGTGCCCTTCTCATCAGTGCCACCTCATCAGTGCCCCCATAACTGCCGCCTATCAGTGCTGCATATCAGTGCCCATCAGTGCTGCATTATAGTGCCTCCTCCTCAAAGCCTGCTCATCAGTGCCACATCAGTGCCCATAAATGCCACTTATCAGTGCCCATCAGTGCCCATCAGTGCTGCATATTAGTGCCTCATCCTGAAAGCCGGCTCATCAGTGCCCATAAGTGTCGCATATTAGTGCACATAAGTGTTGCCCATCAGTGCTGCATATTAGTGCCGCCTATTGGTGCCCATCAGTGCAGCCCATCACTGTCCATAAGTGCTGAATATTAGTGCCTCCTCATTGGTGCCCCCATAACTGCCACCTATCATTGCCTATGAGTGCTGCATATCAGTGCCAGCTATCAGTGCTGCATTATAGTGCCTGCTCATCAGTGCCACCATCAGTGCCCATAACTGTCACCTATCAGTGACCATCAGTGCTGCGTATCAGTGCCACCTATCAGTGCTGCATATTAGTGCCTCATCCTCAAAGCCTGCTCATAAGTGCCCATAAGTGTCGCCCATCAGTGCTGCATATTAGTGCCGCCTATCAGTGCCCATCAGTGCAGCCTATCACTGTCCATAAGTGCTGAATATTAGTGCCTCCTCATCAGTGCCCCCATAACTGCCACCTATCACTGCCCATCAGTGCTGCATATCAGCGCCACCCATCAGTGCCCATCAGTGCTGCATTATAGTGCCTCCTCCTCAAGGCCTGCTAATCAGTGCCGCCAACAGTGCCCATAACTGCCACCTATCATTGCCCATCAGTGTTGCATATCAGTGCCACCTATCAGTGCTGCATATTAGTGCCTCATCCTCAAAGCCTGCTCATCAGTGCCCATAAGTGTCACATATCAGTGCTGCTTATCAGTGCCCATAAGTGTCACCCATCAGTGCTGCATATTAGTGCTGCCTATCAGCATCAGTGTAGCCTATCACTGTCCATAAGTGTTGAATATTAGTGCCTCCTCATCATTGCCCCCATAACTGCCACCTATCATTGCCCATCAGTGTTGCATATCAGTGCCACCTATCAGTGCTGCATATTAGTGCCTCATCCTCAAAGCCTGCTCATCAGTGCCCATAAGTGTCACATATCAGTGCTGCTTATCAGTGCCCATAAGTGTCACCCATCAGTGCTGCATATTAGTGCTGCCTATCAGCATCAGTGTAGCCTATCACTGTCCATAAGTGTTGAATATTAGTGCCTCCTCATCATTGCCCCCATAACTGCCGCCTGTCACTGCCCATCAGTGCTGCATATCAGTGCCACCCTTCAGTGCCCATGAGTGCTGCATTATAGTGCCTTCTCCTCAAAGCCTGCTAATCAGTGTCCCCAACAGTGGCCATAACTGCCACCTATCACTGCCCATCAGTGCCACCTATCAGTGCTGCATATTATTGCCTGCTCATCAGTGCCGCCTATCAGTGCCCATAACTGACTCCTATCAGTGCTGCATATTGGTGCCTCCTCCTCCTCAGTGCTCATCAGTGCAGCCCATCCATGCCAATCAGTGAAGGAGAAGAATTACTTATTTACAGCATTTTAAACAGAAACCTTTTTTTTTTCCAAAATTTTCTGTCTTTTTTTTTTTTTTTTTGTTTGTTTAGCAAAAAAAAAAAAAAAAAAATACCACCAAAAGAAATCTCTATCCGTCTCAAAAAAATGATAAAAATGTCATTTGGGTACAGTGTAGCATGACCACGCAAATTGTCATTCAAACTGCAACAGCGCTGAAAGCTGAAAATTGGCCTGGGCAGGAAGGGGGTAAAAGTGCCCGGTAGGCAAGTGGTTAAACTTCAGCTTTAATTGCAGCAGGAGGAGTGAGATTTCTTGACTATAATATACAGCGCAGAGAGCTTTGAAAAAGATGTTGAAGTTCATAGAAACTCATTATCTGTACGGAAAAAAACACCGTCTGATGCATTTGGGGTGTCCAGGACAATGAACGGCACCGCAAGCCCCTTGGGTGTGTTTGTAAAACGGGCACACAAATGCGCTATTTTTGCGTGCGTTCGTAAAACGCTCAGGTCTGAATGGAGCCCCCGGGACTGGGAGGCTGCCATACGTTACATTGTTGTTCTGGAATGTTAGATACACTGACGGTATCAGTAGAGGATTTAGCTAAAAAAAATAAAAAAAAAAAAACTAGAATAACCCTGGAATAATCACAAGTAGTCGCCGGACACACCACAAATATCCTCCGCCATTACTATGTGGATATTCCGTGTCTTCAGAGAGAAGGATTAGGATCGATGACATGAAATAAAAGTCTCCAGGCGCGGCAGGAATCCCCGTGTGATTGGCTGCCGTCCCCCCCGGGGCTGTTCCTCTGGGAGCGCCAGAGAGATCGCGCATGACTGAATTACAGGCCAGGGATGAACGGGCCGCTCCGCAGGATCCTCATTACTTCCTCAGAACTTAATAAGAGCTTAGATGGGAGAACAAAGCCCCATCTTTATTACTGAGAACTTCACTGTATATCCCCCCCCCAGTCATTCCTGAACAGGGGGGTCATTGTCTACTGAATACAGCACAGCTCCTCCACTATACTACATCATACAGGACAGGGCTTAACAGCAAAGCCATGTCTGCATGGAGTTTGCATGACCTCCCCTCCACGAGCTTTCTTACCTTAACCACTTCAGCTCCGGAAGATTTACCCCCCCCTTCCTGACCAGGCCATTTTTTGCGATACAGCACTGCGTTACTTTAACCTGACAATTGCGCGGTTGTGCGACTTTGTACCCAAATAAAATGTATGTCCTTTTTTTCCCACAAATAGAGCTTTCTTTTGTTGGTATTTGATCATTTGATCACCTCTGCGTTTTTTTTTTTTTTGCGCTATAAACAAAAAAAGGCCAACAATAAATATATATATATATATATATATATATATATATATATATATATATATATATATATATACCGTATAAGTCGAGGCCCTAATTTACCACAAAAAATGGGAAAAACTTAGTGACCCGAGTATAAGACGAGGGTGAGAAATGCACAGCTACTGTAAGTGGAGAAAGAGGGTCAACAATGCCCATCTGCAGCATCACTGTGCCCATTTGCAGCCATAGGTCCCCCGAACTTCAAACTCTGTAGTTAAGGGTTCCTAGATGCCCCCTAGCTGCAGCCAAAATTTGGGGTCTCTAAACCCAAAGGGTCCCAAAATGACATTGCTGCAGATGGACACAATTGACCAAATTTGGGGCCCCGTATCTTGGGGCCACTTAGTGCTAAGAACCCCAAATTTGGTGTGCAAACCCAGTGGAACTAGCACCATAAACAATATCCAAAGCTGGGGTTTCTAACACTAAGTGGCCCCGAGGTACAGGGCCAAAGAAAATCGGTTCAGAAAATGTCAAGCACTTTTCTGTAGCAGAGAATGACATTTTCCGAACCGGTTTTGGGGCCCTGTATCTCGGGGCCACCTGGTGCTAGGAACTCCATCTTTGGATATGTTATGATACCAGTTCCACTGGTTTTGCACACCAAATTTGGGGTTCCTAGCACTAAGTGGCCCTGAGATATGGGGCCCCAAAATCGGTTCAGAAAATGTCAAGCACTTTTCTGCAGCAGAGAATTACATTTTCTGAAGCGGCTTTGGGGCCCCGTATCTCGGGGCCACTTAGTGCTAGGAACTCCGTCTTTAGATATATTGTGGTACCAGTTCCACTGGGTTTGCACACCAAATTTGGGGTTCCTAGCACCAAGTGGCCCTGAGATACGGGGCCCCAAATTCGGTTCGGAAATTGAAATTTTTTGCTGCAGAAAAGTGCTTAACTCGAGTATAAGTCGAGGGGGGCACTTTCAGCACAAAAAAATGTGCTGAAAAACTCAACTTATACTCGAGTGTGTGTGTGTGTATATATATATATATATTTTTTTTTTTTTAATTATTATTATTTATTTTTATTTATTCTATTTTTTTTTTTTTTACTTTTTGCTATAAAACACATCCATTAAAAAAAAATAAATGTACAAATTCGAATTTCTTCATTTAGGCCAATTTCTATTCTGCTACATGTTTTTAATATAAAAAAAATCCCAGTAAGTGTATATCGATTGGTTTGCGCAAAAGTTATAGCAACCAACTAATCTACTCTCTATCTCTTATAACTACCAACTATGGTGTATTTTTAAAATTTTTTTTTACTAGTAATGGCGGCGATCAGTCGCTAATGCCGGCCATATACTGTTCGAATTTCGTAAAAACGAACTTTCTGATTTTGAAAAGAAAATTTGTTCGAAATTCGACCGTGTATGGCCTGCATTATAGCGGGTCTGCGATATTGCATCGGACTCTAACTGACTCTTTTTGGGGACCAGTGACACCAATACAGTGATCAGTGCTAAAAAAAAATGCACTGTCACTGTACTGATGGCACTGGCAGGAAAGGGGTTAACATCAGGGGTGGTCAAAGGGTTAAATATGTTCTTAGGGAGTGCTTATTAACTGTGTGTCTTGGGGGGGGGGGGGGGGGGGTGCGCTTTTACTGGGGGGATGTAAAAATCCATGCTCCTGTTTAGCGGTAACATAGGATCAGCACATTCTCCTCTCACAGAACGATGATCTGCCTTGTTTAAATAGAGAAACCGCCGTTCTGCCTTTCTTTTGAATGATCGGCGGGTCTTGGCGGACATGGCGTCCGCCGGACCCGCTGATTAGCCCCCGCTGTGTCAAATCACAGCGGGAGCGGGTCGCCGGTGGCACGAGCGCCCCAGACCCGGAAGTGCCGGATCTGGCGCAGAGCGCCCGCCCTGCTGCGGTAAATCTACAGTCGGCGGTCCGCCACTGGTTAAAGCTAAACTCCCAGACTCAAAAACTGTTACTTAAACCACTTCAATACAAGGCACTTTTACCCCCTTCCTGCCCAGGCCAATTTTCAGCTTTCAGCGCTGTAACACTTTGAATGGCGCGGTCATGCTACACTGTATCCAAATTACATTTTTATAATTTTTTTCACACAAATGGAGCTTTTTCTTTTTTTTTCTTTTTTCTTTTTGTTTTTTTTTTTTTTTTTTTGGTGATATTTATTCACCACTTTTTTTTTTTTTGCTAAATAAACAAAAAAAAGACCAAAAACTTTGAAAAAAAAAACGCATTCTTTGTTTCTGTTATAAAATTTTGCAGATAAATCTTTCTTCATAAATTTAGGTCAAAATGTATTCTGCTACATTTCTTTGTTGAAAATAACCCAAATCAGTGTATATATTATTTAGTCTGTAGGAAAGTTTTATATAGAGTCCACAAACTATGGTACCAAGCATTGAAAATTGATCAATCCTGATGTACTTGAGGTCCGAAAATGTCAGAACAGTACAAATATCCCCCAAATGACCCCTTTTTTTTGCAAAGTAAACAGTCCAAGGTATTTAGTAAGAGGCATGGCGAGTTTTTTTAAGTTGTACTTTTTAGTCACAATTTTTTGGAAAATTAAGAAATTTAAAAAAAAAATAGTTTTTTCACAATTTTTTTTTCATCATATAATATAATAAATATAATATTTTAACTATGCTGTAATAAAATGTATCCTTTTTTTAAATGATTTTTTCCTCTCATTATATGCCCACAAAGTCCACCATTTTTTTGAGTATCTCAATCCTTACATATTATAACTGGTGTGGCGGCGATCAGGGACACTGACTGGTGACAGTATGTAAAAAAAAAAAAGAAAAAGACTATTTTGAATATTTTCTTTTTATCATTTTTTTTTTTTTTTTTATTAAATTTTTTTATTTTTATTTTAACAATTTATTTTGTTTTTAACACACAAGTCACAAAGGATATAAATCCAATTTGTGTGCATCAAATGCCTTTGCAAAGCCAGATATTTCCTTGTAAAAGTAGCAGTGACCAGAGGTGTGAGAGGGGCCCAGCACACAGGACTCCCCCTCTGACAATGCCTTCATTTCACTTTCCTCTCCAGAAGGACGAAGCCAGCTTTGCTCGGGCCTCACCCAGGGTCCCAATCTACTTCCTAGGCTGAGATCCCAATTCAGAGATGACAGTCATGGGGTGTCTGTGCTGTTCTGGGCTTTGTGCACAAATGGCTGACACAGATCAGCCCCCGCTGCACCTGCTCACTAAGTTACAATATACAGTCTGATCATTGGGGGGGGGACTGAGGCTATGTTCACATTTGTGCATGTTGGAAACGCACGCGACATTGTGCTCTTTCCCAACATACACACACAGAAACGCACTGCCATTTAGCAGATACATGGCGGTACCATTCATTTTTAATGGCGCCGCCACACATCTGCTAAGACGCCCGACGAAACGCATGAGGGCGCAGCACCATATGGTTCTGTGTGGTGTGATTTTGCAAAATAATTAGACTTCCCTTCCCGTTGAAACTAATGTGCTGCTCTACATGCAGCGCACAAGAACGCACGGAAACGCATGCTGCACTGGAACGCACGGAAACGCATGCACGCTCCATCGCACCTGCATGGTGTGCACAGAGCATGGGAAAATGCTGCTTCCTTCTGCCTGCAGCAAGCTGATGACATCATATCAGCCTAGACAAAGTCACCGGACTGGAGCCCAGGGATGCCTTTCTTAACCCCTTCCACCCACATAACACACATGTGCAGTGGGTAAGAGGACGGGCTTTCACGACACACATGTGCATCCATGGATCGGCAAGGTTTCTGTGTTAGGAGCATTAGGCACATTTAAAGGGACACGGGGGCTGGGCAGGAAGGAGATATTCTCTCTCTCTCTCTCTCTCTCTCTCTCTCTCTCTCTCTCTCTCTCTCTCTCTCTCTCTCTCTCTCTCTCTCTCTCTCTCTCTCTCTCTCTCTCTCCTTTTTTCACCCAAACTTTGCCATGTATTGTTTAATTCTGAACCCCCCCTCCCATTTACATCTGAGTCATCATCTCTTTTAATAAAGAACCTTTTCAATGTAATCATGTCCAACAACAAACTCCATACCTGTTGCAACAAGCTGAACGGAGTCTGTTACTCCGAAGGATGACACACAATATCGGCAGGAGCCCCGCCGATTACAGGAAATGATGATTGTCACATGTGTCTTGTCACCATCTAGTGGTTGTGAGGGAAAACTACACTGTGTTGGTTTTTGCATTTTTAAATGCTGATCTTTGTTTTCAGTGTTTTTAGGATATGTTTTAATATATCATTTATTTATTTTTTTATCTTCCTATAGCACGTATGCTCCAGTGCCACGCAAAATCAAAGTTACCAAAGACAAGGTAAAGTGGACGTTTTATTATTATTATTTTTTATTAGTTCCCATAAGATTTTAATAAGGATATTCAAAGTAGGGATACAGAGAGGGAACCAGAAGTTATATAGACCCACCGGCCTAAAGATACACATGTATACCATAACCGATTATTATTTTTTATTATTATTTTATTTATATGATGCCAAGTGGCGGTGCGTCCATAGAGGGCGAAGGAGCGCCACCCCCTCTCTCCTGCATCTGTCAATCTTCAATAGATAGATTTATGCAATGCGTGAATCTATCTATTGCCGCCCCCTATTCAGATTGCCCGGCCCCTTGTCGGGGCCGGGCATCTGAATTACAACGGCGGGGGTGTTTTGGAAGTGCCTGATTAGAGCCGTCGGCTCTAATAGGCATCCTGATTAGAGCTGTGGGCTCTAATAGGCTTCCAAATTGGTAAACAGCGGGCACACTGCTGTGCGTTCGCTGCTTACGTAGTGCTGTTAGGGAATCAAATAAATCGCTTCCCTAACACTGACCCGCCTCTCAGCCAATCAGGTTCACCGAGTCTGGTTACCTGTCATCTGATTGGCTGAAGCGACAGGCGCTGTGATTGGATGCCAGGCATCCAGTCATAGCAGAAGAGGACGGGAGAAGACACCAAGGACTCGGAGGGAGTGTGGAGGACAGCGCTGACCCGAGACAGGTAAGTGCCAGGCGGGGGGGGGGGAGGGCACACTGGCGGCAATTGATGGGGCAAACTGGCGGCAATTGATGGAGCAAACTGGCGGCAATTGATGGGGCACACTGGCGGCAATTGATGGGGCACACTGGCGGCAATTGTTGGGGCACACTGGCGGCAATTGTTGGGGCACACTGGCGGCAATTGATGGGGCACACTGGCAGCAATTGATGGGGCACGCTGGCAGTAATTGATATGTACAGTAGCTGCGTTTGATGGCACAGTGTCGGCAATTTATGGGTGCAGTGGCTGCGTTTGATGGCACAGTGTCTGCGCTTGATGGGCACAGTGGCTGCACTTGATTACACAGTGTCGGCAATTTATGGGTACAGTGTCGGCAATTTATGGGTACAGTGGCTGCTTTGATGGCACAGTGGCTGCGTTTTATGGCACAGTGGCTGTGTTTTTATGGCACAGTGGCTGCATTTTTATGGCACAGTGGCTGCGTTTGATGGGCACACTGAGGCTGCAATTGATATTTTGTTTTTTTCAGTTTGTTTGCGCCCCCCCTAAAAATTTTGAGCACCAGCCGCCACTGGCCAACACCATAGTTTGCAAAGTGCTTTGCAATAGGATGGGATACAGTAGTTACAATACAAGAGGGTTAGGCGGGCCTCGCTCATAAGAGCTTACAATCTAGCTCATAAAAGCTTACAATCTAATCTATTAATAATTTATAACTCTGTATAAGATATATAGAAGAACATTTATAGTACCCGGAAAGACTTTTGCAGCTTGAAACTCATCACAATTCTTCTGGAAAGCCTTCCCAGAAGAGCGGGGGCTGGCATGGCCACGAAGGAAGAGCAACTCCCATGGATTTAGAATGGGAAGTCCAGCAAGCTCCTATAGGTTGTGATGATTGGGTGCTCACAAACTTTTGACTATATATTGGGCTTATTTATGGAACTTTCTGTTAGCAAATTTAGGATGTTTTGTTACTAATCTATATTGTGCAAAAAAGGCAATTCTCCTGAGAGGGATCCAGTTACCCTCCATCTATCACTGGTGATCGGGTTGATTTAAAGCTGAAGTTTATTTTGCTTCTATTCTGCCCTTTCTGATTCCTCCTTTCCCTCTTCAACATGCTAAATAAATAAATAAATAAATAAAAAATATATAAATAAATATATATAATTTAAATGATGGCAGGTGTGTACTGACTCCTATTTAGCCTAGGTTCACACTGACTACGGGAATGAAATTGTGTGAGTTCCACTGAGAACACAGCTATGAATAAAGAATCCGTTGTGAGTGAGCCCACTCCGTTGGCTGAGAAGCAACCCTACACATGAATGGTCTCGGGATGCTTGACTGATGGTAGCACGCACTTTTTCATCTCCAGGTTTTTTCTGGAAGCCCCAAACAATCGTAAAGGGGATTCATCGGAGAAAATGACTTTACCCCAGTCCTCAGCAGTCCAGTCCCTGTACCTTTTGCAGAACATCAATCCCTGATGTTTTTACTGAAAAGAAGTGGCTACTTTGCTGCCCTTCTTGACACCAGGCCATCCTCCAAAAGTCTTCCCCTCACTGGGCATGCAGATGTTCTCACACCTGCCTGCTGCCATTCCTGAGCAAGCTCTGCACTGGTGGTGCCCCGATCCCGCAGCTGAATCAACTGTAGGGGGCGGTCCTGGCGCTTACTTGACTTCTCTTTTTTTTTTTTTTTTTACTTCAGTAAGTTTTTGTCTTCAATAACATGCGACATTGCATCACAAATAATATGTTGAACAATAAATGTGAAATGCGACATAGAACTGATACAGGTTACAGAGACCTTCGGGTTACACAAAAATCAACTGTTAATACGAGACTGTTAATCTTATCGCTCCCTCAGGAGAATAGCGGACTGGTGGCTGTGGAAGAAAGGTGTTAATCTGAGCTTAATAGATAGCAATCAGTCATTTGGCCCCTATGGCTATAGCCTGTGCTTACGTTGTTAAGCAGTCAAGGTGTTGCCTATCCTAGGTCTCGGAATAACCTATCTTTGATCATAAAGGTAATCATAAGTAACATGATGCACTATGAGATGAGTGCGAAGTTGTATTTTTAAGGAAGGAAGAATAATCTGAAAGAAGAAAGAAAAGAAAGAAGGTTCAGATATTAAGGAAATTAGCCAGCCCCTCGTGATCCCTCTCCTGTGTCCCTATCTTTATTCTCCATATTAAATAATGGTACGCAGCGCTAGAAATATAGTATTACAAATAGAAGTCCATAGTGTTTGAAATAAAGTCCTTATTCAGGACAAAAAGCTGGAATCACCCACAGTGTAGACAGAAATATAAATTAGGTGAATACGGACTTATCGTCCACCGAACATCCACACACCAGGCCTGTGATTAAGTGGTCCATTCTTTTTGGTAAGAGGCCTGGTGTGTGGATGTTCGGTGGACGATAAGTCCGTATTCACCTAATTTATATTTCTGTCTACACTGTGGGTGATTCCAGCTTTTTCCCCTGAATAAGGACTTTATTTCAAACACTATGGACTTCTATTTGTAATACTATATTTCTAGCACTGCATACCATTAGTTTTTATGTTTCTTATTATCACCATACAATTTATATCAGCTGCTTTATTACCATTACTAGCGCAGTGATTAATCTTGAATTTATTATTCTCCATATTAATATGAAAATGCCTATATAGGATGCCCAGGGTTCCCATGTTGCCTCAAACTTAGCAGCTGAGTCCGTCAGAGAGCTGACCATTTTTTCTTGTGCCATCACCCAAGAAATTTTTCGTTTGGCTGCTGCCACGGAGATGTTCGGTTGTTTCCAAGCTCGTGCTGTGGTCAGTTTTGCTCCCAAAGGGATAAAGAAAATTATATTCTGGGTGGCTTTGGTGGTTTTAGGGACTGGGGCATTTATTAGTGTTATGGAGGGAATCTTTGGGGACCTGACATCCCGTAACCTTGCGTATCATATGGAATAATCTGTTCCAGAATCCTCTGATTCTCTGGCAGTCCCACCATATATGATTCATGGACCCTGAAAGAGTACAGCCTCTAAAGCATTGAGGAGAGGCAGAAGAGAACATTTTAACTAACTAGATTGGAACTTGGTACCACCTGGTTAACACTTTTAGATTTGCATCAATCAGGGCAGTGTTGTGAATACCTTTGTAACATCAGAGAAAGTCTCTATTCCACACCTCCACGGCCCAGCTGTCCCGTAGCTCCCCCTCCCAGGCCATCATGTAAGATAATTTAGAGTTGTCTGATGCACGTGACAGGTATATTGTGGAGATGCTCCCCCTCTGCTCTGTAACTTGGCCACACCATTGCTCATATGCTGTCAACTTTGGGGGTTCTGGTAAATTTTTCCATTGAGAATTTAAGAAGTGGGATATTTGCATGAATCTAAACCTCTCAGAGTCAGGCATCTCTAAGTTGCTTTTAGAATAACTGAGCGAGAGCGGGCCAAGTGGGTTAAGGTAGTGTCCAACTCCAATGTGGTATAATCCCTTGTCTAACCACCACCTGAAGGCTTTAATGTTCATTCCCGGAATGAACTTGGGATTGTGAAAGATGTGGGCTAAAGGTTTCATGTCCAAGGTTAGAGCGGGGAGGATTTTCAGGCCTATCCAAAGGGAAATAGAGTGGGACAGTATCGGAGACATTATGCTGTAGGAGGAAGATCTTTATGAGGACACCAGAGTAAGAAGTCTAATGTGTGTGTGGGGACTGCTTGCCGTTCTATATGCACCCAATCAGGTTTCTCTAAACATGTATAGACGGTCAACAATTGTGCCAAGTGTGCCGCTTGCTAATACCACAGTAGGTTGGGTACCCCCGACCCTCCCTGCGTCCTAGGTCTAGATAAAATTTGCCTGGAGAGGCAGTGTCCAGAGGAACCCCAGATGAATTTTATAATTTTGCTTTGGAAGATCCGCAGATGCTCTTTATTTTGCTGGCCTTTCTTGGGCTCCCTGAAGCCTTCTTCACAAATGCAGTGGAAATGTTTTTTATGGGATTAAGTTAATTTTCGTGGCAAAGAGGGACCTTGTAATTAATTGCAATTCATCTGATCACTCTTCATAACATTCTGGAGTATATGCAAATTGTCATCATAAAAACTGAGGCAGCAGACTTTGTAAAAAATTAATATTTGTGTCATTCTCAAAACTTTTGGCCGTGGCTGTACATGTTTGTTCTTCACTTTTTGAGTTAAGTCCACTTTAAAATGAACTTGATCTCAAAAAGTCAAGCTTTGCTCTCTTATAGGGAGCATCTACAAAATGTATTGTGCCTATGCAGCACATGTTGAAATCTTCTTGCTATACATGGATATGACCGGCATTGGCGTCATAATTGTTCTTGTATGCTGATCCTTCTTTTTTTTGCTCAACAGATCCTTGTCTATAACCCAGAATTCATGAAGTATGTGTACGACCGATGGTTGATGAATCATGGCCGGTACCCCTCCACAGGATTTCTAAGTGTTATATTTGCTCTTCACATCTGTGATAAGGTAATCCATCCATGTCGTATAACCAACTGGGCATTGGAACAATATTACACAGTATTCATGTGATGGTAAATACAGTAGTAAGTCATAAACGAAATGGTAATAAATGGCTAGTCAATAAACAAAGATAAATTCACAATTTTCCCGCCAAATCACATTATGTTCATACTGGGACTATGGCTGAAGTTAGTCAGCTATAACCCCAGTATCAAAATTTTCAGCCGGCAATTCCCTACCCTATAAAAGTCATCTAAGTGGCTCATTAGCTGAAGGATCACTTTTACAAGCAGGGGGAGGAGCCGGCATCCTCCTTCTGCTGCTCACCGGTGCTGTGTCTTCTGGGGAGCCCGGGATCCATTTCGGCGGTTGCTTCTAATGGCAATAGAGGTGACCAGAGACTTGATCGTCTCCAATTGCCTCTATGGTCTAGGACAGTGGTCTCCAAACTGTGGCCCGCAGGCCGGATGTGGCCCTTTGCCTGCCTTTGTCTTGCCCTTGGGGCACCATTCCATCCACACAAATGATGGGGCACTACTATTCCTCCCTTGAATTCCAACAGTGGTACATTATTTCTACCACTAGAATCAAGGATGGGACATTGTTTTGTCCCACTGACGCTGGCATATTTTCTAATCCCACTGGTCACAGTCTGCGCCCCTAAAGCCTGAAGGACTTTAAACTGGCCCTTTTGTTTAAAAAGTTTTGGAAGTGCCCAAATAAAGACCTTCATTGAAGAGTTACCAGTTATCATTTAATTGAAGGTTGCAAACCATTGCATATTTAGAACTTCCATCATTTTTCCGTAGTCAAATGCAAAAGCTTATTTATAGTATAGTGGTCATGTATCCATTCTCATTTTAGCTGAGCACAGCTTATTGTGCCTATGTCACAGCCCCCGATGCCAATGTCACAGCTTTTCAAATCCAAGTGCTTATCTTATCTGTTTTTTAGCCCTGATGACAGGGGAGTGCCGAGCCACCGAAACACATTGGCTGTTCCAAAAATCTATTAAAAGGTCTATTCAAGCTGGTGTGTTGCTCCCATTGTTTCAAAACTTCGATAAACTCCTCTGTGGGTCCAGCAAGACCCCGCAGTTGCTGGTGAGCAGGCTCCATGACCGTAAAAGCATTTCAATGCATCTCCGTAAAATTCAGTGATCCTACATCACAAAGACAACAGCCCCCATGCCATCAGTCAAAGACCTTGAATGGTTCAAGGGGAATAACTCCCTGTGATATCACAGTGGCTCACTTAAAAAATGCCCCTGATTGGGGGTAGTGCAGAGCCCCTAAAAAGCATTGGCCTTTAAAAAATAAAAATCTATTAAAAGGTATATATAAAAGGTGTGGCGCTCCCATCCTTTCAAAACTCCTCTGTGGGTTCAGCATGACCCCGCAGTTGCTGATGAACAGCCTCTAGAACCATAACCCCCCATTGCATTATAATGCATCTCCATAAGGTTCAGTGATCCTATGTCACAAAGACGACAGCCCTCACCCCATCAGTCAAAGACCTTGAATGGGCTAAGGGGCATAACTCCCTGTAACATCAAAAATTCCATGCATGGCATGATACCGAGCAGTCAGAATATGGGTGCATATACAGGAAGCTAACAACACTGCCACATGTATCAGAAACCAAATAAATCGCATTGTCACCTGCTACTCGGGAGAGCAGGATCAGCAGCTATTTCCTCATGCTTTTCAAAAAATGATGAGAGGTACCATTTAAACAGAAATCACATATTGGTTTTATATCTACTTTAATTTAGCTTGCCAACATCTAACTAAAACTGAAAAATTTAGTTCAGCCCAGACTGACACTTATACCAGACTAGTTCAATAAAACAGTGATATATGTAGGGTTAGATTCCCTTTAAAATATTTGGAGTTGACGTGTTCCTTCCATCCAAACAGGTGGACTTGTATGGATTTGGAGCAGACAGCAAAGGAAACTGGCACCATTACTGGGAGAACAATCCATCTGCAGGAGCTTTCCGCCAAACCGGGGTCCACGATGGCGATTTCGAGGCAGATATCATAAGCAATTTAACTTCTATTAAAAAAATTAACATATATAGGGGGAGATGACCCCCAAACAGATGGAAAACTGTGGTTGACAATTTTACTATTTAAATGTGATGTTCTTCGGGGGGAGACTGCGTGTTCTTTCGGAGGCCTATGGATAATTTATACATTGGATTTTTTAACCACTTCCGGGATACAGAACTTCTTCAAGTTAAAAAAGAAGACCTATAGTTTCTTGATATTAAAATCAACACTATTGCAGCCACTTGGGCCAAATCACCATGTGTTATGGGTCTGATGGACTTGGTTTGACCGATGGATTTCGATTCATAATGATGGCAATAGGTTAGACTGGGCTAACAACCTACGCTGGACGTAATTTTAGATGGTATTTATCACATTGGTAAAGAAGGCGAAAAGTGGCAGTGTTTCATAATTTGCGAAGGGTTTTATCTATATGATAATTTTTTTTTTGACCTTTTGTTTTGGCGCCCAATAATTTTTTTATTATCGAAAAAGCAAAACTTAGATTGTTCAGTACACCCTTGAGAACAGTTAGCAAGTCTGGAACTGACTCTTTCATGTTGCTGGAACAGTAGAACATTAACATTTTTACATTGTTTTTATAATTTTACATAAAAAGAAAGCTTGACCCCAGTGACACTAGACTGCTGCTTCAGGCATATGGGACAATAGACCATTAGCTAGAAGACCAGAACATATACTTCGCCCTTCAATGGGTTCCATCTTCACCAGTTCACTGGGGTAGAAGGTAGCTTACTTACCTGCCTGGAGTGATGACAGCAGGATTACGATTTGGTTTACTGATCTTTGGTGCAGCAGATCCATTGTGTTTCTTGGCAATAACAGCTAAAATCTACCAGTTAACGGGAATTTCAACAACATCCATGTGCTTGGAGGTTGAAGATCACTTTTTGAAGACCTAAAGAAGATTAGATCTTGATGAGCAACTTTTGGGTTCAGTTTCACTGTATACTCTTGGTTGTTCTTTGGCCTTGCTCATTATCGGAAAAAAAGTTATTTTGGGACAAAAGGTCCTAAACCTGGAATATTCACACAATGGATTCTTTTTTTTTCTTGAGTAGGCAACTTCTGGGCCCTCAGTGGACAAACCAAAAAGTCATCTCTTGCTGTAGTCTATCATTTTGTACTCTTTGAATTGGATCTCGGAACAATATGGGGCTTGGCTACTTTTTTTTACGAGGAACTTAACTGTTCAAATTTTGATTTCATTTGTATGGTGATTTTCTACCTTGCATTGTTTTGTATTGGTAACATATGATCAACCTTTTCAGGTTCCTATTACCAAAGGAACTCTCAAAATCTCTTTGGGTACATCAAGAATCTGAAGTTTTGCTTATAGATCATTTTAAGAGTTATTTTATGCGCTTGGGGATATTTGGTAACTGTGTGGGGAACAATGGTGGGCAATAGCCAACAGTAACCAATGGTCTTGCTACACTAAGCTGCTTCATCCTGTTTTTGGTTTGGTTAGTGTGGGCTTCAGAATGTTACACTGTGGTGTTAAACAGACCTGTTGGTGTATTAAAGTATTGGTCTGACTGTACTGAGAAAGTTGTCAGTCTACAAAGTGATGGTATTTTTGCTTTAAACCTTTTACATAGTTTTGTTAGCTCAGCGTAATCCTATTTATTGTTGGGAATTACAGTTAATTCTCATTTGGTACCACTGAGGTGTGTAGTATTTTTCTAGAAACATTAAGGGGATAATGAAGGGTGCTGATAATTTATTTTAGGGCCTTAAAAAACTTGATAATGCTTTCAAAGTATTAGAATGTCTTTTTTTAGGATAGGTTTTTATACACCTTACTGTTCTTTTAAGTTATTGATGTTTGTCTTCTAAACAGAACTGAGATAAGTGCCTAAAGTGGGCCCATATGTGGATTATTTTCCAAACGCTGCACCCAATTAAATTAATTAGCTCAAGCAGATAATTCTAGAAGCAGTGTTGGATAAATGAGGGACTTAGGAGCCAGCCAGTGCACCCTGGGAGCCAATAGGCAGGGGGCAGAAAACCCTTAAAATAAAAAGGGATTGCTTTAAAAATGACTCCCCTAAATATTTTTGAGGGGCATTGGCTGCCTGGATGCCTTCAACATGTTTGGCCAAACCATAGAGTAGCCGCCAAGCCAGTGCAGCTTCCCCATTGACGCCAATAATGGGGCACTAGTCCTCCCAATGATACCAACAATGGGGCACTATTCCTCCCCCTAATACCAAATGTGGTATTATTTACTTCCACTGATGTCAGGAAAATTTCCACTTCTGCTGGCCACAGTCCGGCCCCCCCAAAGCCTAAAGGACAATAAAGTGGCCGTTTGTTTAGAAAATTTGAAGTCCCCTGCCCTAGATGGAAGCAATAGGTCAGGCTGCACCCACACAAATTTGTGTATTTAACACAGAGCCTACTGTTTAATTGTCATACAATTTACAAAGAAAAAAATATCCTGTGTCTGGCCTACTTTATGCAAACTTTGAGGTTGTATGACTTGAGTAGAGAAGCGCAGTTCCTCTTGCAGCCCTATCACGAAGAGTAAGATAGCTTAGTCTAGCAATTGATTATTCACCAAAGGATAAGCTGGGTGTTATTATGGTGATAGTGGACCAGGCTTTACTAAGAGGAACATATATCAAGGCCGATTTACTAAAGGGTTTCAGAATGTTCACACAAAAACATGAAAATTCACATGAATTATCCAGATATGTGAAAAGCAAATTCTTGGTAATTTAATTTAATTTGCACATGATTGGATAATTGACTTGAATCTTTTTGTGTGAGCTTTCTCAAAAACTTTGGTAAATCTTCCTCACTTTGTCAAGGCTAATCTGTATCTTGTAGAACATATTAAGCTTGTAGAATATAAGCTACAGGAGGTCCACAAGTTGTCCAGTGTTGGTGGATTCTATGATGAGTCGTCTTCTAGATTTTTACTGTTTCCTGTAATCAGTGACCACTACCAGATAATTTATACCCTTGTACATTTTTGTTTGTCTTTTTTTTTTTGTTTTTTTGAGTTTTTGAGCTTTGCACAGAATTGCTTAAAAATAAATAGAGTTTGAGACTCTGAGATAACCAAATCTTCATCATCTGATAATTAAGCCCAGTACAGAGCAGAGGTGAGTGTGTAAGTCAGAACTCCTTGTAAGGTCCTAGCTTCTATTTTATGGGTTCTAGGTGACTAAATTGGCTACAAGTTGTATAAGACTTTTTTTATTTTTAGAAGCAGCCTTTCTCAACCATTTTTAAGCCAGCCATACATGGATAAAAATTATCCTTGCAGACAGCTAATAAGGTCATTAGAGTCATGCCACTGGCTCCGCCGTTGGTCCCAGAACTATGCAGGCGTTATCAAAAAAGAGGTCAGTCAGCCACAACTCAAGGAACCCTTAGTAAACTCCAGAGGAGCTGCAGGATTTCATGAAACTATGGTTGGGTTTAAATTGATCCAGTGCTACAAAGCACTTGAAACCTCAGTAAAATTAATGCTAAGTTAAGTGCAAAGGTCATTATCTCATAGCAATGAATCAGACTCTGACCTTACTATAGCAAATATGGGTCAGTTGTTGTATTGTGCACATAGCCTTTTACCCTTGGTTTTTGGAAAGAACCATTTAAGTTCAAAATGAAGGTTTGTCCACCAGTCTAAGTCCAGTTTAATTCATGCTAAATATAAAGGCCTACAGGGAAAACCCATAAATAAAATTGAACAAGAAGCTGCACACTACCAAATCTAAAACATTATAGACATTACTAGAACATTATCCAGTCCAAACGAACTTTGGCCATACTTCTCCTTTTAATACAACCTTTATTGAGACCGATTACCAGTTATATACCATCTCTATATTATTTGTGATTTTCTCATGTTCTGTTTAGTTTTAAGCAATTCTATTTTCATGTTTCAATTTTGTTTGTTTTTTGTTATATATGTGCTGAATGTTAAATCTAAGGTCCAAATCGCAGTAATTTATGCTGATCATCAAACAAGGGCTACTTTTATATTTTTAGCCTTATAAACCATTACCTTGGGTGAATGTTACATTAAAGGAGATCCTTCTCCATTAGCCTTGTTTCTTGATAAAATCTGCCAATCACATCGGTCACATGATCGTAATGCCCGTCTCTGCCTCCCGGCATTTAGAACCTCTTAAAGGGCTGGGAGGTAGCCCAGGAGGGGGTTAAAGTTGCCCTCACTTTTTGTCCAGTATACATGCTCACCCAGACAGTGTTACTCCCCTAGCGGTAATAAAAATCTGACAGGGGTTCTAAACCCTCACTACTCTGTCCAAAACGTAAAAAAAGTTTTGGCTTTAGATACACTTTATTGAAATATTCCCAATGGTATTTTTCATGTGGTTGAATTGCAGAAATGTTCTGTTAATGTTTAATAGTATTAAATCAGCATATTGTGTTTTTATTTTTATTTAGTAGATATGAAAAATTGCTTTTCAAATACAATTTATCTAAAACCAATTTATTTTCATTTAGGGTAGAGTGGTATGGCATTAGAATGACAGCCAGTTTTTTTTTTTTTTTTTCTGTGTGTTCCCACTGGGCCGCCCTTCTATTTGTGGTGGCCCATTGCCCTCTATTTGTGGTGGCCCAATACCATTGCCTTCTATTTGTGGTGGCCCATTACCATTGCCCTCTATTTGTGGTGGCCCATTACCATTGCCTTCTATTTGTGGTGGCCCATTACCATTGCCCTCTATTTGTGGTGGCCCATTACCATTGCCTTCTATTTGTGGTGGCCCATTACCATTGCCTTCTATTTGTGGTGGCCCATTACCATTGCCTTCTATTTGTGGTGGCCCATTACCATTGCCCTCTATTTGTGGTGGCCCCTTACCATTGCCCTCTATTTGTGGTGGCCCAGTACCATTGCCTTCTATTTGTGGTGGCCCATTACCATTGCCCTCCATTTGTGGTGGCCCATTACCATTGCCCTCTATTTGTGGTGGCCCATTACCATTGCCCTCTATTTGTGTTGGCCCATTACCATTGAGCCCAAAGTGAGAGATTTTCTAAAATTGTCACCAGAACAGAAATAAAAGCCACATCTTCCAATGAGCATAGTTGTGCCATAACGTTGAAAAGATCTCCTTTAGTTTCCTGTTGTGTCTCAAGAAAGGAAATTAAGGAAAATCTCCCTAATGGGACACGCACAGCAAAAGAAAAAAAAAATACAAGGGTTTTTAACATCCCCTACTCTTAAAAAAAAAAAGTTTTTTTTTTTTTTTTTTTTTTTTTTTTACAAATAAGGTTTAGATATCCATTAAAGCAGAACTAAACCCTCCTATCCTTTACAGCCAAGTAAGCAAGTAAGCTGCCATCCTAATCTGCAGTTGCCATGGAGCTGCACATGTGATCAGTTACGACAGCAGCCATTTGATGGTTTGACAGTTTGGTTGAGAGTACAAGCAATTGTGACAGTTATCATTCACGGGCATGCCTTAAATATATTTGTTTTGGGAAATCGATGGGTTTAGTTACGCTTTAAGTGGCAAAAACTGTATCCAACAATTAGGTAGCAAATATTGTATTTAGCAAATCAAAGTATTATTGTATTTTATTAGTTCTCCAAGAATGTGCCACAGTATTATCTTTATATGTATCCTTGTTTGTGTGCTTTTAAAAAAAGCTTTACATTTTTTTTTTTTTTGTATAAGAAAATATGATCCTACGATAAGATAAGAACTTTGTGAAGCCTGCAAATTTATCGATGAATGCAATGTCACTATGCAGTGTACAAATCTGTAAGATTGTTTCAAAAAATGTTTGGGCTGTGTACATCATGTGAAAAACCTAAACACTTTGAATGTTAAAAACAATTCTAATTTAAAGAACATTTTTGAATTATGGGTAGGTGTTTCTTTTTTTTTTTTTTTTTTTTTAGAAGCTTGTAAAAATTACTAGAAAATTAATTTTCTTTTGCCCTTGTTCATGTGGAGCTCCAGCCAAAACTTTTTTCTTAGTTTTGGCTGGAGCCGGAAAGACTAGAATACTTCAGGTTATTAATTTTTCCGGTGCCTGTGTCCCCCCCTATGAGATTTTGCATTAGTGTTCAGGACAGAGGCACCTGACTGAGGTTCTAATTTTTCCCCTGGGGAGATTTCCTTGACCACCTGTCCAGATGACCATCAGGGCACTGCTTGGATCTCAACTTCTTGTTTCCCTTGATAGTCAGTTGAAAAGTCCTCTAGGACTTGCTAACAGAATCTCTGGGTCTGCAATGAATGTTTTAAATATGGATGCAGCACCCAGCAATGCCCACAATGGTCACTCGAACAGGAAGTAAATGGATTTCCCAAAATTAGACTAGGGCATCAGTTAAAGCATTACAAAGAATCAAACCCTTTCTCCACTCTGAATAGCTCATGAAAAGGTTTTGGCTGGGTTTAATGTTGGAGGGATCCATAAAATCTTATCCAATGGATATTGAATCCATTATCAGTTAAGGGATTCTGGATAACAGTTCATACTGTATACCCTTCATTATAGTAGTTTTGTTATGGGGGGGGGGGTATCGGCAAATAAAGGTCTAACTGTAGCTTCAGGTAAGGTGCTCTCATCACACTAGATCTGACCTGCTATGAGTAGATGAGCCCTGATCTAGAAGAGGATTGGTCTGTGTAAAGAACCAATCAGGTGATGTATAAGGGCAAACACGAGAAACTACCGGTTAGTATTGTACATCCTAATTTGTAAAGTGTTGTTGAGAAATTCCTATAGAAACATGAACTTTTTAGGCACTAACTACAATTGTATAAAGATATTACAAAATGTTATTGATAATCTTAATCAGTTAAAAGCTAAACCATAGACATTATTATGACAAGAGGGGTAGGGGTATATGGCGCTCCCTATGACGGGGTATCCTGTAGGGTGTGTGTGCTCTAAACCCCTAAACAAATATATTATTAAAACCATGTGAAAACCTACACCTCATAATGAAATATAATGTAGCATAATAAAGCAAACCTAGTGAACATAATGTGTGTCAATAACTGTTTAAAAGCGCATAATAACGCTATCTTATAAAGTGACTTAAAGGTCTAGTTGCAGTGGGAGAAAATGTGACCATCAAAATCTTCCCCTGCTAACCCACAATAGATATACAGGAAGAATATTAAACACTATTAATATCTGAGCGTGTAGTAGTAAGTGTCCACTCCAGCAGGTATATTACATAAAAAGAAAGTGAAAACAAATGAAATGTGAACACCAGTCCCATAAACAAGTAAAAAATAAATGTATAAAATGAAAAAAATGTCTCCAGAATGGCAAAATGTTCATAAAAAATGTGACTCTTGTGATGAAATTGATATCCAGTGACTTCCGTGATCCTCCTCAAGGGTCCCCACTCACCAGCTCCTCATACCCCTGCAGGGGTAATAGGCATGTAGCAGCAAAAGATGAAGGGCTTCCCAGATCCAATGCAGGCGTCCACATGTGTCTCCTCTGTGACCCAGCTCCAAGCAGTGGATGGTACACCAATTTCTTGCATCACAGCCTCATAGGAAAAAAACAGGGCTCCCATAGTGTAGTATTTATGAAAAGACTTTATTAAAAAAGCTACCAATAAAAACAATCAAGACTCCCCATGCAGGGGCAGCCAAAAAACTCACACTATACGTGGGATAAATAGCATGGAATGATGGAGCTATGGATGAAACACACCAGCCGATCGGCGTGCGCCTCAGCTGCGTTCCAAGCTCGCTCTAACTTTCGGGTGTGACGTAAGTGCATGACTCCGCCTTACGCGTTTCGTCATCGACGTTATCAAAGGCACCTTTGATAACGTCGATGACGAAACGCGTAAGCTGGTTAGAGCGAGCTTGGAACGCAGCTGAGGCGCACGACGATCGGCTGGTGTGTTTCACCCATAGCTCCCTCATTCCATGCTATTTATCCCACGTATAGTGTGAGTTTTTTGGCTGCCCCTGCATGGGGAGTCTTGATTGTTTTTATTGGTAGCTTTTTTAATAAAGTCTTTTCATAAATACTACACTATGGGAGCCCTGTTTTTTCCTATGAGGCTGTGATGCAAGAAGTTGGTGTACCATCCACTGCTTGGAGCTGGGTCACAGAGGAGACACTTGTGGACGCCTGCATTGGATCTGGGAAGCCATTCATCTTTTGCTGCTACATGCCTATTACCCTTGCAGGGGTATGAGGAGCTGGTGAGTGGGGACCCTTGAGGGGGATCACGGAAGTCACCGGATATCAATTTCAGCACAAGAGTCACAATTTTTATGAACATTTTGCCATTCTGGAGCTTCACATTTTTTCATTTTATACATTTATTTTTTACTAGTTTATGGGACTGGTGTTCACATTTCATTTGTTTTCACTTTCTTTTTATGTTTTATACCTGCTGGAGTGGACACTTACTACTACACGCTCAGATATTAATAGTGTTTAATATTCTTCCTGTATATCTATTGTGGGTTAGCAGGGGAAGATTTTGATGGTCACATTTTCTCCCACTGCAACTAGACCTTTAAGTCAGTTTATAAGATAGCGCTATTATTATGCGCTTTTAAACAGTTATTGACACACATTATGTTCACTAGGTTTGCTTTATTATGCTACATTATATTTCATTATGAGGTGTAGGTTTTCACATGGTTTTAAAAACATATTTGTTTAGGGGTTTAGAGCACACACACCCTACAGGATACCCCGTCATAGGGAGCGCCATATACCCCCTACACCTCTTGTTATAGTTATCTTATTTCACCCTCCTTTTAGGAGGTGTCATCCAGGGGAGGCTGCATACCGGTTCTGTCCTTGAACGCGGAAACTTTGTGTCTTTTCATAGACATTATTGACACTGCTCCCCTTAGAATCAGAAGAGACACCATATTGGTAATCAACCATTCCAGCGTGATATTCATAAATGGATGTGCCACCACCCCTTCAATTTTGGCTTAACAAGTGTTGCCTAAGACCACTTCTTCGGGAGCTCATGGGTGCAGAATAGATTGTTAAAATCACAAAGAAACTCCACACCCAGACAGGGGCATGTACAGGCTTATGGAACCTCATATTGCATCAATATACCCTCATATTGCATGTCCATAAAGTGGATAGAACATACAGAGATTGGTCCCCAAAAGCTATGCCTGGGTGTAACATAGGTGCCTCTTTATATGATCCTGCTTAATTATGGAGATGTATTTTGCATCAATACATTTATTTTTATTCTTTTATTTTTATGCTATTGTGGTTAGAGCCTAAAAAGTCCATGTTTCTATATGAATTTCTCAACAAGAAATCAGATGATGGTGGAACTAATCTTGGTAGGACCAGGAAGGCCAATTTTAGCTCCTATATACATATATTTACTGTAGTTTATGTAAATACTGTGGATCTAAAATTAGCCATTCCAGTCCTACCAAAACTGGTTACACTATCATCTGATGTCTATTAGTATCTTTATACAGAACAATCTTCTCCTAGATCAGAGCTCGTCTACTCATAGGTCAGATCTTAGGTTGCGAGGACAGCACATTCAAAGCCGCAGTTAGACCTTCGATTTCTATTTTTCATTTTGATATAATAATTGACATTTGACATTATAAATACAAATTTTATACATCTATAGATCTCTCCTTTGCATCTCGATTTAATATCATGACCCTTTCAATGCGATGGTTACAAATGAAAACCGTTGTACCTATGCACCTTCCTTTTCATCCTTTAGCAAAAACTGGAAGATTCTTTCTAGATGTTTGATAATATCACACAGCATCTACCTCTCTATTATTCACTTAAGTTTATTTTTCCTGTCTTTGAACCACTCTTTTATGTGTGCCAAATACTTGCATGAAATATGCATTATAATGGTGTACATCTCGCTAGAGTCACCACTGCAAACAAACCATAAAATGCCACCATTGCCTACATTTGTGTCAGAGAAACCTTTTATCCAATGTAGAATTTTGTTTCTTTTGGGCATTGATTTTAGAAAAAAAATCTTCCCATAAGATATGTGCATTTAACATGTTATTTACCAGGAAAAGCCTTCTTTGTGTAGACATTCCAAAGCCCTGAGAATGCGGCTGGGTGCTGCAATTTTGGGCTTCAGTTGGCAGATTCAGAGCCTTCACTCAAGTGACGCTCTCTAGCAGGGGTATTGAATTAAAACTCACACCGGTCCGGTCATTAAAATTCTCATCCAGCAGAGGTCCAAGTCTCTTGTTTGAGCTATGACACAGATTCTTCAAATCGCAGCCCCACCACCTTACATTACAGTTTCCCCTTTGCATTAGTGTCATCAGTCCTACCTTTACCTCACAGCCCTCTTCACGTCAGTCCCCCCCTGTACTCCACTGCACCCCCTTTTACATTGCAAAACCCCCTCTTTACATCACAGCACCCCCCTTTGCAACACAGGCCCCCTTTAAGAAACAGCGACCCTTTACATCAAAGCAATACCCTTTTAAAGTACAGCCCCCCTTTACATTAGAGCACCCTCTTTACATCACAGCACCCCTCTTTACAAAACAATGCCCCCCTTTACATCACAGCACCCTCCTTTTACATAACAGGCCACTTTGCATCACATCCCCTCATTTATTTCAATGTCCTCTGTCACCCCTTCACATCACAGCACCCTTTCCTTGCACCCCAGTCCCCTTTACAGCCCCTCCATACTTGAATCCCAATCCCCCTTACAATCCTCTGTCCTTGCACCCCGGTCTCCTTTACAGCCCCCCTTGTATCCTAGTCCCCTTCACAGCCCCCCCCCCCCCCCTTGCACCCCAGACCATTTCACAACCCCCAATTGTTGCAACCTAGTCCCCTTTACAGCCCACTTGCACCCCAGTCACCTTCACAGCCTCACTTACTTGCATCCCAGTCCTCTTCACTACAAATTCTGGATGGACCCTATGCACACTGCTATACACCCTTTCCAGTATATGAGCGGGTCCATCCAGAGTTTGTATTGTTAGTAGGTGGTCACACCCCTTTAGCACCTGATAGTTTAAATACATGTACAAGCTATTGGTATTTGAGCACAGGTATATCCTTTCCCAGTCTTCTTCATAGCCTCCTTTCTGCACCCCAGTCCCCTTCACAGCCCCCCCCCTTCTTTGCACCCCAGTCCTCTTTCTAGCTAGATACTGCCAAAAGAGGAGAGGGCTACAATGTACAAGGAGGGCTGTGTTAGGGAATTGACTCTTCCTGAAGTAGCTACATTTGCTAGGAAGTTCCGAGGCATATTGCAAGTCAATGACAATTGTTTATGGAAAGGACAAATGCTGCAAGTAAGCATTTAAATTACTTAATTTTTCTGTGCTTTTGCATTTTTTTTTAAGTTAATGATAGGGTCTCTTTAAAACTATTTAGGAAGAGCAGTCCTCTGCTCTACCTACTGAAATCACTGAAAAATCTTTTGGCGCTCAGTTGGTCATAGATGGGCAGACAAGTTGACAAATGAGGAATACCTGCCTGTCCACCAATGGCTCCTGCCTCAAGATACTCTTTCAATGTTGACAGCAGTTAATTATTGGTAGCTTTGATCCTTCAATCTTCCAATCTGAGCAGAAAAATCTCCCTGTGCGATAATGAGGTTCTTGAACTGCCAAAGTGCATTATGGTCCTTTGGAACATAGAAAGGCCTTGATTGTTGCAAACCATGCTT
Source organism: Aquarana catesbeiana (assembly GCF_042186555.1). NCBI lineage: Eukaryota > Metazoa > Chordata > Amphibia > Anura > Ranidae > Aquarana > Aquarana catesbeiana. Next base: position 618,934,216 of record NC_133328.1, on the reverse strand, counting down.
CTAATCGGGAGCATCACTTTCTAGGAATCTGGTATTTTGTGGTCACCCTTCTGCAATAAACGTTGCAAGGAGCAAATAGCTAAGAGTACCTGTGCCTTAAAGCTAAATTCCATTTTAAGAAAAAATTAAATTATTAAATATTACAATTTAAAAAAAAATGTATTTAAAATAAAAAAATGCAGATTTCACTGGAACTCTTACTGCAGACTTGAACTCTCAGCAGCCATATAAATATACAAAATTATTATCCATTAATAATTGCTACGGCTACTGAAACCAGCGCTTTGCTCCTTACAATGATCAATCAAATATGTTTGCTACTGCCATGAAATCATTTATAACATGGACTTATGCAGTCCTTACGAAGAAAAGGCATTCTTTTTAAAATGCAGCATTGAGGGATCTAAATGACAGGAATTTATTTTTTACCAACCATACAAAAAAAAGTGGCAACCACCCCAATCTATAACCTGCCTTTTTTTTTCTTTATGTCATATTTATTTCTAATAAATTTAGTACATTTAACAAAAATCCTTAAATAATTACCCAAAATACATCAAGTCAAGGCAATCACAGTACCTTAACCAAGCAACTGAAAAACTGGAAATGAACTCTATATTTGGCCCCATGGCTTTCAAATATCCCTTGATTTAAAAACAAAACTTTTATGTGAAATATTTTTTAAGAATATAGGGCCTGGCTGGGTGTCTGTAGATTCTTTCCTATGTTGTTCATTCTACTTGTGCAGTTTAAGAGACAGTTAAATATGACATTTTCTCACAGTTCCACAGATGGGTGCATGACTTGCCAAGGCTTCACACAGCTGTGTTACTGGAAAATGGGATTACAAATATAACCCATGGCACATTCCTCATAGTCTGCATCCGGCATAAGTGAAAGTGGAAATCCATTCCAAATGTATTCAGTCTTGAAAAGAGTGGGATACGGTTAAAGCATCAGTCAGGATTTTATTGTTGTCCTGTTTGTGAGGATTTCACTTCTTGTTTAGGGGAAGCCCAGGGAGCTATGAGTTGCTCTGGAGAGCATTGTTCATATTTATGTTTTTGAGAGTCTGGCTGGTGACTGTTACCTTTCTACCAGAGCGGAACCCTTGAAATAATTTCCAGTTCTCGGGTAACCCTTGCAAAAACCAATTCATTGGGTGTCATTTGGAAGAATGCTAACCGTAGACAGTTTTAGGTTCATGCAGCTAGCTCGGCCAAGTGGCGTTGGCCATGGACCTCTGCAGGCACTATCAAATAGGAGGTCAATCATCCACAGGTCAGGGGACCCCTAGCAACCTCTGGAGGAACCCTAGGGTTGCACAGAAGCCTAGTTAAGAATGGCTGCTCAATAGGAATATACAGTGAATGCACTTTTGAGAGGAGAAGCTCATCATAATGCCCTGGGTGTCTAGCTCTAGCAAACGCTAAAAATTTAGGACGTTTCAATCATCAAGCTCCATCCATTGGCCAAATCTTTCATGAATGCCCTCACTGACCAAAAGGGAGCTTAGAAAAGTGGGAAAGGGTGGGTCATCGTATAGAAAATCTGGTCATTGATAGACTACAGGGTCCCAAAATTGCAAGGTTCTGGAGCAACCAAAAAAAAGGAAGAGTGAATCCAAAATATAACATCGAAAAACACAACAGTTCATTATTCTAAGTATATATCTTTCTAGCTCCTAAATTTGCCATCCCATTCCCCCAATAAGATCCAAAATACTGAAAATCGGAAAACTCATGTTTGTAATTGCCATCATCCCTTCTAAAGCCTCGTATACGCGATACGTTTGTGGGCCAACCGAGCGTTCGATTTTTGAAACAAAGGTGTGTTCCAGGATCTTGTTTTGCATACGGTACACAATTGTCGTGCCACAAACACGAACATAGAATTTCAGCTCTTGAGCGCCACGCTTTGGGCCCCTTCTGCTAATTTCATGTTTGGGAAGCATTGATTTCGAGCATGCGTGTTTGTACTTTCGACTTTTGTGTGACTGATTTGTGTACTGACCATCAGAAAATCTGATGACAAGCCGTTGTCTGCCGAAAATTTACTAGCATGTCATCCAACATTTGTTGGCCGAAAGTTGGACAACAGTTGTCAAAAGGAGCGTACTAATGGTAATGCCCCGTACACACGAGCGGAATTTCCGTCGTAAAAATCTTGGATGGTTTTTCAGATGGAATTCCACTCAAGCTTGCCTTGCATCCACACGGTCACCCAAAAGTTCTCTGAACTTTTGACCGTCAAGAACGCGGTGATGTACAACACTACGGCGAGCTGAGAAGATTAAGTTCAATGCTTCCGAGCATGCGTCAAATTGTTTCCGAGCATGCGTAGGAATTTTGCACGTCAGAATTTGTACAGACGATCGGAATTACCGATCTGAACTTTTTTCGACCGAAAAATAGAGAACCTGCTCTCAATCTTTTGCTGCGGGAATTCCGCCAGCAAAAGTCCGATGGTGCATACACACGGTCAGAATTTCCGACCAAAAGCTCACATTGGACTTTTGCTGGCGGAATTTCAGCTCGTGTGTACGCGGCATAAGAGTTTAGGACAACAGTCTGTCAACAGACAATCCCCTGCCAACAATCGTATCATGTGTACGAGGCTTTATTCATCACACTGTTACCTAATTTTTGGGATTTTTAGGGCAATTCAAACAATTGTATATATTAAAAGGTATCTTTTATTTTATGACTTAGAATTTCTAATTTATAAAAACAATCAACAATGTTACAAAGCTCAAAGCTCAAGCTGTAAGACCATCAGGATGTATTAAAGTAGTATTCCCCAGCTACTTGCTGTTCATCTCCACCATCAATTGTGGATGGTTCCCAGTAGGCGGGGGTATCCAAAATACTAACTTCCTGAAGGTAGGTATTCACATAAGCCTAGCCCCTACACATGAGGCACAGACACCAAGCACTGCATTGTGCAAGGTGAGCTGGAGGGTGCAAGCAGTCATCAAAACGGGTTTAAAAGGGGGCTCATGTATTATGTTTCACTGAATACGTCAAATTATAATTTTTTTCTTTAAAAATTGCTGCTTTCCAATCAATGTGCCTTTTAAAGGTTGCAGACTAATTAAAGTGGTTGTAAACCCCCATTTTAGAGGTTTACAATCACTTTAAAGAACCCTAATAGATCAATTCAGAAATAAACCCCAACAACGAACTTTTTATATTTGCCTCCTTTTAATATTAAAATTAACCTTAAATTAAAACAAACTTTTTAATTAAATTGAATTACTTAATTAAATTAAAATGAACCAATAAAATCAAGGGCTATATTTTAGTCATAAGGTACTTGTGATATCCTAGACCTACAGTGTACATTAACATACAAAATGATAAGTATAATTAAAAAAGAAAAATGTATATCACATTAAATTAGTCCACAAAATGTCTGTTTATGTAAAATGCTCTTTTAAAAAATCTTAAAATTAGTATTTTAACTTTTATTATTTTGTTAAAATATTATTGAACAGTATTTTCTGGTAATGATGCTTCAAAATATGTTAACTTGGATACATAATTTGGTCCTTCGGAGGAGAAAAAAAAATGTATGCATCAGATAATTGGCTGTTTGTTTCTGTAACTCGGCAAATGTCAGTTATTTGGTGACCACTGCTATTTAGGGTAGCGGTGAATCAAAATTCTGCCGACTATAAATTATTTGCTGAATTTTCTCCTGTAAACAATTGTTATTGGAGGCTGGAAATATGCAAAACAGACACAGAACTAACTAACAGAAATAACAAGAAACTTTTTGGAGGAAAAACGTTAGATAATATACTTACTTTTACCGACTTCTTCCCCCCCAGGTGAGGGTGACCTCCTCCTCCTCGGACCAGATCCCGGACAATGTTGAGTAGCTCCAATCTCATGAGAAGAAGATCCTGCACTGTACTGCAGTGTATTCTTGTTACATTTGGGTTACTCAGCATTCCCAGGAATCTTGTTGGCAGGAGGATGACGTCACCCCCTGCGCTACAGATATCGTGGAAAGGTGAGTGTGTTGTTTTTTTTTTTGTTTTTTTTTCCTTCATTGGTTCTTTTTTGCATTTTTAGGCCCCTTTCACACGGGCGTCTCCGTGGAATAGATTCTGCTTGCTCAGCGGGGGATCGCTATGCTGATCCCCGCTGGGCAGGTGGATGACAGGTCCTGTCCGCCGTACAGAGCAGACACAGTCCTGTTCTCCTTTATGGGGAAATCGGATGGAAATGGACCGCCTGTCTGTTTTCATCCGATCTGATCCACCAGACGGATGGAAAATAGGACCACCATCCGTCTGGATTTTGCGGGCAGGATCGGATACCGCTGACTTTCGCCGCTCCATAGGGAAGACTGCAAGATCTGATCAGGTCCCCCTGAAAAACTAACAGGGGGACCTGATTGGACACCCCATGTGAAAGGGCCCTTATGCAGTGTTTAAGGAAGGAAGATGGGAGGCCACATTGCATGGACCTTGCCTGGTACATTTAAAAGTGAAAATATGGGCAAAATCAAAGTTCCCCATAACACAGTTCTATCACCTGTTGTTCCTGAAAGTAGATCAGGCCAGGCTGTGCAGAAAAAAAGGCAGTAAGGTCTCCTGTCTCAATGACCATTAGGGTTCACAAGGAAAGGTTGTGTTTAACATGCTCTTCCTGTAGGTCAAACACCTCAATAGGTCATGGTGGGGTTGATTTGCTAAAACTGGTGCAAAATCTGGTGCAGCTCTGCATGGTAGCCAATCAGCTTCTACTGTAACTTCAGCTTGTATAATTAAGCTTTGACACAAAAAAAAAGAAAAACGAAGATTTTCAGATTCAGATTTTGCACGCTCCCATTTTGATAAATCAAGCCCCACTGAGTCATGCATGTTAATTTATTGTTTTGTTCACAGCTACACTTTAAATAAAGAAAACACCTTTCTTAAGTCTATTTACATAAGTGCACATACCCTGATAATAAATCAGAGGGATATTTTAAGAAATAAAATATTAAAATTGTTTTTTTGTTTTTTTTTTTAAATTGTGGTTTCTTTGTAAATTCTGACTTTTAAAATGAAAAAAAGCATGTCATTTTGAATTTATTTTAAAACATTTTTTTAAATGTTTACCTGTAATGTTTTTGTATTTGTAAAATTAATTGTTTTTGTAAAAAAAAAAATAATAATAATGATAATAATAAAAATGCAAAAAGAGATCATATGTAGAAAACCAAAGGTCCTCTCCATGAGATTTTTGCTTTTTATTGGTTTTTGTATTCTAAATTGCTATACACATTTTATTTTACTTGAAATTAAACCATAAATACATTTTAAAATGACTCATTGTTGGAATGATTATTTCATGCACCTTGACGAGCTATTAAATGGTTGTGGTTTTACCATGTGTTGGACTTGATAAGCCGACGTGAAGGGCTCAGAAATTATAGAATCTGAATTCCTACATATTAATTTGTTATGAAAATGGTAAGAGTTGACATAATTAAAAAAAAAAAAATGGTAAAAAGAAAATTAAGGTTTGAAGAAAAGGTGTAATGCTTTTCTGTATTTTTATGGTGTTCAGGACTTAAAAATACAAATTTATTAGCCATTATTTCTTTGAGTCAAATAAATAGGAAATATTTGCAACCCAATTGGGATGATTTGTTAAAGCAAAGAATGGGGTTGATTTACTAAAGGCAAATCCACTGTGCACTTGGAAGTGCAGTCACTGTAGATCTAAGGGGAAGATCTAAAATGAGGAGATTTCCAGTGGCGACCAGTGGAAATTTTTTTGCCCCATCACCGGTGGCCTCCCTTGCTCGGCGGCGGCCTTCCGTTCTCCTGGTCATCACGGCGGCAGTGGCTTCCGTTCCCTCCCTCCTCCTCGGTGGCCACTCGGGAGTCTTCCCTTTTTGGCCAATCGGAAAACGGGTCTCACATCAGCTTCTGATTGGCCAGATTGAGAATCAGTGTTTCGACAGCGAATATTCATTCACTGTTGTAACACACGGGTGGGCTCCGGACGCATCCTCTGCGACCCGAGCCCACCCTATTTTGAAGCCTATTAGAGCCTCTGGCTCTAATCAGTTGCTTTAAAAAAAAAAAACCCTGCCGCTGTAATTCATGCACCCGGTGCCCTGAAAGGGGCCGGACACATGAATAGAAGGTGGCCGCAGCGGCCATGGATAGAATCATGCTATTCATGAATCCATACATTATGCATATAGGGGGTGGCAAGGAGAGAGGGGGTGGTGCCCCTATTAGACGGGCCACCACTGCTGATTTTTATCATCAAATCATGTGCAAGCAAAAATGCTGTTTTTTATGTTCCTTGCATGTTCCCCTCAGATCTACAGTGATTGCATTTCCAAGTGCTTTTGAGGCTGCGTCAGCAGTGCTTTTTTTTTTTTTTTAAGGTCACATGACTCAAAAAACAATTTCCAGGCGCTTTTGAAACGCTTTTTATGTGGTTTTTGGGCACTTTTGAAGCTTTTCCCAATGCCTCAGTTTGAAAGGGGTCTAAGTGCCCTGCAGAAGGCAGGATTCCAGGTGAACCTTGAAAAGAGCAGGACTGGATTAGAGGAGGCTCAATATTATAGGTACAGTATAGGTAGAGTCATAAGCAAAACCCTGTTGAACAAAGTGGAAGCCATCCAAAAAAGGTATCTGACCTGTCACAAAAAACAGGTAAACTTCTTTCTCTGTATTGTGGGGTGTTCTAGGAGATTTATACTGAACTTTGCCAGTTAGGCCTCACCTTTTGACAGACCTCACAAAGACGAAAACCTTCACTGCCGTTCGCTGGAGTGCCATTGTGCCAAATAAGCAGGCTTTGTGTCAGGAACCAGTTCTTGTAGCCCTAAACTTTTAGAAAGAGTTTTTGGTACAAATCAATGCTTAAAAACTTGAGTTGCCATCTTGTCCCACTTGAGTGCCATCTTGTCCCAGTTAATTGAGAGATAGAAGAGCACCCTTTTTGTGTACTTAAGCTGGAATCTTGTTTCTGCTGAGAAGAACTATCTTGGAAAGGAAGTGTTTTTCGATAAATTGGGTCCTAGGGGCACTCCGGTAGTCTGGTACTACTTGTCCAACCCTTGAAACTGCTGTCAGACCATGGCGGTCACCCTTATGTGGGTGGCAAAAAATAAAGGTGGGAACTCCATGATCACCAGGTGGTTTCTCACTTTCCAAGACATTACATTTACAGTGGTGTATAGAACTGAGAGCATTCATCGGAATGTGGAGACCCTTTCCTGGGTCTATTGCCATATATTCCTATGTGACCAGTTCCAGGCCAGTTGACCATTTCCCCGCAACTGCATGGGAGAAATCTATGGAGAGTCAACCTGGGGGCAGGGCAAAGAGGAGTTTATTTTCTGGAAGGCAGACACTTCCCCTGCAGCCCTGTCTATTAACTGGTGAGCTCAGAGAGACAATATTGTGTGTGTGAAGAGAACAGTTGTTGGTATCATAGATCCTCATGAACACAGCAATATATAAAGGAGCAACGGGCTAAAATCATAAAAAATAATTAAAGATTATTGGATGGAGAAAACAATGACTTAACAGATATACACTATATTACCAAAACTATTGGGACACCTGCCTTTACACGCACATAAACTTTAAAGGCATTTCAGTCTTCAGTCCTTCAGTCCGTAGGGTTCAATATTAATTGCACCCACCCTTTGCAGCTCTAACAGCTTCAACTCTTCTGGGAAGGCTGTCCACAAGGTTTAGGAGTGTGTCTATGGGAATGTTTGACCATTCTTCCAAAATTGCATTTGTGAGGTCAGGCACTGATGTTGGCGAGAAGGCCTGGCTCACAGTCTCTGCTCTAATTCATCTCAAAGGTTAACATTATGACTCTGTGCAGGCCAGTCAAGTTCCTCCACCCCAAACTCGCTCATCCATGTCTTTATAGACCTTGCTTTGTGCACTGGTGCGCAGTCATGTTGGAACAGGAAGGGGCCATCCCCAAACTGTTCCCACAAAGCTGGGAACATTAAATTGTCCAAAATGTCTTGGTAGGCTGACTCCCTAAGAGTTCCCTTCACTGGAACTAAAAGGCCAAGCCCAACCTCTGAAAAACAACCCCGCATCATAATCCCCCCTCCACCAAATGATTTGGACCAGCAAGGTCCATAAAGACATGAATGAGTTTGGGGTGGAGGAACTTGACTGGCCTCAACCCAATAGAACACCTTTGGGATGAATTAGAGCAGAGACTAAAAACCAGGCCTTCTTGACCACATCAGTGCCAGACCTCACAAATGGGCCTCTGGAAGAATAGTCAAACATACTCATAGACCAGTGATGGCGAATCTTGGCACCCCAGATGTTTTGGAACTACATTTCCTATAATGCTCCACTACACTGCAAAGTGCCAGAGCATCATGGGAAATGTAGTTCCAAAACATCTGGGGTGCGAAGGTTCGCCATCACTGACATAGACACGCTCCTAAACCTTGTGGACAGCCTTCCCAGAAGAGTTGAAGCTGTTATAGCTGCAAAGGGTGGGCCAACTCGATATTGAACCCTACGGACTAAGACTGGGATGCCATTAAATTTCATGTGCGTGTAACGGCAGGCGTCTCAATACTTTTGGTACTATAGTGTAAATAAGAACCGGCATTGAACCCTCTTCATGGAGGAACAACTTGACAGCAGCTGCTGAACCGCTATGGAGAGGTCACTTTACTGCTGACAAGAAGCTGTTACACATTTTGAAAAACCTGTGTTTGTTTTGTGTTTCGCTGGACAAAAAGGCAGACTTTAGGGCAGCCCATAGATGAGTAAATTTTTTTTTCATTCAACCAGCAGGCTGAATGAAAAAAAACAGACCTGATTTCCTAACCCACACATTCGAGGTGGATGAGGGAATCCTCCCTGCCATGTGTTTGTATTCTGACAGCAGGGCAAACTTCCCCTCCCCCCCGCTAGAATACATTGATCAGCGCTGCAGGCGGAAAATTTCCAACCAGCTGATTGATTGATAGATTAACTTCTGTTCAAGCACAGTGACCATACATGGACTGGTATTCGGCTGGTTCCTGCTGAAATGACCAAGTTTTAATCCATGTATGGACAGTTTAACCACTTCAGCCCCGGAAGAGTTTACCCCCTTCCTGACCAGAACACTTTTTGCGATTCGGCACTGCGTAGCTTTAACTGACAATTGCGCGGTTGTGCGACGTTGTACCCAAACAAAATTGACGTCCTTTTTTTCCCCATAAATAGAGCTTTCTTTTGGTGATACTTGGTCATCTCTGTGGTTTTTAGTTTTTGCTCTATAAACAAAAGAAGAGCGACAATTTTGAAAAAAACACTATCTTTTACTTTTTGCTATAATAAATATCCCACATTTTCTATGAAAAAAGCACCCACATTTTTTCCTCAGTTTAGGCCGATATATATTCTTCTACATATTTTCTACACTAAGCGTATACTGATTGGTTTGCGTAAAAGTTATAGGGTCTACAAAATAGGGAATAGTTTTATGGCATTTTTATTATTTTTTTTTACTAGTAATGGCGGCGATCTGCGATTTTTATCAGGACTGCGATATTGTGGCGGATAAATAGGACACTTTTGACACATTTTTGGGACCATTGGCAATTATACAGCAATCAATTCTATAAAAACGCACTGATTACTGTATAAATGTTACTGGCAGGGAAAGGAAGTTAACACTAGGGGGCGATCAAGGGGTTAACTGTGTACCCTGGGTGTGTTCTAACTGTAGGCGGGAGGGGACTGTCTAGGAGGAGAGAGAGATCGGTGTTCATAGTTAATATGAACACACAATCTGTCTCTACTCCCCTGAAAGAACCGGGATCTGTGTGTTTACTTTTAATATTACTTTTTACTTTTAATATTAGGACACTTACCTGTCCAGGGAGCCCGCGATGTCGGCACCCCAGCCGATCTTTGGATCGACACCCAAGTGCTGCTGCCGCCGCCGTTCCTAGTAAGGGATCCAGTGCATGCGCGAAGCGCGCTGCGCTTTCTAATTGGCCCGGCGGCAAGGGAAGGAGGAAGGGGGACATTAGGGAAAACGATTTGTGGCTCAATAAGACTCAGCCTACAGAAGAAAATGATCCAACGCTGGAGGACCACAAAACAATAAATAATACACTATGAGGATTATCTTTGGCTCCTGGTGAGCTTTATTTATCACAGCATAATTCCGATGATCACTATCACTGGATCGGGTTGCTGGGTAGAGTGCCTTGAAAGTTTTCATACCCCTTAAATTTTCCACATTTTGTCACATTACAGCTTGGATGGCCCATAATTTCCTTCAATCAATCAGCGACAAGACTGAAGTCATGCTTATTGGCACCCCCCCCCCCCCCCCTTCAATTACGTACGGCCAGTAGACATGTGCGCCATCAATAAATTTGTTTCGTTTCGTTCCGTATTAGAATTAATTCGTAATTTGTGTCCGAAATTCAATTTTCGTCAGCTTCGTAAACTTTTCGTAACAATAACGAAAGTTCGTTGTGATAAATTTATCAGAAGTTCGTAAACAAAATTTCGTATTTCGTACAAAATTCGTATGCATGAAAATTCGTATTTCGGATCCTCACGAATGTAAAAATTTCTGGAAATTCGTCTGAATTTCCGATTCGTACGAAACTAATCGCGCATGACTAGCGGCCAGTCCTAATAGCTTATCTACGGATGGCACTGTACTTTGAGCTTCAGTCTAAATTAAAAAATCTGATGCTAGTTAACCTTTGATTCACATGTACAAAATGTTGTCAGAACCTCTTTTTTCCACTTGAGAAACATTACTGGCTGCGTCATATGCTATCCACTTGCCGACCTCTGCACAGCAATATACGTCGGCACAATGGCAGCGGTAGGCAAATGGGTGTACCTGTACGCCCCCTTTTAGGAGGCAGGGATAGCACGCACCCGCTGCATACAGCGTGACCGTGCCCGCGGGACCGGTGGACTCTATGTCCACCTGGTCACCTGGCGATCGTGTCGTGGAGCTGCAGAACGGGGCGATGCCTATGTAAACAAGGCATTTCTACGTTCTGCCTAGTGTCATGACAGAGATCACCGCTCCTTGTCTTCGAGGGCAGTGATCGCTGTCATGTGACTGGAAGCCCATCCCCCCCAGAGTTAGAATCACTCCCTAGGACACACTTAACCCCTTCATCGCCCCCCTAGTGGTTAACCACTTCCCTGCCAGTGTCATTTACACAGTAATCAGTGCATTTTTATAGCACTGATGGCTGTATAAATGAAGATGGTCCCAAAATAGTGTCAAAAGTGTCCGATGTGTCCGCCATAATGTCGCAGTCCCAATAAAAATCGCAGATCGCCGCCATTACTAATAAAAAAAAAAAGAATCATAAAAATGCCATAAAACTATCGCCTATTTTGTAGAAGCTATAACTTTTGCGCAAACCAATCAATATAGACTTATTGCGATTTTTTTTTTTTTTTTACCAAAAATATGTAAAATACTAAACTGAGGAAAAAAAAAATGTATATATTTTTGGGGGATATTTATTATAGCAAAAAGTTAAAAATATTGTCACTCTTTTTTTTTGTTTATAGCGCAAAAAATAAAAACCGCAGAGGTGATCAAATACCACCAAAAGAAAGCTCTATATTTGTGGGGGAAAAAAGGACGTCGATTTTGTTTGGGTGCAGCGTCGCACGACCGCGCAATTGTCAGTTAAAGCGACGCAGTGCCGAATCGCAAAATGTGCTCTGGTCAGGAAGGGGGTAAAATCTTTCAGGGGCTGAAGCGGCTATCATACACAGTATCTGAAAAGCTGATCCATATATTTGTGTTCTCCCGACTGTAATGCTCTATACTTGCTGGTGTACCCAAAGCCACTATAAATCGACTTCAATATGTTCAAAATTCTGCAGCCAGAGTCCTGACTAGGCCCAGTACACGTGATCATATTACCCCTATCCTAGAGACCTTGCACTGGCTGCCCGTCAGGTTTTTTCATAGACTTTAAGATTCTCTTGCTCACCTACAAGGCTCTTCATGGCTGGGCACCCCATTATCTCTCTGAACTTTTTTCAACTTACTCCCCCCCCTTTACTGTGTTCCCCCCCTCTACTCACCTACACTCAATGGGAGACCGCGCCTTCTCCTGCAAAGCCCTGGAATTCACTTCCTAAGAATGTCGGAGAGTCATCTTCTCTAAACTCATTCAAATCAAATCTAAAAAAAACATTTTTCTTTTAGACAAGCTTTCACTTAATTGTCCCTGTTTCCCTTATGTTATGTTATCCTGTGTATTTCTTGTGTCTTCCTTGTAAAGCGCTTTGAGAATCCACCTTTACAGGCACTGTCTAAAACAAAGTTTATTATTATTATGTTACAAACAAAAACGTAAATGTGTTTTATTGGGATTTTATGTGATAGACCAACACAAAGTGGCAAATAATTGTGAAATGGAAGGAAAATGATAAATGGTTTTCAAATTTATTTACAAATAAATCTGTGAAAAGTGTTGTGTGCATTTGTATTCAGCCCCCTTTTCTCTGATACCCCTAACTAAAATCTAGTGGAACCAATTGCCTTCAGAAGTCACCTAATTAGTAAATAGAGTCCACCTGTGTGTAATTAAATCTCAGTATAAATACAGCTGTTATGTGAAGCCCTCAGAGGTTTGTTAGAGAACCTTAGTGAACAAACAGCATCATGAAGCCCAAGGAAAACACCAGACAGGTCAGGGATAAAGTTGTGGACAAGTTTAAAGCAGAGTTAGGCTATAAAAAAATATCCCAAGCTTTGCACATCTCACAGAGCACTGTTCAATCCATCATCCGAAAATGGAAAGAGTATGGCACAACTGCAAACCTACCAAGACATGGCCGTCCACCTAAACTGACAGGCCGGGCAAGGAGAACATTTATCAGAGGAGCAGCCAAGAGGCCCATGGTAACTCTGGAGGAGCTGCAGAGATCCACAGCTCAGATGGGAGAATCTGTCCACAGGACAACTATTAGTCATGCTCTCCACAAATCTGGTCTTTATGGAAGAGTGGCAAGAAGAAAGACATTGTTGAAAGAAAGTCATAAGAAGTCACATTTGCAGTTTGTGAGAAGCCATGTTGGGGACACAGCAAACATGTGGAAGAAGATGCTCTGGTCAGATGACACCAAAATTGAAAATGTTGGCCTAAAACTAAAAAGCTATCTGTGATGGAAACTAACACTGCACATCACCCTGAACACACCATCCCCACCGTGAAACATGGTGGCTGACATATGATCACACACATGGGTTGGACTTGATGGACTTGTGTCTTTTTTCAACAGCACCTACTATGTACCGTAACTATGTTGTGGGGATGCTTTTCTTCAGCAGGGACAGGGAAGCTGGTCAGAGTTGATGGGAAGATGGATAGAGCCAAATACAGGGCAATCTTAGAAGAAAACCTGTTGTAGTCTGCAAAAGACTTGAGACTGGGGTGGAGGTTCACCTTACAGAAGGACAACGACCCTAAACATACAGCCAGATGTACAATGAAATGGTTTAGAACAAAGCATATTCATGTGTTAGAATGGCCCAGTCAAAGTCCAGACCTAAATCCAATGGAGAATCTGTGGCAAGACTTGAAAATTGCTGTTCACAGACGCTCTCCATCCAATCTGACAGAGCTTGAGCTATTTTGCAAAGAAGAATGGGCAAAAATGTCCCTCTCTAGATGTGCAAAGCTGGTAGAGACATCCCCAAAAAGACTTGCAGCTCTAATTGCAGAGAAAGGGGGTTCTACAAAGTATTGACTAAAAACCATTTATCATTTTTCTCCCACTTCACAATTATGTGTCACTTTGTGTTGGTCTATCACATAAAATCCCAATAAAATACATTTACATTTTTGGTTGTAACATGACAAAATTTGGAAAATTTCAAGGATAATGAATACTTTTTCAAGGCTCTGTACATTCCTCACATGACAGACATAAAACCAAGGCATACGGTCTGCTGTAATGGCAGCCATCATTTCTGGTGAGTGTCCATTTCACTGGGATGCGGTGGCTGCCTTCTGAGCACTTGATTTCAAACCACTTTTTCACTTCAGTTGGTGTTGGAACTGGTTTTGCCTTTATCCCATTGGACATCCTAATAAGTCTTCATTGTCTCACTGGACTGCTTTCAATTGTTTTTTGCTTTGTATCATGAAGGACTTTTATTATATAAAGGTTTTTTTTTTTAAATTGCACTATACTTTCAACAGTATTTTTTTTGGAGCAACACATTTTTTGTTCATACGTCCAGCTGGGGAGATGACCCTTTATTTCCTGTCCTAAAGACTCATAAGGAAATGAGAGGAAGTCTCTCCGAAGGGAAGGGAATTCCCCCCTTAGCTGTCAACTGAGCACACTGTATGTCCCCATTGCAAGATGTATCTTTACCTTCTTTACCTCTGGCTCTGGTGACAGCCCTAATAATCCGGATTTCTCTTCATTTTTTGTCTTAAAGCCGACCTTCAGTCATTTTTTTCAACTTTCCATATATTAAATCTTCTGCCCTTGTTTTTGTTTTAACTTTGGATAGTAAACCATGTTTTTTCTGCCAGTAAATACCTTATACAGCCCACTTCCTGTTTCTTGTCTGGTCATTAGCCTAGACCAGTGTTTCTCTAATCCAGTTCTCAAGGCGCCACCAACAGGTCATGTTTTCAGGATTTCCCTCAGATGAAACGGCTGTGGTAATTACTAAAGCAGTGGAACTGATCAAATCACCTGTGCAAAATAATGGAAATCCTGAAAACATGACCTGTTGGGGCGCCTTGAGATCTGGAGCAGAGAAACACTGGCCTGGGCTTATGACAGCATGCACAGCTCTCTCTCTCACTCTCGTGAGAGTTTTCCAGGAAGGGAAGAGGGATGAGTCATAAGAGGGCCAATGAGAGCTGCAGAGCTGGAGGCGTGTGTCTGTGTAAATCCAGGAAGTGAACAGGCAGCAGCTTCAGCTGCCCACAGTAAAAATGGCTGCAGCCAGACTCAGTGGAGGGAGATTTCTGCAGCAATTTGGCAAGTACGGAATCACAGTATATATAAAATAATATGCAAAGTGGTTGGAAGGGAAGCTTCAGAATGGCAAAGATGTTTTTATTACAAATTATGTGAGCAGACTGCAGTTCCTCTTTAATGAAAATAGCCCCTAATACAAAAACATAGAAGAATCTCCCTAATGAGGCTGCAGATAGCGAGAAAAAAAAGGAGAATTTCAAAAACTTTGTCACTCTATAAGTAAGAAAATTGGTTTTTGCCTTTACATTCAATTTACCTGCCATTGATAAAATGATCAATTATACATGTACTGGTTCTCTTTTTTTTTTTTTTTTTTTTTTTTTTAAGCACTTTAAGGCCACCCACAGTACTTTCACTGTGAATGGGCGGCACATGCAGGCTCAACAACGTACATATTATTAATATTATTATTATTATACACGATTTATATAGCACCAACAGTTTACGCAGCGCTTTACAATGTAGAGAGGGGACAACACAATTACAGTTCAATACAGAAGGGACAGGAGGGCCCGGCTCGTAGAGCTTACATTCTAAAGGGAGGGGGTGGTGGTACAAAAGGTAATAGATGCGGGGAATGATTTGATGGACGTGTCCACTGAAAACTCATTCGTGACAGTTCAAACGACTGTTGTTACAGTAATCACAGCGTAAAAAATAATAATAATCCTTGCTCACCCCCAACCCCTCCCCCTCTCCTTTTTTCAGAGTAGTACAGTGTCACTATGGTGATACAAAACTACTCTGATGAAGTTAGGTAAAAAAATATTTTAAAAAAGGTAAAAATGTATTACTTTTTTTTTTTGTAGTGACAGTATGTGAAAAAAAAGTGAAAAAAAAAATTGTATTTCATTTCTTCATTTTCCAAAAAAATTGTAAAAAAAAATGACAACTTAAAAAACATCACCATGCCTCGTGCTAAATACCTTGGATTGTCTACTTTCCAAATAGGGGTCATTTGGGGAATACTTATACTGTCCTGGCATTTTAAAGGTCTCCCAAAATGTCAGTACATCAGGACTGATCAATTTTGAAACATACTGTGCACCCCATGGTAGACACTATAACTTTAACGCAAAACAATTAATATACACGTATTGGGATTTTTTTTTTTCTTTTAAGACGTAGCAGAATACATTTTTGCTTTAATTTATGAAGAAATGTGATTTTATTGGATATGTTGAAAGTAGCAAATATAATTTTTTTCAAAAGGTTCGGTATTTTTTCGTTTATATAATAAAAAATAAAAAAAACCCAGTGGCTATCAAATACCATCAAAAAGCTCTATTTGTGTGGGGAAAAAATATGATATCAATTTAATTTGGGTACAGTGTTGCATGACCGATGAATTATCAGTTAAAGTAGCACAGTGCTGACTAGCAAAAAAACGTTCTGGTCATGAAGGGGGTAAAACCTTCTGGAGCTCAAGTAGTTAATATTATGTAAGCAACATTTCAGTTTTTTTATGTATTTTTTATTTCCATATTCCTGCATGCATTTCTTCCAAATTAACATTCAGATGATAAACTCAGAACTTCCCGCTATTATTCCAGGAATAAATCAGTTTTATTTGCAGCGATAATGTTATTGCAGCGCGGTGGCGAACTCGACGCTTTATTACCTGAACAGCTGGTTATGCTGGGAAAAATTACAGCACAATAGACACTTATATAAGACAGCTTGTGATGGTTACTAATTAGTTCATTCATACTAAAAATTAATAGTGCGGACTAGATTTATGTGCGGTCTGTATAACAAAAAGACAGCAAGAAAGTTAAAAAAGGGGGGTTGGTTCACGCGTAAATCGCACACCATCCGCATTCCTGTGCGATTCCTAGAGGGTGCCATTGATTACCCCCATCTTGCCTGTCATGGTAATCCTGTGGCTTAAAGGAGCTGTAAAGTCTCATGGTTTTCCACCTTCTATGCATTATAGTGTACACCTCGCCAATGGTGTCCCTATGGGGTGGGCCAGAGGGGGCCCTGACCCCCTCAATATTATGCTGTGCCCCACCATGTGCCCCACCATGTGCCATCATGAAAGCTGGAGATGCCACTGCAACCCGCCCCCTTGTTTTTCTTACCTGAAACCGCACAGCATCTCCAGCCGGTGTCACAGGTCCTCATTGGACAGATTGATAGCAGCGGGAGCCATTGGCTCCCGCTGCTGTCAAATCCTGTGAAAAGGGAGCTGGGGGTGGGGCTGAGTACCGCTGTCTGTATCAATGGACGCAGAAGCAGGACTCGGGAGCGCGCCCGCACGAGTGTTCCTTTGGAATTCGTCTCTCTGTGGGGGCACTCGATGAAGAGGAGGAGCCAGGAGCGCTGCCAGGGGACCCCAGAAAGGGAGGAACGGGGCCGCTCTGTGCAAAAGCCTTGCACAGAGCAGGTAAGTATAACAAGTTTCTTATTTAACAAAACAAAAATAAAAAACAAACAAACAAACCTTTACAATCACTTTAAGGTGTTTGTAAACCCTTCCATATACCCAATGAAGTGACTGACCTCAGGTGATACAAAGAGATGAAACAAATCCTCCTACATACGTGGTACCTGTTTATCATGCGGCATTATCATCGCTACAGATGTTTAACTACTTGCCAACCGGGCTTTTTTTGGCACTTTTTGTTTACATCAGTATTTTTTGCTATAAATTAACTTATAACCCTCAAACATTATACATTTTTTTTTGATCAGAGACCCTAGGGAATAAAATGGCGATCGTGGATAGTTTTTTATGTCACACGTTATTTGCGCAGCGGTTTTGCAAACGCAATTTTTTGGGAAAAAAATACATTTTAACAAATAAAAAAATCAAAACATAATATTTGCCCCAATTTTATGGTTTAATGTGAAAGATGATGTTACGCCGAGTAATTAGATACCTAACATGTCATGCGTTAAAATTGCATACGCTTGTGGAATGGGGAAAAACTATGGTACTCCATAGACAGCGCTTTAAACGCCTTTACAGGTTACCTGTTTAGAGTTACAAAGGAGGTCTAGCGCTAGAATTATTTCTCTCACTATAACGTTTGTGGCGATACCTCACATGTGTGGTGCGAATACCGTTTACATATGTGTGCGCAACTTACGTATGCATTTGCTTCTGCACGTGAGCACAGAGGGATGGCGGCACGTCCATTTTTTTTCTTTTTTTCTTATTTAGTTTACTTTTTATTGTTTATTTTTACACTGTCCCATATATATATATATATATATATATATATATATATATATATATATATCTCATTTTTATTCCTATTACAATGAATGTAAATTACCCTTGTAATAGTAATAAGGATGGCAGGTCCTCTTTATGGAGAGATCTGGAGTTTAAAAGACCCCAAATCTCTTCTTTACCTTTAAAAGCAAAACATTTTTTTGATCTTTTGCTTTTAAAAAAAGCTTGATGGTCCTTTCTGCTGCCTGGACCAATACTTTGGCTGTGTTGACCATATCTCTGCCTGTAATGACCCAGGACTTTATGAACCATGTTTCTTCTTGCTGCCTGGACCAATACTTTGGCTATGTTGACCATATCTCTGCCTGCTGCCTCTAATGACAATGGACAGTATTTCCTTTTGCTGCTGACCACATCTCTGCCTGCTACCTGGACCAATGCTTTGGCTGTGCTGATAGAATCCCTGCAGTATTTCTGCCTGCTGCCTGGACAATTGCTTTTGCTGTCACTGACCACATCCCTGCCTGCTGCCTGGACCAATGCTCTCCTCTGTGGACCACTGCACTACTGAAACCACAGGTAATCTTTTGTTAATAGGTAAGTACATGCTATGTGTTAGAAAGATGAACGGCCTTCAAAAATGTGATTGGTAGTCAGAAAATGATATGTGTAATTAATGCTCCTAGAACGCCTGGAGGTGCTACTTGGATGTTGGGCCTCTGTATGTGCCCAGGCAGTGTAAAAGTCTCACACATGTGAAATCGCCATACTCAGGAGGAGTAGCAGAATGTATTTTGGGGTGTAATTTTTGCTATGTACATGCTATGTGTTAGAAATACCATAAAAGTTTACAACTTTGTGTAAAAAAAAAAAATAAGTTTTCACTTTCTTTCCCCTTTTTCCAAAAACTTGTGGAAAAAAATTATATGTTCAAAAGACTCATGATGCCTCATAGACTATACTTTGGAATGTTAGCTTTCCAAAATTGGGTCATTTTGTGAGCGTTTCCATTGGCCTGGTGCTCCAGGGCCTTCAAAAGTGAGATAGGTCGTCATGAAATTATATATGTAATTTATGCTCCTAAAAAGCCTGGAGGTGCTACTTGGATGTTGGGCCTCTGTATGTGGCCAGGCTGTGTAAAAATCTCACACATGTGGTATCTCTATACTCAGGAGGAGTAGCAGAATGCATTTTGAGGTGTCATTTTTGGTATGTACATGCTTATTTGTTAGAAATATCTTATAAATTGACAACATTGTGTAAAAGAAATACGTTCTCATTTTCTTTCCACGTTTTCTTGCACAGCAAGTTTTTTCACTGCAGTTGGTAACTGGATTATTGCTATCAATTATTCATCTTTGGCACTTTGGTTATTTATTTTTGGTACAATGATACACGGCCTTTTTTTGGGGGGCCGCATTGGAATCGGATCACATGGGTGTTCACACCCATGCAATCCGATTCCTGTACCATTTCACGCTTCGCACTGCGATCTGCAAATCGATTTGGGGGTGTCATTAACTTTACATTGACCCCCGCAGCAGTTTGCAGATGTCAATGTGAACCGTCTGCGATGCATAGTTACATAGTTAGTAAAGTTGAATAAAGACACCAGTCCATCCAGTTCAACCTGAGTGAGTGTGGGTGCGTGTCTACAATTATCCCTATTTATTTAAGGTACCCATATAGCCCTGTCAATTTACGCAGCGCTCCACACATACATCGCACACTCACATCGGTCCCTACCCTCAAGGAGCCCACAATCCAAGGTCCCCAACTCACATTTATATATGCGGGAACCCGCACAGAATTTGCAGGGTTTCCCACATCCCACCAGTGTGAACCCAGCCTAAATTCAATGTATGTCCTCACGCTGGTCCATTGCGCTTCCGTTGTGGTGTTAAAAATCCTGCTTGCTGCATTTCTGGTCAGTAAAAAAAAAAAACCCACCAAAAACCCACCTACCCTTTAAAATGCATTGAAAATGCAGCAAGAACGCTTTAATAACGCACCTATGTTACGTCACATGACCAATGAAAAACACAGCATAGCATAGTAAAATCACGGTAAAGTCACAAAAAAGTTGCGGTAAAGTCGCGCCAAAGTCACGTGCATTTTCAGTGCCATAATCTGCATATTTTTCTCTCATCGTCAAAATGTCGATAACACCATTTCCAGCCAATATGTTTGGCCTGCCGAAATTTTGGTGCATCTCTACTAACTAGCCACTGTATTTCTTTTACAAGACCCCCCCCCCCCCCCATCTCTTCCTGCCATCTTCCGCGGCTCTGCCGGGATCTCCCATCCCACCAGAAGTCCCAAACAACCAGCTGGCTGATCATAAAGCCCAACAAAGACCAGATCGGCTTTGTTGGCCTCTATGATATAGTAACCCAGAAACTATGACGTCACATCACTTCTGAATTGCCCGGATGTAAACGGCGCCATTTTTAAAAATAAAAAGAATATGAGGAACTCCGATATTGATGTGATGAAATGCTTTTAAGGGCAGAGGAGGCATCTAGACCCCAGATCTCTCCATAAAGTAGTACCTGTTACGTGCCTATTGCCGTCATAAGGGATGTTTACATTTCTTTTGATAGCAGTAAAAGTGATACAAATAAAAAATGTAAGCAACAGTGTAAAAATAAATAATAAAATAAAAAAAATGAACATTCCATTTCCCCAGCCGCCAATAAACATCAGCTCTCATGACGGGTTTACTTTGCAGATCTCTGCTGGACACTGTAGATGAGCCGGTCATATTTCTCATGTTCCATTTCAAAATCCCAACTATCTGTTTGGCCAAATAACTCCGGGGGGGGGGCTATTTATAGGGCCATTTATTATTTTTTCAACAATTTTGTGCCAAATATTTGTCATTTTCCCATTTGATTGATTATTAATGCGTTCTTGATTTTCTCATTCAATCCATACATTTCCTTCTCCTCTCTGTTGGGTTCCATCATGACTGAAAGGTTCTCTTTATTGATATGGAAGAGAAGTGTATTAAAGTGGGAACTCGCTGCCAACATTAGCGATACCATTACCCGTCTCTCTTAATTGATAGCTTGCTGTGGGGGAGAGAATTGCAGAAGTGAGAAATGAATTATCATTTTAATTATTATTCCAATTTACATTTTCTTTCACAATAACAAAAAGGTGCAAAAAAAGAGAACATATTATAGGTTAGATTAGAAATGATTCAATAATTAAAGCTAAGCTCAGAGAAAGACGCTAAATACACAGTTGAACTTCATATAGGCATACGGTAAGTGAACTGTTTTACGGTGTTAAAGCGGTGCTCCGCCTGGGAATTTTCTTTGAAGTCAGCAGCTACAAATACTGCAGCTGCTAACCTTTAATATAATGACACTTACCTGTCCAGGGAGCCCGCAATCTTGGCACCCCAACCGGTGTTCGGATCGGCTGTCAGGTGCTGCCGCCGCCATTCGTCCTAAGGGAAACCGGCAGTGAAGCCTTTCAGCTTCACAGCCAGTTTGCTTATGCACATGCGCGAAGTGCACTGTGCTTTCTAATTGGCCTGGCAGACGGGGAAGGAGGAGGGGGGGCCGAACTTCCGAGGGGCAGCGCCATCTCCCGGAAGTGGGGAAGGGTACCTGTGAAAAACAGGCACTCCTCCCCCCCTCCCTCCTGAAAGGTGCCAAATGTGGCACCGGGCAGGGGGGGGGAGCAGATCAGCGGAAGTTCCACTTTTTCCGCTTTCATTTTGGCATCAAATTTTGATTTAGCTTTAGTCTTAGTCTTTTGACTAAAATGCCGTTTTAGTTTTAGTCCCATTTGAGTCATCTGCAACTGTTTTAATTTTAGTCGTATTTTAATCGACTAAAATCTCCAGTACAGTGTAGTCCAATAAAATCATTTTAGTCAAAAAAAATCTAATGTGTAATGCATTATTTAAGCATTTCTATAGAATTTCCAAACGCATTTTATACTCCTGGAGAAAAAAATCTAATATGTTATTATTAATGGTATTAAGGTTTGAACAAACTCACACATACAGATTTAGCCGCTCTGGATGGTTTGAGGAGGCCTGTAATGCTGCACAGTGCTCTGGATGGTCTGAGGAGCCTGTAATGCTGCACAGTGCTCTGGATGGTCTGAGGAGCCTGTAATGCTGCACAGTGCTCTGGATGGTCTGAGGAGGCCTGTAATGCTGCACAGTGCTCTGGATGGTCTGAGGAGGCCTGTAATGCTGCACAGTGCTCTGGATGGTTTGAGGAGGCCTGTAATGCTGCACAGTGCTCTGGATGGTCTGAGGAGGCCTATAATGCTGCACAGTGCTCTGGATGGTCTGAGGAGCCTGTAATGCTGCACAGTGCTCTGGATGGTCTGAGGAGCCTGTAATGCTGCACAGTGCTCTGGATGGTCTGAGGAGGCCTGTAATGCTGCACAGTGCTCTGGATGGTCTGAGGAGGCCTGTAATGCTGCACAGTGCTCTGGATGGTTTGAGGAGGCCTGTAATGCTGCACAGTGCTCTGGATGGTCTGAGGAGGCCTGTAATGCTGCACAGTGCTCTGGATGGTCTGAGGAGGCCTGTAATGCTGCACAGTGCTCTGGATGGTTTGAGGAGGCCTGTAATGCTGCACAGTGCTCTGGATGGTCTGAGGAGGCCTGTAATGCTGCACAGTGCTCTGGATGGTCTGAGGAGGCCTGTAATGCTGCACAGTGCTCTGGATGGTCTGAGGAGGCCTGTAATGCTGCACAGTGCTCTGGATGGTCTGAGGAGGCCTATAATGCTGCACAGTGCACTGGATGGTCTGAGGAGCCTGTAATGCTGCACACTGCTCTGGATGGTCTGAGGAGGCTTATAATGCTGCACAGTGCTCTGGATGGTCTGAGGAGGCCTATAATGCTGCACAGTGCTCTGGATGGTCTGAGGAGGCCTGTAATGCTGCACAGTGCTCTGGATGGTCTGAAGAGGCCTGTAATGCTGCACAGTGCTCTGGATGGTCTGAAGAGGCCTGTAATGCTGCACAGTGCTCTGGACGGTATGTTTTCCCCCTCCCCTTTTTTTGGCCACATGTGTTTGACACATGTGTTTGCAATTTTTTGGCCACATGTGTTTGCAATTTTTTTTGAGCCACTACAACTTGTTTACTGTAATTTTGTTTTTTCTTTCGTCTTTCCCTCCTGTTTAGTGCTAGTTAGTTTAGTTCTAAGCCAGATGCTCCCTGTTTCTTTTTTGACCCCTCAGTCATTGTCAGTACTTTACAGTGACAGGGCTTAGGAAAGTCCTTCTTACATTTCAAAGGCCTGAAAAAGCATTCTCTGTATGCAATTAGCTGTAAAATTGGGTTGGATTCAACTTCTGTGTCTTATTGAAGAGTTCAGCTGCCTGTGGATGGTGCCAAGTCAGCAGGTGACCATATTGTCTGGGGCTTCCACTCATCATGCTGTGGGTGACAAGGCAACACGTGGGATGTGTCTTGGCGGCAGCTTTTTTTTTTTATTTGCCAGCGGTCGCCGGGCATCATAAATGACATGCATCTGCATTGCTGGACAATGTGATTGACGATGGCTTTACAATAAGGAACATTTTTTCCGAAATTTTATTTTTTCTAATAAATCAAAGCAAAAAAAAACAGAAAGATAGGACTATACATATAACTCCAATAGTAAATACACATTAATTAAAATATCATCAATTTGTATTGTGTACAAAAATTCAAATCATATTTGTTACATACACATCATAAAAAAAAACATTCAATCTCATGTGTACAAGGCCAATAAGTAATAACATCAACCTATCTCAGAAACATGCCACTTGGAATGTCGGTATGGTTGACCAGGATAGGGTCAAAACGTTTCGCGGCACACCCCCGCTTCCTCAGGAACTCACAAGCCTCTTTTGTGTCCACATATGACAAAAGTATGTGATTTTAACCCCTTCCCGCCGAGCGTACGCAGATGTGTGTACTCGGCTTTCAGCGGTTATACCGGGATGATGCCCGCAGCTGCAGGCATCATCCCGGTACTGTTTTTCAGAGCCAGCGATCGGCTTTTCAAGTATAACAACCGATGCGG
Organism: Aquarana catesbeiana; assembly: GCF_042186555.1. Taxonomy (NCBI): domain Eukaryota; kingdom Metazoa; phylum Chordata; class Amphibia; order Anura; family Ranidae; genus Aquarana; species Aquarana catesbeiana. The sequence goes on along the minus strand of NC_133328.1, from coordinate 618,909,971 downwards.
CTAAAAGCCGCTCGGCTGTTATACTGGTGGAGCGGGAGGGGACGCCCCCCCTCCCGCCGCCTCTCGCCGCTCTTACCGGGCCTCCCGATCCACCGGGAGGCCCGTTCATCAATCTGCCTACTGAAAGTCTGGAACGAACCCGTAATCGGCTTCGTTCCAGCCTCCTAATTGTAAACGTGGAAGCGACGTCATGACGTCACTTCCCGTTTACTCGGCTGCCAATGGCACCGGTTTAAAAAAATTATACAGTATTCAGAATCGCCAAAAACGTGAAGTGCAGAGTAGGGGTTTGGGGTCTTTTAGACCCCCGATCCCTCCATAAAGAGTACCTGTCACCACCTATTACTGTCACAAGGGATATTTACATTCCTTGTGACAGCAAAAAAAAATGATCAAAAACATTTTTTTTAACACAATTTATAAATATAAAAATAAATAAAATAAATAAGAAAAAATTTTTTTTTTTAAAGCGCCCCCGTCCCCGCGAGCTCGCGCAGCAAAGAAAACGCATACGGAAGTCGCGCCCGCATATGTAAATGGTGTATAAATCAAACATGTGAGGTATCGCCGCAATCGTCAGAGTGAGAGCAATAATTCTATCACTAGACCTCCTCTGTAACTCTAACCTGGTAACCATAAAAAAAAAATTTAAAGCATCGCCTATGGAAATTTTTAGGTACCGTAGTTTGTCGCCATTCCACGAGTGCGTGCAATTATAAAGCGTGACATGTTTGGTATCTATTTACTTGGTGTAACATCATCTTTCACATTATGCAAAAAAATTGGGCTAACTTTACTGTTTGTTTTTCTTAAATTCATGAAAGTGTCCCTTTTCCCAAAAAGTTGCGTTTAAAACACCGCTGCACAAATACCGTGTGACATAAAATATTGCAACAATCGCCATTTTATTCTCTAGATTCTCTGCTAAAAAAATATATATAATGTTTGGGAACTCTAAGTAATTTTCTAGCTAAAAATACGGATTTTAACTTGTAAACACCAAATGTCAAAAATAGGCTTAGTCATGAAAGGGTTAAACTAAAGATAAACAAAATCTTGAATTATTAACAAATCACTGTGAACAATGACAATAGTGATATACAACTACAAAGGGTATCAGTTCAACAGGATACAAGGATAGAGCATGAGAAAAAAAAAAAATAGCGGGTTGACGTTGTGTCCGGTTCCACGTCACTTCCTGTCCGGAGCCACAAAAAAAGTGCATTCCTTTCTCTATTTTGGGTCGGCGGCCGGTGTTCATCGTGATTGACGATGGATCTACTCTGGGGGACATTGCTTTTATTTATTTTTTTAAATAAAGGACTGTGTGTTTTTTTATTTACTTTTTGACACTTTTTTGGGGAATGAGTAGGGGTACAATGTACCCCATATTAATTCACATGGGGGGAGGGATCTAGGGGGCCCCATTGTTAAAGGGGACTTCCAGATTACTATAAGTCACCCCCCACAACCACCAGGCCAGGGTTGTGGAAAAAGAGACCCTTGTCCTCATTAACATGGGCACAAGGTGCTTTTGAGGGAAGCCCACACTACCCAAAACCACCCCCTATGTTGAGGGCATGTGGCCTGGTATGGCTCAGGAGAAGGGGGGTGCTCTCGCTTGTCCCCCCCCACCTTTCCTAGCCTGCCAAGCTGTATGCTCAGATAAAGGTCTGGTATGAATTGCAGGGGAACCCCACATTTTTTATTGGCGGCAATTGTTTTGTTTGCATTCAGCTGTCAGTGGGGAACCCCGCTGACAGCTGATGACTCATCCATTGATAAGGACGTGTCAGCCGACTTGCCAGCCCCCTCCTTAACAACCAGCTATTCACTGGTTGCAAAGGACACCGGCGGCCTCCACAAAAAAATGCTGGGCACTGGCATTTAGGAGAGTATGGAAGCTGTCAGCGTTTTTTCTGCCAACCCCCCCCCCTCCACAGGCTGCACAGGGCTTAATTGTGGAATACAGCACTTTCCCATCCCATGTGGATGTTTTTCATGAAATTTCTCGAGGTAATGCAAATTTTTGTACTAAGATGATGAGCTGTGTTTTTTTTTCCCTCATTTTCTATCTTTGTATCCTGTTGAACTGATACCCTTTGTAATTGTATATTACTATTGTTATTGTTCACAATGATTTGTTAATAATTCATTACTTTGTTTATCTTTAGTTTTAAATCACATACTTTCATCATATGTGGACATGAAAAAGGTTTTGAGAGATCCTGAGGAAGCGGGGTGTCCCACAAAACGCGTCGACCCAATCCTAGTCAACCATACCGACATTCCAAGTGGGATGTTTCTGAGATAGGTTGATGTACTAGGTTGATGTAATAGGTTGATGTACTACTAGTAGTAGTACTAATTTAGACCCCTTTTACACTGGGGCCACCTGAGCATCAGCGGTAGAGTGCTGCTCGTTTTAGCGGCGCTTTTCGGACGATGGCGGGGCGCCTTTAACCCCTGCTAGTGGCCGAAGGGGTTAAAAGTGCCCGTGTTGCAGCGCTTTCAGAGCGCTTTTCAGGCGCTTTGGAAGCACTGCCCATTCATTGCAATGGGCAGGGCATTTTGGGAGCGCTGTATACAGTGTTCCCAAACCGCCCCAATGATGCTGCTTGCATGAATTTTCCTAACGTCCCGCAAGCTCATCGCCCCATTGTGAAAAGTCACAATGAAATGAATGGAAGGCAGTTTTCAGGCTCTTTACAGCCACTATTTCTAGCGCTAAAACGCCTGAAAACCGCCTCAGTGTGAAAGGGATCTAAAGGTATTACTGGGGAAAGAAATTGGCATTATGCCCACTAGATGGCGCTGACGATGTAGGAATATAGAGAAAATAAACAGTTTTTGTTCTGATAGTGCTGATGTTTGTCATATCCACACAGCGAATGTTTTCAGCAGAGACCCCCTCCCCCCCCCAGATGTAGGGATTTTTTGCAAACTTTATTGAAAATTCCTACTTCATTGCTAAATAACCTGATGAAAGCCTTGGCATATTTATAAGACTTCAGTAAAAGAAATTTAGTGCAGGACTAACCTCCCATCAACTTAAATTGAAACTTCATTCTCTCAATCAGCATTGACTATTTTTAATCCGTAAGCTGCTAGAAAATATATAAGAAGGTATATTATATTTACTTGTTTTAATTTTTTTTTTTACATTTCTTCAGTTGCTTCCTGGTTTCTGGCCTAGGCCAACGATGTCATACATCCCAGGAGGGGAGGAGGCGTTTTCTCAGCTAAGCACACTCTCCTGCCTGCATGCCTGAGCTAAGGGCAGATGGATTTCAGGTAAATGCTACACAAATCATCTGCCATTTCTCAAGATGGCTGCAGCTAGGGATGCTAAGGGGGTATTTTTCAAAGCGATTTCTTTCTCATCAAAATAAAGCATGGAGACTTGGATGGATGGGGGAGTTTACTTTGGATATTAAAAATGAATTAAATAGCGTCTTTGGTTTGTGGTGCTCACATACAGTGTAGTTCTGCTTTCATTTTAATTAAACGACACCAGCACCACACAAACTTGTTCTCAAGACTAAATAAAAGCAGCTACCTTAAAGTGTAAAATGAGACGAGTTAAACGTAAATACTAGGAAAAAGCAGCGCTGTTCAAATATCACTCTATTAACCACTAGCGGACCCTCCCATGTAGATATATATGGCGGCAGGGCGGCTGCTCTGCGCCAGATCACCGACATGTACATGATCCTGCATTTCCGGGTAGAGCGCACACCCGCTGCCCCCCCATCTCTGCTGTGATTCGGTAGAGCACAAGTCGGTCAACAGGTCCAATGATTTATGGCTGTGACCTGCTGATCGGCTTAGCGAATCACAGTGCAGAGTGCTGTGTTCACTAACAACACAGGGCTCTGTACACGGTGCAGCGATGTGGCTGACACATCGATTAGTGAAAGCAGCACACATTACACTTGTTAGGCACACACCCCTTGATGTTAACCCCTTTTCAGCCAGTGTCATTAGTACAGTGACAGTGTAAAGTATCGTTGCATTAGTGTCACTTTGTGTCAGTCAGTTAGTGTCAGATTGTCCGCTGCACTATCGCAGTCTCATTATAAGTCTCTGATCGCCACCATTACTAGTATAAAAAATAAATAAATAAATAAAAATTCCAATATATATCTATAGTTATAACTGTCTCCGTGTAATGGGCAGTCCGCTGTCTGTTTAACTACCTTTGACCTGAACACAGAAGATGATGGATCTCCTTCCATTTGTTGTTACCAGACTAGATCAGAGATAGGCAAGTTTAGAGATCTGAATGCCTTTGAAAAAATGGAAAGATTGGGGGGAAAAAATGGGGTTTTTTTCAATTTTTTTAAAAACCATTTTAAGGGGGGTGTTCCGGAAGAATTGGAAAAAAAAATTAAAGAAGTGTGGAATATGTTCTTTTATAATGATAAAAAATATATCTATGACATGGTATTCAAACTATGTAACGTAGAGACCTTAATGAAAGATTTCTGGGGCTTTATGTAAAGTCTTAAATTATTGCAAGTTTTCTCAGCTGAAAACAAGCAAATCCTGGAATACAATTCAAGTAACACTGTACTTCTCAAAGCAGTTCTCAAACAAGAGAAATATGTATTTCTGCCACTAGGGGGCACTGCATGGGGAAAGGCTCTAGTTTAGTTGTCTTCATCTTGTACCTCCTACAGTTTGGTGATTGTAGGGATACAGTAGATCAGGGACATGCAATTAGCGGACCTCCAGCTGTTGCAAAACTACAAGTCCCATCATGCCTCTGCCTCTGGGTGTCATGCTTGTGGCTGTCAGAGTCTTGCTATGCCGCATGGGAGTTGTAGTTCTGCAACAGCTGGAGGTCCGCTAATTGCATATCCCTGCAGTTTCTGTCCTCTCAGGCCTTAATAGACAGGTAAGAGGGTACATTGGTCTGACATATTAAGCTTTATAACTTTTAAATGATTCCTATTAATGTTCTTCACCATCACACCATAATGTTTCCCTATAGTCTGCTCAGTAAATTGTTTCTTTCTTTTGGTGAGACCAACATCTAGGGTTTGGAAACATTTCCACAGTGCAATTTCTGCTGAGAGCAAAGCTGCAATTTACAAATATTGTGAGAAGAAATATTCTTTTCCAAATGCTACAAGGAGGACAAAACACATCCTGGTAAAAAAGACTTTATGGAATGAAATGAGGACCAGAATGAAAGTGCGAGGAGCTTTTCCCTCCAGAGTTCTCATTCCAGAAACATTCTTTCTGCTGCTTCTGGATCATCACAAAGTGTTTTTTCACCAGCAGCATCTTCAAGTAAGGAAGTGTTACAAACCACGGCCTCCCAAAAATACACAATCCCTTCATTTATAGGGAAAATGACACCTGAAAATCAGGAGAACTTTTATCAAGCTCTTCATAGAACAATATACAGTGCTGTATAAAAGTACTGTATTTGTCCTCTTCCTGATTTGTCTTATTTTTTTTTTTTGCATATTTGTCACACTTAAATGATTCAGATCCTCAAACAAATTTTAATATTACACAAAAAATACCTGAGCAAAAACAAAATGCAGTTTTTAAATGATGATTTCATTTATTAATGGAAAAAAAGCTGTCCAAACCTGCCTGGTCCTGTGGGAAAATATAATTGCCCCCTAAACCTAATAACTGGTTGTGCCCCTCTTGGCAGCAATAAATGCAATCAATCGTTTGTGATGAGTCTTTCACATCGCTGTGGAGGAATTTTTCGACCACTCTTTGCAGAATTGTTTTAATTCAGCCACATTGGTGGGTTTTCCCAGCATTAATGGCCTGTTTACCGTCACGGCACAGCATCTCAATCGAATTTAAATCGGGACTTTGACTAGACCACTTCGAAACCTTCATTTTTAAATTTTTTTTTTGAGCCATTCAGACATCAAGTGCGCTTGAGCTCGAGGCCATGAACTCCTTCAGGATTTTCTGGTAGAGCGCAGAATTCATGGTTCCATCAATTATGGTAAGTTGTCCAGGTCCTGAACCTGCAAAGCAGCCCCAGACCATCACACTACCACCACCACGTGTGACTGCTGGTATGATGTTCTTTTTATAAAATGCTGTGTTCGTTTTACGCCAAATGTAACGTGACGCACACCTTCCAAAAAGTTCAACTTTTGACTCATCAGTCCACAGAATATTTGCCCAAAAGTCTTGGGGATAATCGAGATGTTTTTTGGTAAATGTGAGATGAGCCTTTGTGTTCTTTTTGGTCAGCAGTGGCTTTGGCCTTGGAACTCTCCCATGGGTGCCATTTTTGCCCAGTCTCTTTCTTATTGTTGAATCATGAACACTGATCTGACGCAGTGAGTGGCGGCCTCTCTATACAGGGTGCGGGGGTGCTGTCCCCTTAATCCATGCGCCCGCCCCCTAATCTACATGCAGGGCACTGGATGCATGGATTCCAGTGGGGTTTTTTTTAAGCACATGATTAGAGCCTGAGGCTCTAATTGGCTTCAAAAAAGGGTGGGCTCGGGGGGGCACCGAGCACTGTGCCCCGAGCCCACCTAGTTGTTTGACAATAGTCCTCCTAGGCAATCAGAAAGTGGGAGAAGCACGATTGGCCAAGAGGAGAAGCAATTGCATTGGCTGGGCAGGGGGGGGTGTGTACAGGGAGATGGCTGTCCAGAGCGATTTCTCAGTGCTCTGCATCAATGCCCGACTGCATGTGTACCACCCATGGGGGGGGGGGTCGGTTGGTTTGGTGGTTTGTTTGCCCCCCCCCCAGCTGGGGCACCAGCCGCCACTGTCTGTAGTTCTTTAGATGTTGTTCTGGGTTCTTTTATGACCTCCTGGATGAGTCGTCGTTGTGCTCTTGGAGTAATTTTTGTGGGCCGGCCACTCCTGGGAAGGTTTACCACTGTTCCAAGTTTTCTCCATTTGTGGATAATGGTTCTCCCCCGGGGTTCACTCGAGTTCCAAAGCCTTAGAAATGGCTTTGTAACCCTTTCTAGACTGATACATGTACATTACTTTGTTTCTCATCTGTTCTTGAATTTATTTAAATTGTGGCATTATGTGTTGCTTTTTGAGATCTTTTAGCGTGCTTCACTTTGTCAGACAGCTTCTAGTTAGGTGATTTCTTGATTCAACAGGTCTGGCAGTAATCAGGCCTGAGTGTGACAAGTGAAATTTAACTCGGCTTTCCAAAAAATGTGGTTAATCATAGTTCATTCAAGTTTTAGGAGGGGGGGGGGGGGCAATAACTTTTTCAGGTTTGGACAGCTTTCTTCCTATCATTTAGAAACTGAATTTTGTATTTACCGTATATACTCGAGTATAAGTCGAGTTTTTCAGCACATTTTTTTGTGCTGAAAGTGCCCCCCTCGACTTATACTCAAGTCAAGCACTTTTCTGCAGCAAAAAATTTCATTTTCCGAACCAACTTTGGGGCCTCGTATCTCAGGGTCACTAGGAACCCCAAATTAGGTGTGCAAACCCAGTGGAACTGGTACCACAACATATCCAAAGATGGAGTTCCTAGCACTAAGTGGCCCCGAGATACGGGGCCCCAAAGCCAGTTCGGAAAATGTCATTCTCTGCTGCAGAAAAGTGCTTGACATTTTTTGAACTGATTTTTGGGGCCCTGTATCTCGGGGCCACTTGGTGCTAGAAACCCCAGCTTTGGATATTTTATGGTGCTAGTTCCATTGGGTTTGCACACCAAATTTGGGGTTCTTAGCACTAAGTGGCTCCAAGATATGGGGCCCCAAATTTGGTCAACTGTGTCCATCTGCAGCAATGTCATTTTGGGACCCTTTGGGTTCAGAGACCCCAAATTTTGGCTGCAGCTAGGGGGCATCTAGGAACCCTTAACTACCAAGTTTGAAGTTCGGGGGACCTATGGCTGCAAATGGGCACAGTGAGGCTGCAAATGGGCATTGTTGACCCTCTTTTCCACTTACAGTAGCTGCGCATTTCTCACCCTCGTCTTATACTCGAGTCAATACGTTTTTCCCATTTTTTTGTGGTAAATTAGGGCCTCGACTTATACTCGGATCGACTTATACTCGTGTATATATGGTACTCAGGTTATCTTTGTATAATATTAAAATGTGTTTGATGTTCTGAATCATTTAAGTGTGATAAATTTGGAAGTAAGATAAAAAAATCAGGAAGGGGGCAAATACATTTTTTTCACCGCACTGTATGTTTCTGGATCAGCATCGTCAATATCTGAAAATCCATATTTGCAGGAAGCTGTCAAATTATGATGGAAAGGGGGGGGGGGCGGTTACCTGTTCTCACGTATAAATGTGATGTTTTTATCATATACAGTCCTTGTTATTCCATTTGTAATAAAAAAAATTCAATCCAAAACAGCAAGCTTAGTTTATTTACTGAATAAGCTGTACTTTTATTCCAAGCATAATACTTTTATATACACTGCATTTCACCTTCCCGGTGTAGCAAAGTTAATTTTAATTTGACAGACTACTCCACACTGTTTTTTTTGTTAATCTTTTTTCTAAAATTTCAATTTTTTCTGGAAAAAAAACAGGGAATTTTAAATTTTTTTCCCCTTCAGAATTTCCATAAATGTTACATTTCTAGAGTGTAAATGGATACAAGTCCATAGAGATGAATGGACTGTCTGATCAGGTCTGTCTGAAAAACTGTCAGTCCGACCTGATTGGAACGGTGGTGTGAAAGGGGCCGTATTTGGTATATAAGAAGAAGAAAACCAAGACTCCACTCCTCTTCCTCTTCTGTTCCACACCACCAGGTAGACTCAGATCATATGTAAAATGAAATGACAATAAAGGGGGAACTCATCGCATAAAACCATCAAGAATACTTTACTAAAATAAAATGCAAGAACTGTGCTCACATCAAAAGGTGCGTTAAAGAGATCAGTACTGATATTCAAAGCTATTATCTCTAGAGCAGGAGTCTCCAAACGTTCTAAACAAAGGGCCAGTTTACTATCCTTCAAACTTTAGGAGGGCCGGAGTGTGTCCATTGGGAGTAGAACATGTCCTGGCATCAGTGGCAGTAAACCATTCCCCATGACTGGTATTGGGTGGAGGAATAGTGCCCCATCATTGGTATCAGTGGGAGGAATAGTGCCCCATCATTGGTATCAGTGGGAGGAATAGTGCCCCATCATTGGTATCAGTGGGAGGAATAGTGCCCCATCATTGGTATCAGTGGGAGGAATAGTGCCCCATCATTGGTATCAGTGGGAGAAATGATGCCCTATCACTAGTATCAGTGGAAGTTATAGTGCCCCATTATTGGTACCAGTGGTAGTAATAGTGCCCCATTGTTGGTATCAATAGCATTAATAGTGTACCATCATTGGTATCAATAGGAGGAATAGTGCCCCATCATTGGTGTCAATAGGAGGAATAGTGCCCCATCATTGGTGTCAGTGGGAGGAATAGTGTCCCATCATTGGTGTCAGTGGGCGGAATAGTGTCCCATCATTGGTGTCAGTGGGAGGAATAGTGACCCATCATTGGTGTCAGTGGGCGGAATAGTGTCCCATCATTGGTGTCAGTGGGAGGAATAGTGACCCATCATTGGTATCAGTGGGAGGAATAGTGCTCCATAATTGGTGTCAGTGGAAATTGTGTGAAAAAATTGTATAATGTATGGCCAGCCTATAAGCGAAGATAAGCAAAATTTGGTGCAGCTCTGTGTAGTTACCAATCAGCTTCCAGGTTTTATTGTCAGAGCTTAATTGAACAAGCTGATCTTACAGTGGAAGCTGATTGGCTACCGATGCTTACCATGCATAGGTACACCAGATTTTGCACTTTCCAATAAATTAGCCTCAATATCTCTTTGAGCGACTTTTTAAATGACATAAATGTACATAAGTCCTTCTTATGACAGTCCTCTTAACCCAATAGATAAATATTTGTGAACAGGCAGGATTTTTTTAATGCAGAAGAGACATACTATGCAGTTCTTCAATGACGGCGCTCATACTCCCTATATGCACAATGCCTCGAGTCAAAAAGATGCAATTTGACCACTAGATGGCGACCTGTTACCATAACGTGACACAATATCTGCCAACACTATGGGGGTTATTTACTGAAACTGAAGAGTGCAAAATGTGGTGCAGCTCTGCATAGAAACCAATCAGCTTCCAGGTTTTATTGTCAAAGCCTAACTGAACAAGCTGATTAGAAGCTGATTGGCTACCATGCACCAGATTCTGAGTGCTCCAGTGTTAGTAAACCCCCCCTATGTGCACATCAATACTTTTACTTTATACTAAAGTTTAAAATCCTATTATACACAACAAGAATATTTAATTAGAAAGCTAAAAAAATATATATTATACCTGTTGGATCCCACTAGAAGCTGGAAATCACAGTAGAGGAAACTCCAGCGATCACTGGTACATAGCTCCCAACTGTCCCTGATTTCGAGGGATTGTCCCTGATTTGGAGCAATGTCCCTCTGTCCCTCATTCCTCCTCATTTGTCCCTCATTTGGTTCTGATCTATATAATTGTATATAAAATGCACTTTTTATCTATCACAAAGTATTTCCCAGTGCTAAACCTTTCATCTGATTTCTAAATTGCTACATTTGTAAATTCCAAAAGCCAATATAAAGGAATAGTAGTGGTAAAAAAAAAGCACTTGTGGGTTTAACAAATCTTGTTTTTTTGTACAATTCTCCTTTAAGGGGGCGTGGCAAGGAGTGTGTCCTATCCCTGTATACTTTTGCTGATAGGTGTCCCTCATTCCCATCTTAAAAAGTTGGGAGGTATGCTGGTATCTTCCAGGTCCCATGCAGAGCAGACGGCCTCCTGAACACAGGAAGTCGCTCGCTTGGCACAGGCATCTTTCGGAGAATACTTTGTATACCATCATTGAGGAAATGCAAAGCCGTCTCTGAATGGTGCCTGTGCCGAGCAAGCGACCTCCTGTGTATAATAAGCAGCAGGGGAACCCCTTAGCATGGGACCCAGAAGCAAGCGGCAATCACTGTAGTAGCACACCTATGCATTCTGCTGTGCGTTTCCAGTTTTGCAGAAATGCAGTAAGTCCATTTAACATGGTTTCCTATGGGTCACGTTCACATCAGGGCGTTTTTAACCGATGTGCTTTTTTGGAAAGGGTCAGGGATTTTTTTGTCAGCAGCAAGTTGGGTTTTTGGTTCCATAGAAATAAAAACCAGTGGCGGCTGGTGGACATTTTTTTTGGGGGGGGGCCAAACAGTATGCCACCACCCCCCCCCCGGTCGGTAACACTTACCCCATCACTGGCGACTTCCCATGCTCGGCGGCGGCCTCCCGTTCTCCTGCTCTCTACGGGTCATTACGACGATGGGGGCGTTGGCTTCCGTTTCCTCCCTCCCTCCCTCTTCTCTTTCTCTTTTCGGCCAATTGGAAAACGGGTCTCACACCGGCTTCTGATTAGCCGGATTGAGGATCAGTGTTTCAACAGCGAATATTCAATTGTAACACACCTGGGTGGGCTCCGTTTGCATTCTCAGCGACCCCAGCCCACCCTATTTTGAAGCCTTTTAGAGCCTCTGGCTCTAATCAGGGGTTTAAAAAAAAAAAAAACCTGCTGCTCTAATTCATGCGCCCGGTGCCCTGAAAGGGGCCAAACGCATGAATAGGGGGTGGCCACGGGGGGCATGGATAGATTCATACTATGCATGAATCATACCTCCCAACTTTTTGAGTTGGGAATGAGGGACAACTATCAGCAAAAGTATGCAGGCATACCCCCCAACTGTCCCTGATTTGGAGGGACTGTCCCTGATTTGGAGCAATGTCCCTCTGTCCCTCTTCCCTCCTCATTTGTCCCTCATTTTGGTCTGATCTATATAAATGTATATAAAATGCACTTTTTATCTATCTTAAAGTGTTTCCAGTGCTAAACCTTTCATCTGATTTCTAAATTGCTGCATTTGTAAATTCCAAAAGCCAACATAAAGGAATAGTAATGGCAAAAAAAGCACTTGTGGGGTTTAACCAATCTTTTTTTTTTGTACAATTCTCCTTTAAGGGGGCGTGGCAAGGGGTGTGTCCTATGCCTGCATACTTTTGCTGATAGGTGTCCCTCATTCCCATCTCAAAATGTTGGGAGCTATGCAAAATAATCACCTCCACCCAGTGGCGTCGCTAGGGGGTGGCTTTTGGGGCTATAGCCCCGAATCTGGGGCCCATAGCCCCGAGTCTCTGCAGGGGTCCCCAAGGGGAGGGGAGGCTCTCTGGGGACCCTGATGTAAGTGGGGGGCTCTCTGGGGACCCTAATGTAAGGGGGGGCTCTCTGGGGACCCTAATGTAAGTGGGAGGCTCTCTGGGGACCCTGATGTAAGTGGGAGGCTCTCTGGGGACCCTGATGTAAGGGGGGGCTCTCTGGGGACCCTAATGTAAGTGGGAGGCTCTCTGGGGACCCTGATGTAAGTGGGAGGCTCTCTGGGGACCCTGATGTAAGGGGGGGCTCTCTGGGGACCCTAATGTAAGGGGGGGCTCTCTGGGGACCCTGATGTAAGGGGGGGCTCTCTGGGGACCCTAATGTAAGGGGGGGCTCTCTGGGGACCCTAATGTAAGGGGGGGCTCTCTGGGGATATATACACACACACACACATATATATATATATATATATATACATATATATATATATATATATATATATCCCCGTGCTTGAATTTCTTTACTACGCTGCTATGGGCTCTAGCCCCAGATCTTTTGTAGACCTAGCAACGCCCCTGCCTCCACCCACCACTTAAAATGACAACATTATCAATAAAACTGTGTAAAGAGCCCGGACAGTCCGGATGCGGCTCATGGCATTGAACTATAATGTGTTGCAGCAAATGTTTATGTTTTGTGACATGTCTGATTTTTTTTTTTTTTTTTTACTTTTTTATACGTGGAAGCCTATTGATTTCAATGGGCTGCCTTAATGGAATGCATGTCAATGTGTGACCTAACACACGTGCGTTAATGAGCCACGAACATGTAAGCAGGCCCTTAATGTTTAATGACATGGAATTACACTTATTTGTCTTTTACAAGGTACATGTAACTGAGGGGGGGGGGGGGGGGGGTGCACAGAAAACATAGCCCTCGGCAGCATTTCATTCAGATTGGCTCTGCTCAGTGATCTTTTTGAATAAGAAATCCCTTGTTCCCAATTTAGCTTCATTAATAAGTCAATGATCTTTTTTTTTTTTTTGCAGATTGTGTACTTCTGGGTACATTCTGCATTTGTCTTCTTAATGCAATTAACTTGCGTTTGGCACTTGGCTCTTTTATGTATGGATCTGGCAGCATTCTGGTAGCCTCGGGCCGTTCACTTCGTGATTGAACAAAAAGCATCCGTTGTTAAAGCAACTAATAGAGTGACATTGCTAGTCAGGCAAAAAAAAAGACAGGAAATGATCCATTAGGTCCATTAAGGGCCATAGATAATTTTTTCTTGGGGGGGGGGGGTTCAACCTTGGGACTCAGAGAGGAACAATAAGGCAAAGTTGTGAACGTCTGGTAAAAACAGAAGAAGGGGCTTAAAACTTGTACACCAGGGTTTCACAACTAGGGAACTCTAGGGTTCCTCCAGAGGTTGCTTGCGGGTTCCTTGAGCAATGAGCAATTTCTGCCTCTCTGATAAGATCCCAAATGATCTTTTTAACTATCTATAAGGGGGGAATTCTTTTCAATAACCACAAGTGTAAGGAGAATTCTTCCCACTGACCATCATACTAATGTATCGTGAGTTGTAGATATAATCATTTTTAGCAGGGGTTCCTCGAGACCGGAAAAGTTATTTCATGGGTTTCTCTGTGTTGGAAAGGTTGAGAAAGGCTGGTCCATACTGAATAACATGGGTCCTTGTACCCAAAAGCCCCATGGACACGGTCATATGAGGCCGCATATGATGTACAGTGCCTTGAAAAAGTATTCATACCCCTTGAAATTTTTCACATTTTGTCATGTTACAACCAAAAATGAAAAATAATTTTATTATGATTTTATGTGATAGACCAACACAAAGTGGCACATAATTGTGAAGTGGAAGGAAAACTATAAATGGTTGTCCAAATTCTTTACAAATAAATATATGAAAAGTGTGGGGTACATTTGTCTTCAGCCCCCCTGAGTCAATACTTTGTAGATCCGCCTTTCTCTGCAATTACAGCTGCAAGTCTTTTTGGGGATGTCTCTACCAGCTTTGCACATCTAGAGAGGGACATTTTTGCCCATTCTTCTTTACAAAATAGCTCAAGCTCTGTCAGATTGGATGGAGAGTGTCTGTGAACAGCAATTTTCAAGTCTTGCCACAGATTCTCAATTGGATTTAGGTCTGGACTTTGACTGGGCCATTCTAACACATGAATATGCTTTGATCTAAACCATTCCATTGTAGCTCTGGCTGTATGTTTAGGGTCGTTGTCCTTCTGGAAGGTGAACCTCCGCCCCAGTCTCAAGTCTTTTGCAGACTCTAATGCTGCGTACACACGGTCGGACTTTTCGGCTACAAAAGTCCGCCAGCCTGTCCGACAGACATTCGACGGACTTTTGGCAGACTTTTGGCGGACTTGCGGCAGACTTTCTAATGAACGGACTTGCCTACATACGATCACACAAAAGTCCAACGGATTCGTACGTGATGACGTACACCGGACTAAAATAAGGAAGTTGATAGCCAGTAACCAATAGCTGCCCTAGCGTGGGTTTTTGCCCATCGGACTAGCATACAGACGAGCGGATTTCTGGGTCTGGCGTAGTTACGACGTAAAGATTTGAAGCATGTTTCAAATCTAAAGTCCGCCAGATTTGCGGCTGGAAAAGTCCGCTGAAAGTCCGGGGAAGCCCACACACGATCGGAATGTCAGCCGTATTTTGTCCGTCGGCGTCTGTCGGACTTTTGTAGACGAAAAGTCAGACCGTGTGTACGTGGCATAACAGGTTTTCTTCTAAGATTGCCCTGTATTTGGCTCCATCCATCTTCCTATCAACTCTGACCAGTTTCCCTGTCCCTGTTGAAGAAAAGCGTCCCCACGACATGATGCTGCCACCACCATGTTTCACGGCGGGGATGGGGTGTTCAGGGTGATGTGCAGTGTTAGTTTTCCCCCACACATAGCGTTTTGCCAAAAAGTTCAATTTTGGTCTCATCTGACCAGAGCACCTTCTTCCACATGTTTGCTGTGTCCCTTAAAAGGCTTCACACAAACTGCAAACGGCGCTTCTTATGACTTTCTTTCAACAATGGCTTTCTTCTTGCCACTCTTCCATAAAGGTCAGATTTGTGGAGAGCACGACTAATAGTTGTCCTGTGGACAGATTCTCCCACCTGAGCTGTGGATCTCTGAAGCTCCTCCAGAGTTACCATGGGCCTCTTGGCTGCTTCTCTGATTAATGCTCTCCTTGCCTGTTAGCTTAGGTGGACGGCCATGTCTTGGTAGGTTTGCGGTTGTGCCATAATCTTTCCATTTTTGGATGATGGATTGAACAGTGCTCCGTGAGATGTTCAAAGCTTGGGATATTTTTTTATAACCTAACCCTGCTTTAAACTTCTCCACAACTTTATCCCTGACCTGTTTGGTGTGTTTCTTGACCTTCATGATGCTGTTTGTTCACTAAGGTTCTCTAACAAACCTCTGAGGGCTTGACAGAACAGCTGTATTTATACTGAGATTAAATTACACACAGGGACCCATCTGTCGTATGACGTCTTCGGGTAATGGTTGGGGACCCATCTGTGGTATGGCGTCCTCGAGTAATGGTTGGGGAATCTGTGGTATGGCGTCCTCAGGTAATGGTTGGGGACCCATCTGTGATATGGAGTCTTCGGGTGAGGGTTGGGGACCCATCTGTGGTATGGCGTCTTCGGGTAAGGGTTGGGGACCCATCTGTGATATGGCGTCTTCGGGTAAGGGTTGGCGACCCATCTGTGGTATGGCGTCTTCGGGTAATGGTTGGGGACCCATCTGTGGTATGGAGTCCTCGGGTAATGATTGGGGACCCATCTGTGATATGGCGTCCTCGAGTAATGGTTGGGGAATCTGTGGTATGGCGTCCTCGGGTAATGGTTGGGGACCAATCTGTGGTATGGCGTCTTCGGGCGAGGGTTGGGGACCCATCTGTGGTATGGCGTCTTCGGGTAATGGTTGGGGACCCATCTGTGGTATGGAGTCCTCGGGTAATGGTTGGGGACCCATCTGTGGTATGGCGTCCTCGAGTAATGGTTGGGGAATCTGTGGTATGGCGTCCTCGGGTAATGGTTGGGGACCAATCTGTGGTATGGCGTCTTCGGGCGAGGGTTGGGGACCCATCTGTGGTATGGCATCTTCGGGTAATGGTTGGGGACCCATCTGTGGTATGGCGTCTTCGGGTAATGGTTGGGGACCCATCTGTGGTATGGAGTCTTCGGGTAATGGTTGGGGACCCATCTGTGGTATGACGTGCTCGGTTGCATTCTAGTTAACCATGGGTTAACTGGGGACATAGAGGTCTCTGCGGATAGTTTGGTTATTGTCAACTGGCGTGTGACGGCTGGGGGCCTATTGTTTCCACAATTAAAAATTAACCAGTTTTAGGTGTAGCGCCTCCAAAGATCAGCTACCTTAATACATATATTTCTGTTTTAATGGAATTGTTTTTGTTTCTATTGTTACATGTTAATAAAAGGCTGCTATGGCCAATTTGTATCCAAACTTTTGTGTGGTCTGGTTATTGGTGGGTATTGGTACAGATTTGGTTTGTGATGGCATAGCAGGTAATCTTATTAGGAATGGGGACATCTGTCCTACCTAACTCAAGCCCTTATCTGTAATTGGGGGAGGTGATAAGGCCATTTCCTCTCTGATTCTACAATGCACACAGCTCCAGGATAATTAACTTCACCTCCATGGTCTGCTTGGCAAACAAAGCTGTTTACATTAATTTGGAGCTAACAAAGTCTGAATTAGATTAGAGGGGATCTGGGTCACTGGAGAAGGGAGGGCGGCTTGCAAGAAATGTCTTCAGTTTGTTATGTTAAAGCTGAACTCTAGGCATGGGCAGGCTGACCAGGCACCCCATTACGTCTTCCGTTCTTGCCAAAAACTCAAACCCTTCCTGGACATAGTCAGAAACACAACCCAAGAATAGACCTCTTTCGATAACCCAGCCCCATACCCTATACATTGAAAAAATGGCACCATTAACCTCTTACTAACTGTGTAATGTATGCCACGGTGACAAAGGTGGGCTTTAAAGTGCTTGTAAAGGCAGAATATTCCTTGCATTAAAGTGAAAAATGTCCCAGTATTTGTATTGCCCCCTCGCTCCCTTTATATTTACCAAAGTCCTATTTCAATCCAGCGTTGTGCCCGTCTGCAGCAGCTCTCTCCTCTCTATCTCTCTCTCCTCGCAGGATATAGAGACAGCAACAGGTGCCATTGGCTCCTGCTGCTGTCAATCAAATCCCACGAGGAGGTAGCGAGGAGCTGAGCTGGACTGTGTGCAGTATATGCGCTCCTGCGATGTCATCGGTGTATGTGCACTGAAGAAATGGACTGCTGGTGCCGTTTCTTCAGGAGTCGTGCCGTGACCGGCATTCACGGGAGTGACGTGATCGTGGCGCCAGCCAATCACAGCTCCGGAGCCGCGAACCTGGAAGTAACTCCAGTGGAAGATGTCTGTGCTGTACTCAGAGGGCCGACGCGATCCAGGACATCATTCTAAGGTATTTCATAATGAGCTAGTATGCGATGCCAATCAGGAAGCGAGTCGTGAGACCCATCACGCGATTGGCTGAAAGTACAGGCGATCTTGTTGGGTGCCTAGGAGGAGGGAAAGAGACGCACGGCCACCGAGATGGAGGAGATGCCCGCTGCTGATGCCTGATCCCGCTGCCGATGCCAATGCCCAATCCTGCTGCCAATGCCCGATCCCGGTGCCGATGCTTGCTGCCGATGCGTGATCCCGCTGCCGAAGTTAATGCCCGATCCCGCTGCTGATGCCTGATCCTGCTGCCGTTGCCAATGCCGATCCCGCTGCCTGATCCCTCTGCCGATGCTTGCTGCCGATGCCTGATCCCGCTGCTGAAGTTAATGCCCGATCCCGCTGCTGATGCCTGATCCCACTGCCGATGCTAATGCCTGATCCCGCTTCCAATGCCCGATCCCGCTTCCAATGCCTGATCCTATTGGCCGATACCTGGCACTTGCCACCTAGATGGGGGTAAGACAGTGAGTGGGCGGGGCTGGGGGGTTTGAGGTGCTGACCCCCCCCCTAAAAAAAACACTGATAGCAAGCAATAATTCTAGCACTAAACCTCCTCTGTAGCTCTAAACATTTTCTAAAGCGTCACCTATGGAGATTTTTAAGTATTTTAGTTTGTCACCATTCCACAAGTGTGCGCAGTTTTAAAGTGTGACATATTTACTCGGCGTAACATCATCTTACATATTTTCCCCAAAAAAATCAGGTTATACATTTGTGCTTTTTTTTTACATTAAAATTCATTAAAGTGTATTTTTTCCCAAAAAATTGCTTTTGAAAAACCGCTGCGCAAATACCGTGTGACATAAAACACCATTATATTCTCTAGGGTCTCTGCTAAAAAAATAAATATATCATGTCTGGGAGGTTCTAAGTAATTTTTCTAGCAAAAAATGCTGATTTTTACTTAAATAAAAAGTGCCAGAAAAGGCCTGGATCTTAAGTTTGCATTCATTTGTTTCTTTTATATGTGCTTTGAGTTCTTCTTTGACTGTTTAAACCCACTTTGCACGCTTTTAGACATTCCAAGGATGCGGAGCACACAATGCAGTAAAAGCCATAAACAAAACCCATGCCAACGTTTTTATGGTCTAAAAATGACAGATTTTTTTAATAAGAAAAATTTGGATGGGGTAGATTGTTTTTAGGGTTGTGAACAGGTTATTGAAGTCGGTCGCGGTTTAATCATTAACCTCCTGCCTCTGCTATATTCTTCTTTAACAATGTCTTCCCACATGCCTCGCTATAATTGCTCCGGGTTTATCAGCTTTTAATAAATAACTGGACTGTGACAAAAAATAAATACACCTGCTTGTAACATTCCGACAGCTCCCATTGTTCGCTGTGTGTCTGTGCACGGTGCGCTGCGCCACTACAGGCGCCACTTACTGAGAGCTCACTGTACTTAGATTGCATGTTTATGTGTGCAAAAGAGTTTATTAGCAATTGCAGGACAGAAGAGGAGCTTGGACTTTAAATGAGGCCATATCAAATAAAATGAAAATAAGTACATACATGTATATATATATATATATAGAGAGAGAGATGAATTTATTTATTTGTTACAATGTATAATTCATTCAAACTCTTAAAAATGCATTGTATCAAATAATTTGGTAGTCACATGACTTACACTTAAATTATACTGCTCATAGCAAAAGATACAATTATTGAGTTGACATGATGGACATAAATAGTAAAATGGATACATGGAAAATATATGCATATACACATAATAAAACCAGAAGTGTCGTGGTATTAAGTAGCACTCGACGCGTTTCATGGCGTTACAGCCATTCATCAGGAGTGTAATAGGATAGTATACTGTAAAAAAAATATCAATTATTAATAGTGCCCTCTGAAAAAACAATTTTCCCAAAAATTGGTAACAGGTCAGTAACTTACAACTCTGTCCCATGGCCGGGCCCAACCTCTGCCCGGAAATGAATGGGGTTATATCATCACTCTTTCCACATTTAATTTGGGTAGGTTTCACTAATTGTGGGCTAGTATCCAATCTGTGCAGTGTGCACATCTACACTTATCACTCCATACGTAGTCCCCTTGAGGGAACACTTAGTTGACCCTTCACATTACTTACTACCATTCATTAATTTTCTTTTTTCTTCACACCCCTTGTAGCACACAACGCTCGACGCAAACACAAACGTAATACAAAAGCTAAGACCCCATGGATATCACCCACCATCCTTGGACAAACTATCTCCCCAAGCACCAAAGCCAAAATTCTCGGAGTCATCTTTGACGCAGAGATGTCGATGGATGCACAAATAGGTTCAGTAGTGTGCGGCTCTCACCATCTTCTCCGCCTACTACGTAGACTCATCCCGTTCATTCCAGAAGAGGACAAAGCAGCAGTAGTAGGAACAATCATCAATTCCCGACTCGACTACGCAATCTCCCTCTACATAGGACTACCTAAATACCAGATTGCTCGCTTACAAGTCATCCAAAACACGTCAGCAAGACTAGTAACGGGAAGAAAACCTGGGAATCCATCCCCGCATCCCTGAGGACCCTACACTGGCTAACCGTAAAGGATCGGATCACATTCAAGACCCTCTGCCTCACCCACAAATGCACACAAGGAAACACTCCGCAATACCTATGCGAGAAAATAAAACACTACACTCCTAATCTCAGTCTACGATCAACGAACCAAAACCTCCTCCTCATTCCCAATTCCAGGTACAAATCAAAGGGAAAACGAAGATTCGCAGTCCAAAGACCACGGCTATGGAATGCTCTACCCACTAACATCCGCATGGAAGAAAACCATCGGGCCTTCAGAAAAAAACTCAAGACTCACCTGTTCTAAGAAGCAGGACAACTCAGGAGGGATCAAGGGCCTTGAAGCGATTCAGTTCGCATTTGTAGCGCTATACAAATTCTTAATTCATTCATTCGATAAGTGCACACATATTACATCTGGACTGTGTTGTGGCCATCCGGCCCTCCTTTGGCTGCCTCCTTTGGCTGCCGTCCTTGGGGGGGTTTTCCCATCTCAAGCCTGGGGGGAGACATCGTACCTGAGATCCCCACAAATTTCCGGGCAGAGGTTGGGCCCGGCCATGGGACAGAGTTGTAAGTTACTGACCTGTTACCAATTTTTGGTAAAATTCTTTTTTCAGAGGGCACTATTAATAATTGATATTTCTTTACAGTATACTATCCTATTACACTCCTGATGAGTGTCTGTAACGCCATGAAACGCGTCGAGTACTACTTAATACCAAGACACATCTGGTTTTATTATGTGTATATGCATATATTTTCCATGTTTGTGCATTTTACTATTTATGTCCATCATGTCAACTCAATAATTGTATCTTATGCTACGAGCAATATAATTTAAGTGTAAGTCATGTGACTACCAAATTATTTGATACAATGCATTTTTAAGAGTTTGAATGAATTTTAGATTGTGCCAAGTCACACCCCCCTTCATAGTTTATTAGCAATGTTCAATGAATGGCTTCAGAAGATTATCATAACAGAAAATAGCTACATTCCTACCTTTGCTTAATTCATTCTCCATTAAAATGAATAGAAACACATTTCGGTGCATGGATTAAGACAATCGTCAACTCACACACAATGGTCGCATCGTAGCGCGCGTAAATGCATCATGATTCAAATCGAATAACATGCATTGTAATGCAAATTTCAAATGCAGAACAAAGCACACTGCCGTGTTTTGATGCGCTTCCATTAGTTAAAAATGCAATTATAATTATGCATTGGGGGAAAAATGCACAGGTGTAAATCCAGCAGAAATAATGAATAAATAATAAATTGAACCCATGCTGTGCTCATGAAGGGAATGAAAGAGGTTCACATGGGGGCCTTTTTTTTATAAATTCCCACAGCGGCCTATTTATATATATTAAAAAAAAAAATGCTTCATGAATGGCGCAAGCATTTGCCCAGTCATCACAATTTCTCACTGTATTTTGCCTAATTCTTTTACTTCCTATGATCATCAGCTCCATCTAGTGGCCATAATGCAGTAGTTTCCTAAGATAACTCAATCAGGAAACATATCACATTATGGCCATTAGATGGAGCTGATGATCATAGGAAATAAATGTATTAAAGCGGTTGTATGCCCAAAAAACCCCCCCAAAAAAACCTGTAAGGCGAAGGCATAATGAGCTAGTATGCACTGCATACTAGCTCATTATGAAATACTTACCTTAGAATGAAGCTCCGAAAGGGCCGCCCGGTCACCGCTGAGGGAGCTGACATATTCCCTTGGTGCTTCTCCCGGGTTCGCAGCTCCGGCGCTGTGAGTGGCCGGACCCGCGATGACGTCACTCCGTTTCGGCAGGTTGCAGCGCGATACGCCGGACCTTCACTGTGCAATGCGCCGCTGACGTCAGCGGCTGCATGCGAGGTAAATATCTCGTAAACCATACAGGTTTAGGAGATATTCATTTTACCTACAGGTAAGCCTTAATATAGACTTGCAAATAAAAATGAGAAGATAGGGAATGGCGCTGTTATGAAAAGTGTATCAATACAATGGTAAGTATAAAGTGGCAGGTGCTGTATCTGTGTAAACAGGTAATAAAGGTGTATCAGTACAATAATTACTCTTATCAGGAATGTAAAGCCACAAGTGCTATTTCTGTGCAAAAAAAAAGAACTGTAAACAATGTACGTATGATGAGAACTCGATCACTATACCCAAACACATAGGTGACAGGTGCTCAACCTGTGCAAAAAATGGTAAAGGTGTCTCAGTACAATGAATTCTCTTATCATAGATATAAAGTGACAAGTGCTAATTCTGTGCAAAAAAATTATAAGCCAATATACGTATAATGGGGACACAGTCACTGCACCCAAAGGTGTGAGTGGGAGAACCCACAAAACATACACAAAGAAACTAAAGTGACATGTACTTATAATTCTTGTGTGGATTAATCTATAAATAAGGGTCTAAAGTGACTACAGGGGGTCCCCGGGTTACAAACAAGATAGGGACTTTTGGTTTGTTCTTAAGTTGAATCTGTTTGTAAGTCGGAACAGGTACATTTTTTAAGTGTAGCTCCAGCCAAAAAATCTATTTTTAAGTTTTTTAGATAACATAGGGAAGGGTTATCACCCCTGTAACCTTTGTTTTGCTGTCTGTGCTCCTCTTCAGAAGATTTCACCTCTCTTTCTGTCCCAATGACAATTTTGGGTTATTAGGGAAACAAGGATTGGTGATAAAGCATCAGTGAAGACACCTTTTCCCCATATTAACTCTTACAGGAGTGAATTTCCCTTCCTAGGGGTGGATTTCCACTCCCTTCCTGTTGTCTCCCTCCGTTTGTAAGTAGGAGTCGTTTGTAAGTTGGATGTTTGTAAGTAGGGGACCCCCTGTAGTGCAAAGATGTAGTGAATATGTGTAAAAAAATCAATGTGCAATACAAAATTAATGTGCAATAAAAAACCTATATTATTATAGACTTACCTGTAGGTAAAAATGACCAATGCTGACAATACAACCTCTTTAAGCAAAATACAGTGAGTGTTTGTGACTGCTGGAATTTGTCCAGCGCACTTTCTATAAACAGACCTCTTAAAGTGTATCTTAAAGTAGTTGCAAAGGTTGAAGTTTTTTTTTTACTTTCATGCATTCTATGCATGAAGTCAAAAAACCTTCTGTGTGCTGCTTCCCCCAAAACACCCCCCCCCCAATACTCACCTGAGCTCCCTTTCGATCCAGCTGTGTGCTGGGTAGCCTCAGGACTCTCTCTCCTCATTGGCCGTGAGCCATTGTCTCACACTGCTGTCAATCACAGCCTGTGAGCCAATGAGGAGAGAGAGGGGGCGGGGGCCGAGCCATGGCTCTATATGTCTTATGGACGCATAGAGCAGGACTCAGGAGCGAGCGCGCACCAGTGCCCCCACGGCCAGCAGCTTGCTATTGGGGGACACTGGTCAAGGGGGGAGGAGCCAGGAGCGCCAGTGGGGGACCCCAGAAGAGGAGGATCGGGGCTGCTTTGTGCAAAACCACTACACGGAGCAGGTAAGTATAACATGTTTTTTTTTTTTTTTAAAGCCAAACCTTTTATACCACTTTAAAACCAAAATGTTTGTTTTTACTTTTGAGTAAGGAAGGAAAGGGGTGACAAGAAATTTAAAAAAAAGGCCTGGATTTGTTCCAAAAAGTACAGAATATAACTAGCTACTAATATTTATAGGTAAAGTTGATCCAGGGAATATCTGATTGCCTTTTGGGGGATCAGGAAGGAATTTCTTCCCCTTCTGGAGCAAATTGGATCATGCTTTATTGGGGGTTTTTTTGCATTCCTCTGGATCAGCTGTGGGGATTGTGTATATAGGATTGTATGATTATTTTTTTTTTTTTATTAGGATATATTTTTTCCCTTTTTATTGGTTGAACTGGACTTGTGTCTTTTTTTTCCAACCTGACTATGTGACTTTGTAACTCCAGTGATGGCTGCATGGCATTTCAGAAGGTGGCTTTCCTGATGGTGACAACAATGGGCCATGCCTGTGCAATATGTCTAGGTGATGACAGAGAGTTGTCATATTATAATAGGAAGTACGTAAAGAAAAACTTTCATGGCAGCGTCATCGGGTGTTTTTTTAAATAAAGCTGCAGAATTTTTTAAAAAAAAGTTACATTGGTGATGACATAAACGTTTTAAAACTTGCCAATTTAGTGATTGGGTTTACCTCTACTTAAAGTGGTTGTAAAGTCAGAAGGTTTTTTTTATCTTAATGCAGTCTATGCATTAAGATAAAAAGCCTTCTGCATGCAAGAGCCCCCCTCAGCCCCCCTAATACTTACCTGAGGTCCCTCTAGCTCCAACGATGTTGTAGGAATGTCTCGGCCCTCCAGAAGCCCACCTCCTCATTGGCTGAGACAGCAGCGCGGCGCCGTTGGCTCCCACTGCTGTCAATCACAGTCAGTCAGCCAATAACAATAGAAAGGGGGCGTGGCTGGGCCGCAGCTCCGTGTCTGAGTGGTCACAGGGAGCTGTGACTCGGCTCAGGTGCCCCCTTAGCAAGCTACTTGCTGTGGGGGGCACCCAACAGGAGGGAGGGACCAGGAGCACAGAAGAGGGACCCCAGAAGAGGAGGATCTGGGCTGTTCTGTGCAAATCCATTGCAGCAGAGGAGGTAAGTATAACATGTTTGTTATTTTTAATTTTAAAAAAAATTAACTTTACAATCACTTTAACCCCCCTGGCGGTATTCCCGAGTCTGGCTCGGGGTGGATTTTCAATACCAAAAGCGGTAACCCCGAGCCAGACTCGGGATCGCATCACAGGATCCATGTAGAGGATACTTACCTTGTCCCCTGGATCCTGCGATGTCTCCCCGCTGTGATCGGCGAGCCGCCTTGTCTCGCTCGATTCACAGTGCCGAGCTCCATTCCCTGCGAACGCTGCGACGCATGGAGACGGAGTTCGGCGGCAAATTCAAACAGTAAAACACACAGTACAGATACAGTATACTGTAATCTTACAGATTACAGTACTGTATCAAATAATTACACATCCTCTTTGTCCCTAGTGGTCTGTCCAGTGTCCTGCATGCAGTTTTATATTGTAAATACTGTTCTTTCTGCCTGGAAACTGGAGATCGTCCATAGCAACCAAAACCATCCCTTTACATCAAGAGTGGCTTTAGACCAGCTAGAAAACAGCGATAATAAATTAGAATCACTCGCAGAATTGAGCGATAGTCATTGGTGGGGAGATCCGTCATCAAACACTGAAAGTAACGAAAGCGACAATTCTGCAACTGAGCAAATTTCAGTGTTTTTGATTTGATTACATTATTAAATAATTTTTATTATTATTATATTATTATTTGTTATAATTATTTATAGTTATTTATTATATTATCATTTTTTATTTCGTTTTTCAAACTTTATCATACCCGGGATGTTTACTAGACTCTTGTTTGGACAGATTTAAGTGAATTATTCCTAAGAATTACAGGCCTACAATATAAAACGCCAAATTTCTGTGCAAAATAATGGTACCGCTTTCAGCACCTAAAATCTGAAATAATCATACCGCCAGGGAGGTTAAAGTTACTATATGGCATGTAGCTTTATTCTATACTGTATGTTATATCAATTTCTTTACAGAAGTGGAGTTTTCCTTGAAGTTTTGTTTTTAAGAACAAACATGTTTTGCACTAAGAAATGTCTCTGATGTACAGAATGTTCTTCTGAGCTCCAGGAATGTGACTGATTCTATATATAGATATATATGACCTGCTGTACATTACTAGGCATCTCTGCTTTCTCACCATACGTTTTGCATAACTGTCCCTGATTTCGAGGGACTGTCCCTGATTTGGAACAAAGTCCCTCTGTCCCTCTTTCCTCCTCATTTGTCCCTCATTTTGTTGTTGTTATAGTTGTATATAAAATTCACTTTTTATCTATTAAAAAGTGTTTCTCAGCGCTAAACCTGTCATCTGATTTCTAAATTGCTGCATTTGTAAATGACAAAAGCCAATATAAAGGAATAGTAGTGCTAATAAAGGTTTACCTAATCTTCTTTTTTTGTACAATTCTCCTTTAACCTCCCTGGCGGTATGATTATGTCAAAGCGGTACAATGTTTTGCATGGAAATTTGGTGTTTTATATTGTAGGCCTGTAAATAACACACTTATATCTGTCCAAACAAGAGTCTAGTAGACATACCGGGTATGATGAAGTTTGAAACACGAAATCATAAATTATTATATAATAAATAACTGTAAATAATTATAACAAATAATAATATAATAATAATAAAATGTATGTATTAATGTAATCAAATCCAAAATACTGAAATTTGCTCAGTGGCAGAATTGTCGCTTCCCCACAAATCACTATCACTCAATTCTGCGAGTGATTCTAATATATTATCGCTGTTTTCTAGCTGGTCTAAAACCGCTTTTGATGTAAATGGACGGTTTTGGTTGCTATGGACAATCTCCAGTTTCCAGGCAGAAAGAACAGTATTTATAATATAAAACTGCATGCAGGGCATTGGACAAACCACTAGGGACAAAAGGGATGTGAAATAATGTGATACAGTAATGTAATCTGTAAGATTACAATGTACTGTATGTGTAATGTGTTTTTTAACTTTTTGAATTTGGCACTGTGCTCCGTCCCCGTGCGTTGCGTCACTCGCAGGGAACGCAACCAGGCACTGTGATAGATCCGGCGAAGGACACGGCTCGCACACAGCGGGGAGACATCGCAGGATCCTGGGGACAAGGTAAGTAACTTTGCCTGGATCTTGCAATGCGATCCTGACTGTGGCTCGGGGTTACCGCTTTTGGTCCTGAAAATTCACCCCGAGCCACACTCGGGATTACCTCCAGGGAGGTTAAGGGGGTGTGGCAGGGGGTGTGTCCTATGCCTACATACTTTTGATAATAGGTGTCCCTCATTCTCATCTCATAAAGTTGGGAGTTATGCATTTAGCAGCCGGAGCCGTGCCTGTAATCCCAAGTATTGGGCTGCAACAAGAACAGTTTGCACACCACGAATGCATTCCTAAAGCCGAACTCCAGACAAACAGCTTGTTCACCTATTCCACAATTGAAAATAAGGGGGACAGTACCCCCAGAAAAAGAAGGTATAAACAAAGTCGGGTCACGTTTATACAGTGGAATCCAAAGCACTCGCATATCAAAGCGAGTTTCCCCATAGAAGTCAATGGAAACAAAGATAATTTGTTCCGCATTGACTTCTACTGCATGCAATACCGCATGTGGCTAGAGGTGGGGGGGCGCCCGAGAGCCTCGGAAATACTCAGGGACAGCTCGGCTGAACTGAGAAAGGCTCAGAAACACTCAGGAACGGAGTATTTCCGACAGGTTCCAAGTATTTCCGAACGGCTCCGAACCGTCCGAGTGTCACCGGCGCCCCCGCACCTCCGGCCAAATGCTGTACTGCACACCCCATTAGCTTGAATTCTGCTCGTTTTGTGAGACAACACTCACAAACCAGAATTAAAAAAAAAAAGTTGCTTGTCTTTCAAAATGCTTGTAAACTGCGTTACCCATTAACCAAGGTTCCACTGTACCTTCTTTCTTCTGGGGTGTACTGTCCCCCCTATTTTTCGATTGCAGCAGTACAGGGTATGCATACCTACACCCTATACTGTGAAATAATAATAATGGATGTTTAGAAATGTCCTCCCTACTTTAGGTGCCATATGATGAGGGTGGTACCACTATCTCTTAATAGTTCATCTATTTCCACGTGTTAATATAGTCAGACTTCCCTTGTTTTGCTGTTGCTGCCTACACTGTGATGTGTCTCCCACATCCACTGAAAGTGCCGCGTAACAACCTTTGCTCTGTGATTACTATGTGAATAATATAAAAAATCTCGTATACAAGTGATATCAATATCTTTTGCATGCTATTAACCCCTTCGCGTCTAAGGGGGAAAAAAACGTAATGCCTAAGCACAATTTTGCAATTTTGACATGTGATAGTAAAACTGCATATCATCACAACTACTTTGTGCATCCAGATGGATTATACTGCGTTTTTTTTTTTCCAGGATAAATTTGGCTTTCATTTGGTGGTAAATGATATCTCTTGATTTTTTTTTCTTTCCAATAATTTTTATTGAAATTTCAGCAAAGGTTCAAAAATTCAATTGGCACAGAGACAACAAATAATGTACGTTGGTTGCACACCAGGGTACAAAACTTCCTAACAAGGTGACATGACATGTATTCAGTATTCAGTTTCTTCACGCAGATTATGAGAGCCCATAATGATAAACACTGAAGATATACACACTCAGGCCCACTGATACTAATTAAAAAAATCCTGCCCCAAAAAATACTGACCCTGACCTTTGACTCTGACCTTGACCTTTAATACTGACCTTGACCAAAACACTAACCCTGGCACTGACCTAGATCAAACCTAGTTATTTTTTTATTTTATTTATTATTATTATTATTATTATTTTTTTTTTACACACAGTTTTTTTATTCCTCTTTGCAAGGAGAGAGAGAGATACAATAGACATTTGCGCCGTCAATAAACTTGTTTCGTTCCGTCTCGTATTAGAATTAATTCGTATTTCTTAATTCGTGTCCGAAATTTCATACGAATTTTCGTTAGGTTTGTTAACTTTTCATAACAATTACGAATGTTCGGTAGGAATTTGAACGTAAACGTATTTCGTACAAAATTCGGAAGCATAGCAGTTCGTATTTTGGATCCTCCCGAATGTGCGAATTTACGGAAATCTCCGCCTCTGGGTATATAAAGCGGGTTTTTCTTCGCCTAGCCATGCCGCTGATGATTTTTTTTATGATGAAACGCGTAGGATGGAGCCTGGCGCGTGACGTCATTGCGTTACCGGAATGGAGAGGAGTGCAGCCATTTTCTGGGTTTGAAACTTCCCTAACTGAACATTCATGCTGTTTTAACATGGATCTATGTGATTGGCTTTTAATTCTTTAATGCATTGAAATGTATAAGCATATTGCGCTATAAGGAGGCTCTGTTTCTTCCCTTGAGATGCATATACTGTAGATCCAGTTCTGTGTATCGCCTATTGAGAAACGACCTCCACAAGCTGTTTGACCATCCTGATCTACAGGGGCTTAAGGTTGGATTTAATAGCTGATGGGTCAGACCGTCCTTTGAGCCATCTCTGGAGTATTACTGTGTGTTTTGAACACCTGTAATAGGGTGGTCAATCACATCTGGTAAGAGGCTATGTGTGCTTCTGCTGGAGGTGATGGTCTTCTGCCTGGGCTATATACCTACTCATCCTATCAAGGACTGTCTTTGGAGAAGGGAAAAAGACTTTATATGCACACATTATTTCCTTTATTGTGATGCAGTTTCACACCCCAATGCACCATGCCAATGGATGCGCTCTGCAGTGCTGCACCAAGTGCACTGCCAGCAATGGTGCAGGTCCTATTCTGGGACATTGAGGTGCCTTGTCAGCCCATTCTCTTTTAAAATGGAATGCCTAACGTAGCACACATTAAAGGAGGTGGTTGAGGTTACAAATACAAATATACATACTCACCTCCATGCCGCAGCACCCGTATGAGAGGTGGAGCCAGCTGTCAATCAGGCAGCTAGGTGGATCCCAAAATTATTGTCAGGATGCTTTTAGAGCCTGGAGTGGTTCTGTGACAACAGCTGAAAGCAAAAGCCTACTGTCAGCGGATTCTGGGTCAGGAGAGCAAAAGTTAGCTCCTGTGATCCATACTTCTCTTTTAAAGTGGTTGTAAACCCTTGAGGTTTATCACCTTAATGCATTCTAGCCATTGGCTCCCACTGCTTTCAATCAAATCCAATAACATGGGAGGCCTTCTATGATGAGAGTGGCACCACCATCTCTTAACCACTTCCGGACCGCCGCACGCCGTTATACGTCCTAACTTTGAAGAGGAATATCGTTGTTATGGCAGCAGCTAGCAGCCATAACTGCGGTATCCTCTTTTTCGGCCGGCGGTCCGGTTTGCGATAATAGTGGTCTCCGCGGTGGATTCACTGCAAGATCACTTTTATCGGCAGCAGGAGAGGGGCCCCCCTCTCCCGCCGCTAATAAATTCTATGCATTAAGGTGAAAAACCTCCTGTGACGCAGCAGCCCCCCTTTTACTTACATAAACCTGGTCTTTCCAGTGACGGGGACAAGCACACCAGCTGCAGCCGGTGTCTTGGGTCCTGATTGGATAGAATGATAGCAGCGTGGCCATTGGCTCTCGCTGCTTTCAATCAAATCCAATGACATGGGAGGCCTTAAAGGAACCTTTACATATCCTTTAAGGCCTCATGAACATGAAGGCATTTAGATCCATTTCATGAGGCTTCAATGTTTAGGTTCGAGTGGATGGTACAAGTGGACCATCCATCCTTGCTCCTGGCAGCCTGTCAAACTCTATGAGAGGCTTACAGCTGGTGTGGCTGGACAAGGCTGGGGAGAGCACCAAGCGGTATTAATGTTTAGTGCAGAGCATTCATCCCTGGGAGCATACTGAACTAAAATTAAACAGCTGTTAGCCTATCATGCTCCGTAACACGCCGCCATGTTGCAGAGCCACTGATCGAGCAAGTTTAACCCTCTCAAAGCCTAAACATTCTTCAAGAAAAACAGCCCTGTAGAAGGAGGAGGCAATTAACCAAATGCGTTGGCTCTACATGTATACTCTTATCTTCAAGAAACGATTTTTATAAAAATCTGTAAGTTAGACTTTTTCTTGACACCGGGCGCTTCTCTCCAATCACCTAAGTGTTCCCTGCAGTAACAGCTCCATTGTTGTTATCAGAAAGGTAGCAGCCCTAGACCCCATTGGAATCATTCACCAACCACCTACAATTGGGAAACAACCTCTTTGGAAGTGATTCCTTCTATACCCTCCACATAGAAATCTGCCTCTAGGCAGCATCCCACAGCACCACTGCAGCACTGTCTTCCACCCAAACTTGTGGGTGGCTCTGTGGCTTGCAGGCGGCGGTGTGGTATCCTTCCCTTTGGGTGAGTTACAAGTAATTGTCTATACTTGGCGAATGAGAACTACTAGGGATTTACAAGAGAAGATTGGCTGAAGGACCTTAAAAGTCTAGATCTAATCTTGAGCATTTGTAGACTGCATGGTTGGTAATATTAGTATGGTGTCAAATAAAAACAAAGAATTTCCAAGCTCAGCTTACCAACCAGCCTGCGACCAACCGAATGAACCTGTCTAACGGTATGCATTAAAAACAAGGGTTTAGTTGCACACAATTGAAAATACATATGTAAACTGCAGGCCCTGGCAAGGCACCCTGTATCCTGCAGACCCTACCTCTAACTTTGAAGAGTCTCCACAGTGGGAGCACATGTATTCTGATGGATAGATGAAGGGCAGATGACTGGTGGGAGCCCAACCCTCCTTAAAGGCGCAGGAACACACTGAACACCCAGCACGTAGCACAATTTAGTATGGTGAGTACATAATTTATTTGCATGTGGTGGAGCCCTTTGAATTTAAGGAAGAGATGGTCACTCAAGTTCTCTTTTTATGGACACGGTGATTGGCAATACACATTGACCTTTGGACTATATTGCTATATTTGCACGTTAAGCTTTATTTTATTTATGATAATATGTTAATTGTGTGAAATATTACCTATCGTGATTCACCTTTCAATTTTACAAGGCTAGCGCCTATCTTTGTTCAGTTTGCATTGATATCATAGAGTTTTACCAGCTGCTTGCAATGGGGCTGGACAGTCCACCGTACCATCCACCCACACCTAAACCCCCAATGTGCATAAGGCCTAAAGCACGAAAAAACACCCGCTACCACAATGCACCCCATTCACTATTGATTTTAGCCGAGTAATTGAATTATAAATACAGTGAGGGGAAAAAAGTATTTAATCCTCAGCTGATTTTGTACGTTTGCCCACTGACGAAGAAATTATCAGTCTATAATTGTAATGGTAGGTTCATTATAACAGTGAGAGACAGAATAACAAAAATATCCAGAAAAACTTATTTAAAAAAAGTTATAAATTGATTTGCATTTTATTGAATGTATTAAGTATTTCACCCTTCCGCAAAACATGACTTAGTACTTGGTGGCAAAACCCTTGTTGGCAATCACAGAGGTCAGACGTTTCTTGTAGTTGGTCACCAGGTTTGCACACATCTCAGGAGGGATTTTGTCCCACTCCTCTTTGCAGATCTTCTCCAAGTCATTAAGGTTTTGAGGCTGACCTTTGGTAACTCGAACCTTCAGCTCCCTCCACATATTTTTGATGGGATTAAGGTCTGGAAACTGGCTAGGCCACTCCAGGACCTTAATGTGCTTCTACTTGAGCCACTCCTTTGTTGCCTTGACCTTGCATGGAGCCCCAGACCAAGGGAGATTGACAGTTATTTTGTGTTTTCTCCATTTGCGAATAATCGCACCAACTGTTGTCACCCTCTCACCAAGCTGCTTGGCGATGGTCTTGTAGCCCATTCCAGCCTTGTGTAGGTCTACAATCTTGTCCCTCACATCCTTGGACAGCTCTTTGGTCTTGGCCATGGTGGAGAGATTGGAATCTGATTGATTGCTTCTGTGGACAGGTGTATTTTATGCAGGTAACAAGCTGAGATTAGGAGCACTCCCTTTAAGAGAGTGCTAATAATCTCAGCTCCTTACCTGTATAGAAGACACCTGGGAGCAAGAAATCTCGCTGATTAATAGGAGATCAAATACTTATTTCACTCATTAAAATGCAAATCCATTTATAACTTTTTTGAAATGCGTTTTTCTGGATATTTTTGTTGTTATTCTGTCTCTTACTGTTAAAATAAACCTACCATTAAAATAGACTGATCATTTCTTTGTCAGTGGGCAAACGTACAAAATAAGCAGGGGGATCAAATACTTTTTTCCCTCACTTGTATAAGTAGCTCTTGCCCAACTGATCCAGCAGCTCTCCTAGTTTAGCGCCCAGGTCTCTCGCTCTGAAGGGTTAACAGGCTCGTTCCTGGCACACGATTGTATTTGTGATCTCCTGCTGTCATCTGCTCTGTTGTAAACAGACACTACCTGCAGTTTAACAGCAATTTTACAATAGTTGTGTGACGAGACGATAGAGGAGACTGGAACCTTGTAAAAACCACAACGCCGTCCTGTATTTTTCCATTGATCAACAAGAAAAAAATATTCTCACCGACTACCGCCTTTTCTTTGACCATAACATAAAAACTGAACCGATAGAAATCAGAAAAATATTCTGCTTCCCCTGCCTATTCATCAGAATAACAAAATGACAGTTACTTTTTTTTTTTTTTTAAAGTTGAGGAACTGTTGATCAAATCTATATTTTCAAGAGTAAATACACTAAAATGAAATTGAATGCACATAAACACAATTTAATCCCCGATGTTCTGGTATAAAATAACAGATGAAGTTTTGTCGAGTAAATTCATACCAAATAAGTCAAGCCTGAAAAAACTGCATGTGCCGGCAAAATGGTGAAAATGACAGTGCTCAAAATGATCATCAGTAGGAAAGATCACTTAAAGTGGTGTTCCGGCCGAAATTATACTTTTTAAATAAAAATACCCCTATAATATACAAGCTTAATGTATTCTAGTAAAGTTAGTCTGTAAACTAAGGTCTGTTTTGTTAGTTTATAGCAGTAGTTTGTTATTTTATAAACTTACAGCAGGCCGTGGCCATCTTAAGTGTGGGCATCTGAAGCCAGACTGTATTTCTTCCTGGATCGCATCCTTGCAGATCTCGCACATGCTCAGTGCAGCACAAGCAGCGCAATAGGTTTCAGGTCAGATTTCCATAGCAATGGCAGTGTCAGAGGAAGTTGCCGCCCCTTCCCAGAAGGCATTGCAAACAGGAAATGATGCGATGGGCCATGGCCAGGGAGGAGGAAGTGAAAAATGAATACAGCAGATATACAGTAGGTGCTGAGAAAAAAAATTTAAAATATATCCAATTCGTTTACAGTGCACAGTTTAGTGAGGGATGCTGAAGAGTTGTAAAAGTGGGTGGAACTCCACTTTAAGCCTCGTACACACGATCGGATTGTTGGCCAACAAAACTGTGGAAATTTTGTCCAAAGGGCGTTGGCCCAAACTTGTCTTGCATACACACGGCCACACAATTGTTGGCCAACAATCACGAACGTAGTGACACACTGGGAACACACCGAACACCCAGCACGTAGCACAATTTAGTATGGTGAGTACATCATTTATTTGCATGTGGTGGAGCCCTTTGAATTTAAGGAAGAGATGGTCACTCAAGTTCTCTTTTTATGGACACGGTGATTGGCAATACACATTGACCTTTGGACTATAATGCTATATTTGCACGTTAAGCTTTATTTTATTTATGATAATATGTTAATTGTGTGAAATATTACCTATCGTTTTGTTTTTAGCTCTTTAGCGCCACCTTTTAATTTCGTGTTAGTAGAAGTTTGGTGAGTGTTGATTTGCGCTTTTCATTTCTCACTTTTCATTTCGCGCTTTTCAGTTCGTTTCTGAACAGCCGTTCATCAACCAGCCATGTTGCGGAATCGGAGGAGATAACATGTTATTTATTATTGGCCTTGGAGTTATTGCTTTGACATTATTTTTTGGTTGAATAATAATGATTTGATTTGGTATATTGTCTATATTTTTGGATGCATAGAATGCACTTTTTGGTTAAGTTCTATTGGCAGATAGCATGTTTAATTTTATTTCTTTTCTTTTTTTAATGCACAATAAAAAAAATTGTGTAGAATAATACTTGGCTATGTGTTTTACTTCAAATGACAGTTTGGGAGTAGGCAGTTACATTTTATAAAATACAATGTAAAATTGACAAGTGACACCAACATAGTTGTATCTTTGATCTTAAAAACTACAGGATAATGGTGTTGTGGTAACTTGCCCAAAAAAATAAAAAATAACTAACTTGCATAATAATATTATTCTTGATACTACTAGAAAAAAAAAGCCTTTTGAACATTTGTTTGCAATAACTCCATCAGTATCACCAGCAAAGCAGCTTCAT
This sequence comes from Aquarana catesbeiana, assembly GCF_042186555.1. Taxonomy (NCBI): domain Eukaryota; kingdom Metazoa; phylum Chordata; class Amphibia; order Anura; family Ranidae; genus Aquarana; species Aquarana catesbeiana. The sequence goes on along the minus strand of NC_133328.1, from coordinate 618,874,711 downwards.
TATTATCCCATTAAAGAAGAAGAGAATTGTGTCTGACCCTGCCACGAGCTCCGTGAGTAGGATCGCGGGTCCCACTGACTCAATGTCTGCGGTGATACCCGCGATCGTCTCACGGAGAGGAAGAACGGGGAAATGCTGATGTAAACAAGCATCTCCCCGTTCTGCCTAGTGACACTGTCGCTGATCACCGCTCCCTGTGATCGGGATGTCACTCGTAGCCACGCCCCCTAACAGTTAGAATCACTCCCTAGGACACACTTAACCCCTTCCTAACCAATCAATAAACGCTTATTGCGATTTTTTTTTACCAAAAATATGTAGAAGAATACATGTCAGCCTAAACTGAGGAAAAAAAATGTTTTTTTATATATTTTTTGGGGATATTTATTATAGCAAAAAGTAAAAAATAATGCATTTTTTTCAAAATTGTTGCTCTATTTTTGTTTATAGCGCAAAAAATAAAAACCACAGAGGTGATCAAATACCACCAAAAGAAATCTCTATTTGTAGGAGAAAAAGGACGTCAATTTTGTTTTGGAGCCACGTCGCGCGACCGCGCAGTTGTCAGTTAAAGCGACTCTGTGCCGAATCGCAAAAAGTGCTCTGGTCTTTGGCCAGCCAAATGGTCCGGGGCTGAAGTGGCTAGATTAAACTGTGGAGGCGCCTAGGCAGTCGAAAACCTTGGGGCCCCCCTGGAGGTTTTTTGTGTGTGTGTTCTAGTGGGATGGCATTGAACCCAGTAGTATATGCGTCGGCCGCTAGATGGAGATGGCTATCACTACTGTACATTAAACATACAGTACGTAAGTTGCACCACATTTTTCACAAACTGACAGCTGAAAGAAGATGAGCTTTAACTTCTTCCCACCTGCGCTATAGCCGAAACGCGCGCGGTGCCCTGTGATTGGCGAGTCTATGAGACTCTGATCATGTGACGTAAACAGAAGATCGGTTATCGGTATCTTTTTTTACCAATCACCGGCTTCTGTCAGAGTGACATCGGTCCCTCACACAGAGAGCCGCAGGTGCCTCATCTGTGCCGACCAGTGCCACCTACCAGTGCCCACAGTGCCACTTATTAATACCCACCAGTGCTGCTAATCAATGCCCTTCGGTGCCTCATTATCAGTGCCACCAATCAGTGCTGCCTATCAGTGTCACCTACCAGTGCCCATCAGTGCCACCCATCAGTGCCCATCAGTGCCACCAATCAGTGCCGCTCATTAGTGCCACCTATTAGTGCCCTTCAGTGCCACCTATCAGTGCCGCTCATCAGTGCCACCTATCAGTGCCCTTCAGTGCTGCACATGAGTGCCAACCATCAGTGCCACCTCTCAGTGACCATCAGTGCCGCCTCATTACTGCCACCTATTAGTGCCTATCAGTGGCACCTTATCAAAACCCCCAATAAGCGTATGTTGATTAGTTTGGGCAAAAGTTATAGCGTTTACAAAATAGGGGATAGTTTTATGGAATTTTTATTATTTATACATTTTCTTACTAGTAATGGCGGCGATCAGCGATTTTTAGCGGGGCTGCGACATTGCGGCAGACATATCGGACACCTAACTGACATTTTTGACACTTTTTTGGGAACCAGTGACATTATTACAGTAATCTGAGCTAAAAATATGCACTGACATTGTACTAATGACACTGGCAGGGAAGGAGTTAGCATCAGGGGCGATCAAGGGGTTAAATGTGTTCCCCGGGGGTGTCTACTAACTGTATGGGGGATGGGCTGCCTGGGATAACACAGAGATCTGTCTTCCTGCATAGCAGAAAGACAAGATCTCAGTGTAATCCCCTGTCAGAACAGAGATCTGCCTTGTTTACTTCGGCAGATCCCCGTTCTGTCTCTACAGGGAAAGATCGCGGGTGACCGGCGGACATCGAGTCTCCTGGACCCGCCAATTGGCTCCCCCCGCTGGCCAAGCGGCACGCTCGCGCGCCCACAGAGGCTAGTGCACGAAACAACGTATCAGTACATCGTTTTGCGCAGCCGAGCCACCTTGCCGCAGTATAACTGCCGGGAGTGGTCAGCAAGTGCTTAAAGTAGAACTATAGGCAAAACTTTTTTTTTTCTCATTTTGGATAGAGTAAGGGAGGGTTATAACCCCTGTCAGATTTTGTTTTCTCCACCTGTGTCCCATTGCGTTGATTTCCCTTCCCTTCCTGTCCCATAGCCAAACAGGAGATGAGAGGAAATCCCTGCAAATTAGGGGAATTCCTTGGGGACCCCCAAGTCACCAGAACTAGTGTCCCCATTGAAAGATTTCCCCTCTATTACTTTTCTGGGGACAACCCAAAATTTGGGATTTTCTTTTGCTTTCACTTTTAATGATAGTTGTAAACAGGATAAATAGAGAGGATGAATCTCCTGAACGGGAGCACAGAGGGCAATAAAACCTGACAGAGGTTCTAATCCCTCTCCACTATATCCTAAACTAATAAAAAAAACGTTTTGTCTTTAGTTATACTTTAAGATGTCATTGGGTGCATTACATCGATACAGGATTTTCTCTATAGAGTATTTTATGAAAAGTTTTTTCCTATTTTTTGTAAAAAATTTGGGGACGCTTCATTGTAATTTTCTTTCAAGATCAAATCAATATTATTTTGAGTCGTTGTTGCAGGGCCCTTAAATGATATGGAGCCCATAGGCCAGGGATAAACAATTAGCGGACCTCCAGCTGTTGCAGAACTACAAGTCCCATGAGGAATAGCAAGACTCTGACAGCCACAAGCATGACACCCAGAGGCAGAGGAATGATGGGACTTGTAGTTTTGCAACAGCTGGAGGTCCGCCAATTGCATATCCCTGCCATAGGCCAATGCGGACTCTGACTATTTGGTAATCCTGCACTGCTCATTCTCCTTTCTCCCATGAGTTTGGTTCTAGGTGATTAGCCCATCACATGAGAGCAGGGAAAGTCCTTAGCCCTGTGTAAGCTCTGACTAGAGCAGCTCAGAGCTTACACAGTAGTATTGGTACAGTGTTTTATGTGCTTGCACCCCACCCCCACTCCATACCTCCCAACTTTTTGAGATGGGAAACGAGGGACACCTATTAGCAAAAGTATGCAGGCATAGGACAAACCCCCTGCCACACCCTCTTAACCACTTCAGCCCCGGAAAGGATTTACCTCCTTCCTGACCAGAGCACTTTTTGCGATTCGGCACTGCGTCGCTTTAACTGACAATTGCGCGGTCGTGCGACGTTGAACCCAAACAAAATTTACATCTTTTTTTCCCACAAATAGAGCTTTCTTTTGGTGGTATTTGATCACCTCTGCGTTTTTTATTTTTTGCGCTATAAACAAAAAAATGAGCGACAATTTTAAAAAAAAGCAATATTTTTTACTTTTTGCTATAATAAATATCCCCAAAAAATATATATATATAAAACATTTCTTCCTTAGTTTAGGCTGATATGTATTCTTCTACATATTTTTGGTAAAAAAAAAAAAAAAAAATTGCAATAAGCGTATATTGATTGGTTTGCGCAAAAGTTATAGCGTCTACAAAATAGATGATAGCTTTATAGCATTTTTATTATTATTTTTTTTTTTTTTTTAGTAGTAATGGCAGCGACCGGCGATTTTTATCGTGACTGCGACAGTGCATCGGACACTTTTGACACTATTTTGGGACCATTGTCATTTATACAGCGATCAGTGCTATAAAAATGCACTAATTACTGTGTAAATGACACTGGCAAGGAAGGGGTTAAACACCAGGGGGCGTTCAAGGGGGCTAACTGTGTTCCCTTACTGTGTTCTAACTGTACGGGGGATGGGCTCAATAGAACATGACAGAGATCATAGCTCCTGATGACAGGGAGCAGTGATCTCTGTCATGTTGCTAGGCAGAACAGGGAAATGCCTTGTTTACATGGGCATCTCCCCATTCTGCCTCTCCGTCTCAGGATCGCGGGCCACCGGCGGACATCGAGTCCGCGGTACCCGCGGGTATGCTCACGTGGGGTGGGCGCGCGCCCACTAGCCCACGATTTAAAGGGGACGTACAGGTACGCCCATTTGCGCAGCCGTGCCATTGTGCTGACGTACATCATTGCGCTCTGGTCGGCAAGCGGTTAAAGGAGAATTATACCAAAAAAAAAGATCAGTTAAACCCGCAAGTCCTTTTTTTAACCACTACTATTCCTTTATACTGGCTTTGCAAATTAACAAATGCAGCAATTTAGAAATTGGATGAAAGGTTTGGCGCTGTAAAACACTTTTTGAAAGATAAATATTGCATTTTATATACAGCAATATAGATCAGACCAAAATGAGGGACAAATGAGGAGGAAAGGACAGAGGGACTTTGTTACAAATCAGGAACAGTCCCTCGAAATCAGGAACAGTTGGGAGCTATGCCCACTTTGGGAACTGAACTGTTACAAGAGTAGTGAGAGAATGACTCTTCTAGGACTCACGACCGGTTTTCCCGTCGGAATAAACTTTGAAGGTTTTTCCGACGGAGTTCCGACGGAATTCCGCTCAAGCTGTCTTGCCTACACACGGTCACACCAAATTCCGACCGTCCAGAACGCGGTGACGTACAACAATTACGACGGGTCTAGAAAACAGAAGTTCAACAGCCAGTAGCCAATAGCTTTCGTCTCGTACTTGCTTCAGAGCATGCGTCGTTTTTGGTTCGTCGGAACAGCATACAGATGAGCGGTTTTCCCGATAGGAATTGGTTCCGTCGGAAATATTTAGAACATGTTCTCTTTCTAGGTCCGTCAGAATTTTTGACGTAAAAAGTCCGATGGGGCATACACACGATCGGAATATACATTGAAAAGCTCCCGTGGGACTTTTTCTGTCGGACATTCCGCTCGTGTGTACGCGGCATTAGAGACTCAGATTGGGTGAGTGTAAGTTCACAATACAGTATTCCAACAAAAATGCCCGGATTGTGGACCCCGACAGACTGTACTAGCAGGCAGGGAAATAGTATGAATTATATTATATACAGGAATCTGTTACCAACAGTCATCTACATGATCTGTGGGTGACTGTGGGCTGACAGCCCTGGCACGCGTGACCACAGCCTATGTTGGCTATGCAGGAGTCTAGTCCCGGTCACACCTTGACATACAAGGTGGCACCAGGACAGTAAGTGGGCACACATCACCCTGATAGGGTGAGAATCAGTGGAGATATTCAGAGACATTGACATCAGATGGAGGGCAGGATTTATACTTCTATCTCACCCGCCAACACACACAGACACAGAAGACATGCACTGTTCCGAGATTTTAAACATGTATTACATAAAATATCATTATATTAATAATGGGACAAATATACACAAACATATCTGGAGAGACACAACCAGTACAGTGATAAAACAACAGATTTGTGCCCGCAGAGACATAGTGACACCACCAGAAACATGTCCGCAGAGACACACTTGGTACCATAGTGAAAAAATAAGAATGTTACATAAGTACATAGTTACATAGTAGGTGAGGTTGAAAATAGACACAAGTCCATCAAGTCCAACCTATGTGTGTGATTATATGTCAGTATTACATTGTATATCCCTGTAAGTTGCGGTCATTCAGGTGCTCATCTAATAGTTTTTTTAAACTATCGATGCTCCCCGCTGAGACCACCGCCTGTGGAAGGGAATTCCACATCCTTGCCGCTCTTACAGTAAAGAACCCTCTACGTAGTTTAAGGTTAAACCTCTTTTCTTCTAATTGTAATGAGTGGCCACGAGTCTTGTTAAACTCTCTTCCGCGAAAAAGTTTTATCCCTATTGTGGGGTCACCAGTACGGTATTTGTATATTGAAATCATATCCCCTCTCAAGTGTCTTATCTCCAGAGAGAATAAGTTCAGTGCTCGCAACCTTTCCTCATAACTAAGATCCTCCAGACCCTTTATTAGCTTTGTTGACCTTCTTTGTACTCGCTCCATTCCCAGTACATCCTTCCTGAGGACTGGTGTCCACAGAACTCAATCAATACAATAATGACGTGATAAAGAACATGTCCACAGAAACACAGTTGATACCATAATGATATAATAAGGACGTGTCCAGAGAAAAACAATTGGTACCATTATGACATAATATGGAACGTGTCTACAGAGACACAATTGGTACACTATTGACAGAATAAGGAATTTGTCCACTTTCTGGAGCTAAGGTGGATTTTTTGGCAGGTGAGAACTACTTAGCAATAAATGGGCATTGAAATCTGGTGAGTGCTCTGGATTTGAGCACTTTAGCATAGTAAAGGTGATGAGTTGGAAGAGAGATGGCATGTTGAATGAATCACTTTGGTGCTTTGCCATAGTGAAGACATAAAATTAAAGCATCAGTTTTTTATTTTCACTATGTATTTTTATTGATGGGCAATTCACATTATATATACAGTATATGATGTCATTAGGGTGTGTGGTCCCATTGATGCACTGCCTTCTGAATTTTGGTTTCACTGTCACAAAATATTTGATATCAATTTTGATGTGGAGGACAGGGCCCCCATTAGAAATCATGAGACCCTGTACAGCCTACCTGACAAGACCCCCCTTGAACATCCAGAGGACAATTAATGAGGCAGCACACTGAACACACTGTGTTGAATTGTGGCTGTTGCAAAATTGTGCTAGCACTGGGAAGGGCTTAAAAAATTTAGCCTAGATTACGGAGTGCAGGGTCAAGAGTATGTAACACACAGAGTGCAGATGTCAGTGGTATGTAATGTACAGAGTGCAGGGGTCAGGAGTTTGTAACATACAGAGTGCAGGGGTCAGGAATGACTGCCGGGAGCTGAATCACTTGATATTACTTCACCTGCTCCGAAAAGCCAAAAAAAAAGTCCCTATTCTGACCCTGGCCAATCTGCTTAACTAAGGGGGGGGGGGGGGGGGGGGCAAGAATCTTTACTATAAATGCTGAGAGCCATGTCCCTGCACCCAATGGACAATAAAAATTCCCCTCTCTCTGGGGCCCCTACTGGACTAAAAGGGTGAGGGCCCAGTACAAGAAGGCCCAGCTCTACCACCCTATAAGTGGCCTAGGTGGGGGATATATATGCAAATCGTGGTGGGAGTACAGTGCTGGGTATTTTGATGTCTTTTGACTAGGGAGCATTTGTAGAGAGAGAACAGTTGATGCCATTCCAAGTCCAAATGACCAAGGAATCTTCAGCATGTCAGCAAGGTCTTTAGTAAAAAAAATATGTTCCATTGGCGTTCCTCTCATCATCTTGATGATTTGGCAATTCTGCTTTCAAGCGTGGATCTGCTCAAACAAATGCGCTCAAGCATGTGCTTTCTCCCAATGGAGCACATGTATTTAGAGTGCATTTTACTGCCATTAAAACCGTCTTTGTCCACAGCGGACCTCTCTGTGTGTCCATAAGTTCATAAACTTCAAAAAGAGGAATGCTTTCAACAGTACAATGGAAAAACGGTACTCCTCTTGACCACTGTGCCTGACATCTATGTCAATATTTATTTAGGTAGACAATGGTGTAGGTGAATGAAAAGGAGACATTGATGACCTAGAATAACGTTTGTATTCATGCCCATGATGGGAGAAGTACGTTGAAGACAGATAAGTAGAAATGTACGCAGTGAAACAATCAGGTTGGATCAATAAATAGCATCTGTTAACCTGGATCATACAGGGCTGTTTTCAAAGTCTAGGAAAAGGCACAGCATGACTGATAACTACGAGATTACACTCAAAGGTCAAGACTGGCTCTATGAGAAACTGCTCACTCACTAAAGAATCTAAAAAAGGAACTTTTGTGAGGATAGGCTGGATTAAATTTTATTTATGCAGAATGAAATATAGGCGTTTGCATTTTGTTTTCTACGTTGAATACTCTGGAACTTTCTGTATCACCCTTTCATTGGTAATGGATAGTGATACACCCCCTTAAATTGCTGCTTAGTGAAGACCTGTCCTCTTACATTGGTGATCAAGGGAGACAACCATTTATACATTGGTAGTCAACGGAGACCCACCCTTACATTCGTGGTCAATGGAGACACACTCTGCTGCACTTGTGGTCAAAAAAGACACCCACCTATACACTGGTGGTCAGTAGAGACACACACCCTTTCATTGAATGCCAGTGGAAACGTGCCCCCTTTTTTTGGTAGTCAGTGGAGAAGTGCCTCCTTACATTGCTGGACGATGAACTATGAAGTGGTATAATGCCCCCCTCACCCATTGGTATCCAGTGGTAAAGTACTCTCTTACTTACATTGGTGGTCAGTGGTGTTGTGCTGCCTTATATTGATGGTCCGTGGTATTATGCCCCTCACCCATTGGTAAGTCAGTGCAGCACCCCTTAGCATTGGTGGACAGTGGTAAAGTGTTGACTTACATTGATGGTGTGTGTAGAAATACCTCCTCACATTGATGGTCACTGGTGAAGAGCCATTTTATATTGGTGGTTAGTGGTAAAAAGCCATTTTGTAATGGTGGACAGTGGTAAAATGTCCCCTTACATGGGTGGTCAGTGGGGAAGTGCCCTTTACATCGGTGATCAATGATAAAGTGCCCATATCTATTGGTGGTCAGTGTAGAAATGCCCCCTTACATTGGTGGTCAGTGGTGAGGTGCCATCTTATATTGGTGGCCACTGGTCAGTAGTGAAGTGCTGTCTTACATTGGTGATCATTGGTGAAATGCCCCCTTACATTAGTGACCAGTACAGTGTTCTCTTACATTGGTGCTCAATGTAATTTCCCTTTATATTCGTGGAAAGTAATAAAATGTCCTTTACATTAGTGGACAGTGATGAAAAGCCTCTTACATTGATGGTGGACACTGGACTTTGATGACATGCCCCGTACAATGGTGCTCAGTGGTGAAATATCCCCTTACATTGATGGTCAGTGTAATGTCCCCCTACATTAGTGGACAGTGGTGAAAAGCCTCTTACATTGATGGTCAGTGGTGACATGTCTCCTTACAATGGTGATCAAAGCCAAAATGTCCCCTATATTGGTTGTCAGTGTAGTACCCCCTTACATTGATGGTCAGTGTAGTGTTCCCTTATATTAGCAGTCAATGGCATGTCTCCTTACAATAGTGAATAGTGATGAAATCTTCCCTTACTCCTTACAATGGTTAAATATCCCCTTACACTGTTCAACAGTGATGGAATGCCTCTTACATCGGTGGTCAGGCGAAAAGTCTTCTTAGAATGGTGGACAATGAATGAATACCCCCTTATATTGGTGGGCAATTAATATATTACCTTTTACATTGGTGGACAGTGATGTAATGGATCTCACATTGGTGGTCAGTGGTGGAATGTCTTTTCACAATGGTGGAGAATGAATAAATCCCCCCTTACATTGGTGGACAGTGATGGAAAGCCTCCTATAGGTGGTCAGTGGTGAAATGTCCCCTGACATTGGTGGGCAACAAATAAATACCCCCTTACATTGGTGGACAGTGATGGAATGGCTCTTACATTGGTGGTCAGTGGTGGAATGTTTTCTTACAATGGTGGACAACAAATAAATACCCCCTTACATTGCTGGACAGTGATGGAATACCTCGTTTTGGTGGTCATTGGTGAAATGTCTCCTTGCAATGGTGAACGTGGGTAAAGTGTCTAGATAAGTGGTTGGTGTCTTGTCTGATTTTTTGCTGTTTTGTAAACAGGCTTCTCATTCAATCTGGAAATCACCCAGGGGGGCAAAGAACCCAACATTGGACTCCTGTTTGATGGGTATACTGGCATACTCTATAACCAATATCAATTTGGTAACTGGACATTTTTTTTTAACATCATTCGCTCAACAAAAGGGAGCAGTAATGATGACTAATAAAAGATAGAGGGAAAAAAAGTTGTACCTAATGAAGCCACAAGCATATCCTTCAGTCCCCCCTGAGGAAATAAGAAAAATATTTACTTCAGGAACAGAATGCAAGTTGTCTATGTGAACTATAAAACCCCTTTATATTGGGCACATAAAATCTTCAGACATTGAGCCAGAGAACACGTCTTGTGACCATGTTCACCCACTCTTCTCCAGAAATTATTGACGGGACCCTAGAGCTATGCATTGTGCACTGTCTACACAACAAGAGGACGCTGTGCCACACCGGCCCATGGGAACACACTCTCTTTGTAGGGAAATATAAAAGACATTTTTGCAACAAATATTGTTATACAATTTGTCAGCACCGCTTGCGGCTGGAATCTTGCTCGACAAGAAAAATGTGTTTGGCGTGCACAAATCTTATCTCGTTCAGTCATTAAATATATCCCATTCCCAGGCTCAGAGTTCTTACTTGTTTTTAACAGATCCCTGTGTACATTTAAAGAAAACTTGTCACCTTAGAACAATGGCACATTAAAGTATATACAAAAAAAAATATGAAACTTTTTAAATTTTGGATTTGTTAAAGGGTATATAAACCCAAGGACCAGAATGTGCAATAGTATTTCACAGAGCAGTCTCTTACCTCCTCTTCTGGGGTCCCACACCAGTGCAACTCCGCTCTTCCTATCATGCATGTGCCCCCAATAGGATACCGCTTGCTAAGGTGGCACACCTGCAGGTGCACACCTACAGGTGCACTCCTGAGTCGGGCTGTGTGTCTCCGTAGACACACACAGCCCGGCTCAGCCCTGCCCCCCCACTTCCTTTTCACAAGATTTGACTGACAGCAGTAGGAGCCAATGGCTCTCTGTGTCCTGTGAAAAAAGGAACACCGACCAGTGATGCTGCAGATGGGCACAGCACTGGATTGAGTGAGGGCTCAGGTAGATACTTAGGGAAGGGGAGGTAGGAACAAGTAGCAGGGCATTTTTTTTTTTTTACCTTAATGCAGAGAATGCATAGTTACCAACTGTCCCGGATTTCCCGGAACATTCCCGGGATTTAGACTCTATTCCCGATTTTATTGTTTCCCAGGAAATGTCCCGAGAAATCCGGTTCTTCATGGATTTTTGCCGCCGCTAGAGGTCCGTGGCCCGGCAATGACATTGTCTCCGCCGGCTGCCATTTTTAAGAAGATCAGGAAGACGGCTGGGGGGCTAGATGGAGCTCCTGCATCGCCGCCCACCCTCCACCCCGCTCCGCCTCGCCCCGCCTACCCCCCGCCCACGCTGCCGCTGGGGACTCCTGATGTGAGGAGGGCTCCACTGGGGACTCCTGGTGTGAGGGGGGCTCCGCTGGGGATTCCTGATGTGAGGGGGGGCTCCACTGGGGACTCCTGATGTGAGGGGGGGCTCCGCTGGGGACACCTGGTGTGAGGGGGGCACCACTGGGGACGCCTGATGTGAGGGGGGGCTCCGCTGGGGACTCCTGATGTGAGGGGGGGCTCCACTGGGGACTCCTGATGTGAGGGGGGGCTCCGCTGGGGACACCTGGTGTGAGGGGGGCACCGCTGGGGACGCCTGATGTAAAGGGGGACTCCGCTGGGGACTCCTGATGTGAGCGGGGCTGCCATTTTTAAGAAGATCAGGAAGACGGCTGGGGGGATAGACGGAGCTCCTGCTTCGTCGCTCACCCTCCACCCCGCTCCGCCTCGCCCCGCCTACCCCCTGCCCCGCTGGTGACTCCTGATGTGAGGGGGGCTCCACTGGGGACTCCTGGTGTGAGGGGGGCTCCGCTAGGGACTCCTGATGTGAGGGGGGCTCCGCTGGGGACTCCTGATGTGAGGGGGGGCTCCACTGGGGACTCCTGATGTGAGGGGGGCTCCGCTGGGGACACCTAATGTGAGGGGGGCACCGCTGGGGACTCCTGGTGTGAGGGGGGGCTCCGCTGGGGGCACCTGATGCAAGGATGGACTCTGCTGGGGGCACCTGATGCAAGGAGGGACTCTGCTGGGACACCTGATGCAAGGACGGATGGCTGGTGGCAGGCGACGTGGCAGGTGACACGCTCAGGGATCCCTCTCATTCAGCATTATGGTGAGTTGAATTATTTCATTTTATATTACAATGTAATAATAGAAATAATGCACTTCAATCATCCTGACACCATAACAACCATGGTGCCGGGATGATTGAAGTGCTAACACCAGGTGTTTTGAGTATCTTTATCTGCTGATTGTTAAACTTTCTAGAATACACATATTTCCATTGTTGTGTAGGATCTGGGCCTGCTGTCCCTCCATCTCTCTCCCCCCCTTTCCCTCTCCATTCCTCATTCATCTCAGACTCTAACCACACCCCCTGTGAGCCACGCCCATTTAAGACACGCCCACTGTTTCGCGTAAACCACGCCCATTTTTCTTTGCACGCAGCATCTTAACTTTTTTCCTGTGCCACGCCCACAAATGCATGCCCCGCCCCCTAATTATAACAAGACTCCGACTACACCCAAAAAAGTGTCCCTAAATTTTTTTTTTAAATGTTGGCAACTATGAGGATGCATTAACATAAAGTGAAGAAAAAGGGGGAAATTGCTGCACTGAACCGCTCTATGTGCAGCTGCTGACACTAAAACAAAGGTGAGTATGATAAACAAAAGTGTAGCGCTAAATATATCAATAGAACAGCAAGAGTGTGGCGCTCGTAAAGTGTGCTGGAAAAACGATACTAATAATGATAAATTCACTGTAAGTGACAATAACCCATAAAATGAACTAAGTCATAAGAGGAGAAGGGGTTATAAGCCCCAAAAGGGATTGAAGAGTAACAAATAATATTATACTAGTGAAAGAATGATGAAAAACTGGACTGCGTGTGACTTCTAGTGATAAATTTACACTCAAGTATATCTATCAAGATAAATGTGACCTCAAAACCTCATAAAAATAAAAATAAAGAAAAAAGAATATATATATATTGAATAAAAACACCAAATGGAGTGAAAATAAATAACCTCATATAAATCAAAACTAATATGGATGTAGTTGAGATCAACTCAACTGTATTGTGTGTCCATCAAACCAATCTATTGCCTACCAGCGGGATTGGAACCAGATACATCTTACCATTTAACGGTACAAAGTACGGCGGCTTGTACTTAACTGGTTAAAGAGAAGTGCCCCTTGTGCTGGTGCCAGCTATCCTAGTTCAAATCTTCTGTCCTCTGTTTCCCCACAGTGGGGTTCTGCGGGGGTTAATACAACTGCTGGACCTGTCACATACACTGGTCAAGATTGCCAACTATGCCCACCCCTTCTTCTCCCTCTTCCATTCATAGAAATTGAAAAATAGCATCTATCAAGGAAAAGCACTCTTATGCCGCGCACACACAATCGGATTTTCCGACAACATTGAACATTTCCCATCAGAAAGTCTGAGCGTGTGTACGCGGCAATAGAATGGAGGATGGGCAGATGAATGATGAAAGGTCATCCTCCTCCTCCATTCCTAGATTGCTTTTCATTGATGGAGGTTATAGTACAGCTTCTATTAACGGAGGACAGAGGTGGAAAAGGGCGGGTATAGTCGGTACCTATGCCAGGTGCAGAGGCTGTATTAACCCCCGCAGGACTGGAAGATTACTGTTATGGAAGTGTGTGTGTGTGTGGGGGGGGATAGAGGATGGAAGGCTCCTGGGTTTAGTAACACTTTAAGCTGTAAAAATATAAATATGAAATATAACAAAGGCGCCTTTAGAAGTGTTAAGATACCTTACATAATTTAAGTCTTTTTTTTTTGTTGAAGTCTTTTTATTCTTTGCATCCCATATTTTTCTTTTCCTCCCCATTCATCTTACAGTGGCCATTTTCACTAAGGGCAGATAAATCCATCGCCTTTTACTACCTGGAGCTCTGGGTCTGCCTCCTGGCACATGTGACAGTACACATCATCTGAGGGGGAAGATACTGGTGATGTAGCCTTCCCAGGATGCACCTGTAAGGCCAGGGTTACATCCCCAGCACCTTGCTCAATAGGGAAGTAGAAACACAGTAATTGTATTGTGTTAAAGCAAAAAATGTATGTTAGGCAAATTTTTTGGGCTGTACTTCTATGGATCCCAGGAGAGCAGTCAGTTCTGTACTCCTGTGACCAGTTTTCAGCCTTTCAGCCTGAGGTCAGAGAGTCATTTCAGGCTCTGAAAAGATCCCGACCGGGATCCGCCCAGATACCTGGACCGGCAGCTGGCTCAGCCTCTCAGCGAGCCGCCGAGAACCTGAGCCTGCCCCTCCCGCCCCCTCCACAGCCCGGTGCTCCAGTGAGTGCTGGAAAGGCAGAACAGAGGGCCGGTGACAGACAGCCACCAGCTCTCTGCAGCCTGAAGACCAAGAGCTGAGTGATGGCTCAATTATCGGTCTTAGAGCTGGCGGGGTATAGATGCAGCATCGGACCCAATGCTGCATCCACATAGGTGAGTATACAGACATCCCAACCTGCAAAAACTCATTTCAGGGAGGTAAAGCTTCACGCCGGCGCCACCCCCCCCCCCCATGAAATGAAGCCTTACCAGTGCCAATTAAATGCAGCCTATGAGTGTTCATCTATGTCACCTCATCAGTGCCTACCAGCGCGGCCCATCAGTGTCCATCAGTGCAGCCTATCAGTGACCATCAGTGTCCATTCGTGCCACCTCATCAGTGCCCACCAGTGCAGCCTATCAGTGTCCTTCAGTGCCATCTCATCAGTGCCCAGCAGTGCAGCCTATCGGTGTCCATCAGAGCAGCCTAACAGTGTTCACCAGAGCCACCTCATAAGTGCCCACCAGTGCAGCCTATTGGTGTGCAACAGTGCAGCCTATAAGTGCCCATCAGTGCCACCTCATCAGTGCCCACCAGAGCAGCCCCTCAGTGTCCATCAGTGCAACCCATCAGTGTCCCTCAGTGCCACCTCATCAGTGCCTACCAGTGCAGCCCATCAGTGACCTTTAGTGCCACCTCATCAGTGTCCACCATGGAGAGCTCCTGGCTCTGTCCTGCCCCCTCCCCTGTCCACAGACAGAAGACAGAGCAGCCTAAGTGGCCGTACTCCATTTGGCCGCTCAGGCTGCTCTGTCTTCTGTCTGTGGCTGAGTGACACGCCCAGCTGTGGGATCGCCGGCGCTCGCAAGTGTCCGGGAGCCCGCAGCCAAGTGCGGGAGACTCCAGCGACTCGTGGGAGACTTGGAATGTCTGAGTGGAAATGTAAAAAATCAAAGAAATTTGATTTTTTACATTTCTTTATTGGGTACGTTTTATAGCAGAAAATAAAAAAAATATTGTTTTTTTTTTCAAAATTGTCGCTCTTTTTTTGTCTATAGCGTAAAAAAATAAAAACCGCAGAGGTGTTCAAATACCACCAAAAGAAAGCCCTATTTGTCGTAAAAAAAAAGGTACAGCGTCGCACGCCCGTGCAATTATCAGTTAAAGTAACGCAGTGACGTATGGCAAAAAATGGCCTGGGGTAAATCCTTCTGGTCCTTAAGTGGTTAAGGATATAAATCATAATTATAACAGAAATCACCCAAATGGCCCTGATCAAAAGTTCACATACCCGGGATTGTTTGGCCTTGGTACAGACACACAAGGTGACACACACAGGTTAAATCGGCAATTAAAGCAGTAGTAAAGTTTTGGTAGTAAACCATTAAAGTGGCTGTTAAACCTTACAACACACTTTTTGGTACAGGTAAGCCTATAATAAGGCTTACCTGTAGCTACCCTAGATATCTCCTAAACCTGAACGGTTTAGGAGATAGCCCCTGTATTTGCATGTGCTGACACGTATGTAGCGTTGATTCAGTGAGTGTGCCGTTACCGGCGGCTCCCACGCGCAAGCGCGGGAGTGACATCATCGCGGCTCTGGCCGATCACAGCGCCTGAGCCCGCGATACTCGGAAGTAACTCCGGGGGCGATGTTGGCCGCCGGAGTAGTGTACGAGGATGGCTGCGGGGACTTCGATCTCAGGTAAGTAATTCATAATGAGCTAGTATGCTATGCATACTAGCTCATTATGCCTTTGTCTTGCAGGTTTTTTTTTTTCTTGGGTTTACAACCACTTTAACCACATGCCGACCAGCCGCCGCAGTTGTACTGCGGCAGAATGGCACAGCTGGGCGAAACAACGTTATGTAACATCGCTTCGCCCTGTGGCCACTAGGGGGCATGCGCCCCCGCTCGCTCCCCGAGCCGATGCGAGTGCCCGGTGGTCTCGATCACCGCCAGGCTCCCGCGATCGCTCAGGGCACACGGAGAACCCGGAACTGTGTGTGTAAACACACAGTTTCCGGTTCTCTGAGCAGAGAACTGACAGATCGTCGGTTCATACAGAGTATTTAGTAGTTTCCCTGAACAGTCCACATCCCCCCTTCAGTTAGAACACAAACTAGGACACACATTAACCCCTTCACTGCCCCCTAGTGTTAACCCCTTCACTTCCAGTGACATTTTTACAGTAATCAATGCATTTTTAATCGCACTGATCGCTGTATTAATGCCAATGGTCCCAAAAATGTGTCAAAATTGTCCGATGTGTCTGCCATAATTGTCGCAGTCACGATAAAAATCAAAGATCGCCGCCATTACTAGTAACAAAAAAAAATTAATAAAAATGCCATAAAACTATCCCCTATTTTGTATAACTTTTGCGCAAACCAATCAATATACGCTTATTGCGATTTTTTTTACCAAAAATATGTAGAAGAATACGTATCAGCCTAAACTGAGAGAAAAAAATGTTTTTTTATATATTTTTGGGGGATATTTCTTATAGCAAAAAGTAAAAAATAATGCGTTTTTTTCAAAATTGTCGCTCTCTTTTTGTTTATCGCGCAAAAAATAAAAAACGCAGAGGTGATCAAATACCACCAAAAGAAAGCTCTATTTGTGGGAAAAAAAGGACGTCAGTTTTGTTTGGGAGCCATGTCGCACGACCGCGCAATTGTCAGTTAAAGCGACGCAGTGCCGAATCGCAAAGAGTGCTCTGGTCTTTGGCCAGCCAAATGGTCCGGGGCTGAAGCAGTTAAAGGTGTCCCTGTGCAGGTTTAAGTCATAATTTGATAGTATGCACTGCATACTAGTACATTATGAGAGATTACCTAAAAAAGGAGCCCCCCCAGTGCTGCGCTGTCACAGCTCCCTGGTGCTTGAATGGTGGCGCAGCGGTGACGTCACTCCCATGTATGAGCATGGGAATCACATCCCCACGGCATGCAGAGCGTACTGTAAATGTGGTCTGAGCTGTGCATGTGCGGCTGTCAGGGAAGAATTCCGAGAAGATTTGGCAAATATGCCAATGTCCAGTATGGCCCCACGCTAATTTGCGCATTAACGAATGGCACGCAATGGCAAATCTGCGTGTGGGACGGCGCATTGGCACATGCAAAGCACGGTAATTGCCAGCATCCACCGGCCAATGTAAGGACAGCAGTTCCTCTCCTAAATTGCTGGACTATCGTCGGTCTTCTATCTTGTGTTCCTGTGCCTTGTCCTTCTGCTTGATTACACGTTACCGACCCTGCTTACCCCTAACCTGTTTGTGGCTTCTCTCCTGGCTCTGAACCCGGCTTGCTCCATGGACCTGCTTCTGCCTTTGTTCCTGATTGACATCCTGTGTTTGACCCTGGCTTGATCTCAACCACGCTATTGGCCACCCCTGGCCTGGCTTCTGACCATGCTTCCTGCTTTACCCATCTGTCAAGATCCACCAACACCTCCAGAGAATCATCTGCTATGACTACTGCTCTGCTCTTAGGTTTCCTCACATATGGAACCATCAGGCAGCTTCACCTTCCGGCAACCAATGCATCTGTGGGCTTAGCACCCTCTGACACCACCTTCAGGAGTACTCTGCACTCAACCGCAAGGGAAACGCCTCTAGTCACTTCAGCCTCCAGCCAGGTGTGTGACAGCAGCTCAGATCACATTACCTGCTGACAGGCGGGGGTAAGTTTATGACAGAAAAGGCCTCTAGGCAGAAAAGAACTGTCAAAAGACCTGCATAACAAGGTAATGGAACTTTATAAAGATGGAAAAGGATATAAAAAGATATCAAAAGCCTTGAATATGCCAATCAGTACTGTTCAATCGCTTATTAAGAAGTGGAACATTTGGGGATCTCTTGATACCCAGCCAAGGTTAAGTAGACCAAGAAAGATTGCAGCCACAACTGCCAGTATTATTGTTCGGCATACAAAGAAAAACTCACAGGTAACCTCAGGAGAAATAGAGGCTGCTCTGAAAAAAGATGGCGTGGTTGTGTAAAGGAGCACAATACGACGGTACTTGAACAAAAATAAGCTGCATGGTTGAGTTGCCAGAAAGAAGCCTTTCTTGCGCCAATGCCACGAAAAAGCCCGGTTACATTATACCTGACAACACCTTGACACACCTCACAGCTTTTGGTACACTGTAATCTGAAGACCAAAATAGAGCTTTTTTGGCCACAACCATAAGGGCTATATTTGGAGAGGGGTCAACAAAGCCTACAGTGACAAGAATACCATCCCCACTGTGAAGCATGGTGGTAGTTCACTGATGTTTTTTGGGGTGTGTAAGCTCTAAAGGCACAGGGAATCTTTTCAAAATTGATGGAAAGTTAAATGCAGCATGTTATCACAAAATACTGGCAGACCATTTGCATTCTTCTACACTAAGGCTGCGCATGGGACACTCTTGGATTTTCCAGCACAAGGCCAGTGGGTACAGCAGAAAAAGGGGAAGGTTCTAGAGAGGCCATCACAGTCGCCTGACCCTAATATCATCGAGACAATCTGGGGAGATCTCAAACGTGCAGTTCGTGCAAGACGACCAAAGACTTTGCATGACCTGAAGATATTTTGCCAAGACAAATGGGCAGCTATACCACCTGCAAGAGTTCAGAGCTTCAAAGACAACTATTACAGAAGACTGCACGCTGTCATTGATGATAAAGAGGGCAATACACAGTATTAAGAACTAGGGGGATGCAGACTTTTGAACAGGGGGCATTTCATTGGTTTACTTGTTGCCATGTTTTGTCTCATGATTGTACCATTCTGTTATCACCTACAGTTACAGAATAGGAATCCCATAAGAAATAAAAGAAATGTGTTTTGCCTGCTCACTCATGTTTTCTTTAAAAATGGTGCATACTGTATATTACCAATTCTCCAAGGGTGTGCAAACTTTTGAGCACAACTGTATTTTTACTGTATATATACTGTATATATGTATGTATATATATATATATATATATATATATATATATATATATATATATATATATACACATACACAATGGGAAGAGATAATATTATATGCAGAGCATTATGGTGTGTAAAAGGCAGCAAAATTTTCTTTGCCATATATAGAAAAAAGAACAAACAAAGTTCAAACACATATTCTCTTTATGCTATAGGTATAATATTGTATGGGTGCATGTTGTTTTGTACGTGGCTATAGAACAGGCTAGGGCTAGATATCCTCCTTATCAAAGCCTTGATATGGAAGCATAGAACAGAACATTGCATGTATCAGTAATGGAAATTGATATCCAACGATCAAAGTGCATTCTGCCAGTGATAAACAAATGATGGCCAGCTTGGTCCGCTCTGTACTCACATAGGGAGTCATTGAGATAAATCTGTGTTATCATAGCAGCCTGCCAAACTCTGAGTACATGAGAGAGTGCACTATAGCACAAGTGTTTGTTTGTGTTACTTTAAGGAGTGTGTATAGTTTATTCATTTATTACAGGTACTTTTATAGCATCAACAATTTACACAGCGCTTTACATATACAGGAAATTTGTACGTTCACAGCCCCTGCCCTCAAAGAGCTTACAATCTAAGGTCCCTAACTCACATTCATACACACACATACTAGGGCCAATTTAGACAGGAGCCAATTAACCTACCAGCATGTCTTTTGAGTGTGGGAAGAAACCGGAGTACCCGGAGGAAACCCACACTGCCACGGGGAGAACATGCAAACTCCAGGCAGATAGTGTAATGGTTGCACCGCATGGGGTTTGGCCCCACTTTCCTTCAGTGGATATCGCTGCTGTACGACCATCCAGTCTTAATGGCGGGGTGTCAGATGCCTTTCCGGTGTCCAGGGGCACCAGACAGGGGTGCCCGCTCTCACAGGGACTTTTTGCATTGGTTATGGAACCTCTTGCGATTGCGCTGCGTTCTTCCCCACAGATACAGGGTATTACTGTTGACACCCTGACTGAAATTACGGCCCTTTATGCAGACGACCTAGTGTTGTTTATCAAAGATATTGGACCGTCTCTGCAGACAGTGCTGTCGCTACTAGGCAAATTCTCAGGGGTCTCTGGCCTTAAAGTTAACTGGACCAAGTCTAAAATACTCCCCCTACGGTCCCATCCTGTACCCGGACAATCCGATCCCGATAATCCCTTACAATGGGTGAGACAGATTAAATATCTGGGGCTTCTAATCACGAACTCGATGACCGATTTCATTAACCTCAATGTCTCCCCTTTATTTGGTATTCTATCTAAAAAGTTCAACGCCTGGAAACACCTTCCACTGTCCCTCATAGGGAAGATAAACCTGATCAAAATGAAAATTTTACCCTTGCTACTGTATGTCCTTAGAAATTCCCCAGTATGGATCTCAAAATCTCTTTTCAAATCGATAGATACTATGCTCTCCTCCTTTCTGTGGCAGTAAGGAACTCGCCGCCTGAAACTGACCATACTTCAGCAGCCATGGGGGGAAGGGGGTCTTGCGATACCTAGCTTTTATAAACATTTCATAGCTGGCCAACTGACAGTAGCTCACCGCTGGCTGACTTCTCCCACAGATGACGCCTCGGTGTCCCTGGAGGCGGCCTGTGTGGGCTCCTATGAGGCGCTCTCACACTTGGTCTACAGAGGTTTGAAGTCCCCATATTTCCTGACTCTCTCCATGTGCTCTGTGATAAGGGCATGGAATGTGACTCAGCGATTGCGGTCGTCTAGTGCGAACAGGTTCTCCCCCAATTTACCGTTGTGGAGAAATCCCAATTGGGTACACTTTTATGATTACCCAGATCCCTTTGTCTGGACCAAATATTGGGTCAAAACCTTACAGCATATTGTACTAAACAGCATCCTAATGTCATTTAATAAACTCAAGGAGCGTCTCACTCTACCCAACTCACACTTCTTCAGATACATCCAACTGCAACATGCTTTTTACTCTCAATTTAGCAGGGAACCGCTGAACCTTGACCCTAGTGACTTAGAACTACTGACGCGCAGTGACTCCTTGGTTAAACCAGTCTCTAGCATAAGGACCTTTTCCAGGAAACGGTTAGATTAATGGAACCTTGCAGACTTTCCTGGGAGGCGTCGGCCCCGGGGCTAGACAGGGATGACTGGGACGACATGTGGGAGACCGCGTTTCGATACTTAGTCTCTACCAGAGATCGTTTAATTCACTACAAATTCCTACATAATATATACCTCACTCGACTAGATTAGCGAAAATGTTTGGGAACCAACAGTCTTTATGTTGGAGATGCTCAACGCCTATGGTGAACTTTATGCACATATTTTGGGACTGCCCCCATATTAAAACATACTGGCAAGCTATAATGCAATGTATTAGATCGGTCACCTCTATTTCAATCCCACTGTCTATTGAAGTATGCTTGTTGCACTTGGTTGAACCTTTTTTTTTCCTTTTGTTGCTTTTCTATGCCTTTTTTTTGTTCTACACTGGGATGTTTTTACTCTGTAACCAGTGGTTGTTCCCACTTTCAGCGGGCTGTTGTTTGTTTGTATGTCAAAAAACCTAACAAAAAGTAATTTACAAAAAAAAAGATAGTGTAATAGTTGGGATTTGACATTGCACCTTGTAAATGAAATCATGAACAACCCACTTGAACAAAGAACTTCTGCTGATGAAGCCTTTCTTTTTAAGGTGAAACATGTTGGGTTTTGGGGCTCTTTTATTTACTTTTATCAGGGAGTTCAAGGTACTTGGTCAATTTATGTATTGATAGGAAGGTCAGAAATTTTTTTTTAACCTATAGCTTATGGTACATTAGTGTGATCACTAGGTTGTTGAGACATAAAAATAAAACAAAACACTTAATAATGAAGAATCAGTGAAGAACAACACCGAAACCCTGAAACCCTAACTATGATCCTCCCTGTAACTCTAACACTGACATTCCCTGTAACCCTAGCACTGACACTCTCTGCAACCCGAACACTGACCCTCCCTGTAACCCTTAGGCCCCTTTCACACTTATACGACTTTAAAGTCGCGCGATTTTACCACGATTTTGCCGCGATTTGGGAGCAGTACTACTTTGTATGACTTTGCCACATTTTTGGCATTAACAAATGAAAACATACAGTAGTTGGTATGAATCATAAGGGGGAACTCCACGCCAAGTTTTAAATAAAAAAAATGGCGTGGGTTCCCCCCCAGGGGCATACCAGGCCCTTAGGTCTGGTATGGATCGTAAGGGGAACCCCCTACTCCGAAAAATTGGCGTGGGGTCCCCCCAAAATCCATACCAGACCCTTATCCGAGCACGCAGCCCGGCTGGTCAGGAATGGGGGTGGGGACGAGCGAGTGCCCCCCCTTCCTGGACCGTACCAGGCCGCATGCCCTCAACATGGGGGGTGCGTGCTTTGGGGCATGGGGGGCACCCTGTGGGGCCCCCCCACCCCAAAGCACCTTGTCCCCATGTTGATGAGGACAAGGGCCTCTTCCCGACAACCCTGGCCGTTGGTTGTCGAGGTCTGCGGGCGGGGGGCTTATTGCAATCCGGGAGCCCCCTTTTAATAAGGGGGCCCCCAGAT